>NC_142025.1:139157146-139757146 GCF_049901735.1 Notechis scutatus | reverse complement strand
CCACCACAGCTCTTATAGAATAGCAACTAATCAAAAATAAGTTTGAAAAATTAAGCAGTTTACAATAAGTGATATACTGCCAAGAAAGGATGTTCTTTTAATTTCAAAGAATGGCCACACTTCTTTATACTCTCCCCAAACCAGATCCTGGCTACCACCTCATCAAACTCACCTTTCAAAGCAAAAGCATCTACAGGATCCACCACCTTCATCAAAATGACAAAAGCCTCATCATGATGAAAGTTCTATCCTTTTTATTTATGTAGATGGCATCCTGATACATTCTGTCATGTTGATGCAATGTTACTCTTGTCATTTGCCCTCCTGCAGCCATTGTTTTAAATTCTTGCCATAAATTCACCTTTTTCATATGGAATGAGGATCCCACCTGGTCTTTGGGCATCATAACAAGGGCACTGTCCAGGCACAGAGCCACAAAAACAAAACAAAAAAAAACCTTCACTCAGTTTAGTTGCATTCTGTAGTTGCATTCTGCTTAGGGAATTCTGACAACCACTTTAAAGTTGCCAGGGTTGAGAAACACTGAATTAGACTAAGAAATTTCTATTGCTGCTATGAAAGGGACATCTATTTTTTTTTTTTAGTTCATTGCTTAATATAGATTAAAAAAAGAAGATATCCCAAATCAAAACAAGCAGAAATGAGAAAACAAAATTAAGAGCAAAAATATGCAATATATCATATCTAAAAAGTTCCATTTTTAAATGTGATATTTTAATGTTTAAATATTGGTGAGTTTTTCCATTACATCAATAAAGAACTAGTTCATAAGCAGGATATCGCTGCTGTATAAGCACATGTCACCAATCCAAGAATGTAAATCTAGGGTTACACTGTCTGTTACCTCAGGCTTTTTTAACCCATAGCTCTCCATACAGCAATAAATTCCAAATATGTGAATCATAGTACATAATACTTTTTCCAAATCTATTAATAAAATCATGATTATTAAGCAAACATAGAATAATTCCACATTTCTTGCAAATAACTAATATCTCTCTTAACAGTGCAGTGCTCTTTAACTTCCCACAAAAAATGTAAATTTAGTTTTTTCTCTGTCATTTGAGACATCTAGCCTATGTAATGAATTTGGCAATTAAGTCTATTTCAAGATTGTTGGAAGCAGCCAATAATCATAAACAAAAATGTTGATTTCATCTTAAAATCATAAGAAACATTTAATGTTCATTAAGTTACTTAACCACTGATTACAAAATGGGATATTCCAATTCTTTATTCCAAATTTCTTGCAAATAATTAATATCCCTCTTAACAATACAGTATCTTTAACAGCCCACAAAATGTAAACTTATATTACCACAAATACATTTCAGTGGTAATATAAATTCAAGCATTTCAGATTCTATTAATGTGTTTAGTTCAAAATGTGAAATGAAAAGATCTGTTGACTATTTTGCCATTCTGAAGTTTTAGAAAAACTGAATTCCTCTTGCAACAACATGGTTTAAAAAGTGGATTAGCAATTAAATTATCTAAAATATCAACATTTCTATTAGCCCATTAAGTAGTGACTACAAACCAAGTTCAATTTAAGGAAGCCTTCACATTAAATATGATGAATGCCAATATCTGCGTATGTATTTGCCACATTACAGTGATACCATGTTTGTGTGGTAATTTGATTATTGTTTTTAAAGCATATCTACATAAGCTTTGTGTTTATTTCCACTTTCTAAATATTGAAATCCTATTAAATTATTTTAAACCAAAAACCTTCCTTTTAACCACATGCTGCTTATGATCCTATTTAACTACCTATATTGCTGTACTGTACTTTGAAATGCTGAGTGGTCTTGGTACAAAGGAAACAAGGGATAGGATTCAAAAATTTTAACAACCGGTACTGTGGGCGTGGCTTAGTTGGTGGGTGTGGCTTGGTGGTCATGTGACTGAGTGGGCGTGGCCAACTCAACGTCACTCACGTCAAGGGGAACTTCTCCTTGCCTGGCCTCTGATGACAGTGGGGATGCTGCAATGGTCGTAAGCATGAAAAATGGTCATAAATCACTTTTTTCAGTGCCATTGTAACTTTGAATGGTCACTAAATGAACTGTTGTAAGTCAAGGATTACCTGTACAAAAATAGAAAGTTTCTTTGCTTGCAAAAAGCTGCCCTAAATACCAATCATTAGATTAAAAGTGAAACTCTTTAGCAGAGAGGTCATTTAAGCTTTCCAGAAAGAGCACACCCAGGAAAAGCAATCCTTAGATCCATTTGTATCACTTAAAGATACCAGCTGGTCTCACTCACCTCACAAGATATCCTAAGGAAATCATCCAGATTTAAGGAAAGATCACATGCCCCCCAGAAAGGCAGTAAAAAATCAGTGCCAAGCTTGCATCCTGCCTCTTGGAAGTACACTCCAAAAGGACAGTGCCCAATAATACTAAAGCAGTGAAGGAGGACCCTCCTCCCCAGATAGAAAAAGAAACCATGAGGCAGGAAAAAATTCAAACACAATACAAATAATTAAATCACAACAGTAGCTCTTGATTGTTAAACCAATTACCAAAACAAATAGACAAAGGAACTAGCAGATTTCTCAACCAAGTTTCTTTTCAGGAACAAAGATTAACCTTTTTCCTTCCAAACAAAGCTGGATAGGGAAAATTATCCCATCAATAAACACAGGATTAAATGTCACCAAGGACAGAATTAAACTTCACCAAAAAACAGTTTTAGACCAAAACTCAGAAAGGGTATGTAAACTCACGTTTGAATGTCAATCTTTTTAGCAAGCCAAGAAGCCTTGCTGAATGTCAGATATCTTGGTTCCTTGACATTACAAAGCTTTTTTCCACAGCTCTGCCCAACAGCAGTGTGAAAAGCTTATAACAACCCTTCCCCTTTAAGAAAGTACCAGGAAAGAAAGAAAAAACCTCCTTCTGAAACAGTAAGTCTAGGCATACTGCCAAGAATGTAATAAGGGTGGAAAAAAACAAAAGGAGATTTCTTCTAACAACTGGTTCTCCGAACAGCTTAGAAAGTTAACAAGGGGTTCTATAGAACCGGTCACAACCAATAAAATCCCACCCCTGAAGGAAACACAAACAACATTAAATTTTAGAAAGACTCTTAACTAGTTTCTTAAATACTATGCAATGTAACCATTTTGTTCACATTTTGTTTCTTGGTTCATCTCATCAGAGTCTAAGACCTCTCTATGCTAAAGAAGAATCACTCTCTCTTCCTCAGGTCTTCATCCCACAACTTTCCTCACCTCCATATGTAGGTGATCCCCACCCTGTCACCCAGCAAAGGGAGCCCTTTGGAAACTGGATTTTGGCATCTGGGAGACAGGCTGGAAGGATCCCTTGGGTGAAACGGACAGGTTGCTCTAGCTGAGCTAGAGCTATGTCTCCACTGGATCCATCTCCGGTGTAGTTCTCATGCACAGCCACTTGAGACAGTCTCCGCCACACAGCATTTGGGTCTGGATTCAAGAGCTGGTAGTTTCCCAAGTTGGCCTGGTAATTAGAGAGTACTGCATTCCTGTTGGGAACCACAATTAAGAATTAGACCCTTCGGAAAAATTATGCAGCCAGTGTCTTCAATTATCCCTTTTAGCTATCTCTTTCAACATTTGACAGTGGAAAGTTTCATTTGAGAAATCCAGCCATTCCACCCATTTCCCATCCCACCTGGTTATCCAGGGTTTCCCTGTCATTGTACCTATAAAAGCAAATATATGTAGCTAAGGGTTGAATGGTGGAATCCTTGGTGCTCTGAGCTCGGTTGTTTGCTTGTTTTGTGCACCTCAGATTTTCCACCTCAGATTTTGCTAAACAGGCTATCTTTAAGATATGGCCCACAATTTTCAGATCTCCCAGGAATTGGATCCAGCACTTCTGGAGAGTTCAGGCTGGAGCAGGATGGCATAAATAATGAAGAAAACCACCAGCTTTTTTAAACCGAAGTTTTAACACACATGCATATGCTGTTTTTATGTGCCTCCAGTAAATGGCTGTTTAGGCAGCTAGACCTGAAGCCTGTGCAATTCCAAAACTGGTCCTTCTCACACTTACTCACTTAGGGAAGCAATGGGCTGCTGTCAGTATCCATTCAGAGCTGATGAGGGTCGCTCCACAGACATGCTTTCCTTGGTACTGGAGGCTGGCTTGCCATGGCCAAGCATTCAGAGAGGCATCTTCTCCCCCCACAATACGGTTCTGCTTCACCACCTGTCCACACACTAGCAAAACACAAATGTTTGTAAGAGGGAGAAAAAACATAAAGTTGTAGAAAATGGAAGATGACCTCACAATTATAGGGTTTCTGGATTGTAAATTATCAGAATAAGGAATAAAGGCCAAATAGCAAAAATTGTGGGACAGGAATTATAAATTAACAATGTCAACTGCATACAAAGAAAATTTGCATAAGATGTTTTATAGATCGTATTTTGTGCCAATGAGGTTAGCAAATATGTTTAAAGATAAGTCAGCTAAATGATGGAAGTGCCCCCAGATACCATATTATCATATGTGGTGGACTTGCTCAAATGAAAAAATACATACATGGCTGGAAAAAAAGATAAAGCAGAATATTGATTTAAAGCCAGAAATATTTCTATTGAGGTTTTTACCTGAAAAATATAGTAATTAATTATTCATATATTAACTGTAACTAGAATTGTATATGCACAAAACTGGAAAACTGAAGAGATACCCACAGATGTGATCAGGAAAATATTAGAATGTGCAGAAATGAACAGATTAATGCTTGCAATTAATGAGAAAGAGCAAACTGAATATTATATGATATGGGATTTATTTTATCAATCGTTAAATAAAAAAATGGAAGTTAGAAACAGGGAAACAAAAGATTAGTGAAATAAAGAAGATATGCTAAGAGAGATAAGCAAATATTATAATTAGTAAGTTGGATATTATTTTAATATTGTAGAATTAATATCAATGTAATGAATAAAGCTGTAATTTTTGATTATTATTTTATAAAGATATTTGTACCAGGATGACACACTGTTCAATTTTAATATTAAATATTATTAATATTAATATTTAAAATTATGAATATTTTTAAAATTATGCAAACAAATGCTGAAAAATCAGAACCAGTATTATGATGCCTTGATTTATAACTGCAATGACTTACAACCATAATTCTGGACTCAATTATGGTTGTAAGTTGAGGACTTCCTATGGTGTAATCATCATCATCATCTCCCCTCAAATTGTAAATAAGTGGCACCTAACCCAGCTGCAGAAAAGTTGTCCTTTCTTGCTTTATTGTTTGGTATGCAAGACAAATTTGGTTATCTCTAACTCAATTGTCTAACCAAAAATTTTTGCCCATATTATTATTGTCTTCACTTGTTCATCTTCCAATTTAATGCCTAATAGGTAGCTGTATGTTTTCTTTATCAATTTTTCTTCTACTCCTGTTACTATCTTGTCTAGTTCTGTTAGTTCTTTATAAAAACACATATAGTTTAACATCTTTCTCATATCTAGAATGTATCTGCACCTTGAGTACTGTGTCATATCAATCCCTTGATCGCTCAATTCTTGCTTAGTTTTGAGTTCCCCCTTTTCATTCAAAACATTTTTGTATCTAATAATATTTTCCATGTTGATCACATTTGGGTGAATCAGTGCTTCCATTACTGAAAGCCAAACTGGTATCCTCAAGTTCTCTGACTTTCTCCCACACTAATAATGCATTCCTAATATAATGTCTTTGAAAGTAACTATGTATTTTATTTTTCCCATACCACAAGAAGGCATGCCAGCCAATTGCAAATCATGTCCCTCCAAGGTCAACAGTCTTTTGTTCCTCAATACAATCCATTCTTTCACTCACCTTAGCCTAATAATACAATTCCCAATTCAATAGCCCAAAGCCTTCTCTGTTTCTCGAATCCTGCAGCATTTTTAGGCTTATTCTTGCTTTTTTCCCTTGTCAAATATATTTTAATATTACTTTATTGAATTCCTCAAAATATTTTTTTCAATTTTATCGGAATTGTTTGAAATAGATATAATAGTCTCGGTAATATATTCAATTTTATTGTGGCTATCCTTCCTATCAATGATAATTGCAGGTTTTTCCATTTCTCCAAATCCGCTTTAATTTGTTGCATTAGTTTATAATAATTATCTTCCTTGTTTCCTCTTGTTGTCAAATAGATCCCTAAGTATTTTACTTTCTTAGCAATCTGAATATCCATTCTCTTCATTAACTCTTTTTTCTGCATATCTGTGAGATTTAAAACTAATATCAGTTTTCTCTTTGTTTATTTTCAATCCTACCACTTCGCCATATTCCTCTAATTTTTTTTTATTAGTTTAGGCCCTGTTTCTTGTGGGTCTTCCAGAATGGAAACTAAATCAGTTTAGTTAAAAGGAAGAAGCAGCTGCAAGCTCACATTACTCTGAGAAGCACAATGCCGAAGACACAAGCCTGAAGATGATGAATGAGACTTCATCGAAACGTCGCCTAGATACTTCCAATTTTACGTGGGAGAAAACCCGAATAACCAAAGATCCATATATATATATATATATATATATATATATATATATATATATATATATATATATATATATACACACACATACACACACACACACACACACACGTATATATATATATATATATATATATATATATATATATATATATATATATATATATATATATATATATATATATATATATATATATATATATAATCTGTTGTAAGTCTGAATCTTCTTTTGGTGTGAGGAGATATATGCTTCCATCCATGAATTTGGTACTTTCACTTCTAACAATACTTCATTGAACACTTCCAACATTGGCATACTTAGAATATTTTGTAAGTCTTTGTAAAGTTCTGCTGGTAGACCATCTGGGCTCAGTGTTTTATCATTCTTTGGTCTCTTAATTGCTTCTGTTAATTCCATCATTGTTATATGTTCATCTAATATGGCTTTCACTGTTTCAGGTATTTTAGCTCAGTGTTCAATAATTTGTGCTAATTCTTCTTTATCTATTATATTCAACTTGTGTTTTATTAATTCCACATGACTATTTAGATTCTGTTTTGTTTTATGTTTCTTTTTGTAGTTCTATCTCTAGCCTCTTGTATTCTTCTAATATCTTTTGGTTTTATTTCTTTATATTATTCTTCTTTCCTATATAAGTTATGACTAAACTTCTAATATATGCCTTAGCTATATCCCATACATTTTGTAACGAGGTCTCTACTTTTCTATTCTCTTTAGATAAAAAGTCTAGTCCTTTTTCCATTAATTGAATAAATTCCTTGTCTTTTAATATAAATTGGTTCAATATCCATCTTAATTTTCTTTTTGTCCTTTCCACTTGACTTTTATTGACTTATGGTCTGCCCAATTACTTGTTTCTATATTCAGTTCTTGTACATTAGATTTTAATTCAGCTGACATCCATATCATATCTATTCTTGACCAACACATATGCCTATTTGAATAGAATGAGTATTGATTTTCCTTAGGATGTATCTCTCACCACATATCTTGGATACCTAGTTCTTCCGCCCTTTTAAATAAAGCCTTTGGAAGTGTTTTCCTAGCTTTTTTATTCACTTTCCTGGTTTTATAATCTAATTCTACATCTACAATTGCATTAAAGTCTCCTACTACACATATTTTTTGTACTCCAATTCTATTATTTTCTTATGAAGTTTACTATAAAAGTCCTATTTACTATTTGGTGCATTAAATTGCTACCAGGAGTATTTGTTTGTAATTCATTGTTATCCCTACCATCAAAATCCTCCCTTCTTCACCCATAAATATTTGCTTAGCATTTATTGTTTCTTTTATATAAAGAGCTACTCCTCTCTTCTTAAGTTGTGATAGGGAGGTGTATAGTTTCCCAATTTTGCGGTATTCAATAATTTATTGTGTTGTTTTTTTGCTCTTTCAGGCAAATTATATCCAACTTTAATTTTTCTAAAGATTCTTTCCCTTTTTATAGCAGAATTCAGTCCAGTTATATTAATTGACAGTAATTTTATTTTTCTTCCATGGTTTTACTTAAAGATAGGTTTTTGTTGTTCAAGTCACTCTTGTCTCTCTCTGTTCTTTTGCCTTTGCTCCTTCTCTTTTTGCTATTTCCTCTGACTGTCTTTCATCCTTTTTTGTGAATCTCTCTCTCCTACGGCTTCCTCTTATTGTCTATCCTCTTTTTCCTCTCTTACTCTCATTACCTCTTATGGTCCAAAATAAATAAATCATAAAATTAGTCTGCTTTTTCTATGGAGTCCAATCTATGTCTTTCTTCTATCCAGGTCACCAATATTCCCTCTGGTATCAGCCATCTAAAATTTATTCCATTCTTAATGAGATGTTTTGTTAAAAATTTATATTCTGGAACTTCTGGTTGCTCATCATCAGAGTCAGAGCAGAATCCGCAGTTGTGCGCAGTTTTGCTCTGAGCTCACTTGTTGGAGGGTCCCAACTGGGACTGGAACCACCCTGGAGGGGTGGTAAAGAAAGGGGGAATTGCTTAGTGGGTTGAGCGGAGTTGCAACTCCCCTCCCTTCCAAAGGCAAGTTGCAGTGATGGTCTAAAATGGCCACCACAAAAACAAGGAACTAAGACTGTGGCAGTCTGGGAACTAAGACTGTGCTTGAATGGTGAAGCAGCGAGCGGAGTGTGAACCAGGCAAAATACATGGACTTTAAGGTACCCTGGTATTAAGAAATAAAAGGACTATTTTGGAGGAAAGTGTGTAGAGGCGGTGACCAGAGAGAGTAAGAAGGAAATTGGAATTTATAAAATTGGCTTGAGTTATTGCAATGAATTAACTTACATTGTTTGGAGCCTTATCTATTTATTCCCAAGAATAGGCTGCCAGACTGAGGAGATTCCTGTATTATAGGCTGAACATAATAAAGGTGTTAGTTTGAACTCTGCACGTGTAGGTTTCGTTGTTACCACTTGACAATTCCTGACAACAAAAAAGTGTTCATTTTTTTCCGGCCCTAATCCCCCTATGATGTAATCACATTATTTGCTCCTCCTTCTCTCTCAGCTTTAGAAGCTGCAAAATGTTAAAGATTAACACATGACTACATGGCTGGAGAAAACACAATTTACCAACTCTTGAAACAAAAGGTGGGCCTTTAATGAAGAAGATACGGCAGACATTTGTTCTTTTGTCTGGCAGAAAAGAGCACAAGTCTTTCCTAACATGAAACTGCAATTTATACTTGCCAAAAACCAGGAGTGTGAAGAAGGGAAGCAACCACAGATCTTAAACCTGAGAGGGCCCAGATATGCCAATTTAGGAAAGGTTTTATGTTAAATTGTTTCCAATGAAATCATTCCTACAATGTCTTCCTCGTGGAGCTGCTGAATGTTCCTTGTCTTTGATAGTATTCAGTTATAGGAAACACAAGTATGATTCAGGAAGTCCCCCCCCCCCCCTTGTTGCCCGTTTGACTGTCACTTACCTGTTTGAATACCATTTTTGTCATCTCCTAGAAAAAATGGAGGAAGCAAAAGAAACTGGCATGTAATTCTCTGATTAAGTAAATCTGAGATTAAAATGAACCAAAAAACAACAACAACACCCAGATAAACAACCTGTTTTTTAATCTTAAACCGAAGGCTGTGACTTTGTCTGTAAAGCTTATATAACCAATTACAAATCTGCCAAATGTTTCAGTTTGATTATTTGTTTGTTAATCATGAGAAGTCAAAAAAGACCAGATAGTGACTACAGCCACATTACTAAAGCTCTGGGTCTTTTTCTACATGGGCTGCATGTATGACATATACAGTATAAAAATAAAGAACAGAACTCCAATCATGCAGTCATTGCTGTCGCCCCTGTGAGTGTCCTCTGTTAATCAATTTGTAAGTAAGGTGCCAGATTAATAGGGGTGGAAAGCTCTTAGGGCTAAACACAGAATTCATAAATGTGTGTGCATGTGTTGTAGCCCCCAAATTTCTCAAATATCTGCATTGAAATTGAACAGCAAGGGACAACTTTTTAAATTTTGAACCTTCCACCAAGATAGGAGCATTTGAGTCCCATTTAAAATATCATACCCACTTTGCTGTTTGAAAATTCTAAACACGGAAGACAGCAAAAAAGAAAAGAAAAAACCCTGGCTGTACCCATCTGTTGATGTCACGTGTCACCACTATGCTCTGCACTATCACAAATTCCATGTCACTAATACCTGCTCCACATCACTAATACACAGGCAGGGGCAAGGCTGTATTTCCACATTCCAGTCCCAATTATACTGTACATAAAGTAGTAATGGGAACAATATGCAAATAAAAGGGAAGGCTCAAAACTCTTAGTCATTTTAGGGGTATATGGAGGGCGGGGGTTGAAATATGTTAAGGAATAAAATGTCCTACAGCGGATTAAAATATCTCTTCCATATTTTTAAAGAAAAGGTTAGGTTGATGAGTATAAGAGCAAAAAATGTTGGATTATTTAGTCTTTACACCCATCTACCCAAAACAGGTTTAATGAATTGCCTTGATGATATCGATGGCTTCATTCCTTGCAGTTTTTTGGGACCCCAAAAATTAAATAGATGTAAAATTTAACTGTCACTTCTTTTGTGTGCCTTCGAGTCAGTGTCAGTTACAAAATGTTTCTCACTTCTACCCTACAGTAGCAGTAGTCAACAGTAGTATTAGAAGCAGAAAATAAAATGAGAAAACCTGCTGGACTTGCTTCAAGTTTTATCAGTCTGACATCTAGAAGCTCCTAATCAGGCCAACAGGCTTTGCTTCCTAGCAAAATATGTTTATGGTATGCTAAGGGAAAGCTTTAGAAAATTAAAAGTAGTGGGTCAAAAGGCAATCACGTTGTATGGGTTTTTTTCCCAATTCCAATTTTAAAAAATAGAAGTATTTCTTTCTTTTTTTTGCCATTTTTGGTGCCAGGGCAGGCAAGCAGTATATTTTATTTCATTTTTATTTAACTTTATTTAATTAATTTATATAATGTAGCTACATGCTGCCTCTTCCAGAATGGTCCTAGATATACATAATAAAGATGTCTAATATTAAAGGTAAACATATAGAAACAGTGACAAAACAAAGGCTCTACATTTTCAAAGGGTTCCAAACAGGATTTAAACTTTAACTCATTTTCTATGTATTAAGGAAATGGCTCCCATCTAAACAGATTGGCCTCTAAGGATCTGAGAAGGTGTCCTGGTGATCTAGCTAAAGTTTCAACCAGTTTGTTAAGTATTAAATGTTATTTCAATTCCAACATAATATGCTGTAAGATTTTACCACCAAATTTCAGTAGCAATATTTAAGGGCCTTATGGGGGGCCAAAAGGGGGACTGAGGGCCACACACAGACCAACCAGCTGTTGGTTGCCCATACTTGATATTAGTGACCACCTTAACCCTACTTTCATTGGCACTGACTTTGTCATTGGCAAGTTGAGAGATCAACACACAGGCTTAGATCCTCCTTCATTTGCTTTCAGAAGTCCAGAAAATCTATACTTCTGTGCATTTAATGCTCTGTGTTTAGCTATGCCTTTTCCTGTTTCATGCCATTCTTAGCTTTGCATCTAGTTTGTTCCTTTATTGTTTAAGTCTCAGAGTTGCAGATATGAGAAAGAGAGGGAGGTGATCTTGATAAAAATATGCAGGACCATTACCTAGGCAAAGGAGGCTGAAAGATTTTTTTTAATCCTTGGGGAAAAAAGATAGTATTAGAAAGTCGGTATGCAAACACCTCTGTGATTCACTGGGATATAAAAAGGGAGACACTGCAAAACCAGGGTTGCAAGATTATGTTATATTAACCAATCTCAGTAAAATTAGTTCTTCTGTTCCTGTGGAGTAGATTTTTTGGCATAGTCTATTTAGTGGGGCTGAAATGTATAGCACGACAACCTTAAGTAAAGTGAAAAACAGAATAGATAAAATCTTCCTTGACTTGGATCACACATCCATGTCATTTTCTTAGCATTGGAACAAAGTAGACTAATTTTCTTCTTCTAGGATAAGTTTTGCCTTTCTTCGCTGTCCATCCTACACCTCCCCAAACCAAGTTCAAAGAAAGTCAGGACCTGCTTTGCTTTTTTAAGATTAGCTAACTGCTGTCTCTGAGCTTGGACTGCAGATTATAAAAATAATACACAGAAAACCAAACAAACCAATAACTTACAATTAGCTTTCCATGATCTCTTTCAACATTTTTGAATGGTTTCTCTGAATTCATCCACCTTCACCCCAAAAGCTAATAGGCTTCATAAGAAAGGCTTGGCTATGCCAATAGTTATCTACAAAATTGAACTGATTAGTTCAATTTGATCTTCCCAAAACTTTTAATTATAGCAACAGAAGCAATCATATCACAGAGAAAGCATGTTATTTTCATAGCAGTTACAATCAAAAAAGTGCATGTTTGTTGCAAGGTGAACAGCAAACAGCTATTTAGGTTAAGTCAATACTCACTGTTTTGAATTTCATTTTTCAGAGCACCTGTACAAAGAAGGAAAATAAAAACATTTGTTAAGCTGGAAAACCAGTCAATTAGGTAAAAGAACCAGGAAGAAAATCAAAACTGTTATGAAAAAAATATTGTACAATGTAACTTTTAGATGTCAACAGTTAATACCCATCTGCCTGAGAACTGACGTCAAAAAAAGGATGAGGGATCATGCATTCAGCTTGTTATCATTGATGCTTACTGGGTTTTGTTGAATCTGTATCCTGAAAATTAAGAACAAAACAACAACCCAAAATGAGTTGGCAACTTTAGTAGTTGGAATATTTGCAATATATATTACAGCTGGCTAGAAAAATATATGTTATATATAGTTCAGAGTAGTCTCATACATTTATAGAACAATGTTCTTTCCAGAAGAATTTTTTTCTTAAAAAAAAAAAGGCAGAATTAGTGATAGGAAAGAGGTCTATGGAGGCCAGTGTTGCCTGCTCTTCTCACAGAAAGGATAGCACTGAATGAGGACACATGATCATTCACATTCCAAGTGTTGCAGTATCTCTCTGATTATAGTCAAGATACTCAGCAACCAACTCATATTTACAATGGTCGCACCATCCCACAATCATGTGATTACTATTTGTGACCTTCCCAGTTTCTGGCAAGCAAGGTCAATGGGGAAACCAGCAGGAAGTCAGAAATTATGACCATGTGACATCATGCTTAATGACATTATGGCAGTCACTTAGGGCAGCAGTCAGAAATCCCCAAATTTCCTTCATTAAGTGATATTGTCATGTCACGTTGAGTTTTACAACCTTATGTATGTGATGGAAAGTCTGGTCCCAATTGCCATTATTAATCAAGGATTACTTGTACAACCAGAAATGTCCTGGGAGGTGGGAAGTTTCCTGGTCCTAATTGCCAAGCCCTATATTTTCTATTGACAGCTTCATCAAATTTTGTTTTCGTTCCATTTGATCATCAGGAGGAGAGTGGGGAAAACCCTAATTGTTCTCCCTGATTTATAGTGAGATCAGAATAAAGAAGGGTGGATACACAGGACAGCATTTTAGCTATTCCTTTTAGCACAAATTGCACAATTAACCTTCACAGGGACATTAGTAATCTGAACCAAGTATCAGACAATCACCTTATCCCTGGATAAAGATATAGTGCTTTTCTAGAAAGAGCAGTGATGGCCAGTGGTTAGTATGCAGTATTGCAGGATAACTCTGCATTCTACTGGCAGGAGTTCAATCCTGACTGGCTCAAGGTTGACTCAGCCTTCCATCCAAAATCAGTAAAATGAGGACCCAGATTGTTGGGGTCAACATGCTGACTCTGTAAACCATAAACCATGTAGAGAGAGCTATAAAGTCTATAAAGTATATAAGTCTAAGTGCTGCTGCTATTGTCCCAAAGTCCCCTGTAGCCTGGCTGACAGCCACAAACATGGAGGTGGGGCACAGGGTGAAGCAGGAAGAGAAATATTAAAAACCGAGCTTTGTCCTCAGCTTGTTCTGAAAGAGAACAGCAGCGTTGGCAGCAAGTGGTGTGGTAGACACACCCTGAAGTACAGTAGCTGTTGGAATAGGAAAATAGCGCTGCCTATTCAACCAGACAAAACAATCTTATGTGCAGAAATAATGAAAAACCTGCAATTGCACATATAGTTGACCAAACCAGTAACATGCAGTTAAAAATAACATAATAACAGATTTGAAAGGGAATTGGAGGTCTTCTAGTCCAGCCCCTTGCTCACACAGGAGATCCTATACCAGTGATGGCTAACCTTTTTGTCATTGAGTACCGAAAGTACCACGAAGGGGGTGCGGCATGCCCCGCCCCAGTTTTTGTTCCCAGGAGGCTACAGAGATGCCTACTCAGCCCAAAACAGGGAGTGCAAGGGAGCCTCACTGCACATCTCCCACATGCACCCCGCATATGCGCACAAAGATCCAAAAATCAGCTGGCCTGCAGGAGGCACATGCACAGTGGAACTGAGCTGGGGCAACGGCTTGTGTGCCCACAGAGAGGGCTCTGCATGCCACCTGTGGCACGCATGCCATAGGTTCGCCATCATGATCCTATACCATTCCAGAACAAATGGCTGTCCAATCTCTTCTTAAAAGTCTCCAGTGATAGAGCACCCACAACTTCTGAAGGCAAGCCATTCCACTGGTTAATAGTTCTCACTGTTAGGAAACTTCTTTGACAGATCCTGGTTCTCCTTCCTGGTTTAGATCAAACACAGCACAAAAGTACCACTTTTAAGAGTACCTTTTTTCATGCAGATATTACCCTCTCTTAAAGGAGAACTAAACTCATGTATCTAACAAGCATGAATAATATCTGGCAAATGAAGGCAGGTGTGAAGTCTTTCCTAGAAATAAAGCAAAACAAAGACACCAGAGTGTAGGAGAAATTCTTGAAATAGTAAAGGTGACCAATCAGAGCTGAGCAGAACCCAGCCTTGATTGTATCCTCAATCAGGCTGTCAACCAAGCATACTAAATCACTTCCATGTCAAAAAATGATTCAGAAGAGGAAACTGCTACTAAAATGAAGGGATATATTGTATATACTACAGGCCATATCTTAAATGGGAGGGAAAGAGAAATCTCCCACGTCTAATAGTCCAACAGCAACAATTTTCTGAAGGACTAAACCTGCTGTTACAATGATGACACCAGAAAAGAAGTTGCCACGTTAAATTCTTTCTTTTCTTCTGACCTTCCTCAGTTGTTCCACTTAACTCAAGGACATCTAGACATAAATTCTTTCACAATTGGGTACCTTATCTGGGAGATTTGTCTTGGGGCCCAGAAAGTTCCACTTCTTTTAATCTAGGCTAGAATGAAGGAGACAGATTGGACAGCAGCTTATCCATTAACAAGAAATAGTTCATCAATCCTTTGAAGAAGGATTGTGGGATTGTTTGTTGTTTTTCTTTGCAGATGCTCCTCTGCTCTTCATTAATTCTGTTCGCATTTGTAGAGTTCTGAAAAACCTGTCTGTGCTGTTGATGGAAAATTTGCCTTGTAAATATATAATTAATCCTTTTAGATTACCTGTTCTTCCTCCTCAACCTTTCTAACTTACATTTCTAGCCTGGAGCATTTCTATAGTTTCTATAATTCTCCAGAATAACAGGAAAGATTAGCAGAATCTTCCTCCTTCCAAATCAGTATGGTTCTTCTTCTACAAATAGCTCTTCATCTGAAATTGAATAGGCTTGAGCACTTTTTAAATACACTGAAAACAAAGCATGCTTGAGCTGGCAGCTACTAAGTCAGCATTTCAGAACCAGCCTTGCTGGTACATGGAATAACAGTATAAAATGGGTACAGGGAAGCATCTTGCTTACTTCAAAAATGTGTGAACTTCCGGTTCAAGCTTCTTCAGCGATGGACTGAAATCTGGAATCATGCGAGGTTTTGATCCATGCTCGCCACTGGAGCACCCCGAGCCGCCCAGATTCGGGGCTGAAGCCACCCCATAGAGGTGGTGAAGAAGGGGGAGCCATCAGTGGGGTTGAGGAGAGCCACATCACTCCTCCCCGTCTAGCCATTACTCCCTTTCCCAAAGGCAGTTGCAGCGGTGGTCAGAAATGGCCACCTCAAAGAAGAATCCGACCAGACAAGATTGTGCAGGAGGAAATTTAAAGGAGAAATTTTGACTGACTGGATTGAATGGAGAATATTTATTTAAAGTACCTGGAACCTGAATTTTAAAGACTAATACTATTCCTAAAAAAGATCTTAAGCGGCAAAAGAGAAAGGGAAAGGAAACAGAATTGGCTTTTTTTCCTCTCATATTGACAGGTTTAATTGACTTGGAACATTAAGAAGAGATTCAAATAAGAAATTGATACTAATCCACTTTGACATTAATAGGCTATTTCTAGCTGAAAATAAAGTGTCAAACGGATAAAGATTCTTGGGTAATTTTAAAAAATTCTTTAAAAAAGAAAGAAAGCAGAGGAGGGAAAAAGGAAACAAGAGGGTAGAATCTGGAAATGGAGGAGACCACCTGGAACTTAAAAAAAATTGATAGTGGAATTTTAATAAAGCTTGCAAAAGATACATTGTAACTGAAACTTTGTTACAAGATAACAAAGCCCCTGGAAAGAGAAAGTCAGAAAAGAAGCAAGAAACAGTTTTGGATTATTGGATGATTCCTGGAATTTTGGGTGGTGAATCCTAATGAAACAAAATAAAATCAATTGGGGGTTGTTTAAATTTTTTTAAAATGGCATCAGTCCTTGAAGAGTTAAAAATGAGACTTTAAGAACAAAAAGAAGAAGCACAAGAGGAAAGAGGATCTTTTGGCTTCATATTTCATTTTTTAGAAATGGAGATTTTGAACTATGAAAAACAACAAGAAATGCTGGCAGAACAAGAAGGGTGGGATAAAGAAGAAGCCATCTTTAATGGCCAAGCAACTTTAAGCATGGTTAAAAAAAGGGAAAGGGGGGGGGAAGGGAGTTAAAAACTTAAGCATTGAAGCAACAACCAAAAAAAAGAGTAATTTGAAAAGCAATCATAATATCAGGAAGAAGCAGAAGGGAGGATCACAGAAGGAAGAATCAGATAGAGAAGGGAATAAAAGGGGGAGGGAGAAGAAGAGAGGGAAGAGGGAAAGGAAAAGAAGCTACAAAGGACAGAAACAAGATATAAAGGTACAGGAAAAGCATACAAGAATTAAAGGTATAAACCTATTTAAAAGACACAGAGACAATGGTTAAAATTTAACTTAAGGAGAGAATTCTGCAAGGATGCATGGGATAGCATTGTTATATTAGAAATAGAAAAGGGTTAGAAAATATGTTTCGATATTAAAGTGATAGAAATAAATTATATTGATGTGTAATGGAATATTTGTTTGTAAAGAGAATAAGGCTCTCAATGATTTAAAAAGAAAGTAAAAAAAACTGAAAAGAAACATGGAAGATTTTTATCAGTTGACAAGATGAATTTGAATAAGAATAATAATTTTATTGACTACCGTTAACTATTGTTTTGTTTTTTTATTTAAAGACAGTAATAAGTAAAATATGAAATATAGATGATTAAAGTGAAAGACAACTGATATTACTAGATAATGTTTGTTAAAAGAAATAGAAATGTAAAAGATTGTTATTAATATTAATGGCAGAGCTGTACTTGAATAGAATAATTATTCCATTTACTATTGTTATACATGAGATATATATACTTCTTTCTTTTAAGAATTTAGTGTGTATTTTTAAGGGAATGTACCGAGCAGAATTCGATTAAAAATAGGTATGTGTTATAAAACAGAGGTTAAAAAATGAATGTTATAACTGTAAAGGTGTAACTTAAATTTTTAAACAAGATTTGAAAAAAGATACAAAAGTGTTGCACTCCAGTCTAGTAATTACAGGGAAAATTTGTTTTATGAGAAAAGATAATATGAAATTGTAAACAGGACAGACGAAAGTATAAAAACATTGATTATAAATAATTTTTAGATTTTAAAAATTAGAAAAAGATATGTAATTGAATTAAGAAAGGAATAAGATAATTTAAAATAAGGCTATAGGAAGTAAAGAAAGAGAAAAGCTATTGAAAAAATTGCAAAAATAGTTATAAGATATGTTATAAGAATGTATAAGATAAATATGTATTGAGTTTATGTCTGTATGGATAAGTGATAACCCAGGGTCACGCTGTTCTCAAAAAAAGATATTTTATTTGTATTTATATGTTTTGTGAAAACTTAAATAAAACTTTTATTTAAAAAAAATGTGTACCCACTTGTTCACATATGCATTAAAATCAAGATATGCTTATATACATGCAGATATGTATACACATGATTTTGATCTGGACCTAGGTCTGGTAAATTTGATCAGGTGTGGAATTTGAACTTCTTGATTCTGCTTTCGCTTTTATTTATAATCTGCATTCCCTTCCCCGTGACCCAAAAATTTTATTCACAAACTCCAGAAAGGGTTTTTTGTCAATTCAACAACCACCAACAAAAGAAAACATAGCAAACAAGGTGCTTTCAAGCAAAAACACCCAAATGTAAGAAAAAATGAAAATTAGAATTAACTTAATTCAAGTCATCATAACATCAATTCTATGGATTTTAATGCAATTAGTAATATAAATCCATACAGGGATGTGTAAAAGTAAATCTCATTAATATATGTGACATTAGTTTTTGCAAGATTAGGGATGAACTACACTTAATCTCAACCCAAGGCATTTTTTTTCAGGGATAAATAAATGGTTTCCATAATAAATTATGATATCTGAAAAATTTGCAATTGGAGGATAATAATGTTCACTTCTATGTCTTATATTTCAAAAAATTGTTAACTAAGGTACAGTATTAGAGAAAAAACTAAGGCACAATCATTTTCACTAACATACTACCTTTCCATGGGTCATGTATTTAACTTGACATAATAGCACATTCAGTCATGGGAACTCTCACATCCACAAATTAATTACTTTTCCTACAATTTGTAATATCCTTGATTTATTTTAAGTTTTATACAACAACCATGGCTGATAGCTTTTGCAAGAATGATGAGAGCTGTTGCTTTTTTCTTGGTAGCTAAAATAGAGAAGCAAGAAGATATAAAAGAATGCAGTATATTTTAAAAAGCAATTAATCTGAGTAAATGGTCAGGATCCAATAAACTCCACATGAAGCTTTTTTTTGCAAAAAGTAGATATGCTCATTTCAGATGTGAAAAAATAAGAAAGCACCCCTAATCTGCACTAATCACAGATACTCGTTGATTTCTCATTGTCAAAGTCCAGGGTATTCAATTCTATTACAGCTGAGGATCTCATAAAAGTCATTGGATCATTTGACTTAATTGAGAAATGAAAGGTCAATATGAAACTTTATTGAAATTGAAGGTAGCCTCACCTTTCTAGATTAGAAGATTTCAATGAGTTTTATAACAAAAAAGGCAATTATTACATACATATGTTCATAAATTTAGATGTCCTTGCCTGCAAGCGCAAAATAAGTTTTCCAATGAAATGGACAGGGTGAAAGAGAAACAAAAGAGTTGGCTGTTCCCATTTTAAAACCATTTATTTCCAGTATGCAAGGTAAGCCAACCATTGAAAGGACAACTGGCAACCATTACCAGGCATGCTGTGCCAGGCTATTTATGGAGATAAAAATTCTAGATCAAGAGCTTACAAATTGGAACCCAAGAATGTTGCCATCATCAATTTTCCTCCTCAATCTTACCTTTTTCAACATGCATGCATAAATATACCTTATTTCACATCAAAGAAACCCATGCTGCTCTGAAACTTTGGTTATATACGTTGGTGGAACAGATTTTGCAAACAATGAGACACCTCCATTGCCTATTTTTATTTCAATCACATGCCAAATAAAAATACAAAAAGATAAAAAAAATTATATGCTGTTAAGTCAACCTTCCTTAAAATATTCATGGACCTACCCCTGGAAAAGAGAAAAGAAAGGCCACCAATATCCCTTCTTTGTCTTTCAACTGCTAGACCACTTTCCTGAGCTGGTTTGTGATCATCCTAATAATATATGTGCAAATGCAAAGTATTCATAAAGAAATACTGTCTGATGTGGAAGTGATTGTCTGATCACTAGCTCTCACTCCATCTTCTTAGTCCTAAGAATAAAATTCAAGTATTGGATTTACACTGTTGTAGTCCGAGTCCCTTCTCATGAGAAGGCCTTTTCTGAGATATCCACTGTAAATCAGCAACCTCCTTGTTTAATTCAGAGAAACAGGATCTTATACACACATACTGAGAGTTTATGCATCACAGACAAATTCTTTGGATGCCCAATCATTCTTGGACAATAAAGAATATTCCAATACACAAACACACCAAGGGCCAACTTACTTACCCTGTGTTAGAGAAAGCATGACAAAGCAACAGAAAATAGAGGCAGTTCTCATACCGAAACAGGGCCCCTGCCTCAACTCCAAGGAAGAAGGTTGTTTCCAGCCTGTAACCATCCAGTTTTGCTTCAGTGAAAACCTATGAGCGTGCAAAATAAATTTTTAACAAGGCAGCCACTTCCTGGCAGCTTCCTGGAAGAATGTGATCCAACAGGTCTGCCCACCTGATCCGTTCTCTGCCGTCCCCTCCAATAACCACACCTTACTGGCCTTTCGTCCCTTGCTAGACTGGTCAGTCTTTGGCGTCACACTCATCTAAGATTGAGCAAGAATTATGTATCATTTCTCAGAACAAGGTGCTGTTTCCAAGGAGGCAAGAAAAAATAAATTAGTGCTAGTCTGGATGCAGAAATATGATGCCTGGATTATCAACCTTCCCCTATCGGGTGGTCTCCGATGCAAGACAAGAAAAGGCATAGAATGGCAGTATAGAATGTTTGCCGTGCCATTCATTGTAGAATCAATGAGAAACTTTGTATAACTACCACAAACAATGAATAAGAGTGTTTTATATTTGTCTAGTTCATAAAGGGAAATTTACTTTTCTCCAGCAGCACTACCAGTATAGAGCAGATTTCAGCAGTTATTACAGTTTACTTTCTCAATTCAACAGTTCATTTTCCAAGAATTACTCAAGGAGGCATTTGCTGTATTTTTTTAATGTCCACATTTTTCCTACCCAGATTCAAAAACCACTAATGTGTCATATTCTAAGGTAATTAAAATGGCTGCATTTAAATCATCAAGTTGGACTACCACTGCAGAAAGTGTAAGCGTTCCAATGAATGAATTCAGAAAAATGTTGGAATATAGAGCAAAGGAAGTTCTCAGAACAAAATACAAATAACAAAAAGAAACCAATGAAAGGATGATATGGTAAATTAATTGAAGAAAAGCCATTGCCCTGTCTTCCAAATGCTGTCTCCTTGTTCAGCATTCTCAATCTGATATTCTCCAGAGGCACTGGAAACTTCCACAATCCACAGCTGTGCTCCAGTACTTTTGGAGGCACCAAGCTGGATAAGGGTTCCCTAATTTTAATATGCCTTTAATTAGATGTAGGATTCCCATGCACTTGTGAGCTTGTCCTTCTATCATAAAGCATAAATAAATCAACAAATAAAAATGGCAAAGTTGCAGCACTGCAATATTAAGGGGCATGCATAAGCGCACAATCATGCCTGCTGTCCCTGTCCTATTGTCCCCAATTATTTGTATGCATTTATACTTATATTTATTCTTTATTTTATTTATTTTATTTTATTTGGTTTGTCAATTGCTTACAAGATAATAGGTATAAGTAAAAACATAGTTATGAATAAATGGATATATATAAGATAAATAAAAGAAACAATAGGACAGGGACGATAGGCACGTTGGTGCACTTATGCACGCCCCCTACAGATCTCTTAGAAAAGGGGTGAGATCAATAGTAGAAAGTTTAAGGTTAAAGTTTTGGGGGTTTGGGGATTTATTCTTATTTCTATTATACTGTAAACATTTAACAAATCAAATAGATAGATAGATAGATAGATAGATAGATAGATAGATAGATAGATAGATAGATAGATAGATAGATAGATAGATAGATAGATAGATAGATAGAAATATTCACATTTTAAACATTTAAAATTAAAAAACCCTCTCGAATCTCATGAAATTTCATTCTTATATGAAATCCCACATGGAAAGATTACTAAAGTCTTATACAACTTGGTAACTTTATGAGATTTCTAGTGGTTTTAATTTAATAGGTATTATTATTATGGGTGGTTGCATAATCAGTCTGATATTTAATTGGATTTGGCATATTTATTCACCTCTTGAGTCCTTCCTAAGAACCTGAAATAGGTAGGTGTTCTTGTATGAATAATTAGTAATAGTATTAGTACTTCCATTTCTGGTGTACAGGAACCATCTTCAAAGCAGACTCCAGAGCCAATGCATTGAGGGTGTTTTGTGTAAATAACATGATTAGACTTGGACTGAATAGAAGCTGCGAGCTGCCAGCTCATTATCCTTTCATAGAACTGGATTTTATTTGCAGCCAGACTCTGTATAATAACTAGCTGTTGTGCAGCTCAAAAGGGATATGCATATGAATGGGACCATATTCCCATTTCTTTTATTTGTGTGTGTGTGTGTCTGTGTAATTTTATTAAAACTTTAAGCAAGTTAACACACACTAATAGAAAGTAAAAAAAGGAATCAAAGAAAAAGGAAGAGGTACATGAAAAGGAGAAAGGTTAAGGAAAAGTTAAAATAGAAAATAAAGGGAAAAGCTTCTGGTGTTCTTCATACCCATTATAAGTTCAAATATATTTTAACCTCTTTAGTTATAACATATTACCAGAGGTGGTATTCAGCAGGTTCTGACCAGTTCTGGAGAACCGGTAATGGAAATTTTGAGTAGTTTGGAGAACCAGCAAATACCACCTCTGACTGGCTCATCCCCATCTATTCTCTGCCTTCCAAGTCCCAGCTAATCAGCTCTTTTGTTGCCCTGCACAGGAGAATGTAGCTGGAAAGCAGGTTAGTGGGGTGGAGAAGGAATGGGATTTTGCAGTAACTTCCCCTGGAGTGAGATTGGACATTTTACAGTATCTTTCGCCTGCCACGCCCACCCAGCCACACCATGCCCACCAAGTTATGCCCATAGAACCAGTAGTAAAAAAAAAAATTAATCCAACCACTGCATATTATCCTTCTTTCTATAACCTATTTCACCTAATCATCCTCCTCCTCCTCCTCATCATCATCATCTTACTAGCATTATTCCCGCAAATGCAGTATCCACCTTTCGGATTGATGAATGCCATCTTGCATGATCAAACGCAGCATCCAGGTCCAACTGGATAACTTGCATGTCTGCATTTATTGTGTCTTGCCATCTTTACTTCGATCTTCCATGTGGACATTTGCCATCTCTGTTAAAGTGGAAGGAGATGCAGGCAATGGTGCATGGTTCTGTTCTTAAGACATGGCCACACCACAGTAGGTGTTTCTCCTGCATTTTCTCAAGTATTGGCCCAAAGCACACATTCTGGTGAGAGATAAGTTCCTTGAGGATTGGCTCCAGCATGAGTCCCAAGGCTCAGAAAACTCAACCTCTGGCCCCAGTGACCGACCCAGATTGGATCCTGCAACATTATACTGGGATGCATTTATTTGCCTTCATTCATATTGGCACAATGCCCATTTACTGCCCTAATGTTTTATTGCTGACATGGTCAAGAACAGAAACACCTAATGACCAAACAAAGCATTTGCATCTACCCTTCCCAATCAACACACTTCGAAACGAAGTCACAGCAGGTTTTTCCCCCAATTTTAGGCATATTCATATTTCCATAGATATGTATGTAAATGTACCTGTAATCCACTTAATTTTATGGGGTTGTCACATTTATATAATGGCAAGAACATGTTTCTTCAGCAGGGCACTGTTTCCTACCCCTCCTACTATTTTCAACATATAAATGTCCTTCGTATGTCAGTGGCAACTAATTGATACTGACTACAGAAGAATCTCTACATTTAGTTCAAATGTCAACCACAACCATTTCCGGTCCTAATCATGCAGTATTTAACATTTGGATGTTCCTTTGACTGAACTGTCTTCTTTGCTTGACTAAATTTTAGCTCAGACTTCAGGTAGAAACAACAAAGTGTTGTTTTCTGAGCAGTCCAAACAACTGATGTAAGTTATACAAATTTACATTGGTCAGATTAACTGCTTGAATCAATGAAAAGAATACAACTAGGTTTGTTTCTACTTGGAAACTACATCTAGTCTGTGCTCAAGACAAAAAGAAATGAGATTAGGTAAGTCTATTGTTATAGAAATGTCTAGTGTACTAAGTATGTAAAGGTTGAGTAGTATTTTTTTCTCCTACACTGAAAAAAGTTGGACATTAATATTTTCCCTCCTCTTTCCCCTACTCACACTTTTCTTTTCACTTTTTCCCTTCCTCATTTCCCTTCCATTTATTTTCCTTTGTATTTTATATTATAAAATGTAATTTTAAAAATGATGTAAAAAAAAAGAAAAGAAATACTGAGACAGAATATACTCTTCTGCACCACTATTCTGGCTCTCTCAAGATCAGATCAAAGGTCCTTTACTTCCCCCAAATCAGAGTTCTGGGCAGAACACCTTCATATTCACATGCATCTGCATACAGAGTTAGTGAATATTCAGATAATACAATTTCCTTTCAGGTTTACCAATTTAATCCCCAAAGTGATTTGAAATCAAACACCTCAAAACATATTTTTTTAAAAATTGTAATATACAGTACACGCATATACAAAAATGTATATAAACTAAAAGTAGTTCCAGCAGGAATTACAGGGGTGGGATTCCAACTTTTTTAACAACTGGTTCTGTGGGCGTGGCTTGGTGGTCATGTTATTGGCTGGGCATGGCCAACTCACTATCACTCACATCGAGGCACGCATCTCCTCGCCTGGCCTTTCATGATTGTGGGGATGCTGCAACAGTCGTAAGTGTGAAAAATGGTCATAAGTCACTTTTTTCAGTGCCATTGTAACTTTGAATGGTCACTCAACACAAGCAAAGTACCAGCAAAGGAGGGGGAAAAAACTCCAGAGAAGTTCCTGAGACAGGAAGTCTAGTCCTTCCAAGAATGTAATAAGGGTTAACGGAGAGGCAGTTTCTGTAAGCAACACCAGAATGTTTCCTTCCTGCCTTCCTTACAGGATTAGGCCAGTAATTTCTTCTAACAACTGGTTCTCTGAACTGCTTAGAATGTTAACAACCGGTTCTAGCGAATAGGTGCGAATTGGTAGAATCCCACCCCTGAGGAAGTACCAATAGTTTTCAACAAATCTGTTGAAAACCTCTGGAATATTCCAAAAATATCTGGATCTTAGCCTCAGTAGAAAAAAAAATAGAATCCCCACATTTATTCCAGGGAATCCAACAGTTACCAGTCTCACCATCACATACCTAATTAATCTTGAAAGTACCTAACCACCTTTACTCTGGTATATGCCCTGCCCTTGAAGACTGATACAGAAAAATTCTCCACTGGGAGAGACAGTGTGTGTGTGTGTGTGTGTGTGTGTGTGTGTGTGTGTGTACCCACCTTCCTTATGGTTGCTTACAACTGTAATAAGTATTTGATTGCCAAGTTCTTCATAATTGCACTGAAGAGAAAAAAACCAACATTATAGCTAGAAATTCTTTTATAACCCATATGTTTGGCCCTAATTTTGCTCTTTCTATATAATGTAGGCCAAGTTACTTTTCTAAATTAGAAATTAGTATATCACTTCAGCAGGGAAATTAGTTATTTAAGTGCTAATTCAAACCTCAAATATATTAGTATTAGCATATATTTCTTTATATTAATTTAACTCTTTGTTCCCATTAAGGAGTATACAGAGTCATTTAGAAGTGTTTTTTTTTTTTTAAATATCAAGATGGGACTTAAAACTAATTCCAAAGCCATCTTGTGAGTTTTGCAGGTGGATGAGGTTTGAACCAGAGCAGTGGTGGGATTCATATTTCTTTACTACTGGTTCTGTGGGCATGGCTTGATGGGCATGGCAGGAGAAGGATACTGTAAAATCTCCAGTCAGAGGTGGTATTTGCCGGTTCTCCGAACTACTCAAAATTTCCACTACCGATTCTCCAGCATCAAAAAGTCTGGTTTTTCAATCACAATATTTTTCCACAAATTTTTATTTTTAAGAATATGTGCCAATGATCATGTAGAATCAACAACAATGTGTTTTCTATATAGCAAAATACGATGAGTCATGTGTTCTACAGACTACAATGATCATTGATTTAAAGGGACTGGATTGAGGTTGAGGGCTGGAATTAGAAAATAAATGATAGAGCCTAATCTAGGCTATTGAGACTATTAATGGATTAGGGAAAGAAAGAAGCAGACAATTTACACAGTCACAATGTACAAAAGTTGGATGATTTCAAGCCAGACAATATCTGATTTTAAGAATATACTTGCTGGAGGGAGAATATTCCACAACTGATACTTCTCCAACTCTGGCAGTCATCCTGCCAAGTACTATCAACGTAGTGAATAAATTAGTAGACCAGCAAAATACTGTGTGCATAATATACTTAGACTTCAGCAAGGTATTCAACAAAGTAAACCACAATCTACTTCTTGGGAAGCTAGAAAAAGCAGGATAGATAGAATCTCCTCCAGATGGATTTGTAGCTGGCTGACAAACTGTACTCAACAAGCAGTCCTTAATGGGTCTAAGTCTACATGGAAGGAAGGAAGCAGTGGGATGCCACAAGATACCGTCTTATGCCCAGTACTCTTCAATATCTTCACAAATGACTTAGATGAGGGAATAAAAGGGGAACTTACCAAATTTTCAGATGATACTAAACTGGCAGGAATAGCTAACACCCTAAAAGATAGGCTCAAGATCCAGATGGATTTTGACAGACTTGAACACTGGGCCCTATCTAACAAAATGAAATTCAATGTAGAGAAAAGTAAAGTCCTATACTTAGGCAAGAAAAACCAAAAGCACACATATAGATTGGGTGAAACCAAGCTTAACAGCAATAACTGTGAGAGGGCTTGGAGTCTTAGTGGACAACCAACTAAATATGAGCCAGCAGTGTGCAGTGGCAGCCAAAAAAGCCAATGCAATCCTGAATTGCATTAACAGAGGGATACAATCGAGATCAAGTGAGATACTAATACCACTCTATAAAGCCTTAGTAAGACCACCCCTAGAGTATTGAATCTAGTTTTGGTCACCACATTATAAAAAAATATGGTGAAACTCTAGAAAATGTGCAGAGGACAGCAACCAGGATGATTAGGGGACTGGAGACTAAAACATACGATGAAGGGTTGCAGGAACTGCGCATGGCTAGTCTAGTGAAGAGAAGGATCACGGGAGACATGATAGCAGTGTTCCAATATTTGAGGGGCTGCCACAGAGAGGAAGGAATCAAGCTATTTTCTAAAAGCACCCAAAGGCCAGACAAGGAATAATGGATGGAAACTGAACAAGGGGAGATTTAACCTGGAAATAAGGAGAAATTTTCTGACAGTGAGAACAATCAATCAATAGAACTGCTTGCCTTCAGAAGTTGTGGGAGCTTCATCACTTGAGACTTTCAAGAAGAGATTGGGTTGACATTTGTCAGAAATGGTGTAGGGTCTCCTGCTTGGGCAGGAGGTTGGACTAGATTACCTACAAGGTCCCTCCAACTCTGTTAATCTAATCTAGATCTAATCTACTACCTTAGAAATACAAATCCAAGTGGATTTATTTAAAATGTATCACTAGATATGATGACAATGGCAGCAATACCTTGGATGATCCTCATCCATCCAAAGTTACCCTCCTCATATACCGTAGATCCATCTGCATAGAATTGATTCCTCATGAGATGCTACTGGCCTTACTATCAGTTGAGGATCCTTAGATGCTCAATCTTTTTATAGTTTCTCATAAGTACTGCATAACGCTAGCTACAAATTAAGGATCAGATCATGACCCAGACATGTTCTGCAATTTTAATATAGAAATATCTATTCTAAAAAAGTAAATAATCCATTATTAATTCATTAAAGCCTGGTTTTCATTTAATTTCTAATTTGATTTTAAACTGGTTTGGTTGACTGAATTGTAATTATTTTAGAAGCATTATTCCATTACATACCACCAAGGTCAATATATTATAAGAAAAGAGGGACTCCGGGGATTTCCGGTTTGTCGGCTTTGCGAGCGGTAGGGATTCGCGAAGCTGCGCGATCCCTGCCGCGCTAGCCGTTTTTGGGGCTCCGACCCGAAAGGGTGTGGAGCAAGGCTGCCCTGCAGGGGCAGCTGAAGGTAGGGGGATCCGGGAAAGGGTTTGGGGTGCTGCAGACCCCCTCCCTAGCCGGCAGAACCTCCTTTTACCAAGACGGTGCAGCGGCGGTCCGTGATGGCCGCCACAAAGAAGCCGGCAGCTGGGCAAGTATGCGCTGGAGGAAGAGGAGAAAGTTTTTAAAAAGTGAAAGTCTTCTTGGTTGACCCAGGACTCTAAGATATATTTAGTTTAATTCCTGAAAATGATGGCTTTTTGGATGATTCTTTCCACAAGAGGAAATAAGCGGCAATTCTGAGGTGCTGAAAGGAAAGTTTACTCTCCCCCGACGGAATTAATAAATGGATATTGAGAAACCTGTTTTTTTTTTCAGGTAAAACTAGCTTTTTGGGATAAGTCGGAAGGGAGAGGACAAAAAATATATTTATCTGGTTGGATTTTGTTGGAGGAGATGCCTTAAGGATTTGAAAACAGAAATAAAATCTTAATAAGGCTTCAAAACACAGATTTGAACTTTCTTTTTCTTTGTCTGATACTACCCCTGAGAAAGAGAAAGGGGGAATTCTGGCTTGGTTTGGATTGATTGAGGATTGTGGACTTTGGGGTTGTCTTGTTTTTTCTTTTGGAATATTTTGGTTGGTGTGAAAAAGAAAAGAAAAGATCTATAATGGCTTTTTCTTTGGAGGAACTGAGAGATGAATATGAGCAAACAAAAGCAGCCTGTAAAGATGGTATGGAAAAAGCTTTTCTTTTTTTAAAAATGGCGTTGGTTAACTATGAACAGACAATACAGATGGAAGCTGAAGAGCAACAAGAAGAAGATGAAGACGCCATCTTCAATGAATCCCAAAATTCATCTAAGAAAGAAGGAAGGAAGAAAGCGAGGAAAATGAAGGACTTAAGATCTAAAAAAACATTTAAGAAAGAGAAAAATATGATGCAAAATAAATACAATGATAGCAAACAAGAGAAAAAGGGAATACAACAGAGAAGAGATGCCGGCAAGACAGAGGTTAGAAGAAGGGCGGGTAGGAAGACTGGGTGGGGGAAGAAAGAAAGGGGAAAGGCGGAGAAAAGCCACAAAGTTTTAAAATTAGATGGGAAAAGAGGAATCCTTTTTAGGGATAATGGGTAAAGCATAAATTTTTTTTAAAAAGATTCTGCAAGGTACACAAGATGGTACTGTAACATTCGTATTAGAAATAGAAAATTAGAATGGCTTAAGAGTTAATAAGAAATTAAAATGTTGAAATGTTTAATAATGATTGATTTTTAAAATGTAATAAAATATTGAAGGGAAAGGCAATGAGAATGCTATAAGATTTATTATCTAGATTTATTATTTAACTACGTATTTAGGAGGATATTATGTTTTTAAACATTTTTGATTTTTTACTCTGTTTTTATTGTTACTAAAAGTAAAAATTAGTAGATAGAATGTACCAAGCAGAATCAAATTGGGTATTAGGTGTTATTTTAAATGTTAATTTAATTAATTTAGGGGAAGGATAGAAAGGCATCATACTCTGATTAGAGATTTCAGGAGAAATTCTTTTTTTTTTTCATTATAAGGAATGAGATAGAGGGATAATAAAGGTTGGGCAAAAGATATAAATATAATGATTTAAATTAAGATGGATTGAATAAGAGAGATTATGAAGAGTGAAATGTATGGAGAAGTTTATATGGAAGATATAGAATGGTAAATAAAATAAGTAATGATCTGTAAGATGAGCATGAATATAATTAAAGCCCATATAAAGAGAGGTACCTGGGGCCAAGTTACTTTACTAAAAGATTTTTTATATGTATGTTTGTGTTTGTTTATGTCTTTGAGAGTATTGGTGAAACCTTGTAGAAACATAGAAAGAGAGTGATGATAATCAAGTCAGAAAGAAATTGATGAAATAATATAGAAATGTATTGTATAAGATAAGGTTTTATCTGACTTGTTAAATCTATAATGGAAAAAGGTTCAAATATGTAATGGTTGATGATGATTTGTTTGTTTTTTGAAATTAATAAAACTTGCTTAAAAATATATATATATATTATAAGAAAAGAAATGTTCAGTGACTGAACATTATCAAAAAAAAAAGTGTGTTTCTTAAACTATAAAAATATAAATTTGAGTTTGACAGAATTCAAATTGAATTGCAAGGACTGACCTAGAATATTTGTAAATGAGAACAATATTAAAATTTCTAATAGCTCTTAAAGTATTTTTCCCATGGAACTATAATAATTTTCTTAATTCCAAGTACAAGAGCAAGAAATGAGAAACTGGGGCCCACCAGACATTGCTGAATTAGAATTCCTTGCATGACTAATGGAGTGGAGGGATTGAGAGTTATAGTTGATGCTTGTGACCTTTGATATTGGGAAAGGCTCCTGAGATTATGGATAGCCAAGAAAATAAACAAATGTATCACCAAGGAGTTCAACCTGAGTTCTCATTTGAGATATTGTTAGGAATGATAGTCACCTAAAAGTTGGGTTGGCAATATATAAACTAGGGCAGTTATTTAATACTGTTGTATCTTTAAGAGAATGCTGTAATTGTGATTGGCTGAGGTTCCTCCAATGGCCATAAGATGGAGCCAGAAACCTGGTTTGTTCTCTTCTTGCATTTCCCTTTTGCCTTTTGCCTGAACGTCGTTCTGCTTGGATTGCTGTGAGTCTTGCAAACTGTTAGCAAACTCCATTTACTGAACTCTGTTTATGATACTTGACTTCATTTTTGGATTATCCCTGGACTGATACTAACTGCTTTGACCATGTATGATTTGGACCGTTTGTTGGACTTTGTTTACCCATTTACTGGAAGTAAAACCTACATTTTACTATTGAGTGTATCTGTATGTTGGTTGTGTGTTATTCAACATCATGCTCACTACGTTTCCCTGAGTGCACTCATTCTCCTCAACAGATATCAATAACCAAACTATCCAACATCAGGCACATTATGTGAACACCTAGCTCTTTAATGTTAGAGAAGGTGGTAAGAAAGAGGAAGATGAGAAGCAGCAAGATGGATGGACTCAATTAGAATAATGAAGAGTATACCATTGGATGACTTGAAGGACCAGGTTAGGAATAGCAATAGCATTTAGACTTACATACTACTACATAGAGAACAACTAAGATGATTAAAGGCCTGGAGACTAAACCATATGAAGATTGGATGCAGGTTTTGGGTCTGGCTAGTCTAAAGAAAAGAAGAATTAGGGATGGCATGATAGCAGGTGGGTAAGAGAATGGAGAATTTAAGACTTAAAAAAACAATCAAAGAAAAGAAAAATAATTCGAAAAATAAGTATAATACTGGAAAGCAACAGAAGAGGGGAATACAGAAGAGAGAAATAGAGGTAGAGAGACAAGGGGGGGAAGGGGAGAGACAAGAAGAGAGGGAAGATGGAAAGGAAAAGAAGTTACAAAGGACCGGAACAAGATATAGAGAAACAGGACCTATTTAGAGATAATGGGTGAAAATTTAACTGAAAAAGGGATTCTGTAAAGGTACATAAGATTGTATTGTTATATTAGTAATAGAAATAACTTTAGAAAATTGGAAACAATGTATGATTAAAATGAGGGATAAAATAGTGTAATTTAGTGAAATGTTTGTTAATAAAATAAGTGAAATAAAATAATTGAGAAAATTGAATTAGGAAGGGACAGGAACATTTTAATTAATTAATGTTTTATAAAATATAAGTGAAGGGGGGGATTAATTATGGAAAGCTTATAATTGTTCCCATAGAAGTATGATATTTAATTGAAAAGTAATGTTAAAGAAGTTAAGATTTTAATGAATATTAATATTAATGATAGAATTGAACTGGAATGGAATGTGTTGTTTTAATTACATATATTTATAATTTTTTCTTTTTTTAAGAATATAGTGTGTATTTTAAGAATATACCAAGCAGAATCCAAATGGAAGTTATGTATTATATTGAAAGTTATAACTTTAGGGTATATATTGAAGCCTAAATAAGAATTAAATGGATAAACTTAAAAGATATAAAGGCGTCATACTCCAATCAGTAACTACAGGAGAAACTTTGTTTAATGAGAAAAGATAATAGATAATTGAAACAGGACAAACAAAAAATATAAATATAATGATTTGAATTGAGACAAGATAACTAAAATAAAATTGAGAAAATTAAAAGAGGGGAGAAGCTATGCAGAAAATGTGAAACAGTAATAAGATATGGAATAGAACATAAAAATGAGCATGAAATTGAATTTGTGTCTGTACGAAGAAATGTAACCCGGGATTACGCTACTTTAAAAAAAGATCTTTTATTTGTATTTTTTTTTTTGTGAAAACTCAAATAAAATTTACAAAAAGAGAGAGAGAGAGAGAGAGAGAGAGAGAGAGAGAGAGAGAGAGAGAGAGAGAGAGAGAGAAGCAACCTGGAATTAAGGAAAAACTTCCTAAGAGTGAGGACAATTAACCAGTGGAATAGCTTGCCTCCAGAAATCATAGGTGTTCCATCACTGGAGGTTTTTCAGAATAGAGTAGACAGTCACTTGTCTCAAAGGGTATACAGGTCCTCCTGCTTGAGCAGGGGGATGGATTAGAAGACCTCGAAGGTCCCTTCCAGCTCTGTTCTATTCTATTCCATTCTATTCTATTTTATAGTGTATTACAGCTATCTCTAAGCAGTTTACAGAGTCAGCATATTTCCCGCCAAAAATCTGGATCCTCGTTTTAGTGACCTCGGAAGGATGGAAGGCTCCTTGATGATCCAAACTGCTGGCAATACTGCATTCTAACCATTGTACCACCAGGGCACTTGGGATAGGTCATCATGGAGAAAATCTATCTATGTGGTCACTGAAAGTCAATACCAATTTGATGGCACATTATAAATAAACCTTTTCCCCAATAAAATATGCCCTTTGTTGCCTAAAGATGGAATCAGCTACAACTGTTTTGATGGGAAGAATATTCGTAATATAAATGAGCATATTACCAAGGATATTGTTAGGAATAACAAGGTTACCTGACGTAGTTTGGGTAAAATAATATATATAAACTATGATAGTAAGTTTAAGTGTGTGTCACTTTAAACTGCAAAGCATGTAATTTTGGGTGCGGTTGTAAAACCGCCATAAGAGGGAGCAAGAGAACCTGCTGGATTGCTGACTATGCTGGATTGATGGTTTGCTAGCTGCGTGTTCCCTGCTGCTGAATTTTTGAACGTCGAAGGAAGAAAGGAGGTTTGATTTCTTTATATCTCTACTGCGAGGAGATATATTACTGGACTGATATTTGTAGGTTTACTAACCTCTTTTTCGACACTGGACTTTGCAACTGAATAATCCTCGAACGGACTGAACTAGTGAATGATATATGGACTGTTTGACTATGCTAAAACTCTTACTGGAATAAACTATTTAACTAGCACAGTGTATCTGTTTTACTGAGTGTAAGCTACAAAAAACGTTTATCTCACATATTTGCCTGCCTGCCTGACTGCCATGCACATTCTGCTAGGGTGTATCCCTAACAGATATTATTTCTATTTCAGGCAATTCCAGATTTGACTTTGGATTTACCCTTCAAACACTAGCAGATAGAGATATACAGATTTATCTGGCAAGGGAAAGAAATCATGACTTAAACATAAGGTCTTTGTGATGCAAAAGCATGGGGAGGTTTAGTACTGCCAGATTTGACACTGTATTTTGTAGCCATTTGCCTTGCTTGGTTAAAAGATTACAAGATTACTAACTCTAGAACAGTGGTTGCCAACAAGTGGGCCAGGGATTTTGGTGGTCCACAGAGAAATGTTCCCCCCAAAGCAATTAATCCAGGCTGCGCGGGAACACAAGGCTGTACTGCCCACGTGGCCTGCCCACCCACTGGCCCCACCCTTCAGCCGAGCACAAACCTTACCTTGAGTAAAGCCATGCAAGCTGGAACTGGAAGGTGAGACCAATGGTTGGGGAGGGAAATCCGCCCCGGGGTGGCTTGCTGATGTTGGTGGAAAAGTTGGTCCCATATTCCAGAGCTGCAGTAGTCACCTATCAAATCTTTGGTCATCCCGGAGTAGCTCCTCCAGTCCATGGCAGGCCGGTGCATCCAAGTGAAGGAGCAGCTGCTCCGGGATAACCAAAGGGCCAGTTCTATGACTACTGCAGTTCTGGAATATGGGACTGACTTTCCCCCCAACATCAGTCAAAATTCATATTAATGGTCCATGGGATTTAAAATTATGAGTTTGGTGGTCCCTGGGATTCAAAAGTTGGCAACGCCTGATCTAGAACCCCATGACTTGAGATTCAGATGATTCAGATGGCATGCATACCTATGGTAAGATAAACTTAAAGTTTATATTGATTTTAGAAGCCACTTTATTTAGGTGAACTATTTTGAAAATTTGGAATATATATAAATATAATTATTTATAAATATAAAATGAGATTATGCCTAAAAATACCTTTATGGCTTTTCCCCATTAAGCATATTATAGAAAGGAAATCAGGGGTTGACAGAAATGGTTCAAATATGCAGATTTATTGGAATACTCCACAGATTATTTTAAATTAAAATCCAGAGAACACCTGGCATTAGAAGGTTTCAATTGTCAGCGCTTTTTATATTTGCAACTGTGGGGAAAATATAATGGTGGCCTGCAATTTTTTGGTGTTGATGTTGTACCCTTCATCTGCCCTTCTAGCCAGTAAAGTCTGGGTGGGGCAAGGATGGGTTTAATATTGGCATTAAGTTCCTTATATTTCAGAATGAGAGGAGCTCTGGCTGTGGGAAATGGGGAACTAGGTGGTAACACTAGGTGGTATGTACAAAAATAAAAATGTTGAAATGTGGTGTGCTGGAGGGCAGGTTGCTATGGCAATGTGGAAAGAATCCCCCAAAGTCTTGTGTTTATGGTTTTAAGATATATAAGGTAATGATGAAGTGTGAGTCAGGACAAGTTGGGACAAGTTGGTCGAAAGCCATCTCTTGTGAGTGCTTATCTGATTAACCCTCATTGCAATGTGACTAATGTATGTGCTTTATATTTTTAATGCTTAGTCCAAAAGTGAGACTTTTGTGGGGTGCTGTATGTTCATTTTTTTAATAAGTGCAGCTATGCTCATAATTTGGACAACTGAATAACTGGATAGAAGCATTCCTGGCAAACAGACAACAAATGGTCAAAATCGGGAGCGTCCTATCAAATCCAGTACCTGTCAATAGTGGTGTCCCCCAGGGCAGTGTTCTAGGACCAACTCTCTTCATACTCTACATAAACGACCTCTGTGATCATATTAAGAGCAATTGCGTTCTCTTCGCTGATGATGTAAAGCTGTTCAATACCACAGACAATACTGCTACCCTACAAAAAGATCTTGACTATGTATCTGAATGGTCAAACAAATGGCAACTTCAAATCTCAACAAATAAATGCTCTGTCTTACATATTGGCAAAAAAAATCAGAAAATAAAATACAAGCTGAATAGTCAAGATCTTGTTGATGACCCAAGCTCTGTAAAGGACCTTGGAATACTCACCTCTAATGATCTAAGTGCTAGAGCCCACTGCAACTACATAGCCAAAAGGCATTAAGAGTTGTTAACCTAATCCTACGTAGTTTTTCTCTGGTAATATCACACTACTAACCAGAGCATACAAAACATTTGCTAGACCAATACTCGAATACAGTTCATCAGCCTGGAACCCTCATTTCGTATCTGATATTAGCACAATTGAAAAAGTCCAGAAATATTTCACAAGAAGAGTTCTCCACTCTTCTACTCGTTGTAGAATACCTTATGCCACCAGACTTGAAATTCTAAAACTAGAAAACCTTGAATTACGCCGTCTTTGGTCTGACTTAAGCATGGTATATAAAATCATACATTGCAATGTCCTACCTGTCAATGAATACTTCAGCTTCAACCATAACAACACAAGAGCACACAATAGATACAAACTCAAAGTAAACCGCACCAAACTTGATTGCAGGAAATACGACTTCAGCAATAGAGTGGTCAATGTCTGGAATACTCTACCCGACTCTGTAGTCTCTTCCCCAAACCCCAAAAACTTTAACCTTAGACTGTTTACTATTGACCTCACCCCTTTCCTAAGAGGTCTGTAGGGGGCGTGCATAAGCGCACCATCGTGCCTACCGTCCCTGTCCTATTGTTTCTCTTATTCTTTTATTTTTCTTATATGTACCCATTTCATGTATTCACAACTATGTATACACTTATACTTATTATCTTGTAAACAATTGGCAAATCAAATAAATAAAAAATAAATAAATAAATTTGGAATTTCCCGACACAGCTGACAGAGAAATTTAAAACTGATAAGTAATTGTATGATTTCAAATATAAAACTATTTTTTGAAATGGAACTGTGTAGAAACAATGAATGCTTTATCGCTAAAAAGTATAATTGTGGAAAGAGAAGATGAACTGGTTAAAAAGTATGATAAACTGGGCAAAAAAAATCAATATAACATATCAGTTGATCTATGTGAAAACATGTGATAAAGGGACTGCAATTTACTTTATGCTTTAATCTCAAAGAGAATTTCTATAAAATAATGCATAGATGATATTTATCCCCAGATAAATTGATTAAAATATATAAAGGATCCTCAAGTTATTGCTGGAAATATAAGACTCAGATATGAACCCTTTAACACCTTTGGCAGACTTGAAAAAACAGTTAAAATATATTGGAGGGAAATTAGTAATGTAATTAAAAAACAAATTAAAATTAATGTACAAATTTAGACCAGAAACTTTTTTGTTAGGATTTATGAATAAAACAGTGTGGGAAATCATATGTTCTTTGTCATATATGATAACCACAGCATGACTTTTATATGCTCAGAATTGGGGAAATCCTATAATACCCACAATAGAGAAATGATTAATAAAAATGACAGAACTGGCAATGATGGCTAAATTAATGGCCTTTGGGAGAAAAAAAATCACTGAGGAAATTCATGTATATTTGGAAATTCTTTATGGACTTTTTGCAGGAGATAGAGAAAAATCAAATTTAAATATATAGATTTGATGAATGTTAAAATTTAAAAAGGATAAAACAAATTTTTTACTAACGCCTTTTTTGGGAGTGGGGAATCAACATGTTATTATTGTCTTAAACTAAGAACAAGCGTTCTGTATCCACGGAAGAAGTTGGATTATTCTTTGTATATACAGTATTCGTGTTTTCCTTTCTTTTTTTTTACATACTTTTTCATACTTCTATACCTATTCTCTTTTTACTCTTTATCACTTCTTTTGATGATTAGTTCGTATTGTTTGTTATGTATATGCTTTGTAAAATATAACTAAAAAATTTTCAAACAAAAAATAATGTTGCTTAAATTTGCAACGGGGGAAATGCAAGATGACCTAGTCCAAGCAGAGACTACCATGCATTTACAGTGGGCAGGATCCAGGCCCTTGTGTTGGTTATCTAGTATCCAGGAACAATTTGCACAAAAGGGGTTTAAAAAAACTCAGTTGGTTCCGATGGAATTTTTTAAAAAAATGAATACAGTACAGCAGTTCAGAGAAAATGATACTTAAATGAAATGGAGAGAAGAAATAGACTTTTCCATATTAACCATCACAATTTGTGATAGCTAGTTAGCTAGTTAATTAGTTTATGTAACTTCACAGAATTTCTGAATTGAAATTCAAGATTATCCAGTGATACAGACTGTATAAAAGTCAAAACTCTGAAAGACCCAAATTTCCATTAGTCTATCTGGAAAGCCAGCAAGGATCTCATTATCCATCCATCTGTCCATCTTCTGTACATCTAGACACTTTGGTTCCCATTTCCTTCACTGATTTTTTAAAACTTTTTCAAAATATGTTGACACAAAGATTTTTATTTTAACAATATAAACAGATAAAAGGAATACAATATAACACATGTGATGCGCTGTTTTCATTATTGTAGTCCATTATATAATTTAATTGAATAAAAATGCAAATTGCAAATTTGCAAATGCAAATGTTTAAAAAGTAGGTACACACCTACACTGCTCAAAAAAATAAAGGGAACACAAAAATAAGACATCCTAGATCTGAATGAATGAAATATTCTTATGAAATACTGTGTTCATTACATAGTTGAATGTGCTGGCAACAAAATCACACAAAAATTATCAATAGAAATCAAATTTAGCAACCCACGGAGGTCTGGATTTGGAGTTACACTCAAAATTAAACTGGAAAAAAACACTACAGGCTGATCCAACTTTGATGTAATGTCCTTAAACAAGTCAAAATGAGGCTCAGTAGTGTGTGTGGCCTCCACATGCCTGTATGACCTCCCTACAATGCCTGGGCATGCTCCTGATGAGGTGGCGGGTGGTCTCCTGAGGGATCTCCTCCCACACTGCACTAAAGCATCCCCCAACTCCTGGACAGTCTGTGGTGCAACGTGGCATTGTTGGATGGAGCGAGACATGATGTACCAGATGTGCTCAATTGGATTCAGGTTTGGGGAATGGGCGGGCAAGTCCATAGCATCAATGCCTTCGTCTTGCAGGAACTGCTGACACACTCCATCCACATGAGATCTAGCATTGTCTTGCATTAGGAGGAACCCAGGGCCAACCGCACCAGCATATGGTCTCACAAGGGGTCTGAGGATCTCATCTCGGTACCTAATGGCAGTCCGGTCATGCTGGAGGATGTTGCAGGCAGCAGAACATTCTCCACGACGTCTCCAGACCCTGTCATGTCTGTCATGTGCTCAGTGTGAACCTGCTTATATCTGAGAAGAGCACAGGGCGCCAGTGGCAAATTTGCCAATCTTGGTGTTCTCTGGCAAATGCCAAACGTCCTGCACGGGGTTGGTCTGTAAGCACAAACCCCACTTGTGGGCGTCGGGCCCTCATGCCACCCTCATGGAGTCTGTTTCTGACCATTTGAGCAGCCACATGCACATATGTGGTCCGCTGGAGGTCATTTTGCAGGGCTCTGGCAGTGTTCCTCCTGTCCCTCCTTGCACAAAGGTGGAGGTAGCGGTCCTAATGCTGGGTTGTTGCCCTCCTACGGCCTCCTCCACGTCTCCTGATGTACTGGCCTGTCTCCTGGTAGCGCCTCCATGCTCTGGACACTACGCTGACAGACACAGCAAACCTTCTTGCCACAGCTCGCATTGATGTGCCATCCTGGATGAGCTGCACTACCTGAGCTGCTTGTGTGGGTTGTAGATTCCGTCTCATGCTACCACTAGAGTGAAAGTACCACCAGCATTCAAAAGTGACCAAACCATCAGCCAGAAAGCATAGGAACTGAGAAGTGGTCAGTGGTCACCACCTGCAGAACCACTCCTTTATTGGGGATGTCTTGCTAACTGTCTATGCTTTCCACCTGTTGTCTATTCCATTTGAACAGCATGTGAAATTGATTGTCAATCAGTGTTGCTACCTAAGTGGACAGTTTGATTTCACAGAAGTGTGATTAACTTGGAGTTACATTTGTTGTTTAAGTGTTCCCTTTATTTTTTTGAACAGTGTATATATATCACTTCCTCAAATATCTAAAATTAGAAACAGGTGTATCTGATTGGGCGCAAATTATTAGAACATTTAAAATTGCTCTCAGGATCATCTGATTTTTTTCTAAATATGTTTTACTTCATTTGAATTTTGTTTCATGTTTTATTTATAGATATGGGGAAAATGGGCAATGATCAACCATAGAGAAACAAAATCAGCATGACACATGCTGGAAGCATTACTTACACTCACAGTTCTTTGGACTTGACATCAGAAGCAACAAGAAGATAATTCCTTTCTTGGTCTCTTCATTAACATGCAGAAATTTCAGTGATTAAAAAGGATCAGTCATATATACAATAGAAAGGCACTCAAGGTCACAGACAGATTAAAGAATCTGACTTAATCTAAAGGCAGATAAAAATCAGGAATCCAGCTAAATATGCAGGAAAGATTTTTAAAAAAACTATTTCTCAAACCATGTAAACCCAAACTAATCCTCAGCGATGGAACTCAGAAATTCTGGTATTCTCCTTGTTGTAGTATACCAAACAACATAAAGATTTCTCAAGGTTCCATTTTTAAATATACTAAGGGCCTACTCCTGTACATTTAGGAATCTTAGATCTTATTGATTATGTGCCACCAAGTCATTGTCAATTCTTAGCAACCATATATAAAGATTTTCTCCATAACAATCTATCCCTAATCTGGTCTTGCAAGCCTGTCAACAGTACACCCATTACCATTGTAACTAAATGCATTGCCTTGCTACTAGTTATTATCTTCTTCTCTTTCCTTCTATTTTTCTCATCATTAGAGTCTTCTTCAGAGAACTAGATCTTCAGTTCACCTTTATTAGAACCTCTCTCTCTGGCCAGGGGACTCATACAAAGCATACTTTAATATTATAACCTTACTAAACTTGTCCTTCCAGAAATGTGGGTCTGGTTCCCACCAAATACCATGATATCTGTTCCAGTATCTCTACAAAACTGAGAAACTGTTTGGTTAAAAATGATGGGTTCATTGATTCTCTTTGGAGATTCCATAATTAAAGTACAACCATCGAAAAATTTCTTTCTCTAGGAGAGACCTACCTCATCTCCCTTTTGGGGTTGGGGAGATCTGGAGCAGGTCACAATAGATACATATGGGAAAATGCATTCCTTCAAATAGTAAAGCGTGAGTTGAATAGTGATCAGTTCACTATTTTCTGTTTTAATTTCAATTAATGTGGACAAAGTAAAATCTCCTTTAAATTGAGTGTAATCTTTGTGATTTTATGGAAAGATCTGGGTGTAGTTTTCTTGTCAATTATGGAGAAATTGTTTGTCACTGCCTTCTTCTGAAATTCATTTCTTCTTTACTTTCCAGTCTAGAGTAACCAGGTCCTATGAGTGATCCCTCTGTATTAAAAATTCTGCATGTGTGTCTTGGTTTTATTTTGGCAATTATTTCATCAAAATACTTAATGTTTAAAGCATATTATCTTCCCTGAGAACATGACACTCTGGAATCTTAAATACATATCATTTTTCTTTAAATCAGTTTCTGAGGGGAAAATTATATTTTTCTTTTACAGACAAAAACAATATCCAAAGATTCTATTGTTAGTTTAGCATGGTAAAGAATGAGTAACTAACACATTTCCATGTCAAGGCTTGCACATTATTTCTTTAATGGGATTTTCTGAACAGAGCAGGAAAGAAACATCTATTTAAGCCATCTGAACCATAAGCAAGAATTGTCCATTTCAGAGAGCTATACTAGCTTCAACGAGAATTCTTTTATATTTTGCCTAATCCTAATCTAACATGTATTTATAGTCATATCAAATGTTTAAAAAACATTCATGAGCAAACTAAAACACCATCTTCCTTTTCAATCCGTATAATTTCTCATGTCATTTCCATATTAACCTTATTTTCCTTCAAAAAGTGTTGTATACCTTAGAATCAAAGGAGGAAGCTATAATTTAAATAATCCCTTATTTCATGATCCTTCCTGGTCAGAGTTTTACAGGTACAGTTTCACCACCAAATACTAAAGTGTGAAGTTAGCATGAAGGGAGAAAAATGTGGTCGGTACTATGACTTTCTTCTTCTCAAAGTGATATTCAACTATTACATATTTTTACACAGGATTTTCCTTAACTTGTCACAGCTCAAAGGCGGAATAGGTTTCGGCTATCAGGGCAGCATAGCTATGCCTGCATATTTTTCTGTCAAATCAAGAAATGGTGGATAGCACATTAATTCAGCTGTGAAGAATAAATCTCCAATGTTGAACCAGTTGAACAATATCAAAATATGTTATTGTTCATTGTTTTAGGATGAGTAACGTGTAATGGTACCATAAGTTTTGGTATGTACTGATGATGCTGAGTATTTATAATCCAGAGCAAATCACTGGAAGTATCTTCATTTCCAGCAGATCCTGAAAGGAGCAGGTAAGAAGAGCCATTGATGAATTGGAAGAGTGACATTGCTAAAGAATAGTGAGAGTTCCAAAAAAGCAAAATAGCCATCAGATGGGAGACTCTTGATTTTCTTCTTTTAGAAATAGCTTCAGCATATGAATCTAATCGTTCCCAGTAACATCAGTTCAAGAGGGAATATTTAAACAAAGGGGTAGAAAATTTCTTACAGAAAGAGGACTATATTTTATCACCATTCTATCTTTGTGTAGTAACTGATGTTACTGGGAAGGATTAGATTCACATGCTGAAGCTATTTCTAAAAGAAGAAAATCAAGGGTCTCCCATCTGTTGGCTATTTTGGTTTTTTGGAACTCACACTATTCTTTAGCACTATCTTTGTGTACAAGAATGTATACTACATGTTTCTGAGTTTAAAAAAATTAAAGAAAGAAGAAATTGTATGAAAACTGAGGTAGGTTATAAAAGAAAAAGAATGTCATCTGAAAATATCCCCCCTCTTCCAAAAGAAATTGATTATTGGTTCATTTTGACCACAAACTTAGACCTTCTACTAATTTTGTCAATATACAGCCAGTGTGTTTTGAAAATCCTGAAAATAGTTGATTCAACAATTGAGTTATATATTTTGTGACAACATAGCCATTTAGTTAACAAGTTAGGGCAATTAGACAATATCTGCCTTATCCTGAGGCACCAAATGTTGATGACAAAAGTCCAAAGATCTGGATATGTTTATACTCGAAAGAACAAATGGGGTCCATGAAAGCAGTCATCAAATAACTGAAAAGTTATCACATACAAGAAAATGGAACAAACTTGTTTGCTGTTGCTCCAGAGGATAGAACGTTGGTTGAAAAATGGTAAGAAAGTAAGCTTCAACTAAATCTTGGAAAGAACTTTTAATTATTGAGTGGTTCAATGGTAAGAGAGCCTCAAGAGTCAGGAGCTGTTTTTTGCTGGAGTCGTTTAAGAAAAGGATGAATGACCATCAATCAGAGATAATGAAACTGCAAAAAGCAAAGCTGGAAGACACTGATCATTGGTGGTAACAACCCCCTGCCAGTCTTAAATCACTTCACTAAAATTAACAGTAAGGGATATATGTTTGAGATCCTGTGTGATATAATAGCTCTGGAGAAAGCCAGATTGATCTGAAAGCAACAGCTTTCTCAAATTCTTATAGAAAGATATTGATTTACAGAGCTCTTAGAGAAAAAAATAGGATATAAATATAGGAATCCTGTGTCCTTTTTATAAAGCTCTGTCCTTTATTACACATAGCTGCCTTCAAATTTATTTCATTTAATTATTTATTTTCTTGGTTTTGCTCTTGAATTTTCTTTTGTGAAGCAGTTATATACAGTTTTTTTTAAATCCTTATGAACCTTTTCAGATTTGTCAATTTTTCAGGTTGTCCTTTCTTTGTTCCAAGAAAATATGTTCTCTTTAGACATAAATCTAAAGAAAAATAAATCTAAGATTATTGTCCTTTTTTCCTATCGTGTTTCTGCTATGTTTATCCAAATTGTATGTAAGAGACTAGTCCTTGTGTGATTGAAAAGATAGCTCCAAAATCCCCCCAAAAAGATTCAAGATTTGCCATTCAGGTGGTCTGCAGCCTAGGTCCATGTAGGTTTCAAGCCATTTTGCAAACTTCACCATAATTTGTTCTGATTATGTAGGAGAAAGAAATGGCAGAGCCTGGAGAAGGGGCGAAAAGAAGTATCAGCCTAGAATCCCTATATACCCACAAACAACGTCCACTCCACCCCAGCCTATTTGTGTGTCATTGTCCCTTATCTAACTCTAATCAGGTGCTGAACATTAGTTGAAAAGATTTATGTGCATAGGCTTTTAACAATTAATCAAATTAATTGAACTTTCATATGTGGACCTGGTCTTCTGTACCTGACAACTCTACTCATTTTGGTAATATTGTACCCACTGCTGCCATGCAGATATCACCAGATTGTCTCTTAGAGACCCTGCCTTAATTTAGAAGCTGTAAAGAATGGACATTTCTAGATTTTAATACCTTTACTCTTTGTGTTACAGTTTACTAAACCAATACCAAAAGATTGAGAAACTGACTGGAACTGAACTACTTTGGAAGCCTTTCAGATCACAGCAGAAGACAACTATGACTTTTTCACCTATTGTACTCATGGTCTGGTTTCTTCATCTGACTAGATTGCAAGGTGAGAAAAGATGTTGGAGAGCAGGGGTGGGATTCAAATTTTTTAACAATCGGTTCTGTGGGCATGGCTTAGTTGGTGGGTATGGCTTGGTGGTTATGAGACCGGGTGGATGTGGCTTGGTGGTCATGTTATTGGCTGGGCGTGGCCAACTCAATATCACTCACATCGAGGCACGCATCTCCTTGCCTGGCCTCTCATGACTGTGAGGATGCTGCAACAGACATAAGTGTGAAAAATGGTTATATGTCACTTTTTTCAGTGCCATTGTAACTTTGAATGGTCACTCCACACAAGCAAAGTACCAGCAAAGGAGGGGAAAAAAACTCCAGAGATGTTCCTGAGACAGGAAGTCCAGTCCTGCTAAGAATGTAATAAGGGTTAACAGAGAGGCAGTTTCTGTAAGCAACACCAGACTGTTTCCTTCCTGCCTTCCTTACAGGATTAGGCCAGTAATTTCTTCTAACAACCAGTTCTCTGAACTGCTTAGAATGTTAACAACCGGTTCTAGTGAATAGGTGCGAACTGGTAGAATCCCACCCCTGTTGGGGAGGTATTTAAGAATGTGTAAATCCTCCCCTTTTAATTCCCCCATGGCTTTCAAAGGAAATAAAGATGGGTGTGAGATAAGTATTAAATACATGGTGTGGTAGAAGTGCACAGAGAAAAATAACAAAGTCAAGTTGGTAACTGCAACTGTGCAATTGAAGTGTGTAAAAGAAGAAGAAGAAGAAGAGTGGGCCTTTGACTATATTGCCATACCTGTAATCTTGACTATTTGATTCTCCAAACTCAGACACTCCTGCTTTTTTAACATACTTTTAATTCTTAAATATTTTAATGATCCTGATTTTAATTTAGGGACTTCATTTTAATTGTATTACTGTTATTATATCTTTATTCGTGTTCTTTTATTGTTGTACATAAAAATGCATTATGAGCACTTCTACAAACAAAAGACCAGGATACAAATTTAATAATGCATAAAATAGTATAATTTCATTACAGCATTTCTTCCTAGAAATTCCTCTTTTACACATTCATCAAACCTAAGTTTGATTAGCTTCAACTAAAATGACATAGCATATACTATTAAACCATACTTAGGAAAGGTTACTATGTTGTGACAATATGTATTGTAAACAGAAATGTGGAAAAACAATTACTATTTCCCCGGGGGGAGGGGGGGTTAGGAATGAAGATAGCTGGTTTTAGATTCAATTGTACTGGGAAAGAGAGCAATAAATATTTGGACAGTCTTTCCCATTAAACCAACAAAGTTACATTAAAAATGCACCACCTATTTCCATTCTCAATAAAATTTTATGAGACTAAATTAGGTAAAGGTTTCCTCTATCCAGTTGTGTCCAATTCTAGGGATGGTGCTCATCTCCATTTCTTAGCCAAGGAAGACAGCATTGTTCAAAGATACTTCTGTGGCCATATGACCAGCACGACTCGCACGGAACACTGTTACCTTCCCACCTACTTGTATTTGCTTGCTTTCAAACTTCTAGTTGGACAGGAGCTGGGGAAAATAATGGGAGCTCAGCTCACCCTGTGGCATGGTTTTCGGGTCTCGAACTTTACAGCTGACAAGCTCAATGTTCTTAACCAATGAGACACTAGTTATATGCCGCTAGATTTTTGATTGCTGTATATTCTCCTAGTTTAAGTTTCCAATCAGATATTTTCACAATTGTATCTTTCTTCTAATGTTGAACAAGATTTATTCTGATTACTATATCACTTTTAACCATTCAATATTCATTTGTGGAGATTTTAATTTTATTTATTAATTATGTGTGTGTGTTGTGTATTTGTGTGAATATATATATATTTGTGTGTGTGTGTGTTTATATATGGTATTCAGCTTTGCTCGGGTATTTTCCCACAGCATTGTAGTTGTGCTTTTAAAGTTGTAGCAACGTTTCGGCAGAAAAAAAATAAAGTTGCTACAACTTTAAAAGCACAACTACAATGACGTGGGAAAATACCCGACCAAAGCTGAATACCATACATGTAAGTACCATCTGCCATCATCAGGCTTCTGTATTGTGTCCGTCTGTGAGTCAGACTTTTACAGTGGTTTCAGATTTAAAATTGGGGAAGCCTATTGCTGTGCCAGAATGGTTTTTTCTTCATCCTGATTGGTTGGGAGTCTTGGTCTGTGTTTATTGGTCTCGGAGTTTGCTGTGTTCTGCTTGATTGGTGTCTCTAATATCTTCTGTCTGTTTTTTTGGCTCTTTTTGTATCTTGATTGGCTGGCAGCATTGTGTTACTTTATTGGAGGTCTTTAGTGCAGCTTGGCTTCGGGTAAATGGACGGCTATCATTAGTTAGGAAGCTGGGTTTCATCTGGGTGCCTGGTTGGGATGTGTTTGAGCTGGAGGTATCAGGGGGGATCTGTTTGTGCCCAGGAGTTTGCCTGGCTTGTGGTGTGGAGATTTTTTTGTTTGTGAGTGCAGGCTTCCAAATGATTGACAGCCTGGTGGAATCATCTCTTCTGTTCATGCTTTCTGGTCTTTTTTCAATCTCTATGGCTTCTCTGATGATTCTGTGGCTGGAATTTTCTATGGTGGCTAAGGTTTTGGTGCCATTGAACGCGAAGCCAAACAACAGGATCACAGCTCACCAGCTCAAATCCCCCGGCAACTAAGACTAACCTGAGCACAACCAAGCCCTCACCTGAACAGAACACACCCCCAGCCAATCAGAACACAGCCAAACCCCCTACCAATCAGAACACAGCCAAACCCCCAACCAATCAGAACACAGCCAAACCCCCAACCAATGAGAACACCCCCCCACCCAATCAGAACACAGCCAAGCCCCACCCAATCAAGTCACACCCCCACTAGCAGTTAAAAGGAAGAAGCAGCTGCAAGCTCACATTACTCCGAGAAGCACAAAGCCGAAGACACAAGCCTGAAGATGATGAATAAGACTTCATCGAAACGTCACCTAGATACTTCCAATTTTACGCGGGAGAAAACCCGAATAACCAAAGATACATATATATATATATATATATATATATATATATATATATATATATATATATATATATATATATATATATACACACACACACACACACACACACGCATACATACATACAAATATATATATATATATATATATATATATATATATATATATATATATATATATATATATATATATAACATGTATGTGTGCGTGTGTGTATATATATGAATTTATTGATTCATTTATTTCAAAATTTAATTAAATAAATAAAGTAAATATCTGAGGGACTCGTGTGTGTATGTGTGTGTGAACAATTAACAATAAAATAAAATAAAAATTCAAAATATATCTCATTCTTCACTGATCAGTACATTTGTGTGACATCACAATGCATATACAAAATGGGCAGTGTAGAGTGAGCAGCGGAATGACAGAGGCAACCCAGAGAGCAACTTCAGCTTTTAAACTTTATTGAACAATAAAGGGTTGCCGCAACTGCTGCGCTAACAGGGCAGCCAGCTGGTGGGCAACAGCTGATGCCGTTTGACAGCTCCCTTTTATAGCCAGCTGTCAAATGGCATCAGCCAATCGGAGCAGTCCGCATTCCCGCTGGAAGTATGGACCAGAGTGAAGACTTCAGCTCAGTCCTCTCAGAACGCAATAGGCAGGGCTTGTGTTACAAGACTACAGTGCTACTTTGGTCATTCTGCTCTCCATTCCACTCCATTCCCCTACAGGGCCCTCCTCTTGTAACTGAGCACAGGCCTCGTTGAGTCTCTGAGAAGGAATAATGTATTGGAGGCATTATCTCCAATTACCACATTATTTCTTTCATAGTACAAAATAGAAGGATCATTTAGGGTTCCTCTTTCCATCTCAGCCCTAAATCTATTGCAGTAAAAGAGTTACATCTAGAATAGTCAAGGCCACTCCTTATGGGACAGTTTATGTTAATTATCCACAGCATTGGTCTGGGTGACCTTGTGCCCTTTATATAAATATATAGATGTTTGTTTCTCTGTGTGCTTTAGCCTGCCCCTTGTCCCATTTTCCTAGTTAACAATTTTATTTTACTTTTGCTGATGTTTTAATAAACATTAAGCTATATTTTTACCGGCCAATCTGAATGGCAGATGTGCTTCCTTGTATAAGGAGGCAGAGAACAAGTGAGAGTGTACTGAATGCAAACTGAACTGGAAATTATTCACAGTCATTTCCAACATGTGGAATTCTATATTTCACCATCTAACAAAATGTGAAATGCTATAAAGCCAAACCATCCAAGTCTCCCTTAACCCACTGATGAAAGCCATCAACAAACAGAAAACAATAATAGCTGTCTTCAAGTAAAAATAACAAAATGAGAAAACATACAGGTTGTGTTGGGCTTATAGTTATTTAGGGACCATTTGAAGCTACAATGGCACTTTAAAAAGTGGCTTGCAACCAGTCCTCACGCTTACAACTGTTACCACATCCTCACAGTCAAATAATTAAAATTTAGCCACTTGGCAACTAGCATGTATTTGTAACAGTTGGTGCATACTGGGGTCATGTGATCACCATTTGTGATCTTCCCAGAGAGATTCTGACAACCAATGTCAGTGGGGGAGTTGGATTTAGTTAATGATCATGTGATCCACTTAATATCTGCGGTGATTCACTTTATAATCCTGGCAAGAAAGGTTGTAAAATTGGACAATAACCCCCTTGTATAACACAGAAATTCTGGTCCCAATTGTAGTTATAACTTGAGGAATACTTTATCAACAGTAGAGTATCAACAGTAGAGACCTTCAAATTTCTAGGTTCTATCATATCACAAGATCTAAAATGGACACCTCACATCAAAAATATCATCAAAAAAGCACAACAAAGAATGTTATTTCTGCGCCAACTCAGAAAGCTTCCAACGTGCCTTCCACTGAGGACCTGTATGCTGCATGAGTCAAAAAGAGGGATGTGAAAATATTTACAGACCCCTCATATCTTGGACATAAACTGTTTCAACTCCTACCCTCAAAACAATACTATGGAGCACTCACAGCAGAACAACTAGACACAAGAACAGTTTTTTCCCCGAATGCCATCACTCTGCTAAACAAATAATTCCCTCAACACTGCCAAACTATTTACTAAGTCTGCATTACTATTATTATTAATCCTCCCATCCTTCCTTTCACCCATCTTCTCCCACTTATGACTGTATGACTGTAACCTTGCTGCTTGCATCCTAATGATTTTATTGACTGTTTCCTAATATGATTTGATTGCTTGTTGTACCCTATGACTATTATTAAGTGTTGTACCTTTATGATTCTTGACTCTAGATGAATGTATCTTTTCTTTTATGTACACTGAGAGCATTTGCACCAAGACAAATTCCGTGGTGTCCAATCACACTTGGCCAATAAAGAATTCTATCTATCTATTTCTCTATTTCTCTATTTCTCTATCTATCTATCTATTTCTCTATCTATCTATCTATCTATCTATCTATCTATCTATCTATCTATCTATCTATCTATCTAGCCATCTATCTATCTATCTAGTAACTGCAGGGTCAGCTCTTCCCTGGTTTTGAAATGCTTCGTGAAGTTAGAAGAAAAGATACCGAAATAGGAAGCATAAACTAGGTAGGACTAGAATCCATTTTAGCTTATTTGTCCTCATTAGCCAGCCATTTTTCTTGAGATGGTAGGGATCCTGGACTTCATCTCTGACCGATTGGCAATCTGCAATAACTTGTCAGATATATCAGTTTTACAATATACCAGAACTGATTGTAACTAGAATCTCTTATTATATTTTACCCCCTTTTTTAAATCCCTTGTTTGTTTGTTTTTAATCTTATTTGGAAAATTAAAGTTACTTGCCTTTTCTTTCTCCAACAGGTGCTGCTGACTGGGAAGTAGGTAGGAATTTCTATGTACTCTAGAAACTTTCCACATAAATTGGCACTGAATGCTGAAAAGAAAACCCACTTGCCTTTTACAAAATCTTAGATATGTTGCTTCTGGCACAATATAATCTTCAGAACCATTGCTGCAACTCCAGTTGCATTTTGTCACTTTCTTATTGTTAGCAATTTAGACAAAAAATGTTATAAATAAGATATAATATGCAATAACAAGTAGGCTAGCTTAGTCGCTCAACAGCGAGACACTAGTGAAGCAGGCATGACAGCACTTGCCTTTTCTACATCATATGAGAAGAACACATCTGTTCCTTCTCCTTACCACTTTCTACAAAGGGACAATTGAAAGCATCCTCTCATATTGTATTAACGTTTGATTTGGAAGTATTACTGTATTGGATAGCAAGGTAGTGTAGAGATTGGTAAGGACAGCAGAAAAAATTATTGGAAGTTCAGTACCTTCTATGGTGTGTGTGTGTGTGTCTGTGTGTGTGTCTGTGTGTGCATATCCTTTTGAGAGTGGGCATCAGAATTTCATTTTTAATATGTACATAGAAAAAGTAATAACAAAGGTTATCTTGTAATATCTTATAATGCTTTATTCCTTGACAAATAAGTCATTATTTGACCATGGTTGAGTTATCCTCTTCCACGTTAAAAAAAGAAACCAGGCTTTTTTCTTGACTCTGGGTCAAAATCAACATATGAATGAAGCCTATTGCTGATCTAAACACAGAAGTGAATCACATACTGAGTTGCCAAGTTATATAGCATATTTAATAGGCATTTTAAATATTAACTTGTTTCTCAGGAGACACAAAATCGTTGGAAACTTTCTTCTGAAAGTCAACATACAAATTCATTCAAAAAGAGAAATTTTGTTTCTTGCAGGGTATCAGATATTGAGCTTCAGATGTATGGGGGGAAAGTCCCTTTTGTTCTTATTATAAGCCAAAATCTAAAACTTTTTTTTTTTTTTTTTACTTTTCAAGTCAAGGTTGACTCTGGGCAACTGCCTGGCTTAGGTCCCTGTAATGTTTAGGCAATATTTTGAAAGTGGCTGAAAGACAATAACCGGCCAAGTTAATCTAGTAGCTTCATGTCTAAGATGCAACTAGAACTCATATCTCCCAGTTTCTAGCCTGGTGCCTTAACCATTACATCAAACTCCTTCCCCCTCTCGTTCTGTCTCTCCCTCATCTCTTCTATTCTGTTCTTTCTTGGCAGGTTGTAAGAAGTCACTAATCTCCACAAGAATTGTTGGAGGCCAACCAGCCTCTGAGGGATCATGGCCCTGGCAAGCGGGCTTTTCACTACTCAACGTAACTTTTTGTGGTGGCACTCTCATAGACGAGAACTGGGTGCTGACGGCTGCTCATTGCTTCATTTGGTAAGTTACTGGACTTACGAGAAAAATAGACAGAGGACTATTATTATGAGGCTGTTCTTTTTAATAAACTAGACTTTCCAGGAAACAGTTTTGCCCCATTTTGAGTTTTCTTGCCACATTTGTTAGGTGAATCACTGCAGTAGTTAAGTTAGTAACACAATTGTTAAATAAATCTGGCTTCCTATTGACATTGCAAAAGGGATCACAGGACTCCAGGACCCTGAAACATCATAAGTGTGAGTCACTTGTCAAGCATCCAAATGTAAATCACATGACCATAGGAATGCTGCAACAGTCATAAGTGTGAAAAAATAGGTCCTAAGTCACATTTTTTCCATACCATTGTATGGTATGGAAACGGTCACTAAGCAAACTGTTTATAAGTAGAGGACTACCTGTATACAACAAGGACACAACAACGCCTTTTCTTTTTGACCAAAACTTCAGATCCTGCTTCAGTTATATATTAATACAAGATTGCATTATTCTGAAGAGTTTCAATGGAAGGTACTTTCCTTTTTGCATATCAATCGATGTACATTGTGGATACTGTATGTGGAAAATCAGAGCTGGATTCAGATTAAGGCCAAACAGGCACTGGTTTGTGGGTGCCAGTGTCAATTTTTCCAAATCATTCCAAAAATACATAAATCCACAATGGCAAGAAGTGAAGCCATCAGTCTGTCAGCTTTGAAATTCAGCTGCCACAGTCAATGTGGCCTAGGGACACCATGTACTCCAGCACTGATGGAAATAGTATACAAATGAATACCAGTAAATATTGCTCTTTCCTGCCAAATTCCAACAAGGCTATTGGCATCTTTAAATGTGGCAGAGCTGGATATGAGGAAACATGTTGAAATTAAATGCAGACAAAATCCGGTGCCTCTGGCAATGCAGACTTTAGGAATTTTTTTCAGCAAATGTCAAAATCCTGTAGTACTCTTAATAGGTCCGCATCCATAAATTGCTGTTAACATTTTTTTTAATTGTTAATACTTACAGGATCCCTGAAGCCATTGACGGAGTTTTTGTGGGTCTAGGTGACCACCAACTCATGAACCCTTCAAATAACTCAGAGAAATTTGCCATCCGACAGATTATTCCTCATCCTAACTACACAGGAAATGACAATATGTTTGACATTGCTTTGGTGGAGCTAAACAGCACTGTGAAGTTCACCAAATATATCTTGCCTATGTGTCTCCCAGAGTCCTCTGTAAAGTTCCCTGACAATACCAGCTGCTGGATCACTGGATGGGGAAGTACAACATCTAGGGGTGAGTCAGAAATATATAACAAAGAGTTGAAATATTTGATTATAAATGTTTTAACTGCGGCTAGGATTGTATTTGCTAAGAATTGGAAAAACTATAAAATACCTATGCAGGAGGAAGTTATTAAGAAAATTATGGACTGTGCTGAAATGAGTAAATTGGCATTTGAAATTAGAGAGCAAGAAGATAAACAATTTTATATGATATGGGATTTGTTTTATCAATGGTTGGATAAAAAGACATGGTAATGTAATAGACTAGATAATTCTGTGATAGAAATTTAATAGACTGATATAAAACATAATATAGATATATATATAACCATTGATTGAAAGTATAACATAAATTTTAAGATAACATTTGGAATATCTCGTATAAAATGATGGAATAAATAGTTTAGTCATGGATGATCAATAACTGATAAATATATAAGCATATTTTAGTTTGACAATGTGAAAATTGATATAAATTGTGAGTAATGACTACAAAAGGATAGCACAAAAGATTCGTAACCAACTGACACACTGTATGTATACAAAATGGAAGATGGTTTTATGTTTTATATGTGTATGTTTGTTTTAAAATAAAAAATAAAAACTTTTTTTTAAAAATCTAAGGGTAAGTGAGGAAAATGGGATGTGTGTTTGATCTGACACTTTTTCATCCTTTCACATCTTTAATGTATATGATTTGGTATGTTTAAAGATTCATTTATTTGCTTGTTACACCAAAGTAACTTAAAGTTACTTTAAGGACTAATGGGATACTGTTTAATCCAGAAAGATGCTGGAGAATAGTGGTGGGATTCAAAAATTTTTACTACTGGTTCTGTGGGTATGGCTTGGTGGGCATGGTATGGCTTGGTGGTTGAGACTTGGTGGGCATGGCTTGGTGGGCATGGCAAGGGAAAGATACTGTAAAATCCCCATTCCCTCCCCACTCCTGGAGGAAGGCTACTGCAAAATCTCATTCTGTTTCCACCCCACTAACCTGCTTTCCAGCGCCGTTCTCCTGTGCAAGGCAACAAAAGAAGACTCAGCCGATCAGCTGGGACTTGGAAGGCAGAGAATAGATGGGGGTAGGGCCAGTCAGAGGTGGTATTTTCCGGTTCTCCAAACTACTCAAAATATCCTCTACTGGTTCTCCAGAACCGGTCAGAACCTGCTGAATACCACTTCTGCAGGAGAATATTCAGATATGAACCTGAGAGGACAAGACCATTATTCTGCATTGACACTGAGGCCAAACTAGAGTTTTGCATAAAACTCTGCATAAAGTTAAAAAAATAGAGTTATAAATCAGAAGGAATCTGAAAAGACCCTTTTAACATAGTCAATGTTATTAAATGGCATAAAATTTCACTAGAAGCATGGAATAGTTGAAAATGGTGTAGGATTTAAATTGGGATGAGACCAGGTTAGGAGCAGGGATGAAGAAGCAAAGCAGAGTATCGTGTGGGTTTTAAAATCACTTTGGCTTACTCTTCTTTTTATAAAGGTTCTTTTTAAAGTTCAAGAATCAGCAGCAAGCTCAGGATAGTGACAGTAGCTATTGCCACTAAAATCCATAATAGCACCAGCAAAGCTTAATCTGAGTCAGGTCCCAGACATCAAATGGAGCCCTTATTTCCAATGGCAGAAAATGGCACTAAAATATTTGAAAGGTTGTTTTGATCCCAGCAAGATAAATTGAATCACAAAGCAAAATTGCAAAAGAAATCTGGGATCTGATTGGAAGCAACAAATCATATTAAGTGATTTGCAATTGTTTTTTTTAAATCCTTCCAGAGGTCTAAACTGAATCAGTTTGCTCCCAAACTTTAATTTCTAAATTTGAACTAGATCACACCAAATTTCAAATCTTCAGTTTTAATTAATTCAGGCTTCTTCACAGAGGCCTGATTACCTTAAAGAGGTTTGGATTTCAAATCAAATCAGAATCAAAGCAAACTGCAAATCTGAATCCGGTCCCAAACTAGAATTGAATCATTGACTTGAACTGAATTTTCTCTGATTTTATACATTCACCAGTAGCTACAAAACAACAGGGAGCAAGTAAAAATGTAATGCCTTTGGGTTCTGAATTGGCATTCTTTTCATCCTAAAGATCTATGCATAATATGTTGGATGGTGTGGGATGGACAGCCACAAAGCAGCTTAAACCATACAGTGGTTAGGCTGGTTTGAAGGAGGAGTGTCAGATATAGATTATTTTAGGGACTACCCTTTATATTTCATATGTTCTCCAGCTCAAAATAGTTATGTTGGTTTCATTCAACCAGAAAGCTTGAGAGCAGATATCATCACAAGACTGCATCTTACTCATCCTTTAGTCAAAATCCTAGCACATCAACTAAGAACTGACAGTTGTGATCTCACATTGTTGTATATGTAACTATGTGTAAAACATAGTGGTTGGACAGGTTTAGTCTTCCTTGTCCCATCATAATTTACTTTCAACAGACAACTAATGTGCCTATGTGACATAGGTATGTTTCTTTCCTGTCCTGTCCTGTTATGTTTTGGGAGACAAGAGAAGTAAAAATCTATAGGAAACAACCGTTAGATCTGCCACCTTCAGTTGGCACCTTGCTGGCATTCTGCCATCAAAGGATAGGAGGGAGGAGCAGGACACGGGAGGGGGAACAAATGGGCATTCAATCTGCATGTATATGTGATGGGAAATTGAAAGGGGGGAATGACAGCTTGTCAAAGAGCAGGAGAGCTCAGAACCAATTTTTGCCAACACTCAAGCCTGTTCACCCTGAGAAAGAATGTGAATTACCCTAAACATCTCAGTGTTCTCAAAACACCTAGGTGGACTCTTATTGGATGAAGATAGACTGGTCATGGGGAGAGAACTGGGATGTGGGGAAACTTTCTGTATCTTTTGAATACAGGAAATTTAGCCCTAGCCTGACTTTTCTGCAGCCAGCATCTTCTAATAAAAGAACCTTTCACTTCAACCAAATGGAGTTGAGGATCTGTCTTTCCTAAGGGATTGAACTGGGGCAGTCTGCCACAACACTAATTTTACTACCCTAAAATCATCAATCTGGCTAGCGAGTCTGTCTTCTAGCAAATCGCAACAAGAAAAACTAAATTGAAGTTGAGGAATGTTAAAGATTTGGCACGAAAGTTACAGTGAACATAAACTCAGTTACTTGTTCTCTGCACTTTATAATTTAACCCTTTCCCTTCTTTGCAGTAAGCCTGAACCCTCTCCAAACCCTTCAAGAAGTGGAATTGTCTATCATCAATACAGATATATGCAACTCAGTCTACAACCTGCTCAATATTTCAATATTGCCCCATTCCCCTGTCATGCCCAGTATGATCTGTGCAGGTAGCTTAAATGGGGGCAAAGATTCCTGTCAGGTATGGTGCTCAAAAACTTAATTAAGTTTCTATGTTACAAGACAGTTAAAATTGTAGTGATTGTATTTGTGTAATGTATTAAACTGGACTAGTTTTAATCATGATTGGATAGTGGGGTTGCTAAGGTCCTGATGAGGTATATGACATTAACCCTTAATGTTAGTTTATGGTTCCATGTATTGAGCAATGAATATTAATTAATTAATTAATCAAATTAAGTTTATTGTACCAAACCTGTCATTGTTGACATGGAAAATTTATGAACCTGCTCATAAAGGATGCCAAGTTCTCCCAGAGCCTCCTTCACTCAGGGAAGTATGCATTCAGTGCTCTTCAAACTCCCAAGATAGGTATGGGCAATCATCAGAAAGAGGCCTTATAGAGTGTCCAGAAAAGCTCCTCCAGATTCGGCTCCTGAAATTTGATGGAAAGCTTCATGGAGATTTTCAATCAGTGAAGTGATTGCTGCTGAATTATGCTGACTAAAACAAAAAACAGAGGAAGTAAGCCTCTGAGAAACTTAATGAAACCACTACACAAAACTTAAAAACTATTTAAAAATTAGGCCAGACGTTTTCTGATCTGCCATCTCCAGTATTTGTAAAGAACATGGCCCAAAATAACATATCCAACTGCCCTGCATAAGACCAAATTTGCTCAGCCATATGCTATCAAACCTTTAAAATTCATTACTGGCTCAACTTGTTGTTGCCCAAACATTTTGGACATGAATTCCTATGAATTCATACTCCAGAATGTCCCAAAGTTGGGAGACTGATTTCAAATTGCTGCACATATTTACCATTTAGAAGCAGTAAAATGCATCCTTCACATTTTTAATTAAAATATTGGTTCTTCAGATTATATTTAATCAATTTCTGCGCAAGAGGATGTGATCAAAAATGACAATTACAAGTAGACAGTAGTAAAGTGATGGGTATCAATAGTAGTTTCCCCCATTTCCCAAATGGCATTATGATACCATTGATTGGTCTCATGACATAGCAAAGGAAGTATTATTATCTTGCATGGATGTGCTTATGTTTTGCAGGACAGTTAACATCCTGCTGTTTATTAACAGTGTTAAATATGGTTTGCTTTTGAGGGGAAGGAGGTTGTTAGACTTAATATAGTGCAAATCCAGACCCACTTTACTGAATTATCAATCAGCCCCAAAACTGTGATAAATATGTTTGGTGAACAGGCAGTTACTAAAGATTCTCAGGCTAAAGTTGAGGTGTTTAGTTAAAAGAATACTTTGCTGTGAGGAAATCTGCATTTCAATTTCTCAAAATTGGAATGAAGCAGCCTTCCTATAAACATGTGATAACATACATCTTTTTCTTTCCAGGGTGATTCTGGAGGACCTATGGTTTGCAAATGTGATGAAAGTGACAATTGGCTCTTGGCTGGGATTGTGAGCTGGGGGGCAGGTTGCGGCATGGCCGGTGTGCCTGGTGTCTACACTTCAGTAGCACACTATGCTGATTGGATCCAGCTGCACATACCCCACATAAAATTTTCAGAGTGCACACATGAAAGTAATAGTGTCGGGCACAGTACCCCTGCTTTTAATGTAGGGCACAATATTGTGCTTTTTCTGATATCTGTGAAATTGATCTTCTTCTGAGATACTTAGACATTCCTCCTTCAGCTTACCTATGTTCCTCAGATGAAATCTTTTTTACACAAATTGCTGCTGGTGCAGCTCTACATAGAAATCTATACAGTCTCCAAACTGGAGGAAGATCAGCATTGAAGTTTTAATTAGTTTTAAATTAATAACAAAATGATTTAAGTCGTGTGGCTCACCACCAGAATTAAGGTAATGCTGACCATGCTTCAGGCTTTGTTTGGGAATCACGATAAGAATTGCACACTATCAAATCCACAGGTAGCTTCAGAGGAGTTTTCCAAAATCTTTAAAGGCCTCCTGCCAGTGCTAAACTGGCTCTTTCCTTTCCTGCTGTGATTACTGACTATTGTACTACTTTTCCTCCTCCTAATATCATGTAGCATGTTGTTGCTCTTCTTTCCCCACAAGAGTTTCCACTCTCCCCACCAAAATGTATTTCCAACATCACTTAACCTGCCAACAAAGAGAACAAAAATTCTGGATTGCCAGACAAGCTTGATTCAAGGAACATACTGTTTACAAATCATCTCTGAGATCACTATGAAAAGACATGTATCTTTAAAACAGTGAAGAGGCTGCAATGTCCACCTGAAGGGTGGACTGTTTTCTCCATGTTTTGTTTTCTTTGGCACTCAACTATGTGCTGGGTTCCGATATAAACCTTGTATGGCAACACTGGCTAACAGGTGGCCCTCTTATCAATATAAATTCATAAAAGCAGAGAATGTTTCTAGTTCCTGTCCTGATTTTGGACATCATCTCGAGGTCTGATTGGCTGCAAGAGTGAGAACCTTTCACTAACTGGATCACCCAACTTGGCATTCATTGGAAGAAGATTTATGAAGTCTCCAGAAAGATGCTTCCTAGCTGTTGAATAGACCAAAGTTCAGAATTGTTCTACCCTTGAACTAAAACTAAAGTCTTAGTTTTAGAAGTAAAAATCTTCTATTACTAAGTGAAGTTTTCAGGAAAGGAGTGACAGTGCTAGAGTTACTGCTATCAGAAGCCACTGAATTTAAATGGAATCACCTTACTGTAAAATTTGCAATACATTATTTTCTTTAATTATTGTACTTAATCCCCATCCCTTTCTTTCTCTCCTTTAACTTATTTTAATAGGTGATTTTGTTTGTTGCTGTATTATTACTGGATATTTTTCTTTATATATAATTTTATGTTGCTCCTGGAACAAAGTATATCTATCATTGTAAAATTTTACTCTGATGTATCCTAACAATAAAAGCAATATTTACTATTTGTAAACCCCTTGAGAGATTTAATTCAAATGATTAAAAGGTCTAGGGCCAGACCAATGGTGGGATTTAAAAAAAAATACTACCGGTTCTGTGGACGTGGCTTAGTGGGCATGGCATGGCTTGGTGGGCATGGCAGGGAAAGGTTACCAGGGGAAGGATATTGAAAAATCTCGATTCCCTCCCCACCCCACTAACCTGCTTTCCAGCTCCGTTCTCCTGTGCAGGGCAACAAAAGAAGATCCAGCCAATCAGCTGAAACTTGGGAGGCAGAGAATAGATGGGGGTGGGGTCAGTCAGAGGTGGTATTTGCCAGTTGTCCAAACTACTCAAAATTTCTCTACCGGTTCTCCAGAACTTGTCAGAACCTGCTGAATACCACCAATTAATACATTCAGTATGTAAGATACATTATAATGAGCAGCTTTTTAAAATTCCCATCAATATTTTGGATGTGGAAACTAAAATAATTATTTTGTTCTTGGTTACATCCATTGCTATTTGTTTGGTTTTTGCAAAAACAGAGCACTATAATTTCATTGCTATTTATAATTTCATGGTCTAATGTTCACATTTTTCTATGACTGTGCAATCACACATGGTATTGAATAAATATCTAAAATTGTTAAAATTTATTAGAAATTATTAAACTCATAAGACACCCAAACATACTCAGAATTTTTTAGGTTTGAACATGCACCTATTTTTATTGGAAGTGTAGTTGGAATTTTATTGTTATTGATTTTTTAGTATCATTTGCATGAATACCTTATTTAAGGAAATTATTCATTGTTCCTTGATATTTAGAAGCAGAATGTAAATTCTTGCTTTTCTTATTTATTGGTGAATTACAAAGAAGCAGATCACCCAGGAAAAGGAAATCGGTTAAAACAACTCTATTTTCCAAATAATTTTGAAGAAGCTAGGTTATTAGCTTTGGCTGAAGTCCTGTGATATTTATTTTATCATAATGGTTGCTGGATTAAGCAAAAGCTTCTCTTAGATAAGGTATTTAATATAATAACATAAAATAATAAGAGTTGGAAGGGACCTTGGAGGTCTTCTAGTCCAATTCTTCCTTGAGCAGGAGACCTTGTACCATTTCAGCGAAATGGCTGTCCAGTCTCTTCTTCAAAGCCTGCAGTGATGGAGCACCCAAAACTCTTGAAAGCAAGCCATTCCAGTGGTTAATTGTTCTCACTGTTAGGCAGTTCTAGGTTGTTGTTTTTTCTTTGATTAGTTTCCCATCCATTGTTTCTTGTCTTGCCTTCTGGTGCTTTGGAAAATAGGTTGACACCCTCTTTTTGTGGCAAATTTTGGAACATTACTATCATCTCATTCCTAGTCTTGGGTCTAAACAGATCCAAATCCTGCAATTGTTCTTCATATGTTTTAGTCTCCAGCACCCTAATCATCTTTGTTGTTCTTCTCTGCACTTTTTCCAGAGTCTCAATATCTATTTTATATTGTGGTTTCCCATGGTGGCCAACTAGGTACCCTGTTTCCCCCAAAATAAGACCTATCCCAAAAATAAAACCTAGCGTTCCTGCATGTGCTCCTAATATAATCCCTACTCCCAAAATAAGCCCTACTTAAAAGCCTCTGCACCCAGCCAGCCACCCATTCTGTCTGGTTGCTTGCAGTGGTGTGGTGGGGTGGTGGTGGAGCTGCCCCATGTGCCCTGTACCAGTTTACTTCAGGGCCCCGCATCCAGGCCATCCAGGCCCTGACACCTGCCTTGTGGTGGCATCACCGGCAGCCATAGCCACTGGCCCACTTCTGCTTGCTCATGGCCATAATGGAGCAGGAGGCTGAGTGGTGTGCTGGTGCAATGGCCACAAGGCAAGGCAGGTTTGGAGTATGGATGGCCTGGCTCCAGGGGCCCTGAAGTAAGCTGGTGCAGGGCACGTGGGGCAGCTCTCCCTGCCTCACCTCAAGGCCACACCACTGGCACGTCACTTGGCCTCCTCCATTGCAAGTGCAAGCAAGCAGAAGAAGTGGGCCTCCCATACATGAAAAAATAAGTTCCCCCTGAAAATAAGCTCATTAGGGTAAGCAGGAGATAGAAAATATGCACAAATGAGTAGATATTCATATTGTATTGGAAATGTTCCATATTTTTTTTATAAAAAACCCTTCAAATAAAGGAAACTATTTCCCAAGGATTATTTTTATCTTATTTGTTTCCTTAAATTGCAGCCAATCAGACTGGGAACAGAATTTGTTGGGTGGTTGTGTGGCATGGTTACAGAGACAGAGACCATAATAGAAAGCCATATCTTGTGGGTTCCATCAATTGACAATGTTTCAGGCAAGGGATTTCAAGTATGTTTAACTAAACATTTAGGATGCTTTTGGGTTAGCAGTCTGAAAGACTTCCTCTCTCTCCTTAATGAAATCAATGAAATAATCTTCATATCAATAAGCAAGTCTTCAAAATTTCCATCTAAGAGACTAAAATAAGCCCAAATTCTTTGAAGCTACCTGCAAAGTAATACAGATGAAGAGTGAATTTCTACAGTATATTATCTTTCAGTTACATTATTGCTTTACTTACTTATTTTTTATTTTAATTTTGGGTCAAAATATCCACATAGTATGTTTTTTATATATTTATTCACTTGCTTCATCATTCTTTGTTTCCTGGACAACTTACACATAGCAACAATGTATCAGATTACAGACAAGCAATAGTGGCTGATATCTGGAAAAGGATTGTTTGGTAACATGCAATTTTTAGTTGAAAGCTTTTTTAAAAAAAAGTTTGATTTAATGATAATGACTGTGGAAGATATTCAGATGCATGTAGCTATGAATTGGGATTCACAAAAGGAATGTGATTTGAAAGTTGCAGGCGCTTAGAACTAATTGGGTTGATTGCATATGCCTCCCTGAAGTTCAAGTCTGCATTCTTTTACAACAGCAGAAGCTTAATTAAGTAGTGAAGTGATAAACCGGTTTTCCTAGGAATATTGAATACAATTGCAAAATGGATTTATCACAAATGGTTTTAATCAAAAAATATTTTTATCTGGACTTTGTTCGGAAGATAGACCAATTGTGGATATTGCATTGATTATGGATCTTTGGTTATTCAGGTTTTCTCCCGCGTAAGATTGGAGGTATCTGGGCAACGTTTCGATGAAGTCTCATTCATCATCTTCAGGCTTCTGTCTTCAGCCTGTGCTTCTCAGAGTGATCACTCTGAGAAGCACAGAGCTGAAGACAGAAGCCTGAAGATGATGAATGAGACTTCATCGAAACGTTGCCCAGATACTTCCAATCTTACGTGGGAGAAACCCAATAACCAAAGATCCACATACAAATTCCGCCGAGAACCTCAGAAAACAAACATGCATTGATTATGTTTAAACAATTGATTACAAGTTTGTTAACAGGTTTTGAACCGTAACCCTTGCTTTATTGTTGTTGTTGTTGTTGTTGTTGTTGTTGTTGTTATCCACAAAAAATGACAGTGTACACAGCAAATGAGATAACTATGCTGGGTTTTGTATCACAAATCACTAGTCGAACACTTCCCAAGCGTTTAGGACTGTGTGATGTATCAGCGAATTATGCAAGCAGATCCCAGAAAGGTGGCCTTCTGCAGCTGACCAATAGTGATTTTGTCAGCACCAATTGGTTTTAAATGCTTGCCTAGGTCTTTAGGCATAGCACCCAGTATGCCGAGTACCACTGGAACCACCTGCACTGGTTGTTTATTATTATTATTATCATTGTTGTTGTTGTTCCTGTAAATTATTTGCATCTTTCAGTTCCTCCATCAGATTAAGAAGAGGATAAGCCTGTTTTATGAGAAGCCCCCTCACAGCCCAGGATTTATTTATGTTATTTAACTCTTTTCTTGTGAAGAGGAATGTGTTCAAATTACATTCCCCTTATTTTATTTTATTTTAAAAACCCAGTTCTGGAAACCATCAGGTGCTCTGTGACAGAGGAAGAATGATGGAGGGCAGGTTTTGGGGTTTCCTTTTCCAAGTGCCTTTAGTTGCTCTGCTGTTTCTTCCAAATTATCTAAGAAAGCAATGGCATTCTATGCATTCTATCCTCAGTGGGCAGCTTCACAGGGGAAACAGATTCTGCTGCTAGTTCTGGGATGTCATTTGGGACCCAGGTACTTCATCATAGGAACGCATCATGGTGGTCAGCATTACAAAAAGTTTCCAAAGCTGGTCTGTGCTGCTGTGGACCTTCTGCATGTTGGTTTAATTGCTTTCCTCCCATCAATAAAAATAGAGACTACAATTCCTGTGATGCAGGACTCTGTGGGAGGTGGTCTCCCTGCTCTTTTGGGACTGGAGTTCAAGGTCGGAAAGTGACAGTTGGAAGATAATGGACACTGAAAATGGAACCGAGCTAGGTGTCCTGGAATGAGGAGGAGTGCCAGAGGAGTAATACCTCCTTTAAAAACCTTGGTCCAGCTGACCCAGCTGGTAGCACCTCATAAGGGCCCCTTTCCAGGGTTACAGGAGAAGATGGTCAACAGTTTTGAAGGCGGAAGAGGGCTTTATGCTCCAATGGCAGATAAACAGTAGAACCATCTTCTAGAAGGGAAACTCTGATTTCAAACCTCCAATGCCTTGTGGCTATATCTATTATTGGAAAAGGCTTCAGGAGTCAACCTTGAGGCACAGTCCCAGAAGCAGTTCGTGACTGTGTACAATCATGTTCTGATAACTAATCATATAGGCTCTGCTGTTCCATTAGACTATTTCAGTGATGTGGAGAAGGGGTATCTGCTCCTTGAGTAATCCGCCATATTAAATTACCCAGGCCTCGTGCTCTGGAGAGGACACTCCAGCTTTGCAAATAGCATTGAAACCAATGGTGGGATTCAATTTTTTTTTACTACTGGTTCTGTGGGCATGGCTTGGTGGGTGTGGCAGGGGAAGGATACTATAAAATCTCCAGTCAGAGGTGATATTTGCTGGTTCTCTGAACTACTCAAAATTTCCGCTACCGGTTCTCCAGAACTGGTCAGAACCTGATGAATACCACCTCTGATTGAAACAACACAGGAAGTGGCAGTTACTGGTTTCATAGCATGATACCATAGTCTCTTGAGACTGAAGGATGCCAATTCAATTCAAATTATTTTGTTATTAATTTCCAGATAGATTTATTAGCTAAAAAAATGTTGGGGCCTGTTTTGCAGAGGGTGGGAAACTAATATAGTAATGTATTAATCAGTATTCAACTAAGGGGGATAATATGGGCATATGTGCTGGGTTTTATTAATGCACTGTTTTCAATGTCTTGTTTGCTTTGTGTTTTTGTTTCTTTTAAAAACTGTTGATGTTTTGTATTTTAAGTTTTTTTAAATAAAACTTTAAAAAGCTTTTATTCATAAACATAGAAATTGAATCATAAGGCTGGATGGGAACTTGGAGGTTTTCTAATCCAACCTCCACCTCAAGGCTGGAGGTCTTATACCATCTCAGATAAGATCTCCTGCCTCAGACAAGGCAGGGAATTGGACCAGGAAACTTCCAAAGCCCCCTTTCCAGCTCTATGATTCTATGTCTTTGTTCCAGTCAGCTATTAGGAAATGAAAGTTAATGTTCTTCAGTGTATATATTGCTTACACTTCCTATTGAATGCACAAATGTGGCAGGTTATATAATGAAGTAGCAGGAATTTCTAAGAAACCTGGTTTAATATGCGCAAGTAACCTGCTGATGGAGGTTGATATAATGTGCTCTTGCTTGGCAACAACAGCCAAAAGCTGAAGCTAAACCAATCGTGAGAGCAATGAAACCTTGGGTTGCTCCACTGCAGTGTTCCACAAGATTTGATCACCTCTATTTAATATTTATTATGAAAACATTGGGACAGATATCTACAGGTCTGGAGATATCATCAGTATATGAAGATACTTGATTATATATTTCCACCCCAAGCCAAGCCAAAGTTTGTGAGGAAAACCTTAACCTATGCCTGGATGCCATGAAAAGGACATAGAAGTGGGTGTTAGGCTTATTTGCATCAATTAAATCTTTACTCATGCTGTTCTTTCTATCTTATATGCCTATCAATAAAATTCTATGATGAAAGCAGCAAGCGTAAATCAGATGTCCGAGTGCCTTTCCTCTTCAATTTGCTGGGCTGGTAACCAGAAATTACAGGTTTCACCTTTGCAGCTTTTTTCTCATAATTCAATGACTCATATTCCATAATTATATAAACCACCATATGAAAATAAAAACCTATGGTAGCTAAGGAAGGTCATCTAACAATGAGCTTCTGTCCCATAATGCTCCTCAGTTCTGGGGAGAAATGTTAATTTTTAGTTTTTTCTGATTTTGCCACTGAATAACATTTGTATAATATTTGTACCAACAATACATAAAAGAAATATGAGCATACAACTACAGCTAGTCCTTATTTAATAACTGCCTTATTTAGTGATTGCAGTTGCAACACTGATAAAAAGTAACTTTGTGACCAATGTCTATATTTATAATTTTCTCAGCATCTCTCTCTCTGTGACATGTTCAATATTACAGCCAGTTACTACATGTTGTCCCGTGTTAAATCTACTTTTTTCTTTTTCTATTCCTCACAGAAGAAAGATTGTCTAAAATAAGACATTTCTTACTGAGCTGCTTTCTCCACAGCATAACAGCTCCCTAAAAGTGCTGACTGCATGTTAATAAGCTCAATAATGTAATCTTAATTAGCGAGCTGATCACTGCTGCAGAAATTGACAAGACTCTAATCAATTTTTGCTTGCTTTCTAAACAGCTTGCAGCAACAGATGTGCTAAGCAAACAGCTGGTGCTAGCTCATTCCTTTCTATGAATTCTATCTATTTGTACTTGTATGCCTGCTTACACTCTTATAATCTCTTTCCTCTCCAATGAATTTTTTTTTTAAATCAATTCTCTTCTTACTAATTATCCCAGAATTGGAATGAGCATTCCAAAGGGAGTAAGGGTAAAAAAAGTTACAAGATTTGCCTTTTTATATGACTTCTATGTGAATCGCATTCCAGAAAACTTCTCTACTGTTTGTGCTCACTTAAGACTTTCTACTATTGACCTCACCCCTTTCCTAAGAGGTCTGTAGGGGGCATGCATAAGCGCACCAACGTGCCTACCGTCCCTGTCCTATTCTTTCTTTTATTTTTCTTATATGTATCCATGTATTCATAACTATGTTTTTACTTACTATCTTGTAAGCAATTGACAAACCAAATAAAATAAAAAAATAAATAAATTTGGGGTCCTATACTTCTGACTTTGCAAATCAAAGGAAAGCTGAAGTAAAATCCTAAGCATAGTCAGTTATGTGTCTCTTCACTTAGCAACCATTTTGCATAATCACTATGTGGTTGTTAAATGAGGACTAGGTCTACCATCCAGGTTTAATACTTCTTTCATCCAACATGTGATATATTTATTTTATTTTTATTTATGAAATTTATTTGCTGTCCATCTCATATCCAATAACTCTAGGTAGCTTACAGCACAAAAACATTAAAGCATTTAAAAACATTAAAATCAGAAATCATAGAATGCAAAGGATAAAATCATTAAAAAATAAAATCATTTACACCAGATAGGAAAGGAGGGACCCAGGGAGAGGTGGGATTAAATTTTAATTAGTCAATCACCTCCAATAAACAGCTCCTCTAAGCTTTTTTCATATACTGATATAAAAAAAATAATTACCTCCAAGCAGTTAAATTATCCACAGTCAAACACTCTGTGACACTGGTGACCAGTCTCTCTCATCCCTTTAGGAACTTTGGCCATTCCTCCATGACAGCTCATAAACATTTAAGGATTTTCTAGCATGAATTGGCTGATTCGAGTCCTATTGCATTTCTTTCGAATTGAGCTCTAGACTTGAACTGGTTATTCCAAACTTGTTTCTCGTTATCCTTTCTCTTGCAAGTTCATAGAATATAGCACAGTGTAATTTTGCTTTCATCAGAAATATTTTAGCAACTTCATTCCAAAAGTTCGCCTTTGAATTCATTGACCCATGGAATATTTCTCCACTAACCAGAGCAGTGTTCATTGTTCACTCAGACTCTTATTATTGTCTCTTGGATATTGGAATTTATTTTGACTTCATCTTTCATTGTTTTTCTCATACAGCCCTGTAAAATAATGCAAGCAAGGATAAGGAGTGCTAAAAAAATGTCTACCTCTAATTTGATGTTTTCAGTCAGAAAGTAACAGGTTACTTGAAACTGAACTTAGGGAAGTGATACCTGATTTCTATTCCCCTTAATTGCAATCCCCAACTGTTAAAATCAGGTCAGTTCTTAAAATTGGGTCAAGTCATGAGGTCAGAAACACTGTTAGAAGGGACATTTTCTCTCTATTATAAAGTTGCTGGCATTATGTATTGGGGGAGGACTAACAGACCTGTATCATAAAGAAAAGGATCTCAGTTTGAAGAAAACAGTGTGCCTGCAATAAGTCTCCCTTTATTCTGGGTACTCTAAGGCAGTGGTTCCCAAACTTTTTAAGTCCACCCCCCCCCTTGGTGCTACAAACTCATCCTCGGTGCCCCCCACCCAGGGGTGGGATTCAAATTTCTGTGGGCATGGCCTAATTTGAAGGTGTGGCTTGCTGGTCATGTGACTGGGTGGGCATGGCTTGCTGGTCATGTGACTGGGTGTGCATGGCCAGGTGACTGGCAAACTAAATACAAGTGGTCCTCACTTAATGGCCGGTTATTTCGCAAGTGTTCTAATTTATGACTGGCCTTCCCAGAGCTACTTGACCTGTTTTTGGAGTTTTAACAGCTTTAGATCAGGGGTCTAAATCCCACCCCTGCCTGGAAGAAGGTGGAGCCTCCTCGCTGACGGACCGTAGATCGCGACTCTGCGGCTATGGTCCGTGCTCTTTTGTTGGAGAGCCCCGATCATTACGATTAGGGGCTGAAGCTGCCTTGGAGGGGCGGCGGAGTAAGGGAAAGCTGCAAGCAGTGGTTTAATCCGCCACCTCATCAGGAGCATGCCCAGGCGTTGTAGGGAGGTCATACAGGCACGTGGAGGCCACACACACTACTGAGCCTCCTTTTGACTTGTTTTAAGGACATCAAAGTTGGATCAGCCTGTAGTGTCTTTTTCCACTTTAATTTTGAGTGTAACTCCAAATCCAGACCTCCATGGGTTTCCATTGTTAATTTTTGTGTGAGTTTGTTGTCAGCACATTCAACTATGTAATGAACAATGTATTTAATAAGAATATTTCATTCATTCAGATCTAGGATGTCTTATTTTTGTGTTCCCTTTATTTTTTTTGAGCAGTGTACATTAGTTCCTAACTCATGCAAAAAATCCGTCCCCAAAATTTTAAACTACTAAATCTATTTGCAAATTATTGACCTGTCTTCTATGTATTCATGACAAAGCAAACAATCATCATCACCAAAATTAAAGTTTCAAAATTCTCTGTTAACTATTACTGTAATCTACTTGTAGAAAATTTACCACAGCATCATATCTGTCCGAAGTCATTCCAAAAATTATAAATAGTTCATCCTGGATCAAATATTGACATTTGTTTATTAATGCCATCTCTTATCAATTATGGTTAAATTAAATATAATAGGTTCAATCTAAGGGTGACTTTTCTAAATAAAGATTGGGAAAAGTCTAAATTCACAAAACAGTATCTGCATAAAGTCACATTCTCAGAGCCATGAACTCTTCCTGGGCCATTTGTTAGTCAGATCAATATTCTTTCACAGGTTTGCAATAGTTTAATAATTGAAATTCCAACAGAATGGATACTGTGCATGCCCAGTTCTCTGCATTTGGCAAGACCAAGTAAGCAAAAACTGCACTAATTCTAGTCAGGTATCTTTAATGCTAGGAAATCCTGAATAGGAAGCTGATGCATGATATGAATTATTCTCTGCAGGAAAAGATACAGTACAGGAAATGAATTGTTGGACAGTTTCATGATTACAATTTTTGAAGAGTCTTAACCATGCTTTTTGTCTTCATTTCTCTTCTGTCATTTTTTCTTGAGACTCTTCAACTAATAAAGAGAATCTGTCTTTGTGGTCACTGACTTAATGGCACATCCTCATCAGTGGCAACAAATAGAAAGGAAAAGACAGAGTGGAGACAACAGATCTGAGAACTAAAACCTTGAGTTACCACCACCATCATTCACTGAACCTGGTGAGCAAGGAGAGGCAAAGTTTCAAGTGAAGTGCACACTCCACCATCACCACCGAAGTTTTCAGTCATATAAAAGGAGGAAATATAACATGTCACATAACGAAAAAGGACAAAATGTAGACTAACACGTCACATAATCAAAAAGGAAGAAATATATGTCATAAACTGTTGGTTGCTCACAATAAAATATTAATAGTGGGTGTGAGTGATGTTTATTCATCTTTTATAGAAGTACTATTTTTACATGGTAAAACATGTGAGCAGAGCCATCAAATTGATTTTTCCTCAGGTGTGGTATTTTACTGGTAACTGGCCAGCTTCTAAGAAGCAATACTGAATTAATCTTAAGTCATGGGGTTCTCATTTAGCGTCTTCAAGAACTCTAGCAGAAAATTACTAAGGTACCAAAAATCTGGAAAAACAGAAGAAAGTTACAATACCTTTAAAAAATGAAGAAGAAAAGAGGTTGTTGCAGTAGTCAGTTTGTTATTGTTTGTTCGTTTGTTCATTTGTTTAAATTTGTTGGCTACCTAACTCCAGTGGACTAAGTTATTTTAGTCATGTTGGTTGACTTTATGTGAACAACTAATTGTACGTTCTGAAAAATGCTTTCAAAGAAGCTTTGGGATAATATGATAAAATCCTTCTAAAAATGGCTTCTAATGTTTAGGGTGGTGGTAGGACTTTGAGGATAATAGATTGTGAAGTTCCAAACAGTTTCCTATGAAGAATATATTGGTCAAGTTAAGATTTTTGATATGATCCTATCAGACAGGTATATATAAATAAATTATATAGAAGTTCCCAGTTTCTTCTAAAGGAAATAAAAACCCTAACAGTGCTTTAGAAGCTCCTACTTCTTCAGTAACTAAGAAACATGTCACAACCTCTTTCAAAGTTATTTCTATTTCTGTTCCCAGACCACTTTCATGTCCTACCTGTGCTGATTTTTAGGTAGTACATTCCTCTAAGCAGAAGTGCTTGGTTTATTTTCTTTTTGTTCTTTAGAAATCATCCATGAATATTGATGTTTCATTACTTTGACATCTTTTAATATTTTTTAACTTGTTTTAAAATCACCCAAGCCTTACTTGAAGTTTGACTTTGTAATTAGACAGGAGAAAAAGTCTGGATTTGAGATGTTACTGAGGATTCAGTAATAGGATTCAGGGATGCAGAACATTTAGGATGTATCCACAAATTCAAAAAGAAGGAAATTATTTTTTATGTTTGGTAAGAAATCCTGCAGTAAGGGCAACAAAAGACAGTGGAATTGTTCCACCAACTGCTCTCTATGATTTCAGCTCTGGTTTGAGAATAAGATCAGATAATAAAGTGTCACTTAGACACAACATAGCTAATGGCAAGAATAGAGGGAAAGATATCCCTAAGTATTAGAGAGTCACTAGAGGTTGCACACTAGGTCCACACTAGAAAAGCATTTTCAATTAGCATCAAGTGACTGTGACTTTTGAAACTCTTTTGCATCCATTGCAAAAACATTCAGTTTTAATGATTCAGCTGAGATCATCTGTTGGCAAAATCTCTTTAACTGAAAGTGTCCCTTTGTGTGGCTTGTGCTGTATAACAAAGCAGAGCTGCCACAATTAAAGAAATTTCTTATCCTTCATATTAGATCTGTGAAATATTTTCTGCTATTGTGAAAATAGGGAACTCTACCTGAATGACTGATTGTTGTACTAAGATTAGGGCAGGTTGGAGGAGATGGGGAGATCACAAAAGAGAGTGGGCAAGGATGTTGATTTGGGAATTTCTAAAGCCGAGAGACTTCTGGAAATGAGAACTTTTTAGTTGCATTCTCCAATTCAGCAAGGAGGAAATGCCCTATGCTCCACCTTTTCACTGTTGGTAATAAAGTTTGTGGCACAAATGCCAAGAGTGGACTCAAGCTGTTTTGTTTGAAACTGCCTAGAGCACAACTACTCAGGCAACACATTAGAAGAAAAAAGGCAAAGAAATGGCAACCATGGGCTTTCCATCCATCTTGCTGGGACTCTGTCTATTGTATCTGTCTGCAGCACAAGGTGAATGAGGGGGAGGTTTGGGTATTCAATGTTTAATATCTCTTCTTCCCCCCATGATAGCTGGAAATCAGTTCTGCAAACTGGATGGGCCTACTTTGAGATCTTTACAATGGTGTTATAAATTAAGGTGAGCAAAGAAATCTCTTATTTTTTTAATTTTGAACTTTAGGACAGCTCTTTGTCTGCAGCTTTCAAGATTGTTAAATAAATATTCTCTTCATCTTGCAAGTTTTAAAGTTGTTATGGAGGGACTCTCGTCTTTTTGGATTGCATGTTCTCCACTGTTTACTTCCACCTTCTGTGAGAAGAGAATGTGCTTTCCATCAGGTCAATAGCATGACGATGTGAGGTTGAAATATGTAGAAACATGGGCATGCAATCTATAACAGAATAAGAGGGTTTGAAGGGACCTTTGAAGTCTTATAATCCAATACCTTGCTCAGGCAGGAAATCCTATATCAGTGGTGGCTAACCTTTTTGAGCTCCCATGCTGATAAAGAAGATTACTTTCTGTATTGTTTTTTAGAAGTCCTAGAGAACAAGGGAAAAGTAAATATTGTTCCTATGTTCAAAATTCTGGGGAAAATAGAGTCCATGAAGCACCATACATCAAATGAACATTAATACCCGAACCAGTTCATAAAATATTTTTTCCAAGCACCATGAACGCAATCCAGTGATTATTGGATATCAACAGGAGCTTTTCAAAAATAAGTCTTGTTATACTAACATACCTCTTTTTTAAAAAATTGAAAACTTCCTTAGCATATTTTGAGAATGCTGTAGATAAAGATTGTTAGACGGGGGCCATCCAGAAGGGATTCTCCAAGCAAGATCTTTCCCCAAAAGTGTCATTAGAAATTCTATTTCTCACTGCAAATATAAATCTCAAAAATGGTGACCACTCACATGTCAAAAAAAATGGTTGTATTTTATTAATAGATTATATAATGTAAGAAGCCAGTAGTAGTTAAGGAACCATGCTAGAACCTGGGAAACCATGATCACTAACTTTGGGCATTGACAAAACAGAGGGGAAAGTATTCAAAGAAGAATGTGTTTTTAAAGTAATAATCTGCATTGAGAGAAAAGCAACAAAAAGGAAAATAAATGCAAAGGTCTCAATGAAAGAAATGGTACTAAAGGAAAAAGCAATCACTGTAGAATTGGTATTCAGTGGCAAATAGTATTAAGGGAATATCCTGGACATTCCTGGACATTCATGCACAATGTGGTCTTTAGGGATAAGAACAAAATTAATATATGCTCTATTATGCTCTATTAATATATTAATTACATTAATTATAATATATGTTCTATTATGCTATATTATAATGCTATATATTATAAGCTATATTAAACTTGTTCTACCAATTGCCTGGTCAATAGCCTGAGATAGTGTATGTTTTGGATAAGCCATGTAAGGATACTGGCACATCCACTTTTGTTTGGGGAGTTAGGAGTTCAATAAAAGGAGGGAGAACAAAAAGGGGGACTGAAAATCCCGCATTTGTACAATCATAATTTGTACAATCAGGCAGAGGAAGGACAAGGAGAAAGAAGGAAAAGAGAAGGGGATTAAGAACCGAGCCTTTATGTAAAAGGTATCACTTAGGGAGAAACAAGGACAGAGGTGATATTCAGCAGGTTCTGACCAGTTCTGAAGAACCGGTAATGGAAATTTAGAATAGTTTGGAGAACTGGCATAACCTTCCCCCAGGAATGGGGAGGGAATGGAGATTTTACAGTATCCTTCCCCTGTCACGCCCACCAAGCCACACCATGCCCACCAAGCCACACCCATAGAATCAGTAGTAAAAAAAATTGAATCCCACCAAAGAACAAGGAATGTTATAACTTTGCATCCAATCTTCTTGGTTCTTGACAATTGATGGTAGACAGAACTTCCTGAAATTCATGTAATAATGCTAAATCTTTCCTGTCTGTCTGTGTGCAACCTTTACCTGGGCAAAACAGTGCATGTTAGGGCAACAGTTTTTGAACCAAGGTTGAACTACTTCAATGAGCTAACTTACAGAATATGTCCAAAATCTGGAACCCGTAACTTCTACAGAACTGAAATTTGGCAAATCCTGTAAAACATTTAAATGATATAAAAATTATTATTAAATATTGTTATGACATAATAAAAATGTAATCAAACATTTTCCTGTTACCTGCTGTTTGACTGAATTATACATGGGCTACATACAAGGCAGATAATCTCTGAGTATTTCCCTGAATTTTCAAGAACTTTTTCAGTATATTAGTAGCTCTGCTATTGTTGAAGGCATTTAGGAATCTGGGAAAGAAATACCACTGAAATAATGAGCTGCCTAGTCCCAACTAAAACTAAAATATGATCCTCTGAATCAAGTCTGAATTAGCTAGAATCCTTGTCTCTGCTCCTGTTGACACTTCTATATTGTTATGTTCCTCCTCCATGTTCCTTCTAACCTGAAATATCTTTTTTTTTCCCCTCACAGGTGCTGGTAGGCCAAATACAACTAAAAGGCTTTCGGTGTATTGAAAGCTTGAGAGAAATAGCTAAGCCACTGAGAAGGAAAATGTACAACATATTGGTTAGGGCTACCAGAACTAAAAAACCAGTAGATGGCAGTTTACTGTGTCTTTTTGCTGCCATCTTGTAGTTTGTAGCAGTCCATATCTATTAACTCTAATGTTACTAAGCCTGATTTAAGGCAGGTTTGCAAATATCAGAAAAGAAGAGGAAATAATCAGTATTTCCAATCTGAGGTTTGAGGTCCTTATTTTATATTGCAAAACATTCTGCATGCTAAAATGTTTCAATAGCTCAAGGTATGTGTTTTTTGATAGCCACTGTTTTCTCTGAAGGCTTAAAGTTCATAATGGGCAGAGTGAAAATACAAATAAGTGGGACAAGTCATCTACTTGGTGAGGATACCTGTTTCTTTCAAGTTTTCCAGGCAACAGAGGGTTCTGAATATTTTCCATTTTAATTTGTACTGAATTATATGGAATATCTATGGAATGAGCAGAAATCAAGATCAGCATTAGAAAAGCTATCTTTCTACAGTTTTCATGATTTGGGGGTTAAAAATGGAAGTGGGTGGGGACAGATTGGCAATGCAAATTTTGAGCACTGGTGCAAGGAAGCAAATAATTTCGGGACAAATTTAAAGGAGAATTCTTAACCCTCCCCTTAGCACCACGACACAGATCCATCTAACCTTCAACCAAGTATCCCTGATTGCTTGGCTGACTAGTCCATTCTGGGACTTGAAGTCTATGCATCTTAAAGTTCTAATTGTGTTTGAAAGTTTTATTTCTAAGATGGGTGGGGGGAGTTCTGGACATGGGAATGTTTAAATAAGAGCTAAAATAAATAAGATTTTCCTTTTTACTTCTATGACAATCTGAGTTATTGCCCAGTGAAAAAAAGGACATCTTCTGTTTGAGAGTGAAATTAAAATGTACTCTCACTTTAATCCTATATGTACTTATTTGAAATTGAACTAACAACACCATTTAATCACCATGGGGTGACAATAATGTCCTAAATGCATATATACATATATAGCAGGTATATATAAAATGGGAGTATTTCTTGTTTTTTATTTATTTATTATTTAGGGAATTTATATAGCTGTCCATCCATTCTGAGTGATTCTGGGAAGTTTTGAGTCCTGGAATAAACTCTTATGTTATGGAGATACTACCAAAACTGATTCAGGGCAACTATGATTCAGAAAAAACCAAATCCAAAATACTTTAGTTATTCGAGGTTTCACACTAACCAAAATCTGAATGTAACAAGTGGAGAATGGAAAGTGAGTGACAGATCTCAGCATACCAGTCCAAAAAGCAGAAATTCACTAAATATAGTATGCATAGTCACCCATAAATTTAATATATCAAAATTACCAAAATTTGGTGAGACTGCAACATATCTTGAGATTTTCAGTGACCATGCATGGAATTTCACAATACAGAGAATCAGGGATTTTGTAGAAAATCTCTTAAGATTCCACATGAGAATGCAAAAATTTTCTAGGATCTCACAAGAGAAGGTCAAAGTTGACCAAAAGTCAAAAAGTTATCCATTCTTGATAGCTATTAGGGATCAAGATCAAATATAAACTTATATAGATGTAAGACCTATTTGCATGTCAATCTAATGCATGTCAATCTAAGTGTGACAAGTGATCAATCCAATCATTCCAAAAGCACTATCCAATGTTTATTTGATATGATGTCTCTGGACTTATCTAATAAACAATATTCTCAAGGAAGCTTCCAGTAGACTTGTCTTAAGCCTGCCTTAACGAGTAGTTAAAGTGACAGATTAGTTAGCCACATACTAACTTTTTTTTTAATGTATTTAACCTTGTGTATTTTACATTTTTAGCTCCTAAAATTACTAATTGTTTGTATTTCACTTAATAAAGATTTGATTGACCCCCTTGTAAGTATTCCAGTTGCGCTCTGGAATTGTCAAATTGTCAAAATTTTCTAAATTATCTCAATCGCCCTATTTTTCTCCTTTGGGGAAAGCATGAATCAGTTGAGTAAAAACATCATAGTAAATATTTTACTGGAATACCTGTAGAAAAGTTCTAGAGATCCTGATTACTATATATAATTTTTCTTTTGGGAGTAAGCTCAGGAAGCTGAAAAAATAATGTTGGCAGATATGCTAACTGAGAAACTTGCCAGATAGAAAGACTGGAAAGATGGAAAGAAAGTTCAGATAGTGTCCTGAGTCTCAAAAGATCAGTTCTAGCAGAGTGAAGGAAACTCAGAGATTGAGGTTCTCGATCCCATCCTAAATGCAGGATAAATGACTATTTAAAGTGTCAGACTTTGTGCACATACAGTATATTAACAAAAAAATTAAATGTTGATTTCTGATACACTGCAAAATTGGGATCAAATGCTTATCAATCTGTTTTGTGTGGGAAATCATTTGTGGTCTTACTTGACTTAACCAAAACAATGACATATTTGTCTAATTACTTTGACATGGCATATTATCTGAACAGAACTTTTATATTCCATCTGTCTGGTTCAGATGATGGATGTTTCATGAGGTATGTGATTCAAGCCTATGAGATCCATTTTGCTGAACATAGCAAAAGGTCACTAAGAAGCCTGACGTTTCTTCTCTTCTCTGTATAGAATGTGGACAGCCTAGAAACTCGCGAATTGTTGGAGGTCAGGATGCCACCCCAGGAAAATGGCCCTGGCAAGTCAGCATTGTCCGGAATGGGCGACATTATTGTGGAGCCTCAATTATAAGTGAACAATGGATACTATCAGCAGCTCATTGCTTCTATAAGTAAGTATCAGATATTGTGTGTGTTGCTAGGAATCTTCAAGAAAGCTCCTGCTAAATTGCTAAACTGAACTAAAGCTGCCCACCGGTCAGCTACAGTTTCAGCAGTGCCATGTTAGAGATGGGAGAAAACAGATGAACTAATTAGTGAGTCAGGAAGCAGGCAGGCAAAAGTAACTTGTCATTTGTTCAGTGGGATAGAAAGTATGACTACAATTAGGATCAGAATTTTTGTTGCTAAGCAAGGTGGGATTCAGCTGGTTTGTACCATTTGTTAACTTTCTGAGCAGTTCAGTGAACCAGTTGTTGGAAGAAATCTGCTTCCAAAAGCCTTTTGTTTTTCCCACTTTAAAAGGCTAATTCTGACAGGAAGGAAACATTCTGTTTCTAGCTTAATACTGTTTATCTTTAAGTGTTTTCAGAAACTGCTTCTCTGGTTAAGCCTTGTTACATTGTAATAGCAGTTGGTCCTTGGCAGTATACCCAGACTAGCTGGAGCTGCTTCTCTGGAGGGACTTGACTTTTTTAAAGGGGAAGAGTTGTTTTACACTTTTTACACTGCTTTAGTGGCTCCGGGCACTGTCCTTTTGGGGTGTACTTCCAAGAGGCAGGATGCAAGCTTGGCACTGTCTGATTTTTTTTTTTACTGCCTTTCTGGGGGCATGTGACATTTCCTTAAATCTGGATGATTTCCTTAGGATATCTTGTGAGGTGAATGAGACTAGGTGGTATCTAAGTGGTACAAATGGATCTAAGAATTGCTTCTCTTGGGTGGGAAAGCGTGCTCTGTCAGTTCACTGAGCACAAGAGTCTTGTCTATGGGGATTCTTCAGTCATCCAGGTCATAGTTGTCCCAAAGATGTTTTTTTTCAAGAGGCAACTATACTTCCTTGGTTTCCAGAAAGTCCAGTTGCCTCTTGAAAAAGCACCTTTAGGACAGGAGTCTCTTGCACTGCTTCAGAGTGGCCAAGGCACATGATTGCTCACTGATAGTAATGTTTTTGTTTTTTTTAAAGGAGATAGGGGTGTGGATCCTCCAATTCATTTTAGTTTTCTCTATAAGACTTAGTAACATGGCACCAGGCTTGAAGTTTATTTAGATATCTGTGGCATGTACTAATTTTTACTGTGATACTGACAAACTTGGGTCCCCTTATATACTTTGGTAATTTGTTTCTTTATCTCAGCATTTGTAGCCCAAGTGTGCCCACCCACTTTCTGGAGAGCTTAAATGACCTCTCTGCTAAAGGATTTCACTTTATGAGCAAGAGTTGGCTGTTGATAATTGTCATTACATTTTAACTATTTTAATTCCTTAAGGTGCTCTGGCACCCTGCCTGATTTGTAACTCCAGCTTACAGATATTGCTGATGAAAAGGAAGGTATTCAGACAGAATGGTTTAGGTTTCCATGACAGTTGTGGCTATCATTGATCTTCAGGGTGTATTCCCCCATTTCTAATGATTGGTTTTTAGGGCAACTTTTTGCAAGCAAAAACGCTTTTGGTATTTTTATATAGGTAATTCTTGACTCACAACAGTTCATTTAGTGACCATTCAAAGTTAAAATAGCACTGAAAAAAGTGACTTATGACCATTTTTCACACTTACAATCATTGCAGCATCCCCACGGTCAGGAGAGGCCAGGCAAGGCGAAGTACCCCTTGATGTGAGTGGCACTGAGTTGGCCACACCCACCCAGTCATGTGACTACCCAGCCATGCCTACCAAGCTGGTCATTAGGTCAGAAAACCAATTGTTAAATTATTTGAATCCCACTACTGAAGCAAGGCAAGCATTAAGTGAGTCGTCACCACCTCCATTTTATGACCCATTTTGACATGGTTGTGAAGCAAACCACTGCAGTTAAGAGAATCACATGATTGTTAAGTGAATTTGGCTTCCCTCATACACTTTATCAGAAGCCAGATGGGAAGCTCACAAATGGTGATCACATGACTCAGAATGCTGCAACTGTCAGAGCACCTAAATTGCGAATAGGTAATTGTGTTGGGAGGCTCAATGGTTGCAAGTGTGAAAACCAGCTATAAGTTATTTTTATAGTGCTTAAAAGGAATGGTTGCAAACTGAAGACTATCCCAAAGGTGCTTTTTCAAAAGGCAACTGGACTTGTTTTTGCTTGAAGATGTTTCTTTCTTCAGAAGCTTCTTGGATGAGAAGTGTAACATCTTTAAGGAAAAATAAAATCCAATTGCCTTTTGAAAAAAGCACATGACCTGGATGATTGAGAATCTCCATAGACATTGAAAACCACCAATATATAGTAATTTTTGTAAAACTGGAAAAAATGTTTTCATGACCTAATATGATTTTGTTGCTGATAAACGTTGTACAGTTCTAAAGTCAAATGCAACCACTTATTTATGCATCACCTTTATTATATTTATACTGTACATAAGTCAAGGCAGTGAACATATCAAGGTGAGTTGGACTAAGAGAGAGTCACTCAGTTGGCTTTTATGCCTAAGGCTTTAGAAAAAGTTAGGATTGTGAGGTCTTGTCTTCTACTCCCAGAAGCGGTAAAGAACCCTTTAAAAAATACTAGGGGTAAAACATTATATAACCAATAAGCCATCTTAGCAATACATAGCCTTGAGGCATGATATTTTTTGACTGCTTAGCTAATGTTTAAGTACCATAGTATTTGGTTTTGTATTAATTTAGTTATGTTTTTAGCATATACAATTGTTATGTTTTATGATTGCAAGCCACCCAGAGTTACCCAGTGGTAAAATGGACAGCCAATATTTTTTATAAATAAATAATAATCTTTTCTGATGTTTCTCATTCAACTATTAACCAGGCTGTGGCCTACTTAATCACCAAGCTCAAATAAGGTCAGCCAAATGTTATTATTTGCTATGGCATGCAAATATCAGACTAAATTCAAAAGAAATATGTCAAGTAGGAAAAATAAATAAAACTTAGCTTAAATTTGATAAGTGTCTGGAGATTCTCAGCAAAGTTCCTTTTTCAAGAGAAACTGGACTTTATTTTGCTTTTTCCTTGAATACATTTCACTTCTCACCCAAAAGGCTTCTTCAGTTCAGTTCAGTTAAATTTGATAGTATTAAGCTAACCTATCACATTTAAATTTACACTTTGGTTACTTTTTTATGGTTTGTAGGGGCAGCCTACAACTAAGTTTTTAGGTGCAGCCCTGGGTTTGTCAATGCCAGGGGTCTGCAACCTCTGGCTCTTTCAGCCCTCTGTTGCAGCTCCTTGCCAGCTGATCCCACCACTGGCTGGCCCCATCCCTCCCCTCCCAGTAACTCCTCACCTGGTCTGAGAAGGTAAGGGTGACAGCGGGGGATGGAGACTTGCTCCATATACCAGAGTGGGAGCAAAGCACCCCTGTACTTGCCTTTGCGCAGCAACAGCATTCCATCTTCGTCGCAGTACATTTGCTCTCAACGCAGCCCTCGGCTCCACCCGCTCGCCATTTGCTCTCCCTTAGGTGCGATGCGTTGCCTGTTTTCCCCTCCTTCAGAGGCCTTGGCCTGGCCCTTAATCTCTTCGCTTCCTCCCCTACAACCTCCTCTTTTATCGTTTGTGGCCGCAACCTTACCTTCCTCCAGTGGCTGGCTGCTAGGGAAGGCAAGCCAGGGCTGAGAGCCACTGGGCTCCCCACCAGCCCGCATCCCGCCCCCCACTTGTCGTGAGATGCCTGCAGCCACTGCCTCTCTTTTTTGGTGGAAGAAGTCTCCCAGCTGATGCCTCTTTGCTAGCCGGAATCGAGACACGCTGTCTCCTATCAGAAAGTCCCAGAACCTCACATGTGCACACGTGAGCTGGGACTTTCTGCGAGGAGAAGGCACGTGGGCAAGTCCCTCTGGTGCAGCAGGCTCAATGGAGTGGACCTGTGTGCCAGCACCTCTGTTCCCCTTGCTCTCTTCCAGGTTCTGGTGCGCCGGCCAGCCTGCCAGCAAACGCTGCTCTTGCCCTGCCCGCTGCTCCTGCCACCATTGCAGATGAGAGGGCAGCAGTAGTTCACACGTGCAGCCCTGCCTCTCTAAAAGAGCAGCAGCGAGAGACAGGCAAGAACTGCTGTTGCCTTTTCGCTCCCAGTAGTGGTAGGAGCAGCTGGTGGGGCAGCGTTTGCTGGCAGGGCGTCAATTGCCCCATGTCCAAGCTAGCCAGTATGTCAGAACTTGGAAGAGCAAGGGGAGCAGAGCTGCCAGCCAGAACAGGTGGGCCAGGGCTTTCCTTCCTCCCCACCCAAGCAGGCTTCTTACTGCTCTTCTGGGGAGACAGGGCTGTGCTGAAGCTGACTCCATGCAGGAGGAACGCTTGTCCGACGCCACGGTAAGAGGTGCTCCAGAAAGGAGGGTGGGGACTCCCAGGGCTGCCTCCCGCAGCAATGCTGCTGCCCCCGCCACCTAGCCACTCAATTTCTGCCTTCTCACACCATCCCAGTCAAACCAGGTGTGTGTGTGTGTGTGTGTGTGTGTGTGTGTGTTAGAGAGAGAGAGAGAGAGAGAGAAAGAGAGAGAGAGAGAGAAAGAGAGAAAGGAAGGGCAAGAAACAAAAGAGGGAGAGAAAGAGAGAGAGAGAGAGAGAGAGAGAGAAAGAAAGAAAGAAAGAAAGAAAGAAAGAAAGAAAGAAAGAAAGAAAGAAAGAAAGAAAGAAAGAAAGAAAGAAAGAAAGAAAGAAGAAATAGGAAGAAAAGAGGAAGAGGAAGGGAGAGAAAGAAAAAGAAAGAAAGAGCAAGTAATTTCAACCCATGATTTATGTTGCATCATGTTATATAAACCAAGCCAACTTAAATTTAGCCAATTTTAGCCAAGCAATTCCAGAAATATAACTATTTGTTTGCTTTTGTGTTTATAGCAGTTCACCTGGTGATACATATGTGGCACTGCTGGGCGCCCATCAGCTCCGCAATCTCTCAACTGATGTAGTATTTGTGATGGTGAAAAAAATTATCCTCCACCCAGACTTTAATGGGAAAGCCGCCTCTCTTGGAGATATTGCTTTAATTCAATTGGAAACACCAGTGGATTTCACTAACTCCATTATGCCCATCTGTTTGCCGACATCCTCTGAAAATTTCTCTACAGAAACAGATTGTTGGGTCACTGGATGGGGAACAATTAAATATGAAGGTGAGACATATAAAAGGAATCTACAGTCTGATTAGCAAAATATTTCCTTAGAATAAGTCATTAAAATGTGAAAAGAAAAAAAAAACATAATATGGAACAGAAGCAGAGGTGGTATTCAGCAGGTTCTTACCAGTTCTGGGGAACCAGTAGCGGAAATTTTGAGTAGTTCAGAGAACCGGTAAATACTACCTCTGACTGGAGATTTTACACTATCCTTACCCTGCCATGCCCACCAAGCCACACCCACAGAACTGGTAGTAAAAAATTTGAATCCCACCACTGAACAGAAGTATATTCTTCCTTTCCTTCTAATTCTTTTTCATTTTGATCATGGATTAATTTCTTTAGGCTATCATTGCTGTTAGTTAATCTCCCAGGTGTGAATTGGTAGTTCATAGATGTCCTAAGATGAAACTCAGACAAAATATTTTACTTGTATAAGCTGGAATTTGACTGAGTTACTAGAACAAGAATGTTAAACAAATTGGATACTTTATGCACTTTTGTTGTTTTGTGAAAAATGGCACTTTGTGGCCACATATTTGTGGTACAACCACTGACATCCAGATCAAAGCTGTAGCTTCTGTATGGTGGCATCATAATTCATGTGTCACCATTACATATTTACATCCTAATTTGTTACATAAGTAATTTATGGGTATTATCTCTTCACGTTATGAGGTACAATCCTGGGAAAGGTACAATACAGAGATGGTATTCAGCAGGTTCTGACAAGTTCTGGAGAACCGGTAGTGGAAATTTTGAGGAGTTCAGAGAACCGGCAAATACCACCTTTGACTGGAGGTTTTACAGTATCCTTCCCCTGTCACACCCACCAGGCCATGCCCACAGAACCGGTAGTAAAAAAAAATTGAATCCCACCACTGGTACAGTAACCAAAATAGTAAGTCACAATTCACAATAGTAAGTCACTATATTGAGTAGGTTTGCCCACAGCATTAAACCAGAACTTAATAAAGATCTTGATGGAGTAAAACAGTCAGAACCCAATCATTACATGCTTGGGCTCTCAAAAATGCAATGCATATTTCTTTACCATAAGCTGCTGAGCAAATGTAGCCCTGTATTTATTTACATGGTATATCCATTGCTAAAATGATACATATCTAATTGGAATGATTCCAGACTGCTTTTTTGTTCACTACTGTAACGCCTTCCTCTCTCCCACAGTCCCCTTGCCATTTCCACTAACCCTCCAGGAAGTGCAAGTGTCTCTCATAAACCAAAACATCTGCAGCCAGATCTACAACAGCTTTCCAGTTTTGGGCAAGGATGCTATCAAGGATGATATGATTTGTGCAGGTTATCCAAACAGTGGAAAAGATTCCTGCCAGGTAAGATGTTCCATATGTTTTTTTTTTTAAATTTCTTACATCCAGGGGGTTAAATTCAATTACCTCTTTTCTTCTGTAACATGAGGATGTATGGAAAACATATTATCATGGCGTTATAGTTATACTTTTTATGATGATTTGAGCTTAGTCAGTAACACTATGAATGATAGACACTACTGAGAGATCATTTTTTTCTGTATGATGCCTGCCCCTTTCTCATTGAGATATCTGAGATGGATCACTGACCATTATTGTGGGTTTCTCTTTTTAGTGAATTGGGGCTGAGCATTCTCTGTTAGCACCCAAGTGTTGTTTGTGTTGTTAAAGTGAAGGTCCTGACATCTTTGCCCACTTTTCAAAAAGTCCTAAAAGCATCCTTCATAAAGCACCTTTATTCAAATCAGATTTTCATCTATTGGCTGCATTAACAGTCTTTCCTAATAGATTGCTTTGATCTGTATAGGTGTTCAGCTCAGTGTTCAATAGTTGATTTTAGTTGCCTCTTTACTTCTTGGATAAAGGGTGACTTAGCTCCAACTGGGCTATTGTCATTCATATAACATGACAATAATGGGTCAAAGCAAGATAAGGACACTATAAACTAATTGTTCTCTAATGGCTTCTCATCTGAGTAGCTATCCATAATAATTAAGAGCTGAGTAGGCAAAAGCAATCATCAAGCAGCAGACTGGAGCTAAAGAGCTTTTCAGAGACTTTCACAAATTATTTCTGGCAGTTTAGCTATTCTCACTGACTAATCTCAATTATTGATACAGATTTTCCAAAATTAAATTCAGCATTCCTTCTCTCAAATGTTTTGCCCATCCAAAAATTGACTCGGGTTACAGATATTTTCTTTCACAGCTACAAGGATGGACTGCATTCTTGTATATCCAACTGGATTGATGTAATGTGTTATTTAAGTTTTTTAGAGTCTCCATAAATTGGTTTCTTATTATTTTATTTCTGATACTGCTATCATTTTATCAGTACTTTAACTATGTATGTTTACTTGTATTCCAGTCTAAGATTGTTACAAAGAATTTGCTCATTCAATTGTTTTTATTTTATTTTATTTTTGGGGGAGGAACGAAAGAGAAAGTAACAATAAAACCAATGATAGAACAGTGCAACTTTACAGATTATAATACAATTTATGAATTATTTTGATAGTCTGTTTCTCATAGAATTCCATGTATGGAATTGTATTTTATTTATTTGTTTAATTATATTTTGCCTTTATTCTGTTTTTTTCTTTTTTTAAATAACTCAAGGAAGCAAATATATCCAATCTTCCTCCTTCCTCCTATTTTCCCCACAATAACAACTATATGAGATGGGTTGGGCTGAGATACAGCGATAGGCCAAGGATCATCCAGCTTGTTTTTCATGACTAAGGTGAAACTAGAACTTACACATTCCTGATTTCTGGCCTGGTTCTTTAACCCACTAGAACAAACTGGCTGTCTATGCCCATGTACTGTTACTAGAAATTGACAAGAGCCCTCAGCAATCGAAATTACAATAACTTTAAATAAAATAAACTTAAAGGGTTTTCCCCAATATTGCAGATACAGGTAGTCCTTGCTTAGCAATTGCAATTGGTACCAACAATTCCATTGTTAACTGAAGCAGTCACTAAACGAAAATCATGTGATCTTGATTGTCCTTTCAATTTTGCACAGGACAAAAGCAATCTAACTAATTGTAATGGCAAATGTATGACTGAGACAGAACTGCTGCCAAGGTGGGGCGTTAGTCCCACCGTTACTTTTTCCTCATCCATGTAACTGCAAATGGTTGCTAAATGAGGCAATTACTAAATGAGGATTAATTGTAATGGCTAAAATTAATGAGAATGTGATAAGCCGGGGAGATAAGTGACTGAGAATGTGAATGAACTCGGATCTCGTTTCAGCTCATTCACATACATACCAATGTCCCTCCTTCTTGGTTTATATCTTTCTTCCATAGGGTGACTCTGGAGGCCCCTTGACTTGCCAACTTCAAGGAAGGTGGACTCAGGCTGGGATTGTGAGCTGGGGAATTGGATGTGCCAGTACAACATTCCCTGGTGTCTACACTTCAGTACCTTACTATTCTGACTGGATCAAATATGTAATGGAGGAGAACATGAGCAACAAATCCAACTCCAGCAATATACCCACTCAAACTATATCCACACCAGGAGTGTCCTCTCAAACTATATCCACACCAGGAGTGTCCTCTCAAAATATATCCACACCAGGAGTGTCCTCTCAAAATATATCCACACCAGGAGTGTCCTCTCAAAATGTTACCAATCTAGTAATAACCACTCAAACTGTATCTGATCCAGTAGTATCCACTCAAAATGGGTCCAACTTACTAGTACCCATGCTAGTTGTGCTTTTATTGTCCATTGGACTGGCTGTTATTTGATATCTCTTTGCATTCAGTTTATCAATTAACAGAATTTCCCAACCTTAGAAACTTTTATGTATATGTATATGTTAAAAATATTTATATCATGGATCTAGAAAAACAAACATGTGCAAAACACTTCCCTTTTTACTATGCTTGCCAGTGAAAAGCAAAATCGATTCATGGAAGAAAAACCAATTATTGAGTTTAAAATCACTACAAAGTAAAAAATACTTTTTGCTGCTCTAATAAAGTTGCTTTATACACATTTTTTTCAAAATTCTTTTTTTTATAATTTAAAGTTTTGAGAATTTTTATACCAACGTTTCTCTATATGTTTTATTTTTCTCTATGTTTCTTTATACAAATTCCTTGTGTGTCTAATCACACTTGTCCAAATAAAATATTCAGTTCAATTCAAATTTTATAGTATACCACATTCTTAATTGTATTGTAAGAAAACAAAAATGTGTCTCTTTAAATTAACAAAGAATATTTTAAAAATTATATCCCACTGCATGTAAATAACTACAGTATGTCTATGCAAATCCTTTGGGTAACATATTTTGGACTATGGATAAACTTCTTTTTCTATTATTCCAATTATTAACAGCCATGGTGGCGCAGTGGTTAGTGTTACGACCAGCAAGTCCTCACTCCAGTCCACTGTTTAAGCGGGAGCTGGGAAAGTCCCTGATTGGCTGGACCATTTGACAGCTCCGGTATAAAAGAAGCTGTCAAACAGAATCAGCTGTCTCTCTCTCTCAGCTGCTGCTGCGAGCCGCGGCTAGCCACAGCTGAGTTACAAGTTAACAATAAAGCCTGTTAGAGCTTTATACTGCCTCCGCCTCTTCTTCTAAGCACGCCAAATATAAAACTGGCAACAAGGATGGGATGCTGATGAACTGAGGCAATTCCTGAGGCAAAAGAGAGAGCACCACACGGCTGAAGTCACTTCAAAAAGAGTTGTCACTAGAGCAGTCACTATTGAATGAAGAAATGGCGGCGGCGCCAAATTTTCCACCTTTTCGGCCAACCTCCAAGACGTGGACATCATACATCAATAGGTTTGAATGCATCATGGATGCCACGAACCTTTCTGACATCCCTCCTAACAGGAAGAAAGCATATTTCCTAAGTTTCTGCAGGGCCACCGTTTTTGACACTGCCACCGCGCTGCTGTCTCCTCAGATGGTCAAGGCTGTCCCCTGGGAAGAACTACAAGAGGTTCTCAGTAACCACTATGCCCCAAAACCATCGCGTATTGCCCGCCGCCATGCATTCAGGAGAAGAAGCCAAGCAGAAGGAGAGTCTGTAAGTGAATACATGGCGGCTCTTCGTTCAGCCGCCCTGCAATGTGGTTTCCAAGATCATCTAGACGATATGCTGCTGGACCAGCTCATCTGTGGGGTGAGAGACCTTCAACTTCAACGACAGCTGCTGGCTAAAGGTGACCTCACCTTGAAGCAAGCCATCGAAGAAGCCCAAGCCACTTAAATTATCCGCGGCCAAAATACAAAAACCAAGCAGTCTCCCCGGGGTAAAACCCAGCACTGCGGTCCACTACGAAGATACCTACGGTGAAGAGGATGACTTCGAAGAGGAAGAAGCAATCAATCTCCTCCAAGCACCTCAGCCGACGCAGAGAAAAAGTTTTCCTGCTGACAAGAAACAACTTACACCACAGCTGATTTGCCTCAGCTGTGGAGGAAGCCATCTGAGAGCCACTTGCCGTTTCCGAAACGCTGTCTGCCTAAAGTGCCAGAGGAAAGGCCACATAGCTAGAATCTGCCAGGCACCTAAAATCACAATCCTGCCATCTCAACATCTCAAACAACCTAGAAACCTCAAATCCAAAGAGGAATGCTATGCCATCAACAAAGCATTCCCAAGAGCTGAGTCACCAACTTATTCTTTTAATGTTAATAAAATTAATGTTGATCTTCTCTTAGAAGGCAACCCCTGTCAGATGGAGGTAGACACTGGATCATCTCTATCTCTCATCTCATGGAAGACTCTACAGAACCTGCTACCAGACTTCCACAAGGATCAGCTGAGCCCCTGCAATCTGACACTGAAAGACTACCAAGGACAATCCATTCCTGTCCTCGGAACAGGCAAGTTCCATATTCAATACAACAATTTTCAGGGTCACCTTCCACAAGTTATCATAACTGGGGACTTACCTAGCTTACTGGGATTGGATTGGTTCCATTCCTCGGGTCTCCAAGTAACTGGAGTACATGCTGTTACCCCCCACAACATGCAGTAACTTCTTGCTGACTATTCAGAAGTTTTCTATGATAAACTGGGGTGCTACAATGACACTCCTATTTCTCTTAACTTGGATCCTAATGTTGCGCCTATACACCTCAAACCTCGCAGAGTGCCATTGGCATTACATGCTAAGGTGGATGCCCAGTTTGACAAATTTGATTTCGCAAGGGGTTTTGGAACCAACTGACTTTTCTACATGGGAAACTCCCATTGTAATACCTTTAAAAAAAGATGGCTCCATAAGAATCTGTTCGGACTACAAGTCCACAAGAAACAAGGGTCTCCAACCAAACGCTTATTCTGTCCCTATCATACCGCACCTGCTCCATTCCCTGGGAAAAAGCTCCATTTTTACCAAGCTGGATATGATTCAAGTATACCAGCAATTCCTAGTGGACAATGAGATTGCTGAGGCCCAAACAATCATTATGCATAGAGGCGCTTTCAAATGTAAGCGTTTACAATTCGGTGTCAGCGTAGCCCCTGGCATATTCCAATCCATTATGGAACGTTTGTTATACAATATCCAGGGTGTCATTCCATATTTCGATGACATCCTCATTGCTGCTGACAACCCACAGGACCATTTGCACAGATTACAAAAAGTTCTCCAGTGTTTTAAACAGGCTGGGCTAAAATTGAACAGGAAAAAAATGCATCTTCGCAGTTTCACAGATAGATTTCTTTGGATATCATATTGACCACAAGGGAATTCATCCTATAGAATCCAAAGTATGGGCCACCCAGGAGGCCTCAATTCCTCAGAACAAGACTGAGTTGCAAGCCTTTTAGAGACTGAAAAAATGTTAGAAAGCAATATAACAATGATGGAATTAACTGAAGCACTTAAGAAGCAAAATAATGGAAAGGCACCAGGTCCAGATGGGCTTCCGGCAGAATTTTATAAAACATTACAAGAACCGCTGAGTCTTCCACTGCTAGAAGTCATGAATGAAGTTATGTTAAAGAAGACGATACCTAAAACATGGTCAGAAGCCTATATTACACTTATTCCAAAAGAAGAGGCTGATCCACTGCAAATTAAGAACTATAGACCTATTTCTTTACTAAATGCAGACTATAAAATTTTTGCTTCAATTTTGGCAGAAAGACTTAAAAAATACTTAAATAACTTTATTCATCCTGACCAAAATGGATTTCTGCCAAAGAGACAAATTAAAGATAATATGAGAGTAATTTTGGATACTTTGGAATATTATGAGGTACACCCTGAAAAACAAATGGCATTGATATTTTTAGACGCACAAAAGGCATTTGATAATGTGAATTGGAGATTTATGTTATAATTATTGGAACAGATGGGTTTTGCCAGAAAATTCATTCAAGCAATAGAAGCCATATACCATAAGCAAACGGCAAAGGTAATGATAGAGGGAGAATTGACAGATCCCATCAATATAAGAAAAGGTACAAGACAAGGATGCCCACTATCACCTTTGTTATTTGTATTAACTTTGGAAGTGTTGAATAGAAATATTAGAGACGATAAGAGTATAAAAGGAATGAAAATTAAAAAAGAAGAATTTAAATTGCAAGCCTTTGCGGATGATTTGGCTTTCATATTAGAAGATCCTTTAGAAACAGCACCAAAATTATTGGAAAAGATAGAGGCATATGGTAAGGTGGCTGGTTTGAAAATAAATAAAGATAAAACAAAGATCTTGACAAAGAATATGCTACTAAGACAAAAAGAAGAACTGGCAGACCTATTGAAAATTCAAGTCACGAACAAGGTCAAGTATTTGGGGATACATTTGACAGCAAGATGTAGTACATTAAAAGAGAACAATTACATTAAACTTAAACTACAGATAGCGTTAGATTTGACGAAATGGGAAAATCTACAATTGTCATTAGTAGGGAGAATTTCAACAATCAAGATGAATATCCTGCCCAGAATTTTATACCTGTTTCAAACAATACCAATTAGGCTTGGAAAGGACTATTTTGAAGATTTAAATAAAATTGTCTTGAAATATATATGGCAAGGTAAGAAAGCGAGAATAAAGTTAAAACTTTTGCAAGACGCTAGAATTAGAGGAGGATTTGGTTTGCCTAACTGGGAGTTGCACTACCAAGCTACAAACTTGATTTGGGCTAAGGAACAGATAACATTAAGAAATACTAGATTGTTGACATTAGAAGGACATGATTTGCTGTTGGGGTGGCATGCTTTTCTATGGTATAAGGGAACTAAAACACAGGGCTATTTTAGAAGACATCATATACGGGAGTCTCTATGGTTAAATTGGGAGAAGATTAAAAGACAATGTTATTTGAAAATTCCAGTCTGGTTATCGACTATTGAAGCATTTTCCTATCCTATAATATATAAGAAGGAACAAACAGTTAGATATGGGGAAATATTGGATGAAAAGGGTGAACTTAAATCGATGCAAAATCTAGAGGAACAAGGTATAAAGATGAATTGGTTTTCATATGCGCAAATACATTCAAGGTATGATGAAGATCTCAAAACAGAAGGATTTTATGACAAATTGACTGACTTAGATAAGATTTTGACAGGTACTGATGAAAAGGTGATTTAAAAATTGTATGGTTATTTATTGGAATCTAAACTAGAGGAAGAACAAGTTAAAGAAACTATAATTGCTTGGGGGAAGAATTTTGGATATGGGATTGATTTACAGAAATGGCAAAAATTGTGGTCTCAAAATTATAAAATGACAATGTCAACAGCATATAAAGAAAAATTTGTATAAGATGTTTTACAGGTGGCATTTCCCCCCGACAAGAATAGCAAGAATGTTCAAGAATAAATCCGAAAAATGCTGGCAATGTCATCAGATACCTGGCTCATATTACCATATGTGGTGGACTTGTGAGGACGCTAGAAAATACTGGACTAAAATACGCATGTGGTTGGAAAAAATGATAAAGAAACATATAGACTTGAAACCAGAGATTTTTTTATTGGGGATTTTACCTGATACATACAGTAAAGATTTAAAATATTTGATTGTAAATGTATTAACAGCAGCTAGGATTGTATTTGCTAAAAATTGGAAAAATGAGAAAATACCATTACAGGAGGAAATTATTAAGAAAATATTGGAATGTGCTGAAATGAGTAGATTGACATTTGAAATTAGAGAACAAGAGGATAAACAATTTTATAAAATTTGGGACCTTTTCTATCAATGGTTAGATAATAAAATACAATAATAGAATACTTAGAATTTTAGAAAATAATGAATAGATAAAGATGTATTTCTTTTTTTGTTATTATACTTATAAAATGTTTTTAGGATAGATTTGGGGACGATTATATGAATTGTTATAAAATAAACTAAGTAAATTATAGTTATCTCGTAAAGTATGAATGAACAAAATTATAGTCAAATGATTGATTAATAGCGATACTAGGGTATTCAAATTTTGATTGATAATATGAGTTATTATGCAATGTAATTGTAATTGAGACTATGAAATGGATGCACAAAAAAATTTGTAAACCAACCGACACACTGCTTGTATATTTATGAAAGAAAGTTGGATATTTTTATGTTTTGTTTGTTTTTGTTTGTCTTTAAAAACCAATAAAACTTGTTTAAAAAGAAAAAGACTGAGTTGCAAACCTTTTTAGGACTTCTAAATTTCTACAGCTCCTTCCTGCCCCACAAGGCCACTTTAGCAGAACCATTGCACTATTAGGCTATTAGACTCTAAGACGCAGTAGCATTGGGGATCCAAGGAACAGGCATCTTTCTCTGCAGTGAAATCCCTCTTCACCTCAACCAAGGTCCTCATTCAGTTTAGCAATGCTCTCCCCCTTATCCTAGTTTGCGATGCTTCCCCTTATGGAATTGGGGCAGTCCTAGGTCATAAGTTACCTAATGGCCAGGAAGCCCCCATAGCTTATTTTTCTAGGACTCTCTCAAAGCCTGAGCGCAACTACAGCCAAATAGATAAAGAGGCATTGGCTGCTGTGGCCTCAGTCAAAAGGTTCCATGAATACCTCTATGGACACCAATTTGAGCTCATCACGGACCACCAGCCTTTGTTAGGCATCCTGGCAGGGGACAAGCCCAGCCCACAAATCCTCTCCCCTAGAATGACCCGATGGATAATCTTTCTAGCTGCTTACAGCTATAAGTTGACTTACAGGCCTGGCAAGGGTGTAGCTCATGATGATGCCCTTAGCAAGTGCCCTTTGCCCCTTCTGGCTGTTGATCCTGCCCCTTCAGCCTCTGTGTTCCTGCTGGAAGATCTGTGTTTGCCTCTGACAACTGATGACATCGCCTACACCACCAGCAGAGATGTACAACTGTCTAAAGTCATGGACTGGGTGCAAAGTGGGTGGCCCAGGGAAACCACTACAGTAGAATTCCGCCCTTTCAAAACACGCCAAACCGAACTGACCATGCTAAAAGGGTGTTTATTGCGGGGTCCCCGAGTAAGTATTCCCAAACTACTAAGACCACGCATTATTGAAGTTCTGAATGAGGGTCACCCAGGGATCAACCTGATGAAGGCTCTGGCTAGGAGCTATGTGTAGTGGCCGGGTCTGGATGAGGCAGTCACCAATAAAGTTCAGAATTGCTCCATCTGCCAGATGTCCAGGCCTGCTCACCAGCTGCCTCTTCTGGGGAGTAGAGTACACATGGACCTGGCAGGTCCCATGCAAGGGAAAAACTTCCTAATTGTGGTAGATGCGTTTTCAAAGTGGGTAGAGCTGGTTCTCCTCCAATCAACCACTTCAGATGCTGTAAGCAGAGCTTTAGACAAGATTTTCACTTCCCATGGGTACCCTGACACCCTGGTCTCTGATAACGGGCCCCAATTCACCTCATCCCCTTTTGAATTGTTCCTGGCCCAAAGAGGAATCAGACATGCCCTAGTTTCCCTGTTTCATCCAGACTCCAATGGCCTTTCAGAACAAGCTGTAAGATCAGCAAAAAGAAGGATGACGGAAGGGGACTGGTCTACCAGGGTAGCCTGGTACCTACTTACCCAACACACCACCCCAAGCGCAGCCACCAACCTCTCGCCTGCCGAACTATTAATGGGAAGGAGACTCCGGACAACCCTAGACAGGCTGCACCCTAATTATGCCCCCAGGGTGCCCCTCGACTCATCTAGCAAGACAAGGGAATTTAGGCCTGGGACCCGGTCTACTCCCGAAATTATGCAGGGAATCCCTTATGGTTGCCCGGGTGGGTTGAGCAGAAAACAGGCCCCAAATCCTACAGGGTGAGATTGTTGGATAGACGATTATGGCGCCTACATGTGAACCAACTAATAAGCCGTTGGAGTGCCCCAACAGGTCCAGCCCAGAGGGAAACTGAGGCAATGGACTACGAATGGGGCAAAACCAAGGCCCATAGCCGACCGACTCCCGACCAGCGATCTGTCGCGGAAGACATACCTGGAGAAGCCGCGACACCAACCAGAGACTGCTCGCCAGCATTCGGAGAAGACCTTCCATGGCCAGCCAGCGACACCAACCAGAAGACCTTCCATGGCCAGCCGAGAATGGCCGGAGAAGAGAGCCGACACCACCCCGAGGGGAGAACGCCAGCCCAGCAGCAGGTCCTTCCATTTTGCTCTGATCTCTCATAGTGAACTGAAGCAACAATACCTGCATATGGAAACCAGGAGTGCAGCAGTTCACAAAGCAGCATTATATAGCTAGAAAAAGATGATACTGTTTTTATAAACCTCAGCAAAAGGCATTATGAATCAAAATCAGAATTGTTTTCTCTTCATTAAATTTTCTCTGTTGTTCAAGTCAGGCCTTACAACAATTATATAACATTTGAGAAGAAAGATGCAGCCCAGCAAACCAGCACTAGAGGCCAAGATGGAAAATATCTCCACCACCACCATGTACTTCCCCTTGGTGCTCAAATAGGTTGGAACAAAAGCTATCCAAACACTGCAGAAGTCCAACATGCTGAAAGTGATGAACTTGGCTTCATTGAAAGTATCAGGTAATTTCCTGGCCATGAAGGCAACTATGAAACTAACAACAGCCAAGAGGCCCAAATAGCTTAGGACACTGTAGAACATAGTCACAGAGCCTTGATTGCACTGCAGAATAATTTCTTCAACTACTGAATCCATATCTGTGTCTGGGAAAGGAGGATAAGTTGTTATCCATGTCATGCAAATACCTATTTGAATAAAAGAACAGGAAATGACAGTGGAGTTGGAGTCTCTTTCCCACAAACATTCTCATCTTGGATCCTGGCTTAGTGGCCTGGAAAGCTAGAACCACCGTGACAGTTTTTGCCAACACTGAAGAAACAGCCACTGTAAAGACAACCCCAAAAGTTGTTTGTTGCAGGAGACATACCATCTTCTCAGGACGACCAATGAATAGGAAAGCAGAAAGGAAGCTAGAGTTTACTGTAGTGCTAGTGCACAATTCCTTGAACATGTAGGATGGGAAAAACTGGAGCAAGATTCAAGTAAGGATATAATCATAGAAACCTATAGAAGATCAAAACAATATATCAGTAAGCAAAAGAGTACAATTAAAGAAGAAGTACAGGAAGAGCTCATAAAACCAGAACAGGAAAGAATAGATGAACAGGATGAGGTAGATAAACAGGAACAAGTAGTACATGAAAGTCCACCTGTAAGCCCTGTAATACCTGGACGATCAACATGTGAAACCAGACCACCTGACAGGTACCAAGCAAGTGTAGTTTGCCAAGTTAGTGAAGTTCCAACTACTATTGAAGAACTTAGAATGTATCCTGCAAAGGATCAAGAAAATTGGCATAGAGCGATGGAGAAGGAACTAAATTCACTGAAACAAATGGAAGTTTATGAAAACGTTAAATTACCTCCAGGTAAAAAATCCATTGGCTGTAAATGGATATTTAAATTGAAAACAGGTAAATATGGAACTGTTACCCATAAGGCTAGGTTGGTAGCTCAAGGATTTAATCAAACTGCAAGTGATTATGACGAAGTATTTGCACCGAGTCTAAAAGCAACAACCTTGAGAGCAGCTTTAGTGTGGGCAGCTAAGAACTATATCATAAATCACTTAGATGTAGAAACTGCCTATCTGCATGCACCATTGCAGCACACAATATACCTAAAGAAACCTGTAGGAATTAAGAACGATAGAACAAATAATGACTGTTGGAAGCTTAAAAAGAGTCTCTATGGATTAAAACAATCTGGTTACGAATGGAACCAATATATTGTTAAGGAGTTAACCAATATAGGGTTTAAAGCAGGTTTAGCTGATTCATGTTTATTTAAGAGAGAGACTAATGGAACAGTATCATTGTTATTATTATTCACTAATGATCACAAAAACTAATAATGAAGCTACTGAAATAATATCATTATTAGGTAAGAAGATAAAAATAAAGCAACTAGGAGAGATAAAGCAGTATCTAGGATTAACCATAAATAAAACCAAAGTTGGCTATAAGATATCTCAAGAGGATAAGATTTATCAATTACTAAAAACATACAAGATGGAACTTTGTAAGCCGGCTAAAACTCCAATGAGTCAAGAATTTAGCCACACTGATTTTCAAAGTCCAAAGTTTGATAAAACTATCTATCAATCGCTAATTGGTAGTCTATCGTACATTAGTAATTGGTCAAGGCCAGATATTGCGTACAGCGTTAATCAATTGACACGATTCAACGCTGAACCTACTGAACGACACTGGCAAGCGACAAAACGTATCTTAAGATATCTTAAAAGAACAATGCACTATGCATTGTATTTGGAGCCAAAAGATGATCTGATTTTAAGTGCATATGCTGATGCAAGTTTTGCAACAGACATAAACACTAGGAAATCAACTTCAGGTACGGCTATACTGTTAGGAAAAGCACTGATTGGTTGGAGGTCAATTAGACAGCAACACATAAGTATGTCTACAATGGAAGCAGAATTTTCTTTTCTTTTTTTAAATATAGTTTATTAATTTTTACAATTAAAACCAGTCACAATACATACACAAATAAGCAAAAGAAAGAAAAAGAAAGAAAGAAAGAAGAGAGAAGAGGAAGAGAGGGAAAGAATTTTGAGAAAAGAAAAGAAAGAAAGAGGTTACAGGATAAAAAGTATTCTTATTTTAACAGTTTGCAAGATCTTCTTTTGTTTTCATCACCTTAACTTGTGTCATATAACCACACCTGTTTTTAACTTATATAGCTACCTCATTATTATGTATTGATACTTTTCTTTTATGCCTTATGATATATAATTTATCTTTGGTCAATCCAATTATACCAACAATTCCAGCTATCGTAATATAGTGAAGTGTCTTTGTTTTTAGCGCCAAAGTCAATTTATCCATTTCTGCGCATTTTGAGATTTTTCAATAATCATTTCTTCTGATGGAATTTGATGTTTTTTCCAGTGTTGAGCGAAGGCTAATCTGGCCGCTGTTAAAATGTGTATTGTTATGTATTTGGTTTTTTTTGGAAATTTGCTTATCAAAAATCCCTAGTAGGAAGGACTCTGGTTTGTATTCGATCTGCTCTTTGGTGATTTCTTCCAACCAAGTTTTGATTTTCTTCCAATACTTTTGGGTTTCTGCACAAGACCACCACATATGGAAAAAGGTTCCTTCTTTTTTTCCTACACTTCCAGCAATGCGGACTCATGTTGGGGTGCATCTTCGCTAACCTCGAAGGGGGAGATGCCATCTATAAAACATTTTATAAAGATTTTCCTTGTATGCTGCCGATTTGGTAATCTTATTGTTTCTGCCCCAAACTTTCTCCCATTCCGCTAATGTGATGCTCGCCCTACGTTCTTACTCCAAGCAATCATATTTCCTTTTACAATTTCTTCTTCTAGTTCTGTTTCTAATAAGTAGTTATAAAATTTTTGTTATGTTTTTTTTATTTGATCCTAATAAAATTTTATCTGACTATTGCAGTTTGTTATTAATTCCGAATTCTTTTTTGTCTTGTTTATATCTGCTTTGAATCTGAAGGTAAACCCACTAATCAATTTTATGTCCTTGTTCCTGAAGATCCAGCCTCGGTTTCAAATTTCCTTGTGGGTCTAATAAGTCTTTGTATTTAATCATTTTGGTAAGCTCCAAATTGTTTGGGTGAATCATTGCCTCCATTGTTGAAATCCATACTGGTACTTTTGTATAATGTTTTTTCCTTATTTTCCTCCAAATTGTTAATAGTGCGTCTCTAATTAAATGTCTATGGAAATATTTTTGACTGGTTTTCCCTACGTCCCATAGAAAAGCGTGCCACCCCCTTTGTAAATCATGGCCTTCTAGAAATAGTATTCTTTTATTGGTTAAATTCACCCAATCCTTCAACCAAACTAATGAGGTGGCCATATGGTATAACTCCCAGTTTGGAAATGCTAACCCTCCCCTGCTCTTCATATCCTGCATTGCTTTTACATTTATTCTGGTTTTTTTCCCTTGCCAAATAAATTTCAGGGTTGTTCTATTGAGTTCTTCAAAAAACTTCTTATGTAATTTAATTGGGATCATTTGGAATAGGTACAAGAATTTAGGGAGAATGTTCATTTTAATAGTAGCAATTCGGCCTAGTAGTGAAATTTGAAGTTTCCCCCACGATTCTAAATCTTTCTTTACCTGGTGTATCAGTTTATCATAATTGTTTTCTTTAAGTGTCTTACAGTGTGGGGTTAGCCAAATTCCTAAGTATTTCACTTTCTTTGTCACTTGTATATGCATTATTTCTTCTAGTTCTATTTTCTGGTTTTCTGTTAGGTTTTTGGTCATTAATTTGGTTTTTTTTTTTTTTTTTTTAAGTCCCGCTACTGCTCCAAATTTCTCTAATTCACTCATCAATTTTGGTCCCCTGTCTTTTGGTTCTTCAAGGAAGAAAATCATGTCGTCCGCAAACGCTTGCAATTTATATTCCTCTTTCTTAACTGTTAATCCCTTTATATCTGAATTCCGCCTAATTTGTGTTAATAATGTCTCTAATGCTAATATGAAGAGCAGGGAGAGAGTGGGCACCCCTGTCTCACTCCTTTTTCTATCTTTATTGGGCGGGTGCATTCCCCATTCACTATTATATTAGCTTGTTGTGTATCATATATAGTTGTTATAATATTTTCAAATTTGGTACCCAGATTCAAATTATAAATTTTTGAATTAAAAATTGCCAATTCAAATTATCGAAAGCTTTTTCTGCATCTAGGAACATGAGTGCTACTTATCTCTCTGGGTGGGCTTCATAAAATTCTAGTACGTCTAATACTATTCTTAGATTATTCTTTATTTGCCTAGTTGGAAGGAATCCGTTTTGATCTTCATGTATATACAAGTTTAGCAATCTTTTTAATCTGTTTGCTATAATAGAAGTGAATATTTTATAATCAGTATTTAGGAGTGAAATCGGCCTGTAATTGTTTATATATCTGGGATCTGTATCCTCCTTCGGGATCAGCGAAATCAGTGCCCCCCTCCATGAGTCCGGCATCCTGGCTGCTAGTAAAACGTCATTAAAAACTTCCACCATAAGTGGTCCGATTTGATCTGCTATTGCTTTGTACAGCTCCCCTGGGATCCCGTCTGGGCTCGGGGTTTTATTATTTTTCTGGCTCTCTATTGCTGATTTCAATTCCGATTCAGTAATGTCTTTATTTAATAGTTCAGCCATTTCTTCCCCAATTGCCTTATCCTTTACTTCATCTAGATAATTCCTTATTCTATCTTCACTGACATCCTCTCTTTTGTATAAATCTTCAAAGTATTTATGAATGATTTCTTTTTTCTGTTCTATTTCCTGGTATGTATCTCCTTTGCTATCTATTAACTGGTATATCAATCTCTTCTCTTTCTTTTTTTCAATTTATAAGATAGCCATCTTCCTGGCTTGTTGGCATGTTCAAAATAGATTTGTCTGGTTAAGTTCAAATTCATAGTCATTTTCTCTTGATCAATTAAATTCAGTTTGTGTTTGGCTATACTTATCTGATTTTGCAGTTTGGATTCTTTTGGGTTATTTTGTAGAAGGGTTTCTAGCTCCTTAATTCTTTGTTGTAATTTGTTTTGTTGGGAATATTTTTCCTTGTTTCTCTTGGCATTATAAGAGATTGTTGTGCCTCTTATAACCGCCTTCATCGTATCCCAGACATTTTGTTTCGTGGTTTCTCCATTATCATTTTCTTTAATAAAAAAATTCAATTCCTCCTTTAATTTATTAATGTATTCTTTCTCTCTTATTAATTGAGTGTTTAAGGTCCATCTTTTCTTTGGTTTTACCCTGCCCTTCCATATTACCTGTATTGGATTATGGTCTGCCCATTCATTAGGCAAAATTTCCACTTCTTTTGTCTCATTTGCTATTTCCCCACTCATCCATGCCATATCAATCCGTGTCCATGTTTGGTGGGGATTTGAATAAAATGTAAATTGTCTTTTTTCAGGATGTAATCTTCTCCATATATCTGTCAGGTTTAGCTCTTTCATCATTTCCCTACAAATCTTGGGGAGCTCTCTCTTCCCCTTTTTATTCTTCCCGGCATTACTGTGATCATTTTGGAAATCAGCAATGGAGTTGAAGTCCCCTACCATACAAATATTTCTTTTTGCAATTCAACCAATTTTCCATATAGGTGTTTAAAAACTCTTTTTGGTCTCCATTTGGGGCATATATTACTACTAAAAGAATTGGAATATCATTAATCCAGATCTGCAAACCCAGAGTCCTTCCTTCTAAGTCCGACCATATTAGCTCAGATTTCAAATCCTCTTTCACATATACTGCGATTCCCTTCTTTTTCTCCTCATCTGCTGGTGTGGTAAATAACTTTCCTAATTTCGGGCATTCTAAATATTTTTCATCCTTCTTCTTTATATGGGTTTCTTGCAGGCACGTTATATCTGCATTATGTTTAATTAATTTAGATAATATCCTTTTTCTCTTAATTGTTGAATTTAAACCATTTATGTTTATTGATAGTAATTTTTTTTCTTCTCCCATCTATTTAGTTTTGTTTTACTCTTTGTCGTGTAACAATTCCTCTCTCTTCTTGCGCTTGTGTTGATGTAGTTCCTTCTGTCTTTTGTTGTGGATAGGTATTTTCTTGGTTTCCTACCGTTCCAGTTCTATTTTTATGTCCACTGTATTCTTCTTGAAACTTTGTGTCCAATTTCTCCCTACTACTTTGCTCCTGTGGGCCCACCATCCGTTCGTAAAAATCCTGGGCTTTTTCCATAGTATCTATTTTGATTTTCCTCTCTTTCCACGACACTAACATTCCTTCTGGAATAAGCCATTTAAATAGTAGAGGATAAAGTAGAGGATAAAGTGGGGGTGTTGCAGCAGGCCTTGGAGAAAAACGAAGTTATAATAAAAGAAGTAGAGAAAAGAACCGAACGAACGGAAAGGGAATTAGAAAGGGTGGATGAAGATCTCAAAAGCATGAGCAAAGAAATGGAGGACTCCCTTGTCCTCCTAGAAATGGACAAGGCAGCAACTTACCTAAGATTCCAAAATGTGGCAGAATCAAAAGAAGACCTGGAATACTTGATGGCAGAAATACTGGCCGGTTTATTGAAGATGGATAAAGATGAAATTCAAAAAGAGTTTGATGAAGTCTACCGGGTCAATACAAACTATGCAAGACGCATACAAATGTTCCAGGGAAGTACACATACGATTCACTAGAAGAGGTGTTCGAGACATGATATATAGAACCTCAAGAGATAAAACAATAACCTACAAAGAGAAAGAAATTGTGATTCTTAAACAGATACCGAGGAGAATAAGGGAACAAAGGCGTGACTATAAATTTTTGGCAGCATATTTAAATACAATGGAAGCAGAATTTTCATGTCTATCTTTGTTGTGTACTGATTTGATTCTTTATAAACAATTGTTAATGGATATGAGAATAAATGTAAATGATTCCATTGTAGTATATGAGGACAATCAAGTAGCCATACAAATGGCTACAAATATTGTTGTGAAAACGAGAACTAAGCATACAGATCTTAGATATCTAAATGTAAGGCAATCTGTACAAAGTAATTTGATAAGACTGGAATATTGTATGTCTGAAGACAATATAGCTGATCAATTTACGAAGGCCCAAGGTTCAATCAAACACAAAGAAAGTTGTGATGATTATGGGTTAAGATTGTAAAGAGATGTATATATATTTTATGTTACCCAAAAGGGGAGTATGTTAGGAATAACCATAGTTACCTAACGTTGTTTGGGTAAATAATATATAAACCATGATAGCAAAGTTTAAATGTGTTTTCTCTAAATGATATAATTTGGGTGCGGTTGAGAAACTGCCATAAGAGGGAGCTAGAGAACCTGGATTGCTACTGGATTGATGGTTGATTGTTCTGTGTGTTCCCTGTTGCTGACGTCGAAGGAGGAAAGAGTTTTGAATGCTGCATATCTAATCTACTGTGAGAAGATATTTACTGGACTGATTTATGGATTGACATTGTAAGTTAACTGATTTTTTTTTGACACTGGATTTTTGCAATTGAACAATCTCCGGACTGAACTGACTGAACACTAGTGAATGATATTTGGACTGTTTGACCCTGCTAAACTCTTAATGGAATAAACTATTCAACTAAGACAGTGTATCCGTTTTTACTGTGTGTAAACTAAAAAACGCTTTCTCTCATATTCGCCTGACTGCCTGACTGCTGTGCACATTCTGCTAGGGTATATCCCTAACACAATCTCTGCAATTTAAAAAGGGAAGGCTTTAGACTATTTATTAAGCTAATCAGATTCTGAATAAATGGTTAAATGAAGAATTTTAATGTTGCATTTTCACTAAATATTCTACCCAATATATTAAGTTACGTATAGAAGGAGGAGAGATCAAATCAATAAAAAGGCAATATTTGTTTGAGAAGGTTTCAAAAAAAAATGTTGGTTGGCAAGAAAATTAAGAAAGGAAATTATGCATATCCACAACAATTCAAAACTGAGTAATTGAATTCAATTCTATGAGTAATTATTCCCATAACAAAACTAAAGCAAAATCCTTACATGATATCTTCACATAATGGTGGAGTTGGAACTTCATCAAAACTTAGGGCACCAGGCAGAAAACTGGCTAAGGTTCCTATTCCACCTACTGTGAGATCTCCCGATTGATGGTATCTATGATATGGCACACAAAGACTTTGAAATTTACATTTCATTTGATGAGTCTTATATTTGGAGAGAAAGTAGTGTTAGAAGTAAGATAGTTAAAGACATTTTTGGAGACAGTAAATATTAAATGTCTAGTAATAAAAACTCCTGGCAACCAGCTCTTTAGGGAAGAATCTTTCAGATATCACCCAGGAGGGTTCGTGTCTGTTTTCACCCTTTCTTTCAGCTTGAAATGTACTATAAACTGGTATGATAATAATATCCTTCATACTTTTTGCTGTTGATTGTATCCTTTGGCACTGAAGTTCAGCATGAAGTAAACAAAAAGAAAAGTACTAGTATTATTATAATTAAGGAATGAAGTAATTGCCAGTATAAATCCCAAAGAAATGAAGAAAAACATATGCTCACATAGAGAAAGAACAAAGTTTATCATTTAGAAAGAACATGTATTATTGAAATAATCAGTAACAAAAAAAGTTATGCTTTACCTCATCTTTCCCCAACCTTTTGACCTGAAGATGAAAGACAACTAAAATATACAGCTCAACATATTTTACTAGAATAAAGAAATATCTGCTTTGCTTGTCTTCATATTGTATATATGAGAATGTCTCGTTTCTCTCCCAGATCCATTACAAAAATACAATTTTGGTTTGTTGTACATCATGTAATCCTCCTATTTGCACAGTAGCAGACAGCCTAATCTCATATTAATACCCCCAAACATCTGCATTGAGTCCCCAGATAGAAGATGATCAAATGCAACCTATCTCTGTTTTCTTAAGATATGTTTGAAAGTTTAATGGATGGATGGATGGATGGATAGGCAGGCAGGCAGGCAGATGATAGATAGCCTGGAGATGGAGATAGATAGATGGGAGGTAGGTAGGTGGGGTGGGGGGGGGTGAGACAAATAGATAAATAGATGATAAAAGAAAGAAGATAGATTGGCATCTATGCAATATATCTTCAATTTTCTTAAGTTATGCCTGAAAGTCAAATAATTAAGTGCAATATTTGTACATACAGGTTTACTCCATTTTTGACTGGATTTGATATGTTCTCCTTTAGTGACCTGACCTATCTCAGACCAGTCTGAATTTGAAAACTGAAATTGGTTTACTGTATATTAATCTTAATATTTCTGTGCACTACTGGGTTGATGAGAGTTCACAGTAACAATATTATAGTGCTTAAATACTTGTGAGCCTTTTTAAATTTACAATATTTCAATATAAATATGACCTAAAACAAGATCTGTCCTCTATACAATTCCCAAACCTAGACAATGACAACCTAATTAAACAAATGAGTTACAAGCATTATATTTGTGCATTTATTTATTGAAGATAATGATCCAAAGATGCATATTTTTCAGTGGCAAAAGTATACGAACCTCTATCAGTATGCTTAAAGGAGAAATTTGAGTCAGGCATTTCAATCAATGTGATGAGAATCAGATATGAATGTGGGAGATCCTGCCTTATTGTAAGAATAAAATTCTGGGTATTCATTATCAAAGTCTGACCTTCACAACAAGGAATGTGGAAGTGTGTATTGATTTGAACAAATAAGAATTCCAAAAACAATTATTGATGCTCACCAGGCTGGAAAAGCTGTCAGAGATCATGTACAAATGGAAGCAATTCAACATGGTTGTTATGGTTGAACAACTAAGATCACACCAAGATCAAACATGTAAAACTTGATGCGGGAGGGCTTCTCTTACACTGGGGAAAGTCAGTGTTCATGAGACCACCATCAGAAGAATACTGAACAACAGTGGTGTGCATGACAGAATTGCAAGGAGAAAGACATTACTCTCCAAAATGAACATTGCAATCTGCATATACTGTAAGTTGCAAAATCCCAAATGGATAAGGTACCAGAAAAAGGCTATTGGAAAAATGTTTTGTGGGTGGATTAGAACAAAATGGAACTTTTGGCTTGAATTAGAAGTGCTAGTTTGGTGAAAGGGGAATATTGTATTTCAGCATAAGAACCTTATCTCATCTCTGAAAGATTGTGGTGGAAGTATCATAGTTTGGATCTGTTTTGTTGGACTAGACCAGGACTCTTTTTTCCTTCTTTTTCTTCACAGCCAGTAGGAAACAAAGAGTATTTTCAAGAACTGTTGGAGGGCACCATGTCCATGAAGCAAAGTAGACCTGGCAAGTCAATGTTTCAAAAGATGGTGATCATGATTGTGAAGGTTCTCATAAACTCAGCATACATCGTGTCAGCTGCTCACTGTTTCAGTGATAAACTGTATTTGATAGATGTTTCTGGAAATGTATTATGTAACTTTCCCCCACTGAAAGAGCTGCAAATATTGCTGGAGATTTTATGTGAAACACATAAAGTCAAACAGAACTATGAAGGGGAAAGTGAGAAGCATGGGGAGAAAGCAAGTTTGCAGGGAAGACTGCCCTCTTTTGGGGCAAAAGGGGGTGGCTCTTTGAAACAGTAAGCGATGAGGTTCCATTGACCACTAGGGGAAAGTATATGACCAGTTGCATCCTTAGACATATATAACTGAATTCCTGAGAGTTAGACTCATCCACCATTGTGCTTGACTACAGTTGTTTTAAGAGCTGTCCAGGTGCTCAGTGGTTATTACAGAAAGTGATGTACAGAATCTATTAGAAAGTGGAGTGAATATACTATTTTGAGAGATAACAAGAGTATGACATACCAGCAAGAAATCTGAGCTACATGACTCATACAGCCTTCTCTAAAGCCCCTTAAACTTGATTCTTGCATTTGAATGCAATAAAACATCTTCGATATATCTGCCTCTGCATAGTGAATGTTGCAGGGCGTGAAGGGAATATCATCCTTTATCTTAGACACTAAGGTGTTTTCAGACAATTTGGGTAATCAAGCTATGGAGTAGCCTGTCCAACTGAGGAGCCAGAGTATGTCAGAGAACTATAGGCTTCTGGGTTACATAAGATCTTTTCAGTTGGTTTCTGTCCATTTCCATCTGAGATGTAAGATTAGAGATTCAATAATTCCCCATTTGCTCTGCTTGCATCTATTGCATGGTTTTCTCACAGAAAGAAACATTTAGTTATTCCTTATCCCCTGAACTGCAGGATATAAGGATTCTGAAAAACTTATACAGTACAATAAATTGAGAGTTGGTTCCTGATTTCCTGGACAGCAAGGCATCACAAATGATCCAAAAGATATAGTTACTTGGGGAAGAAAAATTACAATATTTTGGGCTCTTTATATTAGGAAAAAATTGCTAAACACTAAACACTAAAATTGGAATCCCTTGGTGCACCTGTAATTCCATGAGTGTTTTACAGAATTTCTTTTACAGAAAGGATTTACTCAAAAACTCTTCAGGAATTCCAAGTTTCACTCCTGAATAATGTCTCCTGCAGCCTAAATAAAAATGAGCTATAAACCAATCCATTGTGCTCTGTGCTGGATCCATACAGGATAGGAACAACATCTGTGGGGTAATAGCAGGGGTGGGATTCTACCAGTATTCTCTAGAACCGGTTGTTAACATTCTAAGCAGTTCAGAGAACCGGTTGTTAGAAGAAATTACTGGCCTAATCCTGTAAGGAAGGCAGGAAGGAAACATTCTGGTATTGCTTACAGAAACTGCCTCTCCTTTAATTCTTATTACATTCTTGGCAGGACTAGACTTGCTGTCTCAGGCACTTCTCTGGAGTTTTTTCCCCCTCCTTTGCTGGTACTTTGCTTGTGTAGAGTGACCATTCAAAGTTACAATGGCACTGAAAAAAGTGACATGACCATTTTTCACATTTACGACTGTTGCAGCATCCCCACAGTCATGAGAGGCCAGGCGAGGAGATGTGTGCCTCAATGTGAGTAATATTGAGTTGGCCACGCCCAGCCAATAACATGACCACCAAGCCACGTCCACCCAGTCACATGACCACCAAGCCATGCCCACCAACTAAGCCATGCCCACAGAACCTGTTGTTAAAAAATTTGAATCCTACCCCTGGGTAATAGTGTGTTGATACAGAAATGCTCTTTTCATACTAGAGCTTCTCATCAACTTAGAAAGATCACACACCTACCAGATAAGTTGGTGTGCACATTAGAACAGAGAATAGATGGCTTATCAATGCAATTCTTGATTACATACACACACACACACACACACACACACACCAAGGGTGGGCTGCTGGGGGTTCACAGGGGTCTGGGAGAGCCCCTAGCTAAGATTCTGGGCAGTTCAGAGAACCCCCAAATCCCACTCCTGGCTGGCCTCGCCCACCCCACCCTGCCCCTCCCCACATGACCCGTTTTGGATGCAGGTAAGTGCAGGGCACGCGTGGAGGCTGGGGAAGGTGAAAAATGGGAGTTTGGGAAGGCCGGAAATGGGCCCATTTCCACCTTCCAGAGAGCCTCCGGAGCCCGGGGAGTCCGTTTTCACCCTCCCGTAGGCTCAAAGAAAGCTTTCAGAGCCCAGGGAGGCCATGGTGCAGGAGGCCAACTAGGCCACGCCCACCATGGCCATGCCCACCCAGCAACCAGGCAGAGAACCCTTTGCTAAAATTTTTGAAGCACACTCCTCTCTCTCTCTCTCTCTCTCTCTCTCTCTCTCACACACACACACACACACACACACACACCCTACATACTGCAGTAATAGGGTATATTGTATATGAGTAGCATAAGATTTGAACCTTATTCCAATTCCTTCAGCTACATAGAAGTCTTCTTTGTTTCTCCTCACTGGTCCTCCTGATTATGGTTGCCGGATGTGAGACACTTTTCATTAAGCTATGCTCTAGGGATCAGTTAGGACTGTTGCTTCTCTACCAGCCTCTCTGCTATGTAACAACTGTTCCTGGATCAATAGATTCTGTCATAGTCACTCATACCCTGTTTACCTCTAAGTGGACCATTCTAATGCACTCTATATGGGTCTGCCTTTGAAAAGAGTTTGGAAGCTTCCACTGATGCAAAATGTAATGGCACAAACAGTTGTGCGTGCTCCTACAACAGCACACTTTACATCTCTGCTTCGTAAGCTGCATTGGCTACCAGTTTGCTTTCAGATCCAATTCAAGGTGATGATTTTGAACTTAAAACCTTTTATGGCATCGTTAGGACAACAAAAGTTCTCCAGTACAGCCTTTGATGGTCATATTATGGCTTCCTCTTTGATTTCCATTTGATCTTTGATTTAGCGCTATTCCAGTTAAAACCCAAGTCAATTCCATAATGCCATTATCTCTTGTGTATCCATGCCATCAACTTTGTAAAAGATAATACTAGGAAGATTCCTACCTTTCAATAATGTACTCATAATTGATGTATCACTTGATTTTAACTTTTTAAGGACCCATAGTGGGCCCACTCTGAAATTTGAGGATTTTTCCATAGCAGTAAGGATAAACTTATGTTATGAACTGAAACAAGGAAGAGGCGGTTCAGTATATTGTAGTAACTTGATTATCTGCACATTCAATTGCCCTTAGAAGGTATTTGGGGACTAATATTTTATCACTGCATTTGCCTTTGGAGGGAGTAAAGGAAAATGGTCTGCAATGGAGTGTGCTTCATTTTCCTTTGTGGGGGAGCAGGAAAAGATGATGTCCCTTCATTCAAACTAGGAAATGAATAAATTGATTCTGAGTGCTAAAAACCAAGGGCAGATGGAATAAAGCTGAGTGTTTGTTTTTAATAGAAAGTGGGACCAACTTCTCTTCAGGATGGTGAAACTTTATGTGCATCTGGAAAAGGCCAGATAGGAAGCCTAATGGCTAGCAATGAAAAGAGAACAGAAAGTCTGGCAAAGTTGCAGAGTTGTGAGTAATATTTAATGAAGGGAAATAGTAGACAATGAGCCTAACCAAGCCTGTTATAAATGTACTATAAAGATTAAACATTACCTTTATCATCAAACACAAAACATGTACAAAGCTGAGACCAAAAAGAAATTTCACAGAAATATGGGGATATGAAGTAAATAGGACCTGAAATACAGACTCTTCTTAACTGTAAGAAGGAAGTAATATACAGCAGTTAGAAAAACTGACTCATAAAACTTTTTAATTTCCTTTGTCTCTAGGGAGAGTTTCTGTTTTCTTATCTCTTTTCTTGGAGGGGAAAGCATTTCTATTTTGTGCCTGTTTATATCCTTTTCATATTTTGACATAAATGATCAGATGTTACAAATGGCAATAATTGGCAATCACAAAATATACAGATGATTTTTGATAATGTATGTTGACTGTCTTTAATCTTTATGATTCCCACAAAGACACATGTCTGACAAGCTCCCTGTCCTTTGCCATAGTTGCTATATATATCATGTTTGATCTATAATATGCACATCTGGTCCACATATTTTGTCTTGTCTCTTGACAGGACAAGAGAACAAAGAGTAGATCACCACCATTACTGCTAAGACCAACATTTTGAAATACCTTGCTGAACCCTTATCCAATCCTTATTTGTCCTGTTGTCACCACCTCACAGCATTGCTAGAAATAGACTTCGACTATGTAAATCTGAACCCTTGCCTTTTTCATATACGCAATCCTTTAAAAAGAGGGATGGGCTTTGATTACATATTTGTAACTGCCCTCTTGATCTTTTGTGAACTTTCTGCCCCACCCCAGATAATCAGTCCATGGTTCTCTAGGTTCTCATAAACTTAAATCCTTCTCTCATGGTGATGGCACATGAAACAGAACTTTGACCCTGATATGTTATTGTAATGATCTGTCATCAGCCTCAGTCAAGGATTGTTTCCTTTAACTACAGGTTGTTGGTTTTTTGTTTTTGTTTTGCATGAAACTCAGCATTTCAAAAGAAAGGCAAGAATTTGAGAAATGGGCAGACCAAGTCAAAAGGGAACTAGGTATGAATTGTCTGAATTTTTACGCAATGTTAGATTATAGCTCAGATTTCCCTGGCTTTTTTCAAGAGTTGTCACTTTGATTTTTAAGCAGGGGAAGGAGATAGAAATCTTGTATTTGTATTGTCCTTACTAGGAATATTAGACATAAGGAAAATCCATGTTTTCTGCTCACCTATCAATAGGCCTGCCTCACACACACACACACACACACACACCACACTTCTGGAGTTTAGGAATGATGGCATCATCCTCCATCATTCCCTACTATTCATACATACTGTATGCCCCTACTTCCTGGTTTGTGTTAACTCAGCTCCAAGATTGCTACCTACTGTACTAAACTATCTTAAGCCCTTCTGAGTAGTTGGTCTGCAGTGCTGCTTTTCAGACCCTCACTGATTGGCTTTAGCAGCTGACATTATCTTCTCTCCTCTAGCAACTCTTCTCTTTCGTGTCCATTTCATCCTGGACTATCAGCCTCCAATATTTTCCATTAGTCAGCAGCTGTTATTTCTCTCTTTTTAACTATGGTCCATTAAGCTGAGGGACATTCCACAGCCCTTTTTTCCCCACTAGAAATTCATCAATTCATTCAACCCTCATTATCTCTCCAGGAGGTTTTGGCTCAGGCTTTGTGAAACATGTTCTCTTTGCATTACACACCCAACCACATACCTACCCAACTGCAAAAGCTTTCTATCTCTTCCCTTTTCCCCCATCCCCACTACATGATCTTTAAGCTGCAGATTCAGTATCTTGGAATAAAACTACAGCACTGCAAAAAAAAAATGCTAGTTTGTTCTTATGAAGGAACCATCCCTTCTTCCTTGCCACAAAGTTTCTACAGCTCTAGAATGAAATCTAGAAATAAAGGACAAACAAACTGTTCTCCTTTGGGTTGATTTTTCTAACACCAGGGCAATGACAGCAGAAAAAAATGAAAAAGAAGGACATACATACATGTCAAAAGAGAAGGGAAAGGAGGTAGGATCAAGATGTCTATTTGTGCAAACATGGTAGAGTTAAAGGAAAGAAGACCTGCCCACATAGGAGGATGGAAAGGATGAGAAGCAGGGGAAATGTGCATTCAGCACCTAAAATTATCTGATATAAACAGCTCTGATTTCTATGCTTTTCATTACTGGTGTGAAAAAACTAAACGTTTTGAATTTTTGCTCTTTGTAAGCTGCTTTAGTGATCTAAGAATGAAATTAGAAATGAATCTGGGAAAAAGAGACCCAGAAGATTTCCAATGGGAACATGGGACCTGAAGAATTCAAAGAACAAGAACTTTTTGGTTTCGTTTTCAACCCAAGCATGGGGGAATACATAGAATTTGGCATGTTCTGTACAAAGGAGTAAGCTAATAATTCCAGTATCCATCTACACACATTAATTAGAATAATTAAATGTTTAAGATTATAGGAGGCAAGAGATAAGGAATTATGCCTATCAATGGAATAGTATTTGGACATCTATACATCACATTTCACTATCCTTTGAAAATGATAGTGTGAGGCTGACAAGACACAATTTCTGCATAAATTATGCAATGTCCATCACCCTTCATTCTATATTTGAATAATTTCTCCATTGGAAGCCTCATTTTCAGGTTTGGTAGAAATATAGTTTTGAGGTATTCATATATTTAAGTTCCTTTTATTCTATTGTGAAGTAAGGTATACAAAAACTTGTCTTGAGTAGAGCTTTATTGCTGTTAATTCCATAGACAAAATTCCATATTGCTAATATAATATTTTTAATTCCATATTATTTCCCTGGCAGGGATAAAGACATGGCTTGCTTTTGTCTTATTGAGAAATGTCTATTATTATTGTTGTTGTTGTTGTTGTTGTTGTTGTTGTCTTTGTGTTTGTCCATGACTATACATTTCTAAGTGGTCTCCCTAAGAAATACTCCCAGGTTTGACCTGGCTTCACTTTTAAAAGATCAACCAAGGTTAGCTACATGCTACCTAATGAGCTGGGCATTCTTTCAGCAGAATGCAACATAAGAAGCAATGGATAGAAATTAACCAAGGAGAGAAGCCAACTAGAACTAAAGAGACATTTCCTGGCAATGAGAATCAATGTGGTCCAATGTGAAACAGTTTGCCCTCAAAAGTTGTGGGTGCTCCATCACTGAAGGCTTTTAAGAAGAAATTAGACAGCCATTTGTCTGAAATGGTATAAGGTCTCCTTCTTGAGTAGGGAGTTAAACTAGAAGACCTCCAAAGCCCCTTCCAACTCTGATATTCTATGTTAAATATGTTAAGTAAATCAATTCAGATGTGAATTTTTTAAATAAACAAAATGTCTCTGAGTGTAAATACATGATGTCTGCAACGCCTTCTAGTACATTTATTTTATATATTAAATATATATTTACATCAGGTAATTATGTTTCTGTGGGCATTTTTCTTCTTCTTTTTTCCTTTCCCTCCCTCCTCTTTATAAAAAAACTGTGTAGGAACAAAGAACAAAGAAAGCAGGAGAAGGAAATGCTTCTGCCAATACCCTTTCACCTTTACAATTACTTTATGACACAGATAGCAGAAAATGAAATAAAACAGCTTTCCCTGAAGGAGAATAATTCACAGGTCATTTCAAGAGAGAAATATATGAGGAGGAAAAGGACCATGGCACACATTCCCCCTTCTCTGGTGGTTTGGCTACTGCTGATGTTCGTGCTACAAGGTGAAGGATGGGGTCATGGTGGGTGGGATGCGAGAAGGAAAAGTAGGGGTTTCTGGTCTTGACAACAAGAATTAAAACAGATCTATAATGTCTAATTAGGGCAAAGCTGCAGCTTCTTTCACCTGTCCTAGAGAGCAGGAATTAATGTTTCCAAGGGGAAAAAATAGCAGTTTCTTTCCCTAATCCTAAATTCCTTGAGAGCTGGTTCAATGTAATTTCATCAGAGTAGGAATGTAGATGCTCTACAATCTCAAAGATGTTTTGGAAACAAGAGGTAAAAAGAGATGGGCTACGCACAGCAGTCTTCCCCAAATTGGAATCTTGATAATTTTGTTTATAATTCCCATTATTCCTTAGCCAGGATGGTCATGAGGCTTGGGGTGATTTGGGAATTAAAATCCAACAAAGCCTCAAACCATTAGGCTAGCAAAAAGTTATCCTACAGAGCAGCAGAAAAAGTTTTCTTGCATATTTGTGGCAACTTAAAACATTTGTTTTTCAAAAAGAGACTGTTCACTGAAATCCCATCTGGGTGCTTAGAAATGGTGGCTGAGAACTGTGGTGTATGTAGATTGAGTTTAGTTCCTGTTTTAGTCATTTTAGTTCATTGACATGGGAAATAAAAAGCAGAAGTTTTGTACTGAAACCCCAACCTCAGTGATATTCAGAAGTGAATCATGTCTGTGGTAGATTAGAGAACAGAGAAGGAGAAACATAGATTCTGAAGATTTGCTTTTACTGTGTTCATATCCTGCCTTTTTCCTATGAGTTTGAAATCATGAACTGGAGACCTGTTTGGTATTCTCATACCCAATATTGAATATCTTCAGACCAGGAGAATCACTGGAAAAGGGAGAGATCTCTTAGTGGCCAGGAAATTTATTTTAGAAAATTTCTTTTTGAGAGGCAGTAGCTTGTTTTGGAAGCTATAAAAAAACATGAGCTATGGATAGGGAATGAATTTCAGGGGCTTTTCCCACTATAGTGATGAAGTGCTTTCCACCCATGCTAAAGTCAACAAAATTCTATAATATTGTAATTGTTATGTATTAACATACCCACCTGCAATTGGTCAATCCATGGCGGCAGGAAATTTGAAGAGCCGTCATTGGCCACAGCCGCGAGCAGCCCGACTGTAAAAGGGCTGTTGCGGTTTCTTCGGTGCTCAGTCCTAGAATGAAGTAAAGACAACTGGTTACTACGCTGGTGTCTTGAGTCTCATTCCCGCAATCTAACACTGGCAACGAAGGTGGGAATCTGAGACAACCAGCGAGCACATGGTGACCGACAAACACTGGCAACTCATTGAGATGAAATGGCTGGAAACAACACGCCACTCGCACCGTTTGATACAGCAACCGAAGACTGGGAATCGTACATCAACCGATTCCTCATGTTCCTCAAAGGGAGCGACCTCAATAATATATCTGAACACAGGAAGAGAGCCATCTTCCTCACACATTGCGGTCCCTCATATTCAAGATGGACAAAGCATTAGCAGCACCCAGCGACGTAAAAACGATGGCCTCGCCGGACCTGGAAAGAATACTGAGGGCTCACTACACATCAACCATTTCCTGCCTCATAAAACAACACGAATTTTATCAGCACGACCAAAAAGAAGGCGAGAGCATTGGCGATTTTGTTGCAACTCTGAGGGACATCGTCAGAGCGTGCGAATTCATAAACATGGATGAAGCCATGAGAGACCGAGTGGTCCTGGGACTGAGAGATCTTACACTACAAGGTTGACTATTAACAAAACCCAAAATAACACTCAAGGAAGCAATAGAAGAAGCTACCGCAGCAGAAGCAACACAGAAATCAGTAGCCGCCATGAGGAAAATGAATAAAGTGCCACCGGAAACCCCTAAAAACACCACCACAATCCACCACAAGGACATCGAGTCCACATCGGAAGATGATGAGGAAGGTGAAGGGGTAAATCAACTCCATTCGGAACAGGGCAGAAGGGACCAGAATGTAAAAAGAAAGGAATTTCGTTGCGCCGGCTGCGAGGGGAACCATCCACATTCCGAGTGCCGTTTCCTAGATGCAATCTGCAAGCATTGTGAATGGCGGGGATATATTGCTAGAACATGCCGAGCAAGAAAAAACTACGGCCCTAGACAAAGATGGAACACCCCCCAGAGAGAGGGAGAAGCAAACAGGGAGCCGTTGGAACCAAGACAATTGAAACAGGCGAGGAAAAGAGACAAGCAATGGAAGAGATGAAACACACCAGACGGTGACCATCGGACACTCCAACACGACAAATGCCAGGAAAGTCTATGTCCAGGTAACCATAGAGGGCCAACCCTGTTGGATGGAAGTGGATTCAGGCTCATATTTGTCAATGGTATCATGGGACACTATAAAAAGACTGATACCAAACAAATTGGGAAGAATTCGAAAGACAAACACTGACACTGAAAGACTACCAGGTAAACAAAATACCCGTAGTGGGTACTGGAAAATTCAAGGTAACATTCAAAAAATACACCAAAGTCCTCACACTAACCATAGTCGACCAGAATCGGCCAAGCCTACTGGGACTCGAATGGTTTGCACCATTGGGAATCGAAGTCACAGGAATAAACAGTATCACCGAGACAGAGTGGGAAGAGGACCTGATGGAAGAATTCCAAGACATGTTCGATGGAGAGCTGGGCAATTACCGGGGGTCCCCAATTTCCTTTAATCTAAACCCAACCATAGCCCCCATAAGGTTAAAGGCAAGGCGGTTCCTTTCGCACTCAAACCAAAGATCGATGAGCAATTGGATAAATTCATCGCGCAAGGGGTTCTAGAGCCAACTGACCATGCAAAGTAGGAAACACCAATTGTTACGCCAATTAAATCAGATGGGTCTGTGCCCATCTGAGGAGACTACAAAGCAACTCTTAACCATGCGCTCCAACAAAGTGCATACCCTGTCCCAGTGGTACAGCGTCTATTACATTCCCTTGGGGGGGGAATCTTTGTGAAACTAGACCTTGCACAAGCCTACCAAAACTTACCCATCAACCCCGAAACAGCAGAAGCCCAGACAATCATAATGCACAGGGAGGCATTCAAATGCAACAGATTACAGTTTGGTGTCAGTGTCGCCCTAGGGGTGTTCCAGAACTTAATGGAATGCCTATTGCAGGGGATAAAAGGGGTGGTGCCATATTTTGACGATGTCCTCGTATCAGCCAAGGACAAAGACCAATTGCAAGACTGCCTAAGGGAAGTCCTAAGTAAATTCAAGGAGGCAGGACTAAAAGTAAAAAAGGAGAAATGCCAATTAGCTGCCAGCAAAGTTGAATTCCTGGGATACCTTATAGACAACGAAGGAATCCACCCCACAGAAAATAAAGTCAGAGCAATCAAGGAAGCCCCCAGACCCGCGAATAAAACTGATCTGCAAGCTTTCTTAGGACTCATTAACTTTTATAATATATTCCTACCACAGAAAGCAACCATTGCGGAACCAATACACAGGTTGCTTGACAAGAAAGCAACCTGGGCCTGGGGGCAACAGGAAGAAACGACACTCCAGGAAATAAAAAACTTATCACATCGACCGCGTACTAATACAATACAGAGAGACACTCCCAATAACCCTAACCTGCGACGCATCTCCTTTTGGCATCGGCACTATCCTCAGCCACGTATTACCAGATGGGAAAAAAGCACCCATAGCATTCTATTCAAAACCCTGTCAAAGCTGGAGCAAACTACAGCCAACTAGACAAAGAGGCATTGGCCGCTGTCACCAGAATAAAGCGTTTCCACGAATATATCTATGGGAGAACTTTCACACTAGTCACAAACCACAAACTACTCCTGGGCATCATTGCAGGAAACAAAGCTACACCTTACATACTGTTACCCCGAATGACATGGTGGTCGGAATTCTTGGCTGCCTACAACCACAATTTAACATAGCAGCCCAGAAAGGACATAAATCATGCTGACGCGCTTAGCTGTTGCCCTCTACCTGACATTGAAGATAACCCAGCACCAACCACATTGAACCTTCAAATAGAGACATTAGAAAACCTACCCATAACAGCAGCAGACATCGCTAGAGAAACGACTAGAGACAAAACCCTGGCACGAATTTTAAATTGGATAGGAAAAGGATGGCCAGAGACTGAGATCGACAAGATCGCCAAATCATTCCGGAATAGACAAACAGAACTCTCAATGCTGAAGGGGTGCATACTATGGGGAGATCGGGTGGTCATACCGGATGTTTTAAGGAAAAGCATACTAGAAATGCTACGAGGGACACCTGAGTATTGCAAAAATGAAACCCCTGGCAAGGAGTTATGTATGGTGGCCAGGAATAGGAATAGATAAGGAGATAGGGGACTGGGTATATGCTGCCAGGAATCTAGGCCAACACCCCCCACAGCACCAAAACACGAATGGGAAACACCAAGGGGAACATGGTCAAGATTACACATCGATTTTGCGGCCCAGTTACATACATTTTGTACAGGTGATCTTTGATTTAGGACCAAATTGGGACCCAAGTTTTGGTTATGAAGTGAGGCAGTCTTTAAGTGAATCATCACAAGACTGAATCAAATTTTATGCCCAGTTTTCCATAGTTGTGAATCATCATCATTAAGAAATCATTTGACTGTTAAGCAAATCGTTTCTACCATTGATATTGTTGGAAACCAGCTGAGAAGGTTGCAAATTGCGATCATGTGAACACAGAACATTGCAACTGGTCATAAATGTGAGCTATATGCCGAGCACATAAATTGTGATCATATAACTGCCAGGGTGGTGCAACAGTAATAACTTGAAGAACAGGTTGTACATCACTTTTTCAAATGCCATTGTAACTTTGAACTTTTGTTAAATGAATAAATCAATAACTACCTTACACACATTTATGCAAACATAACAAAAATATTTCAGTCCAAAAGTTAAATATTTTTAGTTTATTTTATTTTATTTAGTTTGTCAAGCACATATGAGAAAACAAGTATAAGTATGAACATAATATATAAATGTTAAATTTTTGTACTCATATAAATGAGTACAAATAAATAGGAATAGTAGGACAGGGACAGTAGGCATGCTGGCGCACTTATGCATGCCCCCTTACAAACCTCTTTGGAATCGAGTGAGGTAGACAGTTTAAGGTTAAAGTTTTGGGGGTTTGAGGATGTAACAAATGAGTCAGGTAGTGAGTTCCAGGCATTGACCACTCTGTTGTTGACGTTGTATTTTCTGCAATCGAGTTTTGAACAGTTTACTTTGAGTTTGTATCTATTGTTTCCCGATGTGTTATTGTGGCTGAAGCTGAAGTAGTCATTGACAGGTAGCACGTTGTAGCAGACAATTTTGTATATTAAGCTTAGATCAGACAGTAGGCGGTGTAGTTCTAAGTTGTCTCAGTCCAAAATTTCCAGCCTGGTGGCATAAGATATTCCATTGCGAGCTGAGGAGTGGAGTATTCTTCTCGAGAAATACCACTGGACTCGTTCAATTTTATTAATGTCCATTGTACATTGGATTCCATGCAGATTAGCTATATTCAAGAATTGGTCTGGCAAAGGTTTTGTATGCCCTTAGTGGTTTAATCTTACCAGAGAAGAAGCTTCACAAAATTAGGTTAACAATTCTTAATGCCTTTTTGGCAATGCTGTTACAATGAGCTCTGAGTGTCATGCCCATCAGAATCTGATTCAGAGGGGGAGGCTGAGCAGTTGACAGGGAGTGAGAGTGTGGCCAGTAAGTGTCTGCTAATTCCATTCAGTGCTTTCGGTGCTATTCTTAGCTGCTGAGATTGTGTCTCGCTAGCCACTATAACCTGTTGTGTTATTTCTTGTTTGGACAGGGTCTCCCCCTTCCTCTCTGAGTGAGTCTGTGGGAAGGGTCTCCCCCTTCCTCTCTATTTATGCCCGTGTTACCCAATGTCCCTCGGGTTCCTAGTTGATCTATGTCTCTTCTCCAGCTTCGGACATCCATTGTGTTGACCCTGTAAGAATGGGGCCGTTACTTGGCCCACCTCACCAGCACCATAGAGGTTCCCGTTAGGTTTTTAGCGTAAGCTGGATCGCCTGTTTGGAACGTCCGGCATTTGCTGGATAAATCTAGGGGTCTGTCTGGTTGTATGTGGGGTGTAATCTGTCTAATGGTGATCTCAACTTTCTTCCCATGAGTAGTTCGGCAGGGCTTTTATTTGTTGTTGCACTGGGTATTATGTGCTGTATGCTTAATAATTTATCTATTTTCACTTGTGTGTCCCCTGGCCCCAGTTTCTGGAGAGTCTCTTTCGTGTATTGGACCATGCGTTGCACTTGACCATTCGTCGATGGATGTCCAGGTGCCGATAGGGAATGACATATCCTGTTCTGTGCTAGAAAACCCTCAAAATGGGTGGCCATGAACTGGGGCTCATTATCAGATACAAGTATGTCTGGCAGGCTGTGTGTGGCAAATAGTTTCCTTAGGTTTCTAATGACTGCCTCTGTTGTTGTGGACTGCATGATGCTGACTTCCAGCCATTTAGGATATACATCCACAATGATAAAAAAAATGTGTGTCCCTTTACTGGCCCCACGAAATCAATATGTACCCTTGACCAAGGCCCCCTTGGTGTTTCCCACTCATGGTTGGGTGCCATGGGTGATGCTGGCCTGTGTTCCTGGCAAACCTTGCAGGCAGATACCCGTGTCTCTATTTCTTTATCCATCCTTGACCACCATACATTGCTCCTTGCCAGGGATTTCATTCTCACTATCCCCGGATGCCCCACATGCAACATTTCCATTATATCATCCCTTAAAATCTCGGGAATTATTACCCGATCCGCCCACAGTACGCACCCTTTATTGATAGTTCCGTTTGCCTATTCTGGAATGGTTTAGTTTCATCGGCTTTTTCCCTCTCAGGCCACCCTCTCCCTACCCAGTCCAAAACGCACACCAGTGTTCCGTCTTTAGTGTTGCTCTCGCAATATCGGTTCCTGTTACTGGTGTTCGGTGAAATGTTTCTATCAGGAGTATGGTTGTCACTGGCGCTGGATCCTCTTCCTGGATGGGTAGGGGGCATCGCTGGGTAGGGTAGGCATATGTCCTGGATGGGTAGGGGGCATATGTTTGATGAAATGTTTCTATCTGGAGTATGGTTGTCGCTGGCGCTGGATCCTCTTCCTGGATGGGTAGGGGGCATTGACTCAGTGCGTCTGCATGGTCAATGTCTCGTCCTGGCCTGTAGATTAATTTGTAGTCATAGGCAGCCAGGAATTCTATCCAACAAGTCATTCTGGGGGACAAAATGGTCGGTGTGGCTCTGTCCCCTGCGATGATGCCCAAGAGTGGTTTGTGGTCTGTGACTAGTGTAAACTTTCTTCCGTATACGTATTCGTGGAATTGCTTGATTCTGGTGACTGCAGCTAACATTTCTTTGTCTAGTTGGCTATAAGTCCTGTTTGGATAATGTCTTTGAGTAGAAGGCTATTAGGGCTTCTTTTCTGTTCAGTAAGATGTCACTGATCACGCCGACCCCGAATGGTGATGCGTTGCAAGTTAATATTAATGGTAAAGTCTCATTGTACTGGATTAGTATGCGGTCTGATGTAATTATGCTCTTGATCTCTTGGAATGCTGCTTCTTCTTTTTGCCCCCAAACCCAGGCTGCTTTCTTGTCAAGCACTCTGTGGAGTGGCTCTGCCACTGTTGCCTTCTGGGGTAAGAATACATGGTAAAAGTTAATGAGACCAAGGAAGGCTTGCAAGTCTGTTTTGCTTGTTGGCCTGGAGGCTTCTTTGATTGCTTTAATTTTACTGTCTTCCCTTCACTGTCTATTAAATAGCCCAGGAATTCTACCTTGTTGGCTGATAGCTGGCATTTTTCCTTTTTGACTTTTAACCTCACCTCTTTGAACCAGCTGAAGACTTCCCTTAAATGTTCTTATAATTGTTCTTTGTCCTCGGCTGATATGAGGACATCACCGAAGTAATTTTATTCCATGCAATAATTGTTCCATGAGGCTCTGGAATAGCCCCAGGGCAACACTAACCCCAAATTGTAGGCAGTTACATTTGAAAGCTCCTCGGTGTGTTACGATTGTCTATGCTTCCGCCGTCTCAGCATCTACCAGTAATTGCTGGTAGGCTTGTGTGAGATCAAGTTTTGCAAAGATCTTCCACCGCCCCAGGGAGCATAAAAGGTGTTGTACCACTGGGACGGGGTATGCACTCTGTTTTAGTGCGCAGTTAAGGGTCGCCCCATAGTCAGCACAGATGTGCAGAGATCCATCTGGCTTTATAGGTATGACGATGGGGGTTTCCCATTTTGCATGGTCTATGGGTTCTAGGATTCCTTGGGAAATGAGCTTGTCTAATTGCTCATCTATTTTTGGTTTAAGCGCGAATGGAACTCACCTCGCCTTTAATCTAACTGGGGCTATGTTTGGGTCTAGGTTAAAAGAAATAGGGGACTCCAAGTACTTGCCCAATTTTTCATCGAATACTTCCCGGAACTCCTCCATCAGGTTGTCTTCCCACTTGCTTTCTGTGATGCTGTGGATTCCAGTGAAATCGATCCCCAACGGCTTGAACCATGCGAGTCCCAGCAGGCTTAGCCGGTCCCAGTCAACCATGGTTAATGGCAGGATTCCGGAGTAGTGTTGGAAGGTCACTTGGAATTCACCTATGCCAATGACTGGAATCTTGTTCCCTTGATAGTCCTTTAGGGTTATTCTTTGTTTGCTCAACTGGCCCTTTGTCAGGTTGGGAATTAGACTTTTGATGGTGTCCCATGATACCATTGACAGAAGAGATCCAGAATCCACTTCCATCTGACATTGTTTACCTTCTATTGTGACTTGAACGTGGACTTTGCCGTACTGGAGGGGCCCACTGTCACGGTCTGGTGCATTTCGCTCCTCGTTGTGGTTGACTTGTTGCTCCATCAGTTCTGGCTGAATTGGCTCTGGTGGTTCTTGGGTTGATTTTCTCAGTTCCTTGGAGGTGTGCCTTGTGTTGGCCTTCTGCTGCTTGGCTTGAATGCTCGACATGCCCTCACAATGTCCTCTTCGCTCGCATCATTGGCAGATGGCATCACAGAAACGGCATTCCGATTGGAGGTGATTTCCCTCGCAGCCCGCACACCAAAATTCCTTCCACTTCTTTTCTTGTTTTTTCTGGCACCTTTCTGGGTGTAGTTGGTTCACTTCCTGATCGTCGGCCGATCCTGACTCAGACTCAAGGTCCTCATGGTGAATGGTGGCGGCCTCTTTCTGGGGGGGGTTCGGAGTCTTATTCATCTTCCTCATGCCTGTGGCGGACTTCTGGGACGCTTCTACGGCTGATGCTCCTTCGATGGCCTCCTTTAGTTTATTTTAGGCTTTGTTAGGAGGTGGCTCTGTAGTGTCAGGTCCCTAAGTCCGAGAACTACACGATCCCTCATCATCTCGTCCACATTCAGGAATTCCCATGCTCTGGCAAGGTCCCTCAGGCTTGCAACAAAATCGTTGATGCTCTCTCCATCCTTCTGGTCTCTCTGGTAGAACTCGTGTCTCTTGATTAGACTGGATACCGGTGGTGTGTAATGGACCCTCAGAATTGTCTCTAAATCTAGCCAGGCCATTGTTTTTACATCTCTTGGGGCTGCAAGAGCTTTAGCCATCTTGAAAACGGCAGGGCCACAATGCGTGAGGAAGATGGCTCATTTCCTCTGTTCTGTAATGTTCAGGTCGCTGCTTTCCAGGAACATCTGGAATCTATCAACGTAGGATTCCCAGTCCTCAGTCGTCGGGTCGAACGGTGTGGGTGACGTATTGTTCCTGGCCATGTTGAGTTCTTTGTCTGGTTGGTTAGCCATGTGTTCATGGTCCCGCTTCTCTCAGCATCCCATCCTCGTCGCACGTGTTAGGTTGTGGGTGAGAGATCACGCAGGAGGCTCAGATTGCTTAGCTTCTTTATTGCATTGTCCAGGACTGTTCCGGCAGCCATGGCAGCTCCTTTTACAGGTGAGCTGCTCGCGGCTACAACCAGTGATGGCTCTGTAAATTCCCACCATCACGGACCAACCAATCAGGAGTGACTCTGTAAATATCTAACAAAATTGTTAATTATCTGGTTTCGTTGAGGCTTACCTGAGTTCCTGGCATCTTCCCAACTATGTGTGTGTTACTGTGCTTTCAAGTCTGCAATTCCTTCTTCTGTCCTGTCACATTAATTACTGCAGCTTGGTTTGTTTGGATTTTTAGTTATAGTTTGTATGTACTTTGTTTTCAGATTGAACTTCCTCCATTTAAAGACTGTTCCTGGGAGAGTTTTTCTCCAGCCAAAGGTAACCTGGACATTGGGGGCAAAGTTGGAGCTAATAAAGGGACTCTTTATTTGACTGTGTTGCTTTTGTGCCACACCCCAGGTCATCACACTGGGGCTTAGATCTTTTGAAATGAGTACTCCTAGGTCCTTGACAGAGTGAGGGTCATCTACGCAGTTGTTTCCTCCCAGTTTGTATTTAGTGTTCTAATTTTTGTTGCCAATGTGTAAGACAGAGCATTTGTTGGTTGAGATTTGAAGATACCAATTGTTCGACCATTCTGACACATAATCAAGGTCGCTTTGTAGGGCAGTATTGTCAGTGGTGTTAAATAGTTTTATGTCATCAGCTAAGAGGACTCAGTTGCTTTTAATATGATCGCAAAGGTCATTTATGTAAATTAGAAAGTGTGTGTCCTAGAATGCTGAATGAGAGTGGGGCAGTGGTGATCTTGGGGATACCACTGTTAACTGGTGCTAGGTTTGATAGAGCACTCCTTATTTTGACTACTTGTTGCCTGTTTGACAGGAATGCAGCTATCCATTTGTGCAGTGATCCAGAAATGCTGTAAGAACTTAGTTTTAACAGTAGTTTGTTGTGTACCACTGAATCAAAGGCTTTGTAAAAGTCTATGTAAATTGGGTCTATTGTTTTACCCTGGTCGAGTTGTGTAGTCCAAATGTTTTTGCAGTGTAGGAGTTGTAGATTACAGGACAAAGTTTTCCTGAAATTAAACTGTTTGTTATAGAGTAAGTTGTTTGTCTCTAAGTGGAGGGTAATGGATTGGTTGATGATTGATTCCATGACTTTGAAGATGACACATCATAATGAGATTGGTCTATAATTTTCAACTAGGCTGGAGTCTCTCTTTTTGAAGATAGGAATAAAATACTTTTATATGGCTATAAAATACATATAAATATATAAATATTTATATAATTTATATTTTATATTTATCTTTTATATTGATATAAAATATTTATATTTTATATCAATATAAAATACATTTGCTTTTTCCCAGAGTGATGGGATCCTAAAGTCCCTAGAAGAAGCCAACATGGGATTACCACCATTCAGTCTACAAATGAACACACTCCTATTGTCATTTTCCAAAATTAAAATCAAGTACCTAAAGATCAAGTTCTGACACACCCAAGTTGAAATTCGGCATTGCATGCACTCTGACATTTCTGCTAGAAATGTAAACCTGCAATATGATTGCCAGGCATATTTAATTTTATAACCCACTGAGAAGAGTTTGCAATCAAAGTCTCTTGCATATACAGTTCTTTCTCTTTTTGTAGTTTTCTATTCTATTTTTGAAATAACTTTCCTTTGTTTTTGTTTCTTCAGGTGCTGCTAAGGTAGAAGCAGGTAGGTGTTATCCTTCAGTGGAAAACCTTTCTGCAAAGGAAGAAATGGATATTAAATTGCATAAAACATTAGAGATTGTACAGACTTAAAAGATCCAACCAATCTTCTTCAGTGACATTGTTAATGTCCCTAATTATTCTTCTCAGATATTCTGCTGACATACAATATACTCTCATGACCCACGGTTGACTGCTGATGACTACACAAATACATCCATGTGATTTTCCCATGGAAACATGGAAGGGATTTGTCTTTGACTTTTTCCATGACATTTTCTCAACTTCCCAATCTAGTTCACAGTATTGGATGTGCTAGTGGTTTCCTATCTAAATTTTAACTGGGGCCCACACATCACATTGACGTGTTATTAATCAGAAACAAGCAAGATTTCTGCCTGTGGACTAGATGAATCCCAAAGTATATAATTTAAAAATATAATTTTGGATACTGATGATCCTGGTTATCAAATATAAAACCACTTTCTCCAATCTGATAGCCACTAAACACGTTGGAGTATAGCTTCATCACCCCCAGCTGTAACTGAAGGTACTCACTGTCAAACACAGAAAAAAGGCTTAAGTTAGTAACATATTAGGGGATTATTTATCAAATCTGAATGTGGACAACCAATAGCTCCAAGGCTACATCCAGCCCAAATCCATTTTTCCAGACTTCAGAATCCCTTCTAGGATGAATAATGAAAATTAACAATTTTGTTATTCCAAAACAAAATCACTGGACACCCTAAAATAGACTTGAGATTGTTTTAATAAACAAATGATAAAACTGGAAGAATAGAGAAACACTCACATGCCTCCATACCTGATGTAGTTTTGGCTATTTTGCACCAATGCCCTATTTTTGCAGCTCTGTGTCATTTTCCAAAGTTTTCCAGCACTGTTCTGTAGCATAGGCATTAGATTCTAACAGCATTCAGCCAAGATTTTCATGCATAATGTGGAATGTTAATAGAAATATTTCAAAGCAAATTAACATTAAAAGGGAAAATAGTAGAAATGTTTGCCAGTAGAAATGTTGTTGGATGGTCATAGTATTCTTTTTGCTGTAAATCTTCTTTCCTCCCAGCTTGTGGGCAGCCTGTGATATCACGGATTGTTGGAGGGCAAGCAGCTCTTGAGGGGACATGGCCCTGGCAAGTCAGCATTTTTCAAGCCAACAAACTCATTTGTGGAGGTTCCCTCATCAGCTCCAACTGGGTAATATCTGCCGCTCACTGCTTCAATTTGTGAGTAGACATTAGAACATTAGACACTATGGCACAGGTACTGCAGAGATTTGCTCCAGAGGAAGCTGGAAATTGGGCTGAATGATTCTGTCATCAGAGTTGTGGGTCTCAAGAAGTGCAATCAAGCAACTGAGGAAAGGCAAAAGAAGCAGATTGTTGGGTGTGGTGGTTGATGGTCTTCCCATCAGGCAGAGCAACAAGACTGCCTCAGGCAGTAGTTGCTCAAAAGATACTGAAGCTACCATATAATGCCAGAAAAATAAACTGGGTCAGTCACACAGGCTTTCTGAAACTCCCTAAATTAGCCAACTAGATGGAGGTAAGATAGATCTTCCAGTCCATTCAGCTTCTATACCAGGGTTGTCAAACTGATGGCCTGCTGTCCAGCTGCATTACATGCAAGCGACACCCACTCTGGCTCCGCAAAGGCAAAAATTGTCACGATACGTTGTGATAGGTCACGTGACGCAATCAAGTTTGACACCCATCTTCTATACAGTAAATGGAAGTGGAGGGCTTGGCCTCAAACACTGATGTGGAAGCAAAGTGACAGAGTATCAGAAAAGAGGAATACAGGTAGTCCTTACCTTATGACCACAACCGAACACAAATTGTTCAGTAAGAAATTTGTTAAGTGAGTTTTTGCCCCATTTTATGACTTTTCTTGCCACATTTGTTAAGTGAATCACTACAGTTGTTAAATGGCTAACAAGTTGTTAAGTCAATCTGGTTTCCCCATTGACTTTGCTTGTCAGAAGGTTGCAAGAGATGATCACATGACCCCAGAACACTACACCCATTATAAATGTGCATCAGTTATCAAGCCTCTGAATGTAAATCACATGACCATGGGGATCAAAAGTATGAAAAATGGTCATAACTCACTTTTCTAATGAGTAACTTTGAATTTCACTAAGTGAACTGTTGTAAGTTGAGGACTACCTGTAGAAGAAAATAACCTCTCTTCATTTTTAAACCTAAAATGTCATGCTTTGCAAAATCCACCCAAATGCAATACTTTCTGTTTAAATCAGTGTTTCTCAACCCTGGCATCAACTTGATGCTAGCTGGGAAATTTTGAAATTAAACTTCATATATCTTAAAGTTGTCAAATTTGAGAAACACTCGTTAAAACTAAAGGCACCTTAAAGAGCATTTTTTATATTTTTATAGAATTTTATTTATATAGTTTTAGCTTTTAATATTGTAAGTCTCCCAGAGTTACTCTGTGGTAAGTTAGGTAGCCAATAAATTTGATAAATAAAGTGAAAATATCCCAGAGAAAAGCAGATTCAGACTATTATGGTTTTTAAAAATAAAACATATTAACAAATATAACATGCAGTATTTCACTTCTTTCAGAAGACAGCTTTTTTCCTTTGGTTGCATTGAAGAGAAAAGAATCATAAATTGGCCCTCAATAATTTCTCATGTACAAGGATTCAACATCATAGCTTGAATTCAGGGAGAGAACAACTTTATTGACTCTTTGCAAGAAATAATGGAATATCATGGACATTGATGATACATAAGAAAAGTTATTTCCTGAGTAGCAATAACCTATCCATGGCTTTGCAGTGGGGGAGAAATAGATTCCCTATGCACAACTGGATCCAGGAAACTTAATTCACTATCTTAGTTGTGTACAACAGTAATTTTAACTAAAGAGTTGATGAGTTTTTAGCTCCAAGGGTATGAGCCGTAGCGGCACAGGTTAGAGTGCAGTACTTTAGGCTACTTCTACTGCTTGCTGGCTGCCTGTAATTTGGCAGTTTGAATCTCACCAGGCTTAAGGTTAACTCAGCCTTCCATCCTTCCAAGGTTGGTAAAATGAGGACCCAGATTGTTGGGGGCAATAGGCTGACTGTAAAACTGCTTAGAGAGGGCTGTAAAAGCACCGTAAAGTGGTATATGTCTAAGTGCTGTTGCTATTCACAAATATGTTTTCAAAAAACCAAGATAGCAATTCTGAGAGTGAAAATTCCTCTCGTTTTTTTATATGGGCCATATAAGGAAGCATATAAAAAGTGAATTGAATTTGGATCAATCTGTCACAGTCACGATCTTGGTTGTTGTTTTTTAACCACATTCTGCAAACACTCTTGCAAAGGCTTATATTTCACTTTTGATTCTCAACTTTCAGTCCTGAAGCAGCCTATGAAATACAGTTGGGTGCTTATAAACTCCTGGACCCTTCTCCTAATATGGTGACATTGGATGTTAAACGTATCATCTCCCACCCTGACTACACGAAAGAGGCGGCCTCCAGTGGGGACATTGCTTTAGTGGAGCTGAATTCCCCAGTGACTTTCAACAACTATATCCTTCCCATCTGCTTGCCAGCATCTTCTGTGGAGTTTCCTGCAAATACAAAGTGCTGGGTCACTGGATGGGGACAGATTGGGTCTTCAGGTGAGGAAACCTGGAGGAAGCATGTTTAATTGTTCTCAAAGAGACCCAGAAGGCTGGGTTATGTGTGATGTTTGTTTGTTTGTTTGTTTCCTTGCTTCCTTGCTTCCTTCCTTCCTTGCTTGCTTGTTTTTTCCTTTCCTGGTGCCCAGCCATACACATCTTTATTTAGGAAAAGAAAGCTGCCGAGGTTGCTTTTCCTATGTGGGTTTTAAAGCCTTTCCATAGTCTTCCTCAACATGACTTGATGTGTGTTGGTTGCATCATAGACAGCAAAATCTTTATGAGAGTTGTCATGGAGTAAAGTAATGTGATCCATGGTGGTGCAATGGTTAGAATGCAGTATTGCAGGCTAATTCTGCTGACTGCCAGCAGTTTGATTCTCATAGGCTCAAAATTGAATCAGCCTTCCGTCCTTCCAAGGTCAGTAAAATGAGGACCTAGATTGTTGGGAGCAATATGCTGACTCTGTAAGCCATTTAGAGAAGGCTGTAAAGCATTGTGAAGCAGTATATACTGTAAATCTAAGTGCTATTGCTATTGCTAAACTGAGTGAGGAAGTCCATCTCTATGAAAAGTTTGGTTTTACTGAATTTGTTTTGAATAAAGAAGCCTAATAGAACTGTAGAACTAAAGAATTTAGGTGGTGTCTATCAAATGAATCTATACATGGAGAGGTGGTAAAGAGAATGGTAGATTTCAAAGTACAGATGAATTGCTTGCACTGACCTGGAAATGGTTAGAGTACTAGTTTGGAAGAAGCTTTTTGAGGTATCATTGAGGGCAAACTAATGGAAGTCTTTTTTAAATACATCTGTTTAAAAAAATGGGGAGTACAATTTTTCATGACTCCAACTATATACAATAACAAACAAGATTACACAAGTGGCAAGGTATATTCCACACATAAGTACACATTATAAACCTGCCCAGATGTTGCTGAAATACATTAGATTTCCCAGAATCAGTCATCTTCCTGGTTGGGACTGCTAGGAGTTGTGGTTTAGCAACATCTGGAAGTCTACGTATTGTAGATAAATCTGTTGTCTTTGCATTCTGGGAATGAAACTTGTCCCATTTTTCTCTTCTACAGTAAACTTGGCATCACCCCAAATCCTTCAGGAACTGGAAGTACCAATCATAGATCGCAAGACCTGCAACAATCTCTATAACATAAGCAAAAAATATCAGTTACAAACTGATATTGTCAAAGCTGATATGATCTGTGCAGGGTACAAAGAAGGTGGAAAGGATGCCTGCCAGGTAGGATATTCTAAAATCTATTCTTTAGAAAGTCAAAATGACACGCAAAGATAAATACTGGACAACCAAAAGAAAGTTGTATAGGTATCTTCACGGTTCTGGAAGGAGTTAAATGTATTAGGCATTTGTTAAACTGATTCAAAAGACCAGGAGTGCAAAAATATGGGCCACAATTTCTTTGGGGTTCTTCAGGCTAAAAGTAACCTGTCTACCTCTCTTCAATGATAAAACTTTTTCAAATACATAAAAAAACATCTGCACCACTGGTAATCTATTCTTGGATGCTGATTTTCCTGAACATGAAGAGAGAAATGATCACTATTCAAAGTGATATTAAGTAATATGATCCATCAGGATCTCCCTCTTTTTGAGTAGGAAATTGTGGGGAGGAGGGGTCATAGAGAACAGGTGCCTTGAGGCAAAATGGATGACTTCAATCTTGAAAAGCAAAAATGGGCTTGGCCTTAACCACTTCAAGAGTGGTCCTTGAAATGCAATGCAAAGCTTGCTGTGACCCTCAACCTGATGGAAAGTATGAGGCCCATGGAGTCTTTCTTTCCTATCTTAGAGAAGCCATCCTCTAATGATCAGTTCTCTTTTACCCTCTGGAAGAGCAAAGGGAAAACAGGTTCCAACCAATTGAAAAAAAATCTTAATCAATAACCATGTAAGTTTGGGAGTGTGGGGCAGTCAGTCATTCAATTTCATATACCTAGAAAAAAGCTTTATTAAACTCGGTTATGTTAATTTATGAGTAGGCCATCCTGCTGTAATCATACAATATGCTTAATCTGTTTAAAGAAATAACCTTTTTTACAATACACTGAATCATAAAAACATCAAAGGGGCTGGGTTAGCATGATACAGAATGCAAAGCCACAACAACACTCAGCCAATATAAAAGTTTTAATATTAGGAAATTAGGAAACTATTATAAAAGCTTAAATATTAGGAGTATTAGGACCTTGTAAAGGCCATGAGAGGCTTAAGAGCACAGTGGGGATATAATGGTATGTGGGAGACAGGAAGAACAATCACAGACCAGGCAATAATCAGATAAGAGGCACCAAACCCTCTGAATAAATGGAGCATGACAAGTGTCTCAGAAGGGACCATGGAGAAGAGATGTACTTCCAGATTGATAGATTGTTAATGTAACCTTATAATAAAAATAGAGTTAGACCTCCTGGGTGTGCATCTTGTCTAGGCTATTTCAGAAGGATGACAGGATGGAAGTAGTTTTGGTGTACATCACTTCCCACAGCTGCTTTAAGAAATTGCAGACATGGGCCACATCCACAGCCTTCATGTTCCAAGGCATTTGGGAGGATTCAAATTCACAGTGCTGCTTAACATGTTGTCTGTATTATTCCCATCATAATTGAGGGACAGCAATATATATAATCTCTGGCACATTCCACCTCCCAATCAACTTTGGCAACAAGGTTGAAGGAAGATGCAGAAATTACATAAGTGAGTATTTTAATATTCATTTTTACTATCAAATTTTGGAATTGTTGAGATGCACTTTTACAAAATGACCTGAGATTTTTCAATTATATTTTTTACAGCATCTGTAAACAGAGATTGGATTTCTAAAAGTTTAAAACAGATGAAAAGTGTAGTCCACATCCAAAAGCATGCATGTGGTCACTTCCTGTACACTGGAGGTCAATTGCTGATTGACATCAAGATTTGATATGTACTTACTCATGCCCTCAGGGTTCAATAGGGTTTATTAATCTACTCAGAAGATGAATAGTTAACTAATCTTTTCTCAGGAATTTCACTGAGAGCAAAAACAAATATAATAAATATAATACATGCCAATAATTTTGCAATCTTCCAAAACTAATAAATGTCAATAAATCCATTCCTTTTCAGTAGAATATACCATAAAATTCTGCTCTAATTCTTTCCACTTTTTTTTCAAATGAAGAAAACTTGCTAGCTTTAAGGAAGTTGAAGTTCTCTTTCAATGATATATACAGGTTCTCATCTTACAAGGTATTATTTCCCATCAGCAAAGTTGATAGTTATTTTAAAAAATATTTTAAAATTAAAACTGGTATGCTACCATCAACAAAATTAGGATATAGTAGGAAAAAAAGGACATGATTTGTTTCAAGTTATATAAAATTCTTCAGATTCTTCAAATTAAACTACATCTTGCCTCCTGACTTCATGGGAAAATCTTGGTAGTTTCTTGGCAATTTCCCTTGGCAGGGAAGATGGCAAGTCTCTTTGTTAAGACTTCCTGCATTGGCACTCACAGTGCCATCCATCCTCCAGCCTTCCTGCACTATCACCAGATCTCCAAGGCTCCCCCGCTCCCGCACTTCCCGCAACTCACATGCAGGCACCCTCTCAAGGCCTTCCCCAGCCTCATTCACCTACCCCACAAAGCACTCTACCTCCCTGTGCTCATTACCTAGGACTCCCACCACTTTTCACTTAACCTGCATGTCTTGGGGTTACAACAATAACTGGTACTGCTTGGATTACTATCACTAAATGATACAGTCCTGTGACATCGCCCTTTACAAACACATCACTTAATGACAGCGATTCCAGTCCTAATTACCACTGTAATTTCAAGGACTACCCGCAACTAAAAAAAAAAACCACTTGAAAATGTCACGGGTGTTTTGCATAGCAGCTCTTTCCATGGATTAGGTCCATATGAAGTGGACAGAGTTGGAGAAACTCTCAGAATGATGCCATTTAATTCTCTCTCTTTACACATGGCCCCGTGTGTCACTTGCTGGCCAAACACCAGGCTTTAGCTAAGGTTTCCTTTTGTGTTTGCTGCCCAGTGCACTCCTCATATGAACAAGAGCCCTGATATGAATATTAGGCCTGGGAAAGATTGCCATATTTTGCCTAAAGGTGCTTTAACATCAGACAAATGTGATTGCCTTCACTGAGGTGCAGTTTTAGTGCTATGTATCTCATTGAGAGCCAACACTCTGCATTATTTTTAAAGAGATCCCTCAGCACATCCCAGTAACCGGAAGAAGTTTCTATGCCAGTCCAGAAGCAAAGCCAAGAGAAGAGACAGATTTACTTCTTCCTTTAGAAATTGGGAGTCTAACCCTAAGTGACGTGGGTACTCTATTTTTCTTATCTTCATTTTTAAGTGCTCTGGTTTTATTGTATTGCGAACAGTTGCTGGGGTACATCCACAGTTTCGTTGTACTTGTACAATGACAATAAAGTTCTTGTTATCTCATCTTAACCATTAAGGGGATTTAATCTAGGTCTTTCTGCATGCAAATTTTATTGCACTGTGGCAGTTCCTTGTCTAGAAGGAACCAAGGGGTAAAAGTCATGGATAAAGCAGTGATTGTATATTGAAATAGGAACTACAGGAAATAGATGTGCTGAAAACTTCATTCCTATTCCACTGAATATTTTTTATCAGGAGGTAACCCCTTTGTTCTCTTTTTTCTTCACAGGGAGATTCTGGAGGACCCTTAGTTTGCAAATCCAATGGGGTGTGGACACTGGCTGGGGTGGTGAGTTGGGGGGAAGGCTGTGCTCAACCCAACCAACTTGGCATCTATACATCAGTGCCTTTCTATCTAGATTGGATCCAAAGCAATATAAATAGTGGTGGACTTTCAAACTTCCCCAGGATGACTCTTCTTTTGCTGATTTTTACACCACTCTTCCTATGAAATACCCACCCTCAATCACTCTAGACGTGTGTACCAGCAATACTATGAAGCTACTTTCCTTTCAGCAAGCTGTTGACCAAGGGATTGATCATGTCAGATTCTTTTGGGGAAACAAGAAGTATATATCACAACATAGTTGCTTAAGTTCACCACAGACTGCAGAAAAGCAGGGTTTCATCTGTTCCAGTGAGAGTCAAGTACTATGAAATATTGACCAATTTGGTAGGGAAAAGAGGGAAATGATGAAAATCTCACTTATCACATAAGATCTAAGATACTAAAGTATGTTCTGCCATCTGGTGGTGAAATATATAAATATAAGCACTTGGTTACTCTGTGTTTTTGTTCCATTGTAGCACTTCTAAGTCTTGGTTTTAAAATTGTTTAAAACATTTGCACTTTACCTAGCTTCTTCTAGGCAGTCCAATGTACTTTTCCATTATTAAGTGGGTCCATACAACCTATTGGTGCCGGATGTTGCTTAGTTTTACTTACCACGTATGAATGTAAAAAATTGTATTGTAGGAAGTTAGCACCCACCCTTCTCCTAGAAAATTGAAATATCCTAGGAAATATTAAAAAGGCAGAATATTTCATCTAAAAAGAGTAGAAACTCAGAAGCAGAAACTCACCTCAGAAGCAGAAACTCACCCCCACCTTTGTTAATGCGTGGGGCATTAAGGCCTGGGCCAGAATACTTTACATAACAAAGATCTCCAGGTAAAGCTATAGCAATTGCCAAAAGCCCTTTTCAGTGCATCATCATCCAGCAAGGCTCAACCAAGCCTGGAACTCAGGACAGCTTACAAGTTGCCCCTGCATGGCCCCATGGGAGTCTGACAACCAATCAGAATACAAGCTCCAATTCAAATCCCAACAAAGGTTATAAAACCCAGGCACTCTCAGCATTATCAGTCCTTTCTTGATCTCTTCCTTCACCTTGAAGCATGTGATTGATCATCCTTCCTTTTCACTTTAAGAGCTCCAGGCCATGTGGTCCTGTCCATTATTAAACCTTCCAAACAGCCACCATGTTTCCAGTGTCTTTTTCCCCATTTGGAACTGAACCCAGAAGGATAATTCTTCCAACAGTATTTTGTACACAATATTTATGGTACTTTTCAACTGGGGCCCATAGAATCTATTGGTGCATGATGTAGTTTGGGCTTTGCTTAGCACATGTTGTGAATCCAAACAATTGTATTTTGTACACTATGTTTGATTTAGCACAGACTGCTAAACTGACCACTGTTGAAGATGATGACAAATATCCAAGTATCTCTTATTGATATTCTATTTTAGTGAAGTTCATCGAGCACTATCGGTAGTATGAGCTGTATCACATTTGACTGTGGAAAGATGACAATATTTTTCTGTTGGAAAACTTACCTATTTGGGGAGAACTTTCAAGTCCTTTCTTCAGTATGCTAAGCTACTCAGAAAATGAGGAAACAGAAGTTTTGAATTTCTACAGCCTTAAATGACAAATCCAATTTACATTATGGGCTATTAGTCAAAAATATTACTGCATTATAGTTACAGATTGGAAATGTACTAGATACACATGGAAATGCAGCTTTTTCTTTGGCAAACAAAATGTTAGGATGACTCAGATGTGGCAACCTACCCCAATAAGGCATATCTCTCAAACTGTGAAGCATACCTCCCTTGGAAGGTGAAGATCACCCACCCCTCTCCTAGAAAATTGAAATAGCCTCGGAAATATTAAAAAGGCAGAATATTTCATCTAAAAAGAGTAGAAACTCAGAAGCAGAAACTCACCTCAGAAGTAGAAGCTCTCCCCAACTTTTGTTAATGGGTGGGCCATTAAGGCCTGGACCAGAATACTTTACATAACAAAGATATCCAGGTAAAACTATAGCAATTGCCCAAAAGCCCTTTTCAGCACATCATCATCCAGAAGGCTCAACCAAGCCTGGAACTCAGGACAGCCTACAAGTTGCCCCTGCATGGCCCCATGGGAGTCTGACAACCAATCAGAATACAAGCTCCAATTCAAATCCCAAGAAAGGTTATAAAACCCAGGCACCTCAGCATGTCAGCCCTTCTTGATATCTTCCTTCACCTTGAAGAATGCGATCATCCTTCCTTCTTTGGAGCTCCAAGCCATGTAGTCTCCTCCATTAAACCATCTTTCCAAGCAGCCTCTATGTTCCCAGTGACTTTTTCCCCACTTGGAACTGAACCCAGAAGGATAATTCTTACAACAGTGTGAAGAACCTCTTGACTACATATTTGCAATAAACCCACCTTTTTGAAAGTTTAATTAGTGTTTCCATTGTTCTTTTGGGTTCATTTTGGTGTTTGAATTTTTGGGAGAAGGTTTACATTAAGATTACATTAAAGGCAGGTGTGATAACACCTATTTTAGGTGTACAGGAACACAACTCCCTATTTTTTTAAGTATTTCCCGATAATTCAATGATTTGTAATACAGCACAACTGGGGAAACGATGGGGACGTGGTTTCGTTTTTTTACAGGTTGCGTGCTGCTGCAAAGCACTGAAAAAGCCAAAATCCCGAGTATGCAGCCCAGAATCATGAAACTCCATGTTACAAAATGGGGCTTTATAGACAAGCCACAAATGCCCTTCTCAAAATGGCAGCCACCGTCCTACGTAATTAAATATATGGAGCCTTGCACTTGACTTTTGAATCACTTTTAGTTCGGAGAGGCCTAAAACGGGAATTGCTTCCTTAAGACAATTCCCATTTTATTCTCGCCACCATTCAGTGTTAAGCTTATAAAAAAAGATTAAAGTCCTTTCCAAAGAAAAAACAAAAACCCACAAGCCGCGGCAAAAAAAAAAAAAAAAACACCCCGCAAAGGCAACGTTTAACTTCCGCACTCTAACGGAAGCAACCATAGAGAGTAGTCGAGTCATGAAAGAAAGCCCTTGGAAAGTGGCGGCGCTTTAAGCCGCGACGACCTTCCCAAACTGGGCGAGGCTTCAAGTTGCCTCTCCTAAGATGACAAGCGAGCGCTTCCGTGTCGTTGACCCGACTTTTCTTCCGGCGGCTGCTTCCGCGAGCGCTTCTATGGGCCGTCTATGGTCTTTTTTTTTTTTTTTCCGACCGAAAGCCGTAAGGCGAGCGTCGAATGGGGCGCATGCGCCACAGTATTCTTTCACCCCTAAACCGGGTTGGGTTATATACCGAGATTGCAGTGCATGTTGGGAAACCGGGGGTTTTGCTGCTTTTTCCTCTCTGGGGGGTCTGGGCTGAGGCTGCATCTGCAGAGATGGTGAGTCGGGGAGGGCAGCCGCCTACGGGAGCGGGGCCGGGACCGGGACCGACCGCGACCCTCCTGAAATCACTGTCCTCGCTCCTTTGCCTTTCTTTCCCAGGAAGAGGGGTCCCCACTGCCCTTTCGTGGGACGCTCCTCGTCGTCCCGTCGTCCCCTCCGATCTCTTCCCCGGCTCCGTTTTGTGGGGACGCTATCCGGGCTCCCCCGCGCACCGCCTTTCTCGACACCCCGAAAGGAGGCAGCTTAGCTCCCTTTCCCCCGAATGGTCTTCATCGGGTTTCCTCTGGTTCCGCCTCGCCCGCCCGCCCCTCACCTCCTCCCAGTTCGCTTTATCGTCCCAACAGCCCTGCCAGGTGGGCTCCGAGAAAGGTTGAGGGCAGCCCGGTTTTACGCGATAGAGACAGAGAGGTTTTCCCGGTGGCTGTGGGTGGCGCTGAGCTATCTGGCGCTCCCATCTTGGGACTTCCAAGACGCCGCCCTCGTTTATTCATTGCAGTCGTTTTGTTATTTCCTCCTCTCTGGTGTTTATTTTTAAAAGGAACCCAGAAAAGACTTCGGTTAGAAAGACTTTGATAAGTTTAGCTCGGAAGGGTTGATCTCCCAAGGAAGTTATAGGAGCTTCTGGATGCTTTTGGCATCCAGGCTGCTTTGTACGAGGAAAAATGAAAAATTAATAAAGAAAAAATGACTTTCAGTGTGTAAAAAGCTTCCCTGCTTCTGGGTAAAAGTACTCAGTACACCAAACTGTACTTAGTACACCAAATTAGCTCTTAACAGTATTGCAAACATAATAATTCTAAACTTCTAGGTACTTTTACTCTCTAGGGCATAGTATGAAAAGACTACACAAAACTGGAAGTCACCTCCAACCAATGAACTTGGCCAAATTCTTAGTTTGGGGCTTTTACCCTTTCTTTAAGATGCTCTTCAGGAACTTTGGACTTCAACTCCCATCAACCCTTGGTGATCTGGCACTGGGAAAAGTGTAAACAAAAATATGTAAAAAGACAAGTGCTGGGGTTAATGTACCTTGAAATGGTTAAAACACCATTACTGCTTCCTATCTACTCAAAAGGAAGCTGTTAAACCAGTGTTTTCTTAAGTTTAGAGGCTTAGTATAAATGAGTGTTACGATTGCAACATTGTAAGAGCCAGTTTGGAGTTGAGCTTAAGACATCAGACTAGAAACAGGGAAACTGTGTTCCAGTCCCACCTTGGTCACTCAGCCAGGTGCATGACCTTGGGCTGATCACTCTCTTTCCAGCCCTAGGAAAGGGGCAGTAGCAAGCCATTTCTGGAAAAATTGCCAAGAAAACTGCAGGGATTTGTCCAAGAGGTTTCTAAGAATCAGACACAATTGAACAGAAGTAAAAGATACCATTTCAGTCTTAATATATGTATAAGAGACCCACCTAAAGTTATCTATGAATATCCTGTCTCAGGAGGAATTTGAGCTTGGGCACTGTCATGGCCTATTTGGTACATAAACTCTGATGTCATGATTTTGGATTTGATTCAATCTGTAACCTGCCTTTCTTCATCATATTAATTTTGCCTTTATTATTTTTATAAATATCTCAAGGCAGCTAATCTATCTTATGCTTCTTTATCTTCCTATATTCTTTCAACAACAACTTGTGAGTTGGACTGTGAGTTACAGGCCCAAAGTCTCCCTTCTGGCCTTCATGCCTAAGGTGGTAGTAGAATTCATAGTTTTTAGCCTGGGGCTTAACTATTAGACTAATAGACTCTCTACATCACATCTCACCTCTACATCCTACCTTTTTTCCTCCTACAAGCTTGTAGAACAGGGGTCTCCAAACTTGGCAACTTTAAGACTTGTGGACTTCAACTCCCAGAATTCCTCAGTCAGCCATGCTGGCTGGGGAATTCTGGGAGTTGAAGTCCACAAGTCTCAAAAGTTGCCAAGTTTGGAGACCCCTGCTGTAGAATAAGATGGATTGAATCTGACTCTCTCCAGTCCAAGTTCAACATCTGAACCTTAGGAGTGAATCAAAGACTTGGTTTCTGCAAAATAGGGTGATTTAAACATTAGCTATGAAAGGTTACCCTTTATGATGGGAAGAAGTTAAGTTGCCAGAGTGTCTGCATTCTGAATGGGCAAGTATCTAAACCAGAGGTCCCCAAACTTGGCAACTTTAAAACTTTGATCTAAACTAATTATGAGATATTTGCCACAAGTAAAAGAACTTTGGATAACTTCTGAAATAGGATCAAGAAACATACAATAATAGTTTAGGGAATCTTGCAAATGTGAAGACCAGAGTTGCTAATACAGGTTTGCATTATATATGAGAACTGAACCATTGTTTTGCAAGAGCTTTTCCAAATTAGTGCCATCTATATATACTGGACTACAATAGCTGCCATTCTGTTGTTATTCCTACGGTACTGGCTGTGAATGATGGAAGTTGTCAACCAACACATCTGAAGAGTATCTATCACACTGAGGAAGTCTGGATTCTCTAAATCAATCTGGAAGATCTAACATCTGTCATTCTTCTGCCAGGGTGCCTTTTGTTAGATTCAAAAATTGTACTAAGCCAAGGTTTGTTTAACAAATTAACTGGGTTTGTCCAATATACTTACCGATCAATATCTAATATGTTATATATTCTCTGGTATTTATGGAGGGTCTGGCAGCATTGGCTACCTGGAGTGCCTTCTGTGGTTTTAGCTAACATGCCCAGCTGCATATCTATGTAGAGAGGAACAATCTTGCCATAGTCATTTGTGATCCTGGATTCTGTCTGGAGAAAACAACTGGAATACTCTGTATGTAGTTTAATAGAGGGACTACCTACACTTATACTCACCTGAGCCTTAAAATAGTCCATAAGAACTAGTCACATGGTTATTAGTTGGCAAGTATTAGAAATAGAATTGTAGTATATTGTGAAAGTAGGATCTTTAATGGCTCCATCCTTGGCAATGCCTGAAGGACGATTACATTTACTACAACTTCAGGATTCTGAGGTATTAAGCTGGTTGTAAATGACAGTGCTAATTTTAGTATACAATTGTTAACGACTGCTGTTTTGTTTATAGCAAATCTCAATTGGCTTGACTCTCAGAAGACCTCAGAAGCAACAACAAAGTCTGAATGTAGGCCATTTTTTCAAACTGGACTCATCTGTTGCTTGGCAAATCAATCTGAACAGTATACATGTATTTTATGTATATTACATAAATGTGGATGTATTTTGGAGAATAATTGTCTAACATACCAAGTTGAGGTTTTCCCATTGTATAAAACTATGTCATTATCATTGATAGTGATGGCTATCAATTACGAATGCTACAGATTGCCTAATATTATGAAACGGTCTGTTGTCCAACAGGATGTCTTTCTAATGATCCGACGTCACAAGACAACTATCTTCACAGACGCCAAGGAGTCCAGTACAGTGTATGAGCTGAAAAGAATTGTGGAGGGGATTCTTAAAAGGCCTCCAGAAGAACAGAGATTATACAAGGTATGGGGAGCTTATTATAGAAAGTACTATACCTTTGGACTCTTAATAAATTATGGCATTACACCAAGACCTGCTGTACTGGCTACAGTGCTCTCCTTGATCAGTTCAGAAGTTATATTAATTTTTTGAATCTAACAAAATTGCTGCTTTTGGGAGATACTTCCATCTGAGATCCTACCCTATTAGCCTTCCAGAGAGCTATGAACTCCTGGCTTTTCCCATAAGAATTGGGTTAGGATATGAGTTGAGCTGTGAAGATAATTGGTTGGCACCTGGGGGAAAGACATTTTTGGTTTTAACTTTTTTTAATGGATTGTTGCGAGGTGCCTAGAGTTGTCATACAAGACGGGGGCCATATATGTCTGGTAAATAAATAAATAAACTATTGGGTCTTCAGCACCCAGTTGTATTTTTAGATTGTAGATTTCCCAGGAGCTCTAACCTCATACTTCATTTTTTTTTTAGTAAGATCAAAAGTAAAAGCAAGGAGGAAGATAGCAAATGGTTTCCAGTGCACAGTGTTTTGCAAGTAGAGCAGTTTTAGTGGGGAAAAATTCAGACTCCTTACTACAGGTATACCTCGACTTAAGGCCACAATTGAGCCCAAAATATATGTTGTTAAGTGAAACATTTGTTAAGTGAGTTTTGCCCCATTTTACAATCTTTCTTACCACAATTGTTCTTACCACTACAGTTGTTAGGTTAGTAACACAGTTGTTAAGTGAATCTGGCTTACCAATTGACTTCATTTGTCAAAAGGTTGCAAAAGGTGATCACATGACCTTGTGACATAGCAATGGTCATAAGTTTGAACCAGTTGCCAAGCCAATGAATGTTGATCACTTGATCATGGGGATGCTACAAAGGTCAGCGCAGTCCTAGCATTTGAGATGTATTTCAGGTGTAGATCTAAAAACATCTGCTGCAGCAGTTAGAGCTGAATTGGGAATTCATACAATTCATGCACTATCCAAAATTAGAGCATATAATTACTGGCACAAAGTCAATGAAATGGAGACTGATAGACTCCCCAAGTTATATCTACTAGAGAAAATAAAATCACAACCACAAATCTCCCGGATTGCTAAACTAACATATTTTGTAAGAAATGTGGCCTTCCTGTCTCTTGCATAATAGGAGAATGGTTTTTTTAAAACAGCTGCCCAAAGAATTAAGGATATAGAAGCACAAAATGATACAGCTATCCTTAGTAAGGTAGATAACTTGAAATGGCTGAACAATCGTACTTTTCAAATAGGCAGCTATTTAAAGTTACAACTGCCAAAACATCTTAGGGAGATATTTACACGAATGAGATTTGAACAGCTTGACACAATGGTCAGATATGGGAGATTCCATTCTATACGCTACAATGGACCCCTCTGCATTTGCGGAGTGGCAGAGGTAGAAATCCTGGCTCATATCCTATTTGATTGTTGCCTGTTTAAGAGGATGAGAGACAGGTACCTTGGTTTATATACTAAATGAATGACCCATTGGGATCCCCATATCAAAACAACTTACCTTATGTGCGGCCAGAATCTGAAAATAACATTTAACACACACAGTACTTAAGCAGAATGGTTTGGTTAAGATTCGTATATGTGGGACTGATTGGGGTAGATTGTATGGGTGATACCGAAATATAATTTTATCATATTTTATTTATATATTAAATTAGAGTATTTTATTCCAATTTCATTTTAAATTGTTTTTATCAGATTTTAGTAATAATTTGTGACTGGAACTCTGCACTTTGATGTGACCCAAGGGCTAATCAATAAAGTAAAGTAAGTCATAACTGAAAAATGGTCATAAGTCACGTTTTTCAGTGCTGTTGTAGCTTTGAACGGTTGCTAAATGAACTGTTGTAAGTTGAGGACTACCTGTATTCATTTCTTTGCCCCACTCCATGGCAATTTGATGTGCATAGAACAGTTAAACCATGAGCTTGCAGTCTCATTGCCAATTTTTTTATTTTAACTACACATCTAAGTAGTAGTTCATGATTACCAGACTTTTTTTTAAGAGACTTCTCTTGCATCCTGGTTCAAATTACCACATTTTCTAGGATGATCAACTGTTGGATGATAGCAAAACTCTTGGAGATTGCGGCTTCACCAGTCAGACAGCACGACCCCAGGCCCCAGCAACAGTCGGCTTAGCCTTCAGAGCCAGTGGTGAGTGAAGTTGTTGCATACTTCTTGAAACCAAAGAAACACAACATTGCCATTGAAGATTAAGAGCCTGTGACAAGGAAGTGGTTTTCACTGATAACCTAAGGGCGTTGACCAAATTTGTCTTAGAAGAATATTCTTTGCCTGAGATGCTCCCTTTGAAAAGACCCACTTGTAATGGTGTAATGCCACACCTAAGATGGCAAGCAGCCAGGAGATGGCTTCCAGTAGTGGTGTTAATGTACAGCTAGATATATCAGGTATCTGCAACACATGCCATGTAGAATTTTTAGCATCTGCCATCTTAGAGCCAATCTGGTTCAGGAGTCCCTGATCACTGACTACTACCGTGTTTCTCCAAAAATAAGACCCAGTCTTATTTTCTTTTGGCTCCAAAATGTCTTATTTCAGGGGATGTGTTACATGCTTACCTTAGGACCACTGCAGCCAAGCCTCCCACACCCCGACCCCTGATGCGCTGCTGCCTGACTTCTGCTGCTGCAAGTGGGCAGGATCATAACTAGGGCTTTTTGGGGGGTAGGATTTATATTAGGCTCATGCATAAAAATCAAGCTAGATAGGACTTGTTTTCAGGATAGGTCTTATTTTTGAGGAAACACAGTAATGCTGAAAATTGGCAGCATAGAAATCTACCATTTTACATTGAGGCAAAAAATATACACAAACTGCAATAGAAGCCTTGAAACAGGCTTAAGGTACTTCCTAGAGTACAAGTAGTCCTCAAATTATGACCACAGTTGGGACACGGATTTCTATCACTAAATGATGTAGTCATTAAGTGAGTCATACCTGAATTTATGACCTTTAAGTGAATTGTTAAGTGAATCCAGCTTCCTCCATTGACTTTGCTTATCAAAAACCTCCTACAAAGGTTGCAGCTGGCAATCACATGACCCCAGGATGGTGAAACCATCATAAAGTAATGCCGGTTGCCAAGCTTCCAAATTTTTATCATGTGACTTCATGGACCCTACAGTGGTCATAAGTGCGAAACCCTACCCTAAATCATTTTATCAGTGCTATTGAAACTTCATAAAATTGTCAAATGAATCGTTGTAAGTTGATAACTACTTATAAAATCTCTACTTTCCAGAAAAGGGGGGGGGATCATCCCACACATTTTTGCATAATTGCTTCATCAGCTGCATCCCTATTACCCCTCACATTAAAAAAAATGCAGCTCCCAGTGGTTTAGTCTTGTTCCAGAAGCTTAAATTCTCAAAAACAGACCAGGTACCCCAGAATCCCTTAAGGATGAAAATGAGATTTTATCAAAGCAACAAGTTGATAAATTTTAACATGTGTCTCACTGGATTGTAAATTTTAACATGTGTCTCACTGGATTGTAAGCTGCTCAGTTACAATAATGTGAATTATTGTAAAATGCCCCGTGCAAGTTTGCTCAATCAGAATCAGAGTAGAAAAGAGCTGAAAGAGACCTTAGAGGTCTTCTAGTCCAGCTCCCTACTCAAGCAGGAGACCCCATACCATTTCAGACAACTTAAAAACCTCGAGTGATGAAGCATCTACAACTTCTGAAGGCAAATGGTTAAATGTCCTCACTATTAGGAAGTTTCTCCTTAATTCTAGGTTGCTTCTTTCCTTGATTAATTTCCGCCCATTCTTGTTTTGCCTTCTGGTGCTTTAGAAAATAAAACATTTGGAATTTTGAGATGGTCCAGAATCCAGCTGCTAACTGCAGCCACAATTGACAATTTATAAAACATCACCCCTATGTGTCTCTACTCTTCCCCCAAATCAATTGGAAGGGATGGTTGTAACCTGTAAGGCCATATTAAGTCATGATGGCCCCTGTATTTTTAAACCTTTGGGTGTCCCTTTCAGGTCTTTGATGAATAAATAGAATAATGTTTTGAACTCAACATAACTGTTAGAGTTTGAAATCAATTGTTTGGATCACTTTAAAAATGTATATTTATTTATATCCTGCCTTTAATATTTTTACAAATAATTCAAGGCAGCGAGTACACCCAACACATTTTTCTTCTATTTTATTGCCTCTTAACTCTATTTCAAGTTTAAATCACAATTTTGAGCTTAAAATTGGTTATTGTTGACCACAGAACATTTCTGAATGGCTGGAACATCCTGTGTTGAGCATGATATGGGTCACTTAAGGCCTACATAATTTATTTGTTTTTATTCCTACTTTTATTTGCCTGGACTCTCGATTTTGGCAGAAAGATGGGCATAAATATAGTGATGAAATAAATTTTATCTCAGATGGGAAACAAGTAACTGATTTTAAAAATCATCACAAAGTTACAGAGAATGAAAGCAAGTAGGATTTGCTTAGGGATAACAACTATTTTTCCCCTAGGTTTGCAGGCAACCAAAAGAAAAGTATATTAATAATGTTACTGACACCCAAGTATCATAGAATCATAGGGTTGGTGGTGACCTTGGAGGTCTTCTAGGCTAGGGGTGTCAAACCCAATTTTATTGAGGGCTGCATCAGGATTGTGTTTGATCTCGGAGGGTCGGGTGGACGTGACACAGAATGTGTCCAAGTGCTAAGGTAGGACTTTCCTGAGACCCTCGCACCCTCTCATAATCTTTCCTTCCTTCTTTCAACCCTTCCTTCTTCATTTTCCTTCTTTACCTCCATTTTCCTTTCTTCTTCCTTCCCCTCTTTCCTTATTTTTCCTTCCTTGATCTCTTCCCATCTTCCCTTCTTTTTCTTTGGTTTTCCTCTTTCCCTTTCTCCTTTCCTGTCCCTTCTTGCATGCTCAAACGCAAAAGGGGAAACATTTCTCCTTTTGTTTTGTTTGTAGTTTGTTTTGATAGCCCTCTGCCAGTGAAAATGGAGCGTGCGCACCCCCGCGCTCCATTTTTGCTGGCAGAGGCACCATGGGCCAGTCCTTTGGTGTTTCCAGGCTGGCCCCATGAGCCAGATCTAAGCAACCTGCGGGCCTTCAGTTTGACACCCCTATTCTAGTCCACCCTACTTCCCAAGGCAGGAGTCCTCAAACAATCTTGGACAAATAGTTGTCTTTTCTTGAAAAGCTGCAGTGATGAATCAGCCACAAGTCCTGCTGAATAATTTTCACTGCCAGGAAATTCCTCCTTATTTCCAGGTTAGGTCTCCCTCTGATGAGCTTCTACCCGTTGTTGCTTCTCCTACTCTCAGGTGCTGTGGAGAAAGCATATTTTCTCTGTAGTAGCCCTTCAAATATTGGAATACTTCTCTGTGTTAAACTTAACATATCTTAATGTCTGTGAAGATTCTCAGTCATCTAGGTCATAGCTGTCAGTTGGATGACAAGCGAAACGTCTTCAAAGAAAACAAGAAAGTCCAGTAGCGTCTTGAAAAAGAATATTTAACATATCTAATTCCTTTAGCTGTTTTTCATATAATTTAGCCTCCAGACCTTTATCACCTTTGTTGCTCTTTTCTGCAGCTTTTCTGGGGCCTCAGCATCTTGTTTGCATTATGGTCACCAGAACTGGATACAGGATTCCAAATGTGGCTTCATCAGTGTGAATGGTATAGAAATAAAACGCTTATATGCTGCTTCTGGTTAAGAATTAATCAGGATTAAGCGGTCACTGTTTGAACGAACAAAATAGGTGTGAGCAGTTTATGTGCTCGACTAGTTCGCCACCGCTTTGGATTTCTCATGATCTTTACTTTTTGGCTTGGGATTTATAATAACCAGTGATGTCGCATAAAACAGGACCATTCATCCGTGTCTTTCTCCCCCTTCAGAAGATGTCTTTGAGGGCCTTCGCATCGATCCCTTCTCCAGCCCCCCAGAGCTCCCAGACGTGATGAAGCCCCAGGACTCTGGCAGCAGCACTAATGAGCAAGCAGTGCAGTGAAAGAGCAAGGCTTGTGGAATTTGCTGCAAACCCATGGTACCCTTGAACCTTCTTCCCCCAGCCTCATCTGACATGGAGAAAGATATGGCATCATCCCTTGTGTCTGATCTTTTAGCCTTCCTTCTCTCAGCAAGACTACATGTCGCTCTTTTAAGTCCAACCTCACTCATCTGACAGAGCTGTTTTAACTTTGGTTTTAAAAATAATAAAAAGGTCAGCTGTTTTCCCCCCTTTTTGTCTTGCATTGTATGCCTGTGCAGTGAAATGGAAATGGAGCCTTAGGACAAAGGGGATGTGATATCATGACAATTATTCTATAAACATTTCTGCAATGATTATGTCAAACTCTTTCTTGCCGTCTTAAAAATGAAGACAGCTAATCTGTCATTTAATACGGTATTCACACAACTTTTCAAAATGTGCTTTTTTCTCTCTCTCTTTCAAGAGGCAACTGGACTTTCTTTGTTTTTTCTTGAATGTGTTTTGCTTCTCATCCAAAAAGTGAAATGTCTTCAAGGAAAAACAAAGTCCAGTTGCCTCTTGAAAAAAGAAGGCGGGGAAAAGCACCTTTGGGACAACCATGACCTGGATGACTGAGAATCAGTCTTCTGAGGCAGCTTTCCTCAAGCTGTGAATTTCCTATTGTCAGTCAAAGCTAAGACAGACTCCTCATATCTTAGGTAACATTAGGCCCCTTGAAACGGCTATATGTGATCACATGTCACTGCAACACCCATTCAGTTAATTCTCTGCTTCATGACAGGCAACCTGGTGCCCTGTACATGTCTTGGGCTGTCTGTAAGTCTCACAATCTCTTCCCATTAGATGTGCTGGTTAAAGCTGATGGAATTGACATTAAAATACTTAGAGACATTAAAATACCAATTGCCTACCCAAGCCCACTTTATTACTGTAGTATTGCTCTCTCACTCTCCCAACTTTCTTTTTTTAACTAAATCTAGATTGCAAGTTGAGAGCTTAGTCTGTGACACCTAAGCTGGCAACAACAGCAGTTTCCTGTAGTGTCACTGTGCAGATGCGAGATAGGAGCTAGCTAGCTATTCTGGATGATCTAAAGCGAAAGCAGTAGCCATTTTTATGGCCATGTCTTTGTCATTCTTAAACTTAGAAATCATCACCTAAAATTGCTTGGAGAAATCCAAGTTTCCTTTGTTGATATCTAAGTTCTAAAAAAAGACAGCCAAACAAGGTCTGTGTGAAATAATTATAAATGCCGATTAGTTTTTGAACAAAAGTACCCCACATCCATGAGATAACGCAAAAAAATAGGTTTCGATTTGACACAGGAAAGAAACTGTGTTGTTTAAAATGCCCATACACCATGTGCCATTAGCAGTCCTGCGTAAAAAGCAGTGCTAGAAATGAAAAGAGGAAGGCACAATGGGCTGGTTTATGCTCTCCTAAGTTTCAGGCGTCTACTTTATTTTCATAAGCAAAAGGACAATATATAAATGCAAGCAGCTGGCCACCAGGGGGTACTAAATATTTAAGGTACTGTATAGTTAGGAACGCTAAGTGTGTGGAACAGAAGACGTTTAAGATCTCCACTTGCTTATTCTGTAATCTTATGCTAGCTCTCTGATCAAGCAAGCAACTCATTTAGCCCATTCCACAGCTTTGTTAAAGATTAAGCAGGATAATCTCAAGTATGCTGTTTATCACATTTAAATTAAGGACCAATGGGAAAAGACAATATGGAATATGGAGGTTGAAACATACCTTTTCTTAAAATTCTACTTAACAGTAAAGGTCTCATGTTTCCTTTGCATGAGGTGGGGAGAGGAATCCGGAGAGTATGAAAAACATAGCTCAGAAAAAGTCGTGCTTGTTAAATTGGGCAACTTTAGGGCTTTTTAAAATCTGATTACTATTTTTATAAAGAAATCAGAGTAGCACATATGTTTCCTTTCCCTTCATAAAATCTTTGCTGTGGCCATTTTAATTAAAACTTCACTGAAGACTGCATCGTCTCTCTGACCTCCAGGCTGGAGTGTTCGAATTCATTATAACCGATAAACCAATTTTCCAAACTGATATTCATCCAGTATGTTGGACTACAATTCCTGAATCCCTTGATTTAACTAAAAAAGTAGTCCAATATCAGTGCAGAAACCAGCATTGTGAACATAGCAACTGTACTACTGTCTATTGTACTGCTGTCTACAACAACTATTGAAACCCAAAGAGAGTCTGATATTTTGTGAGAATTATAACAAGAGTACAGCTTTTCCTTGAGCTGCTTACTAGACTTATCTCTCTTTACATGTATTCAGCATGTAAAAGTGATGAGAACTATAAAAGCAAAAGAGGACTGGACTTTTTTTCCTTAAATATGTTTTGCTTTCTATTTCTCAATCTGGAGATCCATTCTATGTCTACCTATAAAGGCAATTTCTCATATACTTATTATCTGCAGTTTTATTTTTATAATGGTGACTGTTGGTATCTTCCACCATTTTCTACACTGGAACTGACAGTCTTTCACAACATACTATCCAATGGGGGGAGAGGGGGCCCATTTGATTGGCTTCAGTGTTGGTCCACTTTGGTAGAAAATAATTTGCTTTCAAAGGACATCCCCTAAAATGGGAAACTTTAATCTGATTGGATAGCTACAATTTATGGTCATGAGCTATGTCTATGTAATGAGACCTGTGCTTAAGAATCTCAGCTATGTTGCTATAATTTGTGTAAATTTCTGTCTGAATGGTAATTGTAATTATTTTTTAGGACTTATGACTTGGGTCACACATTACATTAAACCATGATTTACTACGTACACTACAACTTGCTTATTACAAAACTCACCCATTAACTCAAGGCTAGCAAACCGGTGGCTTACGCATGTTGTATGAACTCAGCCTATGCTTATTTCCTTAGAGCAGGGTTGTCAAACTCATTTTTATTGAGGGCCATATTAGGGTAGAGTTTGACCTTGGGGGGGGGGTGGGGGGAGGCAGAGTGGCGATGGCCAGCGGGATGTTACTCAGATGCAGAGTTGGAAGGGACCTTGTAGGTCATTTGTCCAACCACCCCCACCCCCAAGCAGACCCTACACCATTTTTAACAAATGGCAATCCAGTCTCTTCTTGAAAGCTTCCATGATGAACTTCCCACAATTTCTGAAGACAAGCTGTTTCATTGATTGATTGCTCTCACTGTCAGAAAAATTATCCTTATTTCCAGGTTAAATCTCTCCCTGTTCAATTTTCATCCATTATTCCTTCTTCTGGCCTACAGTTGCTTTAGAAGATAGCTTGACCCCTTCCTCTCTGTGGCAGCCCCTCAAATACTGGAAGACTGCTATCATGTCTCCCCTGGTCCTTCTCTTCACTAGACTAGCCAAGCCCAGTTCCTGTAACCGTTCTTCTATGTTTTAGTCTCCAGTCCCCTAATCATTCTGGTTACTCTTCCCTGTACCTTTTCTAGGGTCTCAACATTTTTTTTATAATGTGGTGAACAAAACTGGATGCAGTACTCTAGGTGTGGTCTTACTAAGGCTTTATAGAGTGGTATTAGTACCTCACTTGATCTTGATTATATCCCTCTGTTAAAATTCATGTCAGGCACACCTGTGGCGGCCCAAGCACTCTGCCAGTGGACTACCATGCTTCATTTTCAACTGTGATGGTCTCCTGCAATCCTCTGCCAGCAAAAATAGAGCTCAGGAAGGCTGCATGTGACCCTCCATTTTCGCTGGCAGTGGCACCACAGGCCAATCCTTCACTGTTTCCAAGACAGCCCTGCGGGCCAGATCTAAGCACTGCATGCAGCTCGCGGGCCTTGAGTTTGAAACCCTTGCCTTAGAAAAAAACTATTTTGACATATTTAGTCAAGCATGTGTAAAATTGAGTCAGGCTGCTTCTTTATGTAGATTATTCTCTGATTCTAGAATTGTATTTTGAAACTTTGACTTTGTTCTCAGTTCAGTCTGCAACTGTTTCTTAAGAGACCATCTTAATTATTTAATGGTGAAGATCCATTGTAAAGGTTATGATTCTGTCTGAAGTCTGAGCCATAAGAATTTCCACCAGTTATAAAAAAAGTTTTTTTATTAATTTTTTTATTTATTTAAAACATTTATATAACCACCCATCATATTCCAAACTCTGGGGAGCTCTCAAAATAATGAGGTTACATCTTCTGCCATGTGTGACTAGCATCTGCCATTTCCTCACAACCACGTCTAGAATTGTCTATTTATGGTATTTTTGTGCAGATTATCATGTAGTATATGGAAAAATATAGACATGTTTTGCCAACCAGCATGCAAACTCTAGAACATCCAATTCTGCATCGTATATAGTACTTTTCCAGCTAAATATTATATGTTTTTTTAAAAAAAACATAATCTTTCTAAACAACTAAAGTTGTGTTTTTTTTTATGCAGTGTAGTTCCACTTAACTACTGAAGTGAGACAGGAAGGAAACATAATGAGGACAAGCAAATATGGAAACTACCCCAAAACTGTAGAAAAGTGTTTCTGCATTTCAGCAGAAATTACTCATCTATCTACCTGTTAAGGTTTAGAAAGTGCTGGTTGCTATACCAATAATGTTTGAAAAGAATATGCTTTTTCATAGATCCATAAATATAAATTTGTGCTATCTAAACAGGCAGTGTAGTGTTTGTTCTATGTATCCTGTAACAAATATCCATGTATTCATGAGCTTAACGAAAGCAGGTGAAAAGCAAATTTATATAGCCTCAACTTTTAGAACACAAGCATTCATTCGGATTGTCATTTATCTTGAAACTGCCCTATCTATTTTAATAAGTGCAAGATCTCACCTTACATTAGGGCTGCATTCAGTGCAAAATGATAACAGAAGGGTAGATCCTTTATAAGTTATTTAAGAACAAGATCACACAATGTTGTAACTTCCTGCCCAAAAAAATGATTTTATTATTTTTTAGTCGCTCCAGTTTCACCCGGCTGGGAATCTTCAAGTGTAAACTGCCATTCTCACTGATGGAAGCTATCAGTTACATTTTTAGGATGACAGAATGACACCACTCAGTAACAGATTGAAGCTACCTTGGAGGTCATCTAGTCCATCCCCCTGCTCATGCAGGAAAGCTATACTATTTTTAACAAATGGTTGTCCAGTTTCTTCTTAAAAGCCTGCAGTGATGGGGCACCCACAATTTCCGAACGCAATTTGATCCACCGGTTGGTTGGTTCTGAATTTTCTCCTTAGCAAGATTGCTTCCCTCCTTGATTAGTTTCCATCCATTGTTTCTTGTCCTGCCTTCAGGTGCTTTGGTAAATAGGTTGGTCCTTCTTTTCATTAGACTAGGTATACCCAGTTCCTGCAATCATTCTTCATATGTTATAGCTATAGTACTATTTTATTAATGCTATTTCTTCTCCCCAAGTCTAATCCATTCTACAATGGAAACTTCTAAGACAGCTTCACCTCCAATGTGTTGAGAATAATCCATTAGGAAAATTAAAATCCAGTAAAACTCAATTCCTGATTATTTTCACGGATACCTCTAGTTTGCTTAGCAATATTACAGAAGTGGTTTGTCACTGCCTACTTAGAATTTTTTTCCCCTAGCTTTCCGATCTCACCTATAGTCCTGTTATTTCCTGGTCATCTCTCATCCGGCCCAGCCCTGCTTAGCTTTTTGCTACCAGAAAAATACATAAGGTGTTTTTTCCTCGGCTGCTTTAGACAACTGCACTCAATCACTAGATGCAGGAACCATGTCTACAAAGCTTCCATCTAGCTCTCATTCAAACTCAAGTCATGTAACTCATCACAGCCCTCACTAGATCCAGATACAAATTTGGCATTTGTACAGTCTCACCCAAATCCAATAATGTGGAGAAGCAGAACAACAAGTCATCAGAAGTACTTACAAAGCAGCTTCATAGATATACAAAAAGCACAGGAGATAAGATGGGCCACAATTGCCAAAGGGTGAATAAACATCACCCAAAGCTTTGCACAGATAGGAACAGTACCACTGTATCATTTTGCCTCTTTACCCACAGGGCCAAGTCTATTAAGATATCATAGTCAGCAATATTGAATGTTCTTAACTGATCAAAGGTCCACAAGGTCATCTTCCCCCTTTCTCTTCCCTGATAAGAGATCATTGATCAGGAAAACCAAAGCAATATTAGTGACAAGCCAAGCTATGAAAAGTTCTTGTTCTAAACCAAACTTTTAGGTATAGAAGGCTTACAACTCTTATCGCCCATGAAAAGACATACTGCACTAATTGCAAAAGATTACACTTGTATGAAAATCAGTGCAAACGTCAAGGTGTTCTTCCAAGTTGTAGTTTCGTAGCTCTTTAGTTAAGATTCTGAGTAAGTTAAGATTCTGAGTAAGACTGCTTCCAAGAAAAACAGCGGGCTGCCATCCGTTTCCTTGGGGCGAATTTCTCATAACATCCTGATTTACAACCATATACTGTACATGTCCTTTTGAGCAAACAACAGACCACTACTTTTCAATTGATCAACAAATTTCTATGGTCACAAAATACACATTCTGGTTGTAAATTTCTTTAGAGTAATTTTGGTGCATGTGCTGATAATCAGGCTACAGGACGTAGCCGGAGGAAGGAGGGCAATGGAAATGTACAGCGGGAAACATGCCAAGAAAGTTTCGGAACAGGTCAGTGAGCCTACAGTACTCGCAGGTGACAATTCCCCTTCCCCCCTCACCAAGCACAGAAGCAAACGTCTTTCTGCTAGCAGAGACCGCAAGCCAACCACATCCTGTCTCATAAAATGGCGGCGAAAGCCTTGCCTGATTCTTCTCTGCAATTTCTGCCCATATAAGGCAATTGGCGATGAGCGTTATAGCTCACCACACATCCAATCACATGAAGCCTAAGTGCAGCACCCAAGCAGGAAGTCTCAGTCACACATATACGCCAATCTGGCCAAGCAAGCGAAGGGAGGAGAGGAAGCATCTAGCAGGTTGCAATGAGGAACAGAGAAGGGATCTGGAAACCAGGGCTTAAAGCTTCGTCACAGGGGAAGGGGGGAGGAACCCATGGGTTTGGAGAGGGATAAGAGCCAGGACTTGAGAAGCGAGATTCTCTGGGCAGAAAAATGGAGCAAGAAAGATAGGGGGGTACAGAAGAAGGAACTAGATGTAGGAGCTTATGTACAAGAGCCGGAAGGAGGAACATCTTTAAATGGTTACAAAAGGACTGAATGGAAGTGAATGACTCCAGACACCTGTTCCCTTTGCACCCAGACCCATGCTCATATCAAAATGTGACTCTCCTGTCTGCCTTCTGTCCTTTATCATGTCAAAAACACCTGTTCCATCACACATGAAGGAGGGGTCCTTCCTGTTCCATATCTAGCATGAGGTTCTCAGTACATTACATTTCATTTAGTACAAAAACAGAAAACATTGTCCAAAGGGTCAAATTACCATAACAAACATTGGGCTTTTCTTTTGAAATTTGATAGTCCAGGTCATAACTAATTATTTGGGAATATCTTCAGTTCTTTTCAATGCAGCTATTTTTAATAACCTCACTAACTTCATAATTAAGCCCATTTTACAGGTGGACAGAAACTAAAGGAGTTCACATTCTGCACTAAGCTAGAAATGGGGGTGGTTTTTTTCCCTTTTTTCCCCCATTCCCCAATGCAAGTAGATAAAACTCCTGGTACAAGGCCAGCTACATGCATGTTTGATCCTTGACTCTTCCTGGCTGACTAAGATAACCAAGAAAGATTGGTTGATCAAATACCCAGACTGGTCAATGCTTCACTGGGAGAAACTGTTATTATCCAGATTTAAGGTGACTGGGAAACCACTACTGAAGAAGTCCACTTGGGGTGCACCAAGTTGGACAATTTGCTCCAAACTCCAATGTAACATTCCTCTGTGAGGTGCTTAAAGGCCTTGTAGCATCTCAGTTCTATCAACTAGCTCTATTTTAATCTGAATGTAGGCTTGGGTTAAATGGCAATATAACATTAGTTATCCTTATAGATTATCCACAGGCAAGGTATGTCTCTACTGGCCTTCCAGAGTAGGCTTAGGAGGTACCATTATACACTGATGACGCCTGCATTTTATGTTTATATGAAATTACTAGAAAATATTATCAAGAGATTTGCAGTGCCTTATCAACATATGTGGGATATGCGCTATATTTTTCATTTTCATTTAGTACCAGAGTACTTATTGATGCTTAGAATCGATATCTGATGGCAACAATAAGCTTGGTAGGTTGAGGTTGAGTGAATTGAAAGATAATCTTTCAACCAAAGAACCCTGTGATTAGAAAACAGACAGATTCAGGAATAGGAATTAAGCTTGTTCTGAGTCTCATGATAACCTCACTGAAGAATTGAGTTAACAATCTATTGGCGCTTCAGATTTCAGTTCAGGTGGTAACTACAGCTAAGAGTACCTTTGGCCAGGTTGCCAACTACATTCACTTCTGATGAGATCAGACCTGACTACAGTAACACGTGCCCAGGTGACATGTAGACTAGATACTGAACTGTATTATATCTGATAGGGGTTACTTTTAAAGAGTCTTTATAGAATTCTTTATTGTCCGAGTGTGATTGGACACACAAAGAATTTATCTTTGGTGCCTATTTATAGATGACAACCAATCCAGAATGCAATCACAACATGGATTGACGTTTGCAGCAAGATCTACAAGTATTGCAGTGATTACAAGTTTGTTCTCACACCCATCTCAGAGCAATGGTGATATTTTAAGCTCTAAATGCATTAGGTCCAAAATATCTTAGGGACCATCTCTTCCCATTCAAGCACATCTATTTCCTAAGTTCTGAAGGAGAGACTCTTTACATTGTATCTCAGTGGTGGCCAAGGTACGTTTCACTGGAAGAAAAAGGCCATTCTCATTTAGACTGTGTCTGGCTTTCTGAAATTTCACTTCTCAGGAGATGAAACAAGTACTGATATTTCACCCAAGACCATACTGTAAAAAAAACATTAAAAATCAGAAATAAAATATTGTTATTTGCTTTTAAAAATTAATTGAAGGGGGACATGTCTTAGAATTTAATTAAATGCTATAATTCATCAAATATATATGTGTATATATGCATTGAGGCAAAAGCTTTACATGCAAATTAGTGGTAGTATCATCAACAGAATTTAATGTTTCAATTCAATTTCTCTCACATGCATGTTTTGAGGGGGCACTGCTTTTGTAAAAAATGAAAAAGAAAACCAAAGTAGCACACGAAGCCTAGCAGACATTTAGAAATTTTGTTTTAAACTAAACAGGTAGGTATTTTAAAAAACAAACTATGCTGCTTAAAGCTTGAGAGGTTATATTGACATCGGATACTTAATTCTAATGAATTCTGTTTGGTTCCACCTAACTGTAATGTTCAAATCCAGCCACAGTGGTATAGAAAACATAGTCTATGACTTAGGAATAAGCAGAAACTAGTTCACAGGTTCATCATAGTTTAGTGCAACATGTGAATCTTGAGAATGACTGATCAATACTACAGTGTGTATCCATAGTAGAGAGGAAACCTGAACCAGGTTAGGGAGAATTGTTTAAATTAATGTAATTGATTCATCCTTAAGAATAATTAATTAGCTCTCAAACAAATCCTGTCTTACCTAAATATCAATTATTTCAAACAACCTACACTATGGATAATTAAATCTAATTCTTTTTTGATTGGTATTCATTAACATTGTCCTCATTATCTTGCTGCATATCATTCCAGTCTCAAAAATCACCTACAATAGATAGGAAAAAAATGCCTTAATTTTTTTTCCTTTTTTCCAAATTCTATACCACTGAAAAATCATGAAATGCAGATGACTCCATGATGAGGATCCAAGGAACAATTGTACAGGGACAATGAACAAGGGTATTTCCGATAATGTTGATTTAACTTTTACAGGTTTTAAGCCCACTTCTGCTCTCCCCCACAATTATACATGCATCCAGAATGGGGAAGTGAATAGAACAGTATAATTGGAGAGGAAGCAGGTGGGCTGTTGGGTGAGGGAAAGGAAAGCTACTAACTAGTTCTTTTTTTAGCCCAATCAGTAAAAGTAGAAATTAAAAGTCTTGAGGTTTAGATATACATGATATCTTCCACCTGGATGTTTGTATGTTGAACCCATAAGTATGTAGTAGCCCCTAACGAACCATTTAATACCTTTCAGTGCAGTGTTTTAATCATTTTAATGCCCTGATTAATTTTGGTAACAAGATTGGTTTTAATGTTAATTATGTGTATAAAAATCCCTATCAAACAACTTCTTCCTCTTCACCACCACAGAGGAAATGCTTGCAATAAATAAGCTACATAATTTCCTCTGTGTACACACACACAAAGTACACTCTGTTCAAGGGGGGAAAGGTTTAATTCATACACTAACTTACCCAGGTTCAATCCATTAAGTCAATATGAGTTTGGCCCGTTTATTTAATCACATGGCTGCTTCAATTTATTTAGGAAAAAGATCCTGTAGAAATTCCTATGTTAGTTCAACTTTTTAAACCAGATGCCCTCAATCTGAGGCCCTCCAGATGTCTGGGAATCACAAATTCACACAATTCAAGCCAGTATTGCAGGTTTAAAATAGGTTTGCCACTGTTGATCGAAAGCCCTGGCTGTAATGTCAGATTGCCAATTTCTTTCCCCAAACTTAAATATTAGTAAGAGAGATCTTTTTCTACCACTTCATTGATAAGGAAAACTTACACCTGTGAAATTTCATGCTATGCTTTACATGAACAGATCTAAATCCACAGGGAAAATATACAAATTGATGAGCTTGGCCATAGACAAAGCACCAACACTCTGTTCAAACTTAGTTTGTAATTCTATCTGTCTATGGAGATTCTCAGCATCCAAGTCCTGGTTGTTCCAAAGGTGCTTTTTTTCTCAAGAGGCAACTGGAATTCTCAAAATGTCTTCAAAGGAAAACCAGAATGTCCGGTTGCTTCCTGAGAAAAGAAAAGAAAAAAGTACCTTTGGGATTGTAATTCTACCATGTATTCAACCGTTCCAAACCTCACACTAGTGCTTCCTTGTGCTATCTTTAAGTTTTTGCTTGAAGCAGAAGTCATAAAGAAGATGGACAGATCTGAGCAACTGAAAGAGCATCTCCCAATCATGTCGAAGAGAATCAGTAATACACAAAAGGAATGAGAAAAATCATTTGGAAAGTTCATACTATGGGAGAGGGCAGTAACAAGGGGCATGTGATTTCCGTACGTTGTGTGGTATGGCTATAAAAATAGGCATTATTTTAAGGGGAAAAGGATGACATGATGCTATGGAACTGACAGCCACTGAGGAAGAAAATAATGCTGGGGCCCACTGCAGAAAGTTAAAGGGACTTCAGACAGTCCTCAACTTACAACAGTTTGTTTAGTGACCATTCAAAGTTACAACAGCACTGAAAAAAGTGACATAAGATTCTTTTTCACGCTTATGTCCATTACGACATAAGTGGCCATGGCTATGTGATCAAACTTTAGGTGCTCGTCTACTGACTTGTATTTATGATGTTCCGGAGTCAAATGATCATGTTTTGTGACTTTCTGACAAGCAAACTCAATGGAGAAGCCAGATTCACTTAACAACTGTGTTACTAACTGAACAATTGCAATGATGAACTTAACAACTGTGCCAAGAAAGATTGTAAAATGGGCAAAACTTACTAATGAAATGTCTTTCTTAGCAACAGAAATTTGGGTTCAATTGTGGTCATATTTCAACTACCTGTAACAGGTAGACTACCTATACAAGACCACTTGAGAAGAAGAGCAGAGATGAGAAATTACAGGTCTGTCCCTGCTCCAGAGTAAATCCAGCCTTTTGAAAAGTACAATTTTCTAACCAAGAACTGGCTAGAACATGCTGGTAGGGAAATTCTGGTGGTGAAGTCCATGCATCTTAAAAGTTGCCAAAGTTGAGATACTCTAGATTAGAGGAAGAAATGATAATGGCAACCAGTTATTTGTCCATCTGGAGCAATGTATCTAAGCCTCTTCAAACAAAGGAAGTTGCCCTACCTTAAGCCATGACAGAGTAGCTTGTAACAAAGGATCATTAGGCTTAATGTCTATGGAGATTTTCAGTCATCCAGGTCAGAGTTATCCCAAAGGTGCTTTTTCAAGAGGCAACTGAAGCTTCTTGCATGCCAAGCTAAACATCTTCAGAGAAAAACAAAAATGTCCAATTGCCTTTTGAAAAAGCACCTTTGGAAGGATCATTAGGCTTATTTTACTTTCAAGCAAAAAGCCCTCCCAAATTTAAAGAGACCAGCTTTAAATATCATTGATGAGTAAATTAAGATAGATATAAGAGAAAATGTGAATTGCAGGGCCTTACATTTATATGATATTTTCCAGTTCCAGGCTAAAATACCTTTGTTCTCATAGACATTTTAGACTTTGATTGTTGAAAATTGAATGTTAAGTGCCTGCATTTCTGGAATCATGACTGATATACTTTGCACATTTATTGATTTTATTATGTTTACTCAGTGTACAATAAATAATAGGTTGGTCCCAAAGATGAGGAATTTCTGAACAAAGGGGTCTCAGCTGGTCTCCCTGAATAGATTGGCAAAACCTTTGGCAAGATATTGTTCTTTTAAAGACTTATTGGGAGCAGCAATAGAGAGAACTATGATTTCTTAAATACATGAGTGAGTTTACATATTTAGACAGTTAGTTCTTTGGGGAATTTAAAAATTACTATATTAAATCTACTTTAGGACCTACATTACTGCTTTCATGCTTTCCTTCTCAAGGTAGAAACTGCAATGTTGGCAATTGCCTCTTTGGATAGCAGTAGCGTTAATGAGTCACAATCAAAAATAGTTTCTAAGGCCAAAGTTTGCCTACTCATGCATTCGTGGATTCTGGTAGACTGATTTGGTATTGACAAGAGCAACGGCAGGAAGAGCCCAGCAAGACAAATGAAGTATTAGCTCTAATTTGGCTTGGAATAACCCTACCATTGTGGTGCAATGCAGTGCAGTGGCTAGGAGCAGGGCCTTCTTGGTGGCAGCACCATGCAACTATTTTGCAAGAAATATAAAGTACTTCTCAACTATAGAACCACTCAGCCCTCACTTATAATACTAAACATTAAATTAATAAGTAGCTTCATCTAAAGAAATAGTTAATCCCCACAAATGCCATAGAAATATTAGCAAGAGACCTTTGCATTCAGGACCCCTCCTGCTAAAATACTATGAATTAGAGAGGAAGGGCTGGAAAAGATATTTGGATGCCATGAAGCATCTATATCTAAAATGCAGAATCTTTTTTTTATTTTTTTATTGTGACAAACATTCCATCTTTTCTTTAAACAGTGTGTCATCTGGGGTACAAATAACTTGTGAAATAATATTTATGGTTAATACAATTTCCTTATCATAATAACAATAATTACATTCTTATTTTAAACTACTATACATGATATATCTTATCATTGTAACCATATCCTTAACTCCTTCCCCTCTATATTCATATATTCATAAGTGTTCTATATATCTATATTCTATGTTCATATATTTAATTTCTAATTTCCATTTTTCTTTTCCAGCCATGGATAAAATAATTCCCATATCATATAATATTCAGTTTGTTCTTTTTCGTTAATTGCCAGTGGTAATCTATTCATTTCTGCACATTCTAATAGTTTCCTGATCACATTGTCTTGTATCGGAATCTTTTCAGAATCATGCAAGTTATGATATTCCCTGTGACAATCTATCCATGCAAAAATTGAACTCTGAAGAAATAGGACAGGAAGAGTATTGCCACTGGTGAACATACTGTTGGAACAGACTCCTGAGAATATAACAGACAGCCAAGAAGACCATAATAGAACATGGAATAATAGAGTTGGAAGGAACCTTGCAAGTCTTCTGGATCATTAACACTGGATCATTGAACAAATCAATCCAAAATTCTCACTAGAGGCATAAATGGCAAATTATCTTTGGACAGATTATGCAAACATATATAAAGTTCTCTAAACAATGCTATAATGCTGGGGAAGGTGGAAGGAAATAAAACAGCACAACCAGAAACAAGTTGGATGGACTCATTTATAATGGCCAGGTATGCACCATCAGAAGACTTGAAGGACCAGGTAGGGGACAGATCAGCATGGAGGAAATCTACAGTGGAGATTTTAAAGATTTGTGAACTTTTTTGAATTTTCAATATTTCTGCATAAGTATGAGCCAAGACATGATCTGGTCTCCACACAAGTCCCAAAGCTAAATAAAGAGAATCCTGTTCACTAAATGAGTCAAAAACTTCTAACTTGTTCATTTATTCATTGAGGAAAATGATCCAAAACTATGCATTTGTGTGTGACAAAAGTATGTGGACTTTTGCTTTCAGTAACTGGTGTGCACCCCTTTAAGCATAATAACTGCAACTAAATATTTTTGATAATTGTCGATCAGCCCTATACACAAGTCTGGAAATTTTTTAGCCCATTCCTCCATTTACAGAAGAGCTTCAGTTCAGGAATTTTAGTAGGCTTCCTGGCATGAACTGTCTGCCTCAGGTCCTTCCACAACAATTCTATAAACTGAAGACCAAGATTTTGATTTGGCTATCACAAAATGTTGACTTTCTTTTGCTTTTACCATTCTTTGGTTGTACAACTTGTGTGCATTGGGTCATTATCTTGCTGCATGATCCATTTCCTCATGCACATTTTCTGTGGAATTTTCTGATACAATTTAGGATTCATAATTCCATCAATGATAGCAAGCAGTCATGGTCCAGAGGCAACAAAGTCGGTCCAAACTATGATATCATGTTTCACAGATGGGAAAAGGTTCTTCAGGTGAAATGTAATGCTTGGCTTTTACCAAACTTTCCAGTCAAGCCAAAAAGTTCTATTTTAGTCCCATCTGTCCACAGAACATTCTTCTGATAACCTTCTGGCCTATCCATGTAGCCTTTTGCAAACTGTTGGTGGGCAGCAAGGGAAAGTAGTTGTCTTTTCTTTACAAGTCTGCCACGCACATCATTGTTCAGTATTCTCCTGGTGGTAGTCTCATGAACACCAGCATTGTCAATGCAAGAGTCTTTAGTTCCTTAGCCATTACTGTGGGCTTATTTGAGATCTTCCAAAATCTTACACATCTAGTTCTTGATGTGATTTGGTTGGTCAAACATTTAGGAGAGAGTAACAATGATGTTGAATTGCCTACATTTGTAAACCATTTGCCTGACTGTAGATTAGTGCAAACTATTTGGAAATAGTTTTGTAACACTTCCCAGCCTGGTGAGGGTCAGGAACTGTTTTTCACAGGTCCTCAGAAACCTCCTTTGTTTCAGCCATGACGCACTTCCACACATGTTATAAAGATCAGACTTTGATAGTTGAATACCCAGAGTTGTATTCTTTAACTAAAGCAGGACTTCCCAGGCTCACACTGCATTATCATTCTATTGATTAAAACACCCAATTCTTATCTCCCCTTCAAATGAACTGTTAATCCTAGAGGTTCGTATCCTTTTGCCACACATAAATATGTAGAGTTGGTTCATTTCCCTGAATAAATACATGATCAAATTTAACTTGTTTGTTTAATTGGGTTACCTTTATTTGATTTTAGGTCTGCGTGGAGAACAGATCAGCAGAAATATTGAAAATTCAAAAGAGTTGCCAAGCTTTTAAGCACCATTGTATCTAGATGGTCACTAAGAATCAACACTAATTTGAGGCACATATTCACAGAGGGGAAGGGTATGGTACAATGCCTTCTCTAGAACTTTTTCTACCAGCTTCCTAGCAATTCTTTTTTGTTTATCTTTCCCCCACTATCACCCTCTGGCTCTTGTAGTGAAGGCGCGGGAGGCCAATTGAGCAAGGGAGGCTGCAAACGAGAGGGAGGGAGTAACACACTAAACGCAGACAAGCTCAGGAGGGCTTTCAAGTTTCTCAGGCTCTGGGCAGGATGTGGTTGCCTCATCTTCTTTGCTGGGTCTCAGTAGTTTCCCCCTTCCCCCTACTCTTTTCTTGGCTGCAAATACTGAACTGAATACTCCTAGCTAAGGAAATGAAAGGGAAAAAAATAAGGTGATTCAGTAATGCCGTATAAACAACAGATTTGTTGAATCAGACGGTGGGCCTCTCCAGTGGAGTATTTCTGAAAGAGATGAATACAGAACAACAGAGTTGGAAAGGAGGGTCATCAGGTCCAATCCTGTGCTCAAGCAGGAGACCGTATCCCATTTCTGACAAGAAGTTGTCCAGTCTCTTCTTGAAAGCTTCCAGTGATGAACTCCCACAACTTCTGAAGCCAAGTTGTTCCATCGGTTAATTGTCCTATCAGAAAATTTATCCTTATTTTTAGGTTGAATGTCTTCTTGATCAGTTTCCACCCATTATTCCTTGTCTGCCCTTTGGAACACAGGTTGACCCCCTCTTCTCTGTGACAGCTCCTCAAATATGGGAGCACTGTTATCTTCATTAGACTAACCATGCCCAGTTCTTGCAACTGTTCTTTGTGTTTTAGCCTCCAGCCCCCTAATTATCTTGGTTATTCTTCTCTGCACTCTTTCTAGAGTCTCCGCATCTTTTTTTTTATAGTGTGGTGACCAAAACTGGATGCAATATTCTAGGTGTGGTTTTACTAAGGCTTTATAGAGTGGTACCTCACTTTATCTTGATTGTATCCCTCTGTTGATGCAATTTAGGATTGCATTGGCTTTTTTGGCTGTCGTCACACACTGTTGGTTCAGTGTTGGCTTCAGTCAGGTCAACTTCAGGGCTGACATCATATTTAATTGATTGTCCACTAGGGCTCCAAGAGCCACCTCACTATTCCTGCTATTAAGCCAGGTTTTACCTAATCTGTATGTGTGCTTTGGTTTTTCTAGCCTAAGTGTAAGCCTTTACTTTTCTCTATATTGAATTTCATTTTGTTGGATAGGGCCCAGTATTCAAGCTGTCGAGCTCCAGCCAGATCATGAGCCTGTCTTCTGGAGTGCTGGCTATTCCTGCCAGCTTAGTATCATCTACAAATTTGATGAGTTCCCCTTCTATTTCCTCATCTAAATCATTTGTGAAGATATTGAAAGAGTACTGGACCTAAGACGGAACCTTGCAGTATGCCACTACTTACTTCCCTCCATGAAAGGTAACAGTCTTTTATCACTGAGGTTCCAAAATACCTGATGTTCAATGGCAACTGCTGAGTTAGCTGTGCATATCCATGTCCAAAAAGACATTTTAAGAAGCAGGAGATGAATAGAGGGACAGATCACCAAGGAAGAATAGTGATAAGTACCTCGATATGGTACCGTGTTTCTCCAACAATACGGCCTCCACCAATAGGAAGGCCCAGCATGTTTTATCAGCATAAAATCAAATTAAGCCCCTCTCCCCAATTAAGGCCTATATTAAACATGCAAAATGGGGGGGGAATGACTTGCCGTTAGGAAGTACTTTTGTTGCATACCCGGATATGGTGCTGCCTGCATTGACTTTGGCGTTGGTGGGGCACTTCGTATCAGGAGCCCTTCCGCCACCATTGCTTCCCCTTCTCCCCATGATGCCGCAGCGTTTAGAGCAATGCCGCGGCGTTTGCCACAGCCATGCACGGCGAGCCAGGCCTCCTCCCTGCAACCGGAGTCCGGCGGAGACACTCGGCTTCAGGTGCTCCTGTCTTCCATTCGCCTTCAAAGGCAAAGCCAATTCTTTTAAAAACGACACCCTACTACCGGTACGACAAAGCCTCCCCTGCCTGAGAGGGCAGCCCAATCCCACGTGGGGAGGCAAATCTCCCGGGGCCGCAGTGCAGGATCAGCCCACCCCAGGAGAAGCACCCAGCCGCCATCCCTGCCTGGCGCCGGACAGAGCACGAAGTGCAGCTGACAGGCGGGGCCTCCTGCCCAGTGGTGGAGCTCTCGCCAAGGCAGCGAGCGCCTCCCCACTGGATCCTCCGCTCATCCCGCCAGGGCCGCGCCAGACCCGTGCAGGCAGGGCAGAGCCGGGAAAGCAAGCCGCAGGTACGCGCCTGCCTGCCAAGCGAAAGAGCTGGGCAGACCCAAGCTTGGCTTCCTTCCCAAGTCCCTCCAGCCTGAACCCAAAGGGGCCACCGGGAGATGCCGCCTGAGGCAGTGATAGCGCCCACCCATCCGTGGACAGGGAGGCAAGGTGACGGCCTGTACTGCATCCTTCTCCAAGCTGAGCCCCACTGAGTCAGAGCCTTTACCCAATGCCCGTTCCGCTGCAGCGTTTGGAGCTGCCGGTGCATTTGGAGATGCGTGGGGACGGGGACGGGCTGGGCGAGGGTGGAAAGGACAGGCGACTTCGGGCTGTCTCCGCCAGCCCGGGAAGCAATGCTGGCGGGATGAGCAGAGGGTCTGGCAGGGAGGCACTCGCTGCCTTGGTGAGAGCTCCACTGCCGGGCAGGAGAACCCGCCTGTCAGCTGCGCTGGGCACCCCAGGTGAAGCTCTTCACGCTCTGCCTGGCACCAGGCAGGGATGGCGGCTGGGCGCTTCTCCTGAGATGGGCCAATCCTGCACTGCAGCCTCAGGAGATTCGCCTCCCCATGTGGGATTGGGCTGCCCTCTCGGGCGGGGGAGTCTTTGTTGCAGTAGGGCGTCGTTGTTAAAAGAATTGGCTTTGCCTTCGAAGGCAAAGGGAAGGCGGCGACAGGAGCGCCTGAAGCCAAGTGTCTCCACCAGGGTCCGGTTGCAGGGAGGAGCCCTGGCTGGCCGCACGTGGCTGCGCCAAATGCCACGGCATTGCTCTAAACGCCGCAGCAGCAAGGGAGGAGGGAAAGCAACATTGGCGGAAGGTCTCCCAAAATGAAGTGCCCCACCAATGCCAAGGTCAACATCCAAAGCCGTTGCTGTCCGCCCACCCGAGGATGCAAGGAGGGGGAATTAAGTCACCCCTGAAAAGACGGCCTAGCCGTTTTTTCAGGGGTCAAAAAAAAATAAGGCCCGGCCTTATTTTGTGAGAAACACGGTAGTGATGTTCTCAGACGTATTAAAGATCAGATGAATTAAGACAAAATGCAAAGAATGAACATCAGATATGTTCAAAATAAAGGAAAATAAAATAAAGAGTTATTCAGGAACGATGACAACTAAATAATCTAGGGACACCTGAGTTCAAGTCTGGTTTTGGCAATAAATGTTCACTGAATTACTATGGGTCAGTCACACATTCTCAGTTTAACCTTTCCCATACAGATATTGTTGGGAGAAAGAAAACTAATTATTCTACCTTGAGCTCTTAGATGAAGGCTAAGGTATAAATCTAGCAAATACATAACAAAATAAAGAGAGAGAATTACTGGCTTCTTCTTTTAGTATAGACTTCTAAGAACATAAATATTCATTCAATCAATAAAATGAGGACCAGGCTGAAACATCAAAACATCAGCCTGAACTTAAAGGATTAAGGATACTTGAAAGTACTCACTGTTATTGAATTCAAATCTCCAAGACCAAACAATGGATAGAATTTTCATTAGACCAAAACAAAAACATTATGCTGCATTCTTCTACACTTAATAATAAGTTCCTTATTATTATTATTAAAAGAACTGGCTAATGGTCTAACAAAAACTATATCCTCTGTTTTTTCCTTTGTTTTATTTGGTGCTTTTAAGCCTGTGTTGATTCTGGACAATTTTCTGGACAAGTCTCTGCCCTTTTCTTGGCAAGACAAGGTTATGGAAATGGTCCGCCATTGCTGAGTGAGTGTGACGGGCCCAAGGTCATTCAATGGGCTTTGTGCCTAAGACAAGAACCCCAATCTCCTGGTTCCTAGCCTGATGCCTTAATCACTACACCAATTTGGGCTCTCTGATTCTATTTCTAATCTAGAAATCCTAGAGAAATCTTTTTAGAAATCCTAAATTACCACGTAGAAAGAAGGTATGGTGTAGTGAAGGTATGGTGTAGTGATTAAGATAAGATAACCTGAATTCTAGTCTGCTTTAAGTACAGAAGTCTACTGAGTAACTTATGGCCAGTCATTCTCTCAGCCTTTGAAAAAAAGACAATGGCAAACAACTCCTGAAAACATTTCCTAGAAAATTGCATGGACTTGCCCATGATCAGGAGTGACATCTGACGCAAAAGTATGCATACATAAATAAATATGAATTAACAGATGATTGGAAGAGGGCAATTGTTATTCCTGTTTTCAAAAAGGGTGAAAGTTAGGCCCAAGGAACTACAATAAGTAATTGTGACATTGACATCTGTGAAAATTCAATATATAAGAATCTTGAAAACAATGAGGTAGAAGTCAAGATGGAGCTGTTAAGAACAAGTCTTAATAGTCTAATCTTATTTCATTTTTTTTCATTAACTTTCTTCATAGGTTAAGGAAATGCTGTGGATTTGCTTCATTTCAGAGAAGTACTTGACAAAATGTCCCATTGACTGAGTAGCATGTGTAATGGGTGGATAAAAAAATTGACTTGAAAACTGTCCTCTTTATTTCTCATTAATAGTTCTTCAAACTGGAAATAAGAAGAAATTTTCTGACAGTGAGAACAATCAACCAATGGAACAGCTTGCCTTCGGAAGATGTGGGAACTTCATCATTTAAGACTTTCAAGAAGAGATTGGACTGCCATTTGTCAGAAATGGTGTAGGGTCTCCTCCTTGGGCAGTGGGTTGGACTAGATGACCTACAAACTCCCTTCCAAATCTGTTAATCTAAGTTTAAAACTAGAGCAATATGCCAAGTGTGTAGCCATAGACTTATCCTGGGCACAGTTCTTTAAATTTTTCATTAATGACTTGGATTAAGAGGTGGCAGGAACAATGATCAAATTTGCCGATGATACAAATGTAGGAGGAATAGCTGCTACAGTCACAGTACAAAAGTCACAGTACAAACAAAATTCAAATAATCTTGATAGGGTAGGGAACAGCTTTAAAAATAAATGCAAATGTAGTAGGGAAAAATAAATCAAATTTACTTCACACTGCAAATGACACAATAGCAGTGTTCCACAAGCTATTCTCTTAAGCATTCAGGACACCATACTTTAAGAAAGATTCAGAAAAATTGAGTGAAATAGGAAAAAAGGTTAATAGTGAATTGAAAATTAAGCCTCATGAGAAGATATTAAGGGAACTGTGTATGTTTGAGTGCCGAGAAATGATGACTAAGAAGAATATATTTTAAATATCTGAATAGTATCACATAGAAAATCTGTTTTCTGTAAGGCATTTTTTTATATAACATGGGACACAGTGATAGTTTCCAGAAAGCAGAAAGCAGTTGACTGTTATAACATTATAACCCATTACTCATTAGAGGTGGAATCTTTATGGATGGGTTATAAAATAATTATGATGTTCAATAGAGGTTCTCTCCTTTCAGGAAACTGCCAAATTCAGTAAATCAACTGGAAGATATAATACATAAAGAAGAATTTCCAGTTTGTTTTTCTAATGCACATGACACTAAATTTGTTCACAATTCATATCCTTGAATCGGGGGGATAACATATTCAGAATATATATTTTGTGTTCAGAAGTAGCCCTGTGTTTAACCCATTGCCTCCTTAAAAATTTTAAAGTGACAAATCTAGATAATAGAAAGAGCTCTTCTTTGTAACATTGAAGATTGTCTCCCTATCTAGATGAATTGTTTATTTATTTGTTTGTTTATTTGATTTGTCAATCACTTACAAGGTATTACGTATAAGTATAACCTTGAATAAGAATACAGGAAATAAGTACGAATAAATGGGGACAATAGGACAAGGATGGGAGGCATGATGGTGCACTTATGCATGCCCCTTACAGACCTCTTAGGAATGGGGTGAGGTCAATAGTGGATAGTTTAAGGTTAAAGGAGTGGGGGTTAGAGGATGTAACAAGAGAGTCGGGTAGAGCATTCCAGGCATGACCACTCATACTTTCTGCAATCAACTTTGGAGGAGTTTACATTGAGTTTGTAATTTAATGTTTACATTGAATTTGTAATTTAATTGAGTTTACAGGAACTAGGCTTGGCTAGTCTAGGGGAGACATGATAGCAATCTTCCAATATTTGAGGGGCTGCCACAAAGAGGAAGGGGTCAAGCTATTTTCTAAAGCACCGAAGGCCAGACAAGGAACAATGGATGGAAACTGAAAAGGAGAGATTTAACCTGGAAATAAGGAGAAACTTTCTGACTGTGAAAACAATCAACCAATGGAACAGCTTGCCCTCAGAAGTTGTGGGAGTGTCATCACTTGAGACTTTCAAGAAGAGATTGGACTGCCATTTTTCAGAAATGGTAGGGCAGTGGTTCTCAACCTGTGGGTCGTGACCCCTTTGAGGGTCGAATGACCCTTTCACAGGGGTCGCCTAAGACCATGGGAAAACACATATTTTCGATGGTCTTAGGAACTGAGCCATAATTTTATAGTTGGGGGCCACCACAACATGAGGAACTGTATTAAAGGGTTGCGGCATTAGGAAGGTTGAGAACCACTGGTGTAGGGTCTCCTGCTTGGGCGGAGGGTTGGACTAGATGACCTACAAGGTCCCTTCCAACTCTGAGTATCTATTATCTGTATTTGTAATTGTCTGAAATACTAGAAAGTAATGGCTCTCTTTCTCTGTGTGTCTTATCAAATATTTTTTGCAACAAAGGTGTAATGCCTCCACAGACTGCCCACATGGTATTAACTTCCCTTTCCCCTGAAGTCACCTTACTTCTGCAAAAAAAAAAAGGGGGGTGGTGGTGGTGACCCAGATCATTAAAAAATAAAAGTTAAGTCATGACAGAGGAATTTTATCTGTAGCTACCAAACTGTCTCTCCTAAGATGAAAGGATAGATCAAACCAAAGGCCCATCTTATCCAGCATTCAGTTTGCCAAACTGATTATTTGGAAGCCTTTGAAAAATCCACAAGCAGATGCCCAAGACAACGGTCACACAACTGCCCATCATTAAAAAGTCTTAACAGAGCATTAACTGAGACACTAGTATCTTAGTTGTAAACACCACTGCCTGCTTTCCTTAAAAGATAAAAAGCACTCTTGCCTCATCAGATAAGATGTTCTTGTATGTTCAGGAAACCACAAGGGAAAACTGAATACAGTCATGTTGCTTGGGGATGAGGGAAGAAGAGTGGGGAAAAAAGAAGTCTACGTCTTCTCCAAATTGGTTCCCTCATGCTTTCAGCCAAAATGGATGTCTGCACTGGACTGGTATAAGGGGAGTTATACCCTAATATAGCTTTAGATGATTCATTCCTAGTACAATTTAACTTCTGTTCACACTCATAAAATCAGTTAAAGAATAGTATGAGTGAGATTAATTCCTGAATTACAGATGTATGAATATTAGTCTGCTATGTTCAGGCCCTCCCTGGTGCCTGTATTTACAACAGAGGGGAACACTTCCTCTATAAAACACATAAGAAATGAGAACTTGGAATTGTGTGAATTTGGAAACAAAGCAGGAGTTTAACCAACGGAACAGCTTGCCCTCAGAAGTTGTGGGAGAGCCATCACTTGAGACCTTCAAGAAGAGATGGGACTGCCATTTGTCAGAAATGGTATAAGGTCCCTTCCAACTCTGATTATCTGTTATCTGTTATCTTTCTACACATTTAATAGAGGAAGGCAACAGAGTTTTTGGCTTGGAGATGAGAAGAATTGGGGTTCAATTCTTTGGGCCCCAAACCAATTACACACATGCTCAAGATACAAGGTTGATATGAAGGTAAAAATGCAACATATAAATAATACCTGAAATAGCCCATAATAATATACTGAGATATTTGTTTAAGAGTCAGTCCCTCACACACTATGTTTAACCAATTTTATGAGCAAAAACAGTTAATTTGATGGATTATCTAAAACCAAGGTATCCAATAGGCTCTTTGCCTCATTTTATCTTTTAATTTTTTTAAAGATTTTTTTTTAATGTAAAGGGTTAATAATAGTAAATATATTTATAATAAATGTATTTAAATTCAGTACTGTATTATAAAAAATGCCTTTCAGAGAAAGAAATGACTTGTGTCAATTTCCATGATAATAGAAACGAGCCTACCCCACCCCACCCCCAAAAAAATCCACAATCAATCTCAAAAGATGCTTTTATATAGTTTAATGACCATCTTTTCTCCAAATGTTTTTTGGGTCAAACTGTTCAGGCAAAAAAAGTTTAGAGTCACTATAATTATTTCTTTCATTGAAACAAGAATACTTCCAAAATAATCTTTATGCTGGTGTTCTAGAAATGGGGTCCTACATAATGTCTATAAATCCTTTAAATCTGATATAAACCATCTCTAGAAACTGGCATTAAGTATGAAGTATAGCACTGTACAGAATCCAAAAGATTTAAAGAAATCTGAAGAAGATTGCATATCAAAGCTTGCTTGTGGTATATTAGGTAATTGGCCCATTTCTGCAAGGATCAACAACTGCAGATCAGCCAATTTCCAATTACTTGACAGCTATGTAGTTTATCCTCTTACCCAAATTAAGGTATTAGAAAGTCTAATCTGTAGGGATTCCAATTTTGATAAAATTATTTCTAATAGTAATTCCAAAGCATGGGTTCTAATGTTTTTGCAAAGTAAGGCCATCAACAAAACAAAAGAATATGATAGAGTGTCCTTCTAAGCATACAGATGTTTAGAAGAATGGGAGTGGGGACAGGGAATCTGAGTGGTTATCTTTTCTAGTTGAGGAACCATGATATATGTGCCTGTATCATACGTGTGTGGGGTGGATGGGAAGTGCTGCTGGAATTTTAATTGGTAAGGCAATGAGATTAATAGGAAGGCAGATCCACAAATTTTTCAGAGAGTTCAGGGGGTTCTTACTTTTTGACACCAAGCAGAACATCTGATCCCATCTAAACCAGTCCCCAGATCTCTGAACATCCCTGGATTGACAATATAGCTATCTAAAGTTCATACAAACTTCTTGCCAACAGAAAAAGCCAGCCATGGAGTTTCATTTGTGCTAATAGGTGTGTGTAGATGTTTGCTCAGAATAAAGTGTGAGTTGCACCAGATCATCAGTTTTACTTCTTCTCAGCTATACTCAGCTATAATTTTTATATCTTTCTGCCATTGCTTGTCTTCAAGATTCTAAAGCAATACCTTTCTAAAATCTTTTTTCTGTTACAGACTGGCCATCCATTGTGGAAAATGTAATAGCTTTGTGGAAAATGTAATAGCTCAGTTTCTTTTGCACCACATAGAATTTGTGCAAAAGAAACTGAGCAATTAAAACACCCAAGAGATTATTATGGAGTCGTAAATTTCACCTCTTTTATCATGAGTCCTCTAGGTAAGACTTTATCACCTTATGGCAGAGGTGCTCAATTTCTATAAATTTCAGGACTATATCAAGCTTTGAGCATTAGGATCTACATTGCCTTTTAAAAACTTTGAGAAACTCAAAAAGAAGAATCTCCACCCTTCAAAAGGTCTGAAGATCACAGAAAAGATGATGCAGGCTACAGCTCTTGAATTATACTCTTTGGAGTTTTATTTTAAGAGATAGGTGAAAGGGAAATAAAATAATACAAACAGCACACCCAATATGTATTAATGTTATGTCTCCATGATGAATTACAATTAGCTTCCAACTAAAAAAAAACCTGGGAAATATCATTTTTTAATTCTGGCTCCTACTTACAATTCAAATTTCAGGGATAAAAATATGAACGTCCTTAGCTTGCTCTTTCTACCTACATACCTTCAGACTCTTTCAATTAATTAGCAAGATACTCAAAAGATTGTTTATCTACTTCTGATATCTGCCTGTTGCAAAATTGTCATAAAGTGTTAATAGCAATCTTGGTTCAACAGAGTCTGGAAAGAACAACATCTTTACAAAGATTCATAAGGTGTCTAGACAAATACTGATTACTCCCTAGATCCCCAATATTGCAGCAAGAATGGCAACATGCTCAGTGACACATTTCTTGGATCTTACCAGGGTCTAGCTCATTTTATTTTATTTCTATTATTTTTATGCCTTGGACATTATTTTTATTTCTAAGAATGCTCCTGGGTTCCTCAACATTCCCACAAGTATTCTTAGAAAACAAAAGGTTATGCTTTGCTTGGGAGTGAGTCTAGTTGCCCAGAAAAATAATAAAGCAGGCTCGAGCAGTAGAAACCTAGAAGATCTGTTAAAAAAATCTTCACCAATTTGCCTTCAAATAAACGTGGATGTAATGACTTGCCACATTCTGCATGGAAGCCATTTGATGAAACTGCTAATAGCATGTTCTCAAAATTCTAAATATGCCCAAAAGAACCTTGGTAGAAAACATAAAAGCAAAACACAAGATCCATTAGGAATGATGGAGACATTGTAAGAGAAGCTATGAAGAAGGGACCTAAAAATACCATCAAACATTATCATTAATTCCACACAGGTGGCAAGGGAAAGACAAGAAGATAGAACATAGTACAAAAGATTGCCCAAGTACATAAGCATCTGACAGTTTCCCTATATCAACTGAATTGTATCCCCTAAAATCTGTAGTATCAGAAGATATTCTGATTTCAATCCAAAGCCAGTGCTTAAGTATGCTGCTAGAACTAAAATCAAATACCACCAATCCTAATTCAGGACCATCCTTGGAATGAACATCCAATGCAGTGTGGTGGTCCCAAAGAAAAAGAAATGCTTCCAGACAAACATGGACCTGGATTTTGGCCAATTTGTCCATGCCCAAATTCAGATGTATTGGTTAGATGATTATTCACAAGGTAATAATTACCTGTTAATTATGCAAGGTAAACTACTAAGGAGGATAAACAGATTTCCATGGACATATCCCAACTGCAAAACAAAAAATAAAATAAAATATATAATCAAAGTGATAAGGAACAGATTTGTAAAGCCACTAACAGTAGTTCAAGCTTCATCATTAACATACAGAGGTCTTCCAAAATGTGTACTGATATATCTATGGTGAGAATAGGGAATAATTGTGGGTATAGAGAAGGCACCACACAATCTTCTCTTGAAAGAGAGATATATTCCACTGAAGAAAGGCTTCTACTCCACAGTTCCACAGAGCACGTCTTTACTGTCCTACATTTGAATACAGCATAGTTGAGCGGGGCTGCCTAACTACCACACATTTCAACATTCTTTGCTACCTACTGAGCATTAAAATGGAAGAAAAACAAGTAAAGGAAACAATGATAGTATGGGCTAAAAAAATTGCTTTATACTATAGAGTTAGATAAATGGCAGAAACTGTGGGATAGGAATTACAACTAACAATGTCAAATACATACAAAGAAAATCTATATAAAATGTTTTGCAGATGGCACTTTCCACCAGCAAGACCGGCAAAGATGTTTAAGGACATGTCCAGTCAATGTTGGAAATATAATCAGATACCAGGTTTGTACTATCACATGTGGTGGACATGTCCAAAGGCAAAAAAAATAAAAAATAGGCAAAAATACACACATGATTAGAAAAAATGGTAAAGCAACCAGATCTAAAACTAAAAATATATTTGCTGGGTATCCTACCAGAAAAATACAATAAAGGGAATACATATTTAATTTTACATGTGCTAACAGCAACTAGAATTGTGTTTGTACAATGATGGAAAAATGAAGAGATTCTTACAGATGAAAATGTAATTTTAAAAAAGTATTAGAATGTGTAGAAATGGATAGATTAACACTCAAAACTAAGAAGAAAGAAGAAACTGAATACTTGTTTAATATGGGATTTGTTCTATCAATGGCTAACTAGTAGAAACAGAAGTTAGACATTTAAAAGCATAAGAGAATGATTAATTACATAGAAGATTCACTAAAATGGATATGGAAATACTATCATTATTATGTGCTTATTATTGTTATGAATATCATTGTTACTATTACTATTTCTCAAAATTAACCCATACAACACAGTTTATGTAGACATTGAATTTTTGTTTAAAATTTTTATGTTTAAATTTTTAATAAAAATTTAAAATTAAAAAAAAAACATCCTTTGCCAAGTTTAACCTCACTTAGAGCTGCTGTAACTTCAGGATCACACTATTTTCTTTTTTTATTTCTATTTTCAAAAGACTCACCCTGAGTCTTTTGGACTGTTCCCTTTGCTTATAGCTTCACGTGGCTTAGAGCTACCCCACAAATAGATTTAACCACAGCTCCCTTGTATATGGGGAGGAGTGGAGGCAAAATTCTGAGACATCAGGGTGGGTAGATATAATTTCCTTCTCTAGTTAAGAGAAGAGAGGCCTCTTGACACTTCCTGTGGTTTGGGCCTGGGAGGGAAGGGAGAGATAGCAAGAGTCATGTGATTATCTTCTCGAGTGGGAGGAGAAACTAGGCGGGGAGTTGTGACGAGGCATCTTCTATAAATGGGCCAAGCACCACTGCCTCCATCTCTCTCTACTTCATCTGGCAGCTGGTTTCCCTGGTGGTCCGGAAAGATTGCAAACAACCAAGAGGTAGCTTTACAAAATTGCTATGAGCTGTTAAGGGAAAGGGTGGGGCTCCATGGATAGTTGCTCCAATTTCAGTTATGAACCTAGGGGAGTCATTTGTCTCGTAAAAGACAATGGGTCCATGGGGCTCCTTGAGAGCCTCACTTACCAGCATTTCAAGTCAGGTATTCTGAGCAAGAATTAGGGCAAAATCATCCAAAGGGAAAATAGAGAAAGGAGTGCCTTAAGTCCATATTTTTACAAGCAGGTGGAATAAAGAATGGGTTGTTGTCCTTAAGTCTCTTAAATTCCTATATCTATGGTTGCGAGTAAATGTTTCAAGACAGAAAAAATTAAATCCATATTCCTCATATTATCCTACTTTAAACATATTTAGGACAGAGAGCAAAAATGGGGAAGTTACATAAGTCATAATCTGACTTAACAAGAGGAAATATGGCGGAGATGCCAGCAAGGGCACATTTTGGTTTCTTCAGGCACTGTGTAAGGGAACTTTGAAATTTAATCACGTGCCCTCTAGTGTTGAGAAAGAAAATCAAACTTCTTTTCAAACCAACTCCCCTCTCCAGTCCAGGAGTGTTAATGGTGTTTTAAAGGAATTCTTTACCTTCTGTTCCATTGTTCACTTGTTCTAATGCTGTTTCTTTCTGTATAGAAACCTATGTTGTTTGGGTGTAAGGAAATCCCTGCACCTTTGCACAGAACCTTGATCTGAAAATTCTCCCGTAACTCGGGATACAATCCTTCATGAATCCTGCCCCTGAATCAAGACTGACTGGTAAGTTTCTTTGATTTCTTTTCCTCTATTTTGGAACCACAGTGAAATGCAATGTCAAAGATAGAAAGGAGCAGAAGTGATCCTTTCATATTCAAAAGTTTGTAAAAGCATACTCTGTAGGAAAGTGCCTGATCCTTACTTAACAATAATGCTCTAAAGGCAAAGTTGAAAGGCATTTGTCAAAAATCATTGAAGAAAGTATAAATTGTCTAAGTTAATCATATGCAGATTCTCAGTCATCCAGGTCATGGTTATCTCAAAGCTGCTTTTTCAAGAGGCAACTGGGCTTTCCAGTTTTTTTGAAGATGTTTTGCTCCTCATCCAAGAAGCTTCTTCAGCTGAAGGAGCTTCTTGGATGAGAAACGAAATGACTTCAAAGAAAAAAACTAGAAAGTCCAGTTGCTTCTTGAAAAAGCACCTTTGTCTAAGTCAATGCACAATAGATCTTATAATTCTCAACATGTGGTTCAGAGGCCACTAATGGTTTGCAAGAGTACTGCGGGTGGCTGAAATAAATATATTTCTTAAAATGGCTGAAACCCAAAGAGAATACAAATCTCCAAGATTTTTAATATTCTTGTTTAAAATTCTGGCTTTCCTCCCAAAATCTCCTAAGATTTTTGACAGAAGCACTATATCAAATAATCTATGAGTGTTTTGTCTTCTCAAAATTTTTGATCTTTTAAAAAAAATAATTTCAGTTGAGGTTCAGAGTGATCCTACATAGTATGATGTTTCTGTAATGGGACCCTAATGCTTTCAATCACAATGCAATGATTCCATAAAAGAAAATTTCTAAACTGCTGCTTTAATAGGTAGAAGGGCAGGGAAAGATCAAAGACAATGAAGAAAAGAAAGATGGATATGGGATCTCTAGATAAATTAACCATAATAATATTCTTTAAATGTCAATATTTTGAGAAAAAAATTAGGGGAAGAAATTTCATCAATATATATCCATGTTTTAAAATTACTTTAATAATATAACTTTACTTTGTAATATATCTTTGGCTCATTTTGGAAAATATTTAATAGAATATTTAATTCTTTATTTAAAAGTACTACTTGGGCTTAATCCCTTAGATTTCTTCCAAGGAATTATGAACCAGCCAACAGGTTCTTTGCACTGTATTTCAAAAATGTTTACTGATAACCCAACATATGACAGCCATAAATTCTTATGCTGCTTTTCTATGGCTCTGCTTGCCATATGCTATAATATTATTTAGAAATAAGTCAAACTGTTATCTGTAAAAGTCATATTCAAGTAAATGTGACCATACCTATATTCAAAATGAGATCTTCTCTGAGTCAATGGATATATTAATTTTTGTTTTTTAATCTCTGTAAAGCAACACGTTACATCATATGCCCTTTAGTACGATGATTGAAAAACAACATATTCGCTTAATTAAATCAAATTGTATTCTGGTAAATTGTCTATCACTTTTGAAATTAAAACAAAAACCAAACACTCTCTAAAGAAATGTTCTTTATACTAGGTAGCATCTCATTTCCCAACCCCAAAACATAATTAAAATAGTTCTACACAACATACAGACTACATGTGAAAGTGCTTCACACTAAACCTGTTTACTTGTAGCTGCCCCCCAAAGTTACATTTACCCATTAAACAAGCTAATGCATGATTTTATAGTACTGTACCCTGAAAAATAGCTATACTTTGTCTTGCTTATCTGATTGGGCATTATGAAATAGGTATGCTATTCACACTAGGCTGCGTTGTTTAATGATAGTAAGATACTGGAGCTGATCAATGTGGATGGCTGCTTTTCTCAGCTTTCATCTGTTATCTCTACTAAATCTATTTGTTGGATTTATTTCCCATTATTCTCATTGAACTTAATGCAAGTTACATAATGATCACTCTTCATTTTATCTCCATCAAAATGTTATAAAGTCGTGATTGACTGAAAGTTTACCTGTTTATTGTTTTTCTAAATTGAGTGGAGAAGGCAGGAATTTCAAATAGGATTTAGTGTGCTAAATAGGATTTAGTGTGAAAAACATTTTTCATTAACTAAAACTAAATTAGGGTCCTTTTGAAAGTGCCTGACTTTTAAGATAGATGAAGTCAACTTCTTAATATGCAGCACAGTTACCAGACTGCTGAATTATATTGGTTTTCAAAGCTAATTGCTCAACTTTTTTTTAATTCTCAACAGAAATACTTGCTTTCTACAACCAAACCTGAACTACACACATCTATCTCCACAATCTGCAAAACACCAAATTCTGCCAAAGAAAATAAGTGATTTCAAGGTGAGGATTGAGAAATGCAGTATCAAAGAAATGTCATTCAACAACTTTCACTCAGATATTTTTTTTCCAATTCATCACCACTCTTGAATAATGATCAGGCATTCTGCTAAAACCTCAAGCACAGACAATTTATTTCTAATCCAGTATAGCGTGATTATGTGTCCTTTCAAAATTTTGAACTACAATTGACACACAATCTTGCAACTCCAAGTGCTATTTGAGCAGAGTGCATGTTTTTTTAAAAAATAATTCTGCCATTATTAGTGAAATTCCTGTATATAAATCAATATGCTTAGGACTTAAAAAGAGGGTGAGGAAATGAAAAAGAAATTTAGTTCAGTTTCACACAATTCAATTTTGGTTTTGCACATTCACCCAAAATATACCTTTTAGGGCAAAAGAAAATTTTTCTCCTATCCCCCCCGGCCCACTACACACAAAGACATTTGGGGAAAGTATTCCAGAAATCAGAACTGTGTAGGGAGAACCAAGTTAAGATAGGAAGAGATGCATAAAAATAATTTGCGATGTAAAATGAGCATTGACTTTCTACATTAGTCTTGGAATACCCAGACTACTAAATGGTGCAGGCTGTGTACATATTCATATATTCTCAGCACTTTGCTATGTGAACTGGTTCAAAGGAGTCATGTGAAATGGCTATCTAAAAAGGTGGAATGTCAAGCACCAGTTTTTCCTTTTCTAACTTAATTTACTATTTATTTAGTCTTCCTACAACTGGGACGGGGGACGGGGGAATCGATGTTCAGAGAGAAAGAAACGGAAGAGAAAAATAGCCATTCTCAAGAGAATTTGGAGCCTTATTTTCTACACAATTTTGCCATGTGTATATAGAGTAAACCAGTGAACCTATCCAGATGTAATTTATTCGCCATTTTACTCTCTGTTGTTAGAAGCAGTAGAAACCTTATGTAGGCTGTGAATGTATCTGGGTAGTAAGAGTACTTTTAATACTAGTAAAAATGCTGTCTCACCCTAAGCCCACAAAACAGACTGTCAAACCTCTCCTCCTGCTAGTGTCTCCCTGTTTTATTAGCAGCCAGGGAGCTGACAGCAGGTGGGGTAGGGGAGATTTAGGAGGAGAACAGCTCAGAAGGTGGTCCTGGATGAAGACAACAGTGAAAGCCAGTCACAGACCAAAGCTACATTTTATGGACAGTGGACTCATCCATAAAGTAGAAAGCACTACTAAACGCTTGTGTCCAAGTGTAGTGTTTCCTACTTTATGGATGAGTGTACTGTGAGCAACGGAGGCAACAAGGGACAACACAAACAAGAATGGAAAACAAGCAGCAGCATAACGTGTAAGTATTGTTGGATTGTCAACAGATTGTATTGCACAATGTTTTATTTAAGTACAGATTCCTTTTGATGTACTGGCATTATATTCATCCCTCTTTCCCAGCATTTGGACTCAAAATTCCCCATGCTGCATTTAGGACAATTTTGCATGTTTCTGTATTTAAGTAAAATAAAGGAGAAAGCTAATAAAGTGGTTATTTGGCTTGTACTTTTTCTTCATACAATTTTGCTGTTTCCCCCATCTTCCATCAATTATATTATCTCCTAAGCTACATTTCACATTTTGAAGAGTCAAACAAAAATATTTTTAGTTGAGCAAAGCCAAATTCAAAACTCATTAAGTTTTATTTTTTCTGCTGATTACAGTTAGAAACTCATTATATAGTTCCCTCCAAACCTAAATTAACTTTGCCACTTAGGGAAGAGGTTGGCTGAAGTGTGAAGAATGATGGTGATGATGATAGGATAAGCTAGTAACTATGTATGTGGGAAGGAGCTCCCTAATACTGAAATATCTAATGTCCAATAGTGTAATGAAAATAAATAAAATATTAACACAAATATACCTTGAATTTATTCACAACACTTGGAAAAGCTAAGGGGTTAACAAACGGGCATTTTAAAGCTTCAAATTCAGTTCTGTATTAACCAGTTTGCTGCTTAGATACAAAGAAATTTAGTTGGATTAGGTTCCATTGGAGAAAAAATATTTAAAAAAATCTATTGGCCTAAACTGGACCTTGTTTACAAAAACCTCAAGATATTTTAGTGGATCAACATTTAGCTTCTTATTCTGCTTCTAATAATTAATAATTTATCTAATCAATCAAATATTGTTATTTAAAGCAAGCCTAAGGGTTAAAGGCACCAGGCTAGAAACAGACCATGTGCTTCAGTACTGGCTTAGCCACAAAGCTAACTGAATGACCTTGGGCTATTCAGTCTCTCTCAGCCTTCGGAAGAAGGCAATGGCAAACTATTTTCTAAAAATGTTGGCAAGAAAATTGCAGGGATTTGTCCAAGATAAGGCATCAAAGGACATGCACACACACACTCATACACACACACACACATCCAACAATATGAATGCATGCAAATATGAACATCTAACACAGTGCAAAAACAGTTCATGTGAAACATTGCCTGCCTCAAGAACCGGCACTTACTAAGGATGTGGAGAAAAGGGTAAGCACAGAGTTGTTTTATTTTTGTAACATGAAAAGGGGAAGTACATTTTACCACATTTACAGCCCTGGTTTATTTTTATACATCCCAAGCTTTATCTGTTTTAAAGTCTGCATAGCACACATGGGAAGATTAAAGTGCAATTCAGTTTACCTGAAAATCCTGTGCAGGCATCACTTCCAGATATGTATCTTTCTCAAGGGTTAAAGTACTGAAATGAAGATTCATGAGCTTTCTCATCATGGCTACCAACCCGGTTCTGGTGTCTTAATTACTATTTGTCATATTGTGTATTTCAAAGAACTGTTACAACTATGGTAAAGAAAGGGACACAAAAGGAAACTGGATTCTCAGGAGCTTTCAGAACATGAGATGTCTTCTTATTCCCTAAAATAAAAAACATGAGTTTCTTACCAGTTTGAAGGTACATGACTCAGCATTTAGAAAGAGGCTTAAAATCCCCCATCTATTGCCAAGGACAAACAAACAGCAGGCATGAGTAACAGGCAATCCATGGGCTGTATATGGTCCCCATCCAGCAAAATATAGCTATCGAATGACTCCATTTTAGTAAGGTAACTTTTTTTATTTAAAATAAAGGGTTGGAAATGGAACAAGAAGCTTCTAAGTGGTTCCTGTTCTGAATGCTACCTTTAACCACTACACTTTCACATAAACAATGTTTCCAGATCTGTTTTTCCTCTTCAGTTTACAAATGGGAATCAAAGTGGTTTGTTTTAAAGTCCTTAAAATAGGCCTAAATCATCCATAAACTTAAGACTTTTTTACAGGGTTAAGAGTACAAATGGCATGTGTTCCACGACGATCTCTCATTCCTGTTCTTACTTTTAACACCCACAAAAAAAATATGAAAAGGTTTAGCTGTGATAGGACAACCCTACCGATGCCATCTCTGAAGCTCTCCAAATTGACCTTGAGCTTCTTGAATATTTAGTGACATATCACACGTTGCCATTTATTGCCTATGCTAGCCTCAAGGACAAAAAGATTATCAATTCCTGGCTAATGTGTTTCAATAATTTTGCTGAACAGGAAACATGTATAAAAATGCAATTAATTTATTGCATTCATCCAATAAATTTGCCTAAATATATTAACACATTGTTTTCTAAAGTTGCATAGCTAGTAAATACTCATGCCAGATAGAGAACTGCTGTTTTATTTACTGGGGTTATATAGTTCCATATAATTTCAGGATGGTTTATTTTTCATGCTGAGAAATAGACTTTTGAATTCCACTAACACCTACCACATATGTAAGGCTAGCAACAGAAACAGAATGGCAGAGAAAAAAGGTGGTGCATGGCATGACAATGATCAGTCAAAATATGTAATTTTTATTATGTTGCAGTGTAATTTTTCCTCTCTTAGTAATGACACAATTAACTCCATGCATCTAAGATGACTTTGGGCTCAGACATATCAAACAATAAAATATGAAATTCTATGGCAAGAGTTTTGTATCAGTTTGTGATACGACATGATGGGAAGAGAATGAAAAAATGAGGTTCACCATTTGTATACTATTCTGGCATGGGATGCATCTTCCTTTATTAAGCAACAGCAAAAACGAACAATATTGGCAAGAGTAGGCTTTAACATGTATTAGTAGACATGATGGATAAGATCAATTAATATCTAGGTTTCTTCCTCTCTTCCCCATCCAGAATACTAATTCATAGAAAAATCCTAGAATATTTACTTATACTTCAGTTAGAAGATTGAAATGAGCAAAAGACAAACCAGGATGGCTTTAACAGAGCCCTATGTAGAAAAGTAACCAAAAGCTAACAGCAGACAGCTGCAAGGAAGATACACAACTGACAGGAAGTTGTGTTTAAACTGAGAGAGAACAGACAACGGACAAAACATCGGTGTCATTAAAAGCTAGAGGAATTATAGCCATTCCTTTATTCCTTTTATTCTTGGAAGAGAGAATCTTATTTCTTCAAATCTGAATTTGTTCTCAAATGCAATGTTTCAAATGTGCAAAAAATCAGTGATTTTTAAAAGAAAATAAGATTTCTATGCATGTCTAATCACCTAGCATAGGTGTAAATAAGGTATATTGCAGAGTCTGCTTGAAAACTTATTTCTATTTGAAAGGGAAGTAAGTAGTTTGGACATTATTATTAACTCTGCCCAAACAAAATGAACACAAAAAGTTTAGGTTTAAGAACTTTTGGGTTACTAAGGTTGCTTTTGAATTTGTTTTAACCAGTGGCTCAATAATAATGCTGAGCTTGTCAGGTGGAAAGCTGACAGCCCAGGTTCAAGACCTGAGTGACGCATGATGGGGTGAGCTCCCATTACTTGCTGCAGCTCCTACCTCACCTAGTAGTTCAAAAGCATGAAAATGTATGGTAGATAAATAAGTACTTCGTTGGGAAGGTTGCAGACTTCCATGTGCTTCGACAGTCATGCTGGACACGACCATATAAATGTCTTCGGGCAACACTGGCTAGGAAATGAAAATGAACACTGCCCCCTGGAGTTGGACCGTGACTGGACAGGGGAAACAACAATCTTCAGCAGATTGAATGGAGAAACGTGTGCATGCATGTGTTCTAAATAGATTTGAGTACTTTTATTCTAGCCATTCGTTTATCCTTCAAACCAAAAGCACTAAATAGAGGAAGAAGCAACAGTAATGTTGAAAAACCTACGTATTTAATTGAAGATCTCCTTTGACCAGGCTTAAGAGAAAATTCTGAATGACTCAACAACAAATTTTGCATTTCGTAAGTTTATTTGACAGAAAAAATCTCCTTGCTGTACATATCAAAAAAAAATTAAATGCTTTTAAGAAATATGAAGAAACTTCTGTTCCCACCCTCCCTGATTTAGGGTTTCTCAGCTTCTTCTCAGCAAAATTTCAGTCATCTTCCCCCTAAAATGCCTGAATGCCCCTGTTCCAGTTCCAAACTTAACCCCTCACGACCTGGCTCAGCTGATCAATATGAAAGAATATCCTTTGAGGGAAGAATAAAAAGGAAAAAGAGCACTGCATATTAAATTTATTTTGTTCGGGGGGGGGGGGGGGGAGGAGCAGGAATAGTTTAACCCTCAATTTTACCACCACCAAGAATCAGCTCCACTGTTGCAGGCTACAGAAAGAAACTGCCTGTTTTTCATCAGGGAATCTTGATAGAAACAGTGGGAAACGAAGTAGCAACTAAATAGCACTGCCTTCCATCTAATTCTGGGTTGGTAACATGCGCTCCAACTTTTTATTACAACCCTCCACCATTTCCGGGGGGGTCTGAGAAACACTAAATCGAACAGATTAGATCACATATCCCTCTACTTCCCACCCACCCATTGTGTGGTTTGTTTAAAAACCTTTTAAGTCTAAATCAACAAAAAAAGAGACAGCTCTCAAAACACAGAAGATTTTAGCTGCAAAACGCACAGGGGAAAAAATGCTTACAGGAGAGGGGAAAAAAATCAAATGAACATCACCAACTGTTGGGAGAAGAGGAAGAGGAGCATAGAGGCTGTGGATCCTGGTGGGTGTTGAGCAGAAATGTCCAGGGACAAGGGGAATGTAGCTGCCGACAAATGACGGGCAATAAAGATAGGGACAGTAAAAGAAAAAAACTAATGCGAATATAAAGGTGATGGCAAATGAATAAACCTCCACTCCCCCCCCCCCCATGCAAACACACTGGTTTCCAGTGGACATCAGGAGGTGGGGGGCTCCCACCTGGAACAGCACTGGAGGCTGGGGGTGGCGCAGTTTGTGGTTGCGAGGACAAGGACTTTCCGCTCTCCAAAAGGCTTATGGGGACCTTGGGGAGAAAAAGGAGGGGGGGGGAAATTAAGTAATGCAAAATGTAAGTTGGCAACCTCTTGTCAACTAATCTCTTAGGTGAACAGTATAACTATATACAAATATTTTAAAGTACATTGTATTAAGGAAACATGATCACTGAAATACTACTGGTACAAAGATCATGACTGAGGAGAAAAAAGAAAATTAGGAGGGGAAAAGTTTATATATTGAAATGTATAACACCACTTAAACAATTTTAAGAGCCCAATGTATTTCCAATGTACTAAGCATGAAAACAGATTAATACACTTCCATATACTAAAATCCACACACAGAGAACATAGAAAAGCCATTTTTACTTAGAAATAAGTTATAGCAAATGTCCCTAACAGTATGTAAAAGGCAAGTCTTCTCTTTTACTCCTCCAAGTTGAGAAAAGATAACCAATATTACTGAAGTGGCAACAAACACCAGAAACTACCACTTTTACCCATTACTGCCACTGCTGGGGTTTGGATACCCTCTTTACAAAGAGCCTTCAGATCAACTACCTTTGGAAATAATCAGGAATACAAGCAATCTTTGACTTACAACCACAGTTGAGCCCAAAATTTATAGTGCCAAGTGAGAAATTTGTTAAGTGAATTTGCCCCCTTTTAAGACTTTTCTTGCCACAGCTGCTAAGTGAATCACTGCAGTTGTTAAGTTAGTCACATGGTAATTAAGTGAATCCAGCTTCCCAATTGACTTTGCTAATCAGAAGGTTGCAAAAGGGGATCACATGACCCCGAGACACTGCAACTGTCATAAATATAAACCAGTTGTCAAGCATCCAAATGTAAATCATATGACCATATAGGGATGCTGCAATGGTCATAAATGTGAAAAATGGTCACAAAGTCACTTTTTTCAACGCTGTTATAATTTCAAACAGTGACTTAAGAAATTGTTGTAAGTCGAGGACTACCTGTATTTGTTCTTTTCTGTAAAGAGAAAAGGCATCATTGAGAATGAATAATTCATTTTCATCACACCAGACTATTCTAGGAACCATAAAATATTACATATAAATTGTCACCTCATTTTTGCTTCTCATCCCCTTTTCTCTGTGTGTGTATTTTGAGTGGGGCTTATTATGGGAGCTTTTCAGGCTAAAGAATACAGAATAAGTAGTTTAAGTAAAGAAGAAGAGTGGTCAAGTCTTACAGAACTTAAGAAGTCAGCTCTGATAAGTTTCAAGAGAACAAAACAATAAGTGCTTCATCTATAGCTCTCTGAATCTCACACTTCAAATCAATCAGAAAATGAAGCAGAGCATTTTCTGAAAATGGGATGTGTTCAGCCTAAGGACTCTACTATGAGTGATACTCTTCCAGATGCTTTCCCAGCTATCAGCTCAGAGGAAGATGAACCACTTCCAGGCACGTCTGGTTGATGGCTCCAAGCATTCGTCTAAGAGGGACTTGGCTCAAGTACAGCTGTGCCAGGGCAGTCCTGAAGCTTCAGGTGGAGAAAACATGCAGCTGCTGCCAGTCAGTCAGTGATGAGGAAGAGGAACTGGCTTCTATACCCTCATCCAAGAACATGTAGGGCAGAGAAAAGGCAGGAGCAGAGGTGGTCAGAGAGTTTACTCGTGAGGAGAAAGCCTTGCCCTTCTTGATGGGCTGCACCAGAAGCTGGTTATTTAGCACAACAGATGGAAGCAATGTTAGGAACGTGTTCATTTACTAGCTGTGTGTTTTCTGCTGGTCATGATTCTTGCCTCACTTTGGATTGATGCCTTAACTTGGATTGTACCTTGTGAACTCTGGACTTTTCAATTGCCTCGTGAACCTTCTTGTATTGTGGGTTTAATTTTGTCTGGTGGGTTTATTTTGATTGGGAATCTTTCAAATGCCTTGTGGACTTGTTGATCATTGCTCTGTGGATTAACATTGGTTTGCTTGTGGCTGGACTTAATTGGAACAGTTCTGGGTTTTTGGTGAAGGCAGTTGCGGGGGAATATTCATAAACCCACTAAACCAGTTGTTTGTCTGCGAGAACGGGACAGCACACTTTGAGATTAACAGAGTCCCCAGCTGTTTTCAGTTGACAAGTGAGCTTAAATTTCATGAGCAAGTGGATAAGAAACATAGTGGATATAGTCACAAATTATCCATTTACCAGAAGACAAATTAGCAAGGATAATCCTCTTTGACCTCCAGTCTAGCCAGGACATTCCCTACCATTATTATCTCAGCTTAGCTTTGTCTTTTTCAGACAGGCCCACTAAACAAATAATGCTCATGGAAATAAAGATGATATTGGTACTCTGGCAGATTATTTGAAGCAAGCAGTTTATTTACAGCTCAATGTAAATAAGAATAATTCACAAACTTCAAGCTGGAGATTTTAGAATTAAAGACACTAGCACAATTTCACCATATCTTCAGAAATGAGTAGGAACATAGTGCCAGAAATTAACAAAACCAGAATAAGTTCAGTCAAGTCAGTCGAATCATTACATTTAATAGGACCTTTAACAATTGTTAGGCATTTCTAAAACTAGCAAGTCATGCTCATTACCTTGAAGTTCTGCGACGAGGAGCTCGGGGACTCGGAGATTTGCGTCGCCGTTTTCGTCCTGGAGACCTGCTGATGCTTTGTCTGTTTCTCTGCAGGGACCTATCCCTAGACCTGTCTCTAGATAGAGAATAAGGGTATGAAACTGACTTGGATTCCATGTTAAATGCATTATGGAAATAATTCCTAAACAATTTCTCAGCCAAGGGAAGTAAGACTTGCTGAAGAGACTTACCTACGTCGATCCCTTGGAGCAGAGGGGGGTTGGGCAGGAGGAGGGGAAATCTGACGCCGTTCTGCTGGGGAGTAGCTCAGAGAGCGCGAATCTCTCAATGAATCAATTGGTTTTCTAGGGCTGCGTGACCTAGCGATAGAAAGAGCCAATGGTTAGAAAATAATGGTCAAAAATGGAAAGAGACACTAAATGGAGGAATGGATTGAAAAGATGAAGGATTAACAGAGATAGCAAATGTAATTGCATTAATTGGGGGAAAGAATGTAAATAATTTGTGTCCACCAGGAAACCTTTTTTGGATTTTATACTCAAAAGAGAAAATAAAAGTTTCATTTTAGGTTTTGACAATCAAGTAGATCATGATAATAGAAACAGTAAAAAGTTGATATAACTGTATTATGTACTTCACTGCAATAAAAGAAGCTGGAAATCACTGTTTTTTATTTCTTTCTTTCTTTTTTCTTTCTTTCCTCATTTTATCCATCTTTCCCTTTTCCTTCCCTTTTTTCCATTGTCTTTATTTGTATTTTACATTTTAAAAAAATAATAAAAATATTGTGAATACTACTCTAAAAGAAACAGGACCATCAAATACAGTAGCCAGAATTTACTCTGTGTCCATAGGAGAACATGGCAAAACAAGATACTGCAATGAAAATACCATCACTTATAAGCCACAAAGTTCTTAACAAATATTTTTAAAGTCATATTTTGCAATATTTTTCAAGTACTTTTAGGTACAGCTTACCATGTGCAGTCCTATTATAACTGATACACATCTACACAAAAAAGGTAGTGCCACAAATCTTCCACAGCTCTTTTAGCATCTGGCAGTCTCCTTGGACTATTTCCCCAAGATCTCGTGACATTTGCACTAGGCGTGTAATGCCAGAAGCCATTCTAAACATTCAGCAAACAGGACAAAGTATCCTCTTAGGATGCCAAGCCAGGGAAGGGAAGGGAAAAGCTGGTTCACCTCCACACTTCAAAAACATTGCCAATAAAGAATAGAACACTGATTCTCAGGTTCAAAGTATACCTCTTAATTAGCAGTAATTAGCAGAATACTTACTTTCTCTTCTCTGGAGAGGGTTTCTTCTTCGGAGGGCCCTTCATCACTGCCTGGAGTCCTGTTTTAGGCAATGGCGTTGAGGAGGAAGATGATGAAGATGATGAAGAGGAGGAAGAGGAAGAAGCTGAAGAAGAGGAGGATGAAGAAGAGGAAGAGCTGCTGCTTGAACTGCTTGAGCTTTGAGAACGGCACTTGCGTTTGCCCGTTTTTACAGGTTGCTCATCACTTTTAGACTCTTTCAGCACTGGGCATGGTGGCCTTTACGAGAAAAGTAAAGGGAAGAGGGTATAGTTAAAGACTGGATGGCTGCAACAGATGAAAGAAGGTTCAGGCAGGTTAACTGAAGAAACTCACATTTCTGAATGGACAGACAAACTCCAATTCATGTTGTTTATGGGAAAAGTCTAGGGAAACAGCTGATTTGAGAATTTTTAAATTTGTTCTTAGCAGCATATTCAGCCTTTTATCAGTCAAAAAATATTTATAATAGGGGAGCTCATGCATCACAAAATGACAGCCTTGGTTGGAATAAGCAGCCCGAAAATGCCACAAAGAAAACTGACATTGTTACTTCTTACAATACTAACCTACTAACCCTCCATCTTTATTTTTTTCTTATTTTTTTTCCCCTTACATATATAGGTACTTCAAACTAAGCCCCCTACGGCAGCTTCCTTCCAGACATGCTCCTGAAGTTTATGAAAAGTCTAGAAACATTACTGGAAATAAAGTAAAATCGAAACTGATAACATTTTGCAACACACTACTTTCCTTTTTTTTAAATTAAAAGAATCTATCATGCTGGGAACTGAACAGCTTAGGTTTTCCACTGACAAAGGCTACTGCTACTTCACAGAGACTCATCTCCTAGGAAGCAGAGATGAGTCACTTGCATTAACAGATCCAGAATACAAATATCTTGAGTTGAAGATTTAGGCTACTCTTGCAAACAAATAGCTTCCCAAACAGCCAAAGACTCAAAATGGAACAATGTTTTAATTACAGGTTCTATCAAGCAATCTCTTGCTATCCCATTAATTTTCTACAGTCATTTCCTTGTTCTGCTATTCCAAGTCTTCAAAAAAAAACACCTAGTTCTCCACACTAATATCTTGAAAGCAGAACTATAAAAGTTACATAAGCAAATACTGCATTTAAATTCTGTAAAATACATATTATCAACCATTTTTGCAAGCATATCCTGATGCAGTACAAACTCTAAAACCTAGACCTAGAGCAAAATTAGATTCCATAAGAATATAATACAAGTGTCTATTAGTAGCACCCACTAACATCAGCAAACCCGACCTCTGGTGGATAAAGGCCATCATTACAATCTTTCAAAAGCATGACTAATGAAGAAGCATTTCTGAAGGGTGTACAATATCAGGTCTACATACTGAAGAGTCACTTGGTTGATTTGGGTAGCTACAGAAATTTAAGAAAAAACCCAAACCTATGAAGAGATGAGTGAAAACGTACGTTTCAATTGGCACTATTATATGAGAACAGAGGAAAATACAGATGCTGGAAAGTGTACACAGTGACAACTCTGTACATGGGCACATCCAAAACCTGCCAGTGCCCATACAGTTGACCCAACTACTGAACTCAAGTGGCTATCCCTCATACCAGAATGGACATGTTGCAACAGAGATCCTTTCCTCATCTGGCTCCTGTTCTCTGAAATCATCTATCACCAGAAATTGTCTTAGAATCAAGTAAGACTTTGTTGCCCCTTGAGCTCATTTGATTTCACTTCAGAGGAAGAGAGCTTGTTTTCCCCATTATCACAACCAAGCATAAAAATAGAGCTGATGTTTGCTTATAAAGGAGGCTAGATTAGAATTCAATTGATGCAAGAGTTCAATCAAAACTTCAGAATTTAAATTTAGCAATACTAAAAACAAAAACATCATTGGCTGTGTTATACAATGCCTCTATTTTATATATTTGTACAGAATATCTGAGACAATTCTTATGGACTATGGGTAACATCTTTTTTATGGCAGAGATGTCATTCCAGAGACTGGGATTAGAAGGGATATAAGATAAGGACATGAATAATATAAGTGAATGTGCACATACATTGTAACTGACCAAGAATAAACTGGATGTTGGATATTACTTGACAGTGACTGCAAACAGCATAAAAGACATGGAAAAAAAGGATTACTAAGAAGAAAGGTTCTTACTGTTTCAGTTCAATCTCAGCCTCAAGATCCTTCGCTGCCTGATCATGGGGACTGGACTCAGATGAGCTGGACTCGGAATCAGAAGTCGAAGAAGATGAGGATGAGGAGGAAGACGAAGATGATGATGAACTGGTAGATGAAGCAGATGAACTTCTCTTTGCCTTCAAAGGGGCAGAAGGTGGAGGAGAGGGAAGAGCAAGTTGTAGGACTGTGGGACAGCTACTCCTGGTGTCATCCTCCATGGGGACAGAAGCCAACTGCGACTCAGCCTCAAGGGTAGGTAAGTGCACCTCAGATCTATCTGCTACTTTTCCTTCAGATACAATCTCCTCTTCTTTGGGGGATGGGACTAGGACAGAAATCAATGCTGGTAAGGGGCTTGAAGAAGCAGAAGAGGAGGAGGAAGCAGAAGAGGAAGAGGAGGAAGAGGAGGAAGAGGAGCGGGATGACAATTTAGCTTTTACAGGAGAGACAGAGCCTGCATGAGAACTACTTCTCCCCGATAAAGGTGCACCAATCCCTGCATCATCTTTAATTATAGCTTGGTGCATGCTCTGATTCCTATCTCCTTGGCTGTTTCGGATGGCTTTGGAGTCACCATTCTTTGACACTGGAGCTAAGTCATGTAGCATGGATGGATCAGGAGAGAGGGCCTTTTGCAATTTAGGAGATTCCTCACAAGGTGGAGTTAAAGCACAAGGAATAGCAATGTTGTTTTTGCTGTGCCAAAGAGAGGAGCTTGCTGGCTTTTCTTGGAGGTCAGACTTGGGATATCTCTCTAGAACAGGAGGAGAGCGAGACTTTCTTCCTGGAGATGTGCAGGCTTCCTGGGAGCCTGATCTGGAATGCTTCCTCATAGGAGAAAACTGACAATCAGGGGATACTCTGGACCCAATGCCTTTATATGATGCTGTTACACGTGATGCATCTAATCTGGGAGGTGAACGGGATGCATTCCGACTTGTTGCAGGGGATAATTGCAACATCTGTACTGGCGATTGGGAATGACCTCTGTGTGGTAGTTTAGATTTCTCCTGACAAGAAGAGGATCTTGAGCAGCTTCTAGCTGGAGAAGAAGTTGACCGTTCCCTCCGCAATGAACCCCGAGATTTATCTCGCCGCCTGGAGAGTGAACGGGAGCAACTCCTCCAGGAGGGAGAGCCAGATCTTTCTTGTCGCAAAGAAGTTCTGGGTCTGTCACCATAGGATGATGACTCAGACCAATGTGGATGTGTGCTGGTGCTTGATTTTTCTCTGGAGAGTGATCTGGACCGTCCACGTCTTGGAGGTGTTCGAGATTTGCGTCTAGGACTCACTGGTGATACAGATCTCCGTCTTCTTGTAACTGGTGTTTTAGATTTTTCTCTTGCCCGTGATCCAGATCTACGTCGTCGTGGAGGGGTTTTAGATTTCCTTCTAGGTCTTGGAGATGATCCAGCTCTGTAGTGATGTCGAACTGGTGTTCTGGATTTTATTTGGGACCTTGGGGATGACCCAGATCTACGTCGTCTGGGAGGTGTTCTAGACTTTATTCTGGGTCTAGGAGATGAGCCAGACCTACGTCGTCTTGGAGGTGTTCTGGACTTCAACTTAGGTCTTGGTGGAGACCCTGACCTGCCAAACTTTGGAGGACTTTTGGATTTTGGTCTAGATCTAGGTGGTGACCTGGATATTCTACGTCTTGGAGGTGTTTTTGATTTTATTCTTGGTCTGGGTGGTGACACAGATCTGCTCTCAGATTTTTCTTTCCATTCTGGGGAAGAATCTGAACTGCTCTCACTAGAGTGCATTTTTGGCTTCTCTTTAATCCCAGTATAAGAACCTGATCTACTTCTTCGGGATGCCTCTTTAAATGCCCCTTTCTTCTCTAAGGGTAATCTGGGCCCCATCACTGACACTTTAGAAGTTTCTGGAGAAGATCCAGGTCTATTGTGCTTCGTAACAGTTACAAATGTGCTGTTCTCTGGTTCTGGAGAAGAATATGCTTTGCCTTGTGTTGGGGATGAAATGGATTTATTCATGTTGACCGACAATCCCGCAGAGCGACTAAGTCTGGGAGGTGACTGAGATTTATCATCTTCTGGAGATGTTGATGAAGAAGTAGAGGAGGAGGAAGAGGAGGAAGAAGAGGAAGAGGAGGAGGAAGAGGAGGAGGAGGAGGAAGAAGAAGAGGAAGAGGAAGATCCAGATCTACTCCGCCTTGATGGAATATCTATTTTTTTAAGTACTGGTGATGACTCAGATGGCATTTGTCTTGAGGAAGATTGCATTTTTTCTTTTCCAGAGAGAGATGAACCTGATTTACTCTTTTGGCATGGAAGTGAAGCACTTTCCATTTCTGTCATGGAACTGGATTTGTTGTGCCCTGGAGAAGATCCAGATTTTGTTTTCACTTCTTGGAATTTATTTTGCTTTGGAGGAGTTTTAGATTTGCCATTTACTTCAGGAGATGATCTGGATTCACTTCTCCTGGAGGGAGATTTTTCTTTCACTGCCTGAGGGGACAGTCCACATCGGACTTGCTTCAAAGGTGAAGATTTTGTCATCTCAGGAGAGTATCTTGACTTGGTCCTGGGAGGTGATCTTGACTGCTCTTTGGTCATTGGAGAAGAGCCAGATGTGCTTTGCCTTGGAGATGACCTAATCTTCTTTAACTCCAAGGATTCATTTTTGCATTTATCCAGTGGTGAAGATTTCTTCTTAATTTCTAATGAAGATCCAGATGCAATTGGTCTTAGGGGAGAAAGAGATGTCTCTCTCAAAGCCGGAGGTGATCTAGACCTGCTCTGTCTTCGGTGCGGTGATCTAGGTTTTTCTTTTGTTCCTACAGACCTTCCAGATCTGCTTTGCTGCAGTGGAGATGCAGACTTTGATTCTGGAGAAGCTGCTCGCTGTATTGGCGATAAGGAGTTTTCCTTTGCTGATGACTGACTAGAACTAGACCGACTTTGTCTTGGAGATGATCCCATTTCCTTTTTCAGCATTGGGGATGATCCTGCCCTTGGCTTTGTTTTCACTTCTGGAGAAGACTCAGATCTGTTTCGCCTTCTTGGTAATCTCATCTCTGGTTCTGGAGAGGACCCAGATATACTATGTCTTGAAGGAGACTTTGATTTCTTCCGCAGTGCTGGAGAGGAACTAGATTGACTTCTTTTTGAAGTGCTTTTAGCTTTTTCTTCAGCTACTGAGGAAACATCAGATTTCCTTGTAAGCCTTGGCGATGAACCAGAACTGCTCAGAGGGGACATTCTGGTTTTGTTTTTGAGGGGTGGAGGTGACCTGGATTGGCTACGCTTAGGTGATCGAGATTTCTTTTTTCGTGTTCGAGAAGAGCTGGATCTACTTCGTCTGATGCTTAATCTTGATTTCTTTTTTACTCTTGGAGAACAAGAATGACTGCGCCTTGGAGGTGTTCTTGATCTTTTCTTCCTTGACCTTGGAGAAGAACCTGAACGACTCCTCCTTGGAGACAACCGAGTTTTCTTTTTAGCTTTTGGAAGTGATCCAGAACGACTACGTCTGGGAGATGGTCTTAACCTTCTTGATTCAGGAGAGGACGCAGAAAGACTACGTCTTAGCACTTTTCTAGATCTTTCCCTCATTCTTGAAGATGATTCAGATCGACTTCTCCTAGAAGAAATTCTGGATACTTTCCGATCTGGAGATGACACAGATCTGCTTCGTCTGGCTGAAATCAAGGATTTTTCTCTTCTTGGAGACGAACTTGACCTTCCTCTCCTGGGAGGCGTCCTAGTTCTTGATCTGCCTCTTCTCGGTTGTGTTCTGGAGCGGGATCTTGCTCGCCTGGGGGGACTTCTTGATCTAGACCTGCCTCTTCTTGGTGTTCTTGAACGTGACCTCCCTCTTCTTGGCGGTGTTCGTGACCTGCCCCATCTTCCACTATTTCTGCTTCTCGACCATCCATGCCTTTGAGGTGTTCTAGAACGAGACCAACCACGCCTTTGAGGTGTACGGGATCGACCCCATCTGGGAGGTGTACGTGAACGTGATCTACCCCATCGTTGAGGTGTTCTCGAACGGCCTCGCCACTGGGGAGTTCGAGAATGTCCCCTTCGCAAAGGAGTACGTGAACGGGATCGAGCACGTCTCTGAGAACGAGACCTACCCCTCCTTGGTGGGGTACGTGTGCGTGATCTACCTCTCTTAGGTGGGGTCCGGGACCAAGATCTACCTCTATGAGTAGTGGGTGTTTGAGAGAGAGATTTGTCCCTCCGACTGGCTCTTGATTTGGAGCCTTTAGCTGGTGGGGTGCTGGATGGTTCACGTAGAGATGTCTTAGAAGACTGCTTTTGGTCAGAACGAGAGATTTCAGGGGATGAGCTAGATTTCTCTCTCTGAATAGATGCTTTCTCCTTCTCTTGTCTTTTGGGAGGGACCTCTGGAGAACAGTTGCGAGAAACTGGACCAGGCTTAGTTGGTGGGGAAGGAGAAGAGGAGGAAGAGGAGGAGCAACTACCACTCTCTGAAGGAGAACATGAGCGCTGAGGTGTAGAGTCCTCACGCGACATCTTCTTCAACTTAGTCTCAACAGTCTTAGAAGCAGATGAGGAAGCTGTAAGCTCCTCCTTGCTATCAGGAGAAACCTTATCCTTGGATGGTGGAAGATTCCCATTACGATCTTCTGACTGCTTCTTAGTAGATGGAGAGGAACAGGAAGGAGACCTCTTCTCTTTAGAAGGGAGACGTTTTTCTCGAGAAAGTTCATTCAGCACAGGAGAATGATGCATGCCCTTTGGATCATGCTCAACTGAAGGGGTGGATTTTCGCCCCCCGTGCCGAGCAGACTTTCTGTCCTTATCTCTTTCTTTCTCTTTGACAGGAGATGATGGACTTGGAGAATGCTGAAGGGTCTCACATACTGGAGAATGCTTGGATATTTTCTAAACAGGAATATAAAAAGCAGTAACTAGAACTATCCTTTGAAAAAAAAACAAAAAGAATCAGCAGCCAGCTCCCAACCATATTGCAAGCATTTTGAAAATGAAAAGATCACTAGGGTTCTTAACTCTAAGCAACTCATTAATTAGCTATCATTTTACCACAGCATTTCCCAACCTGGGTGGTTTTGTGTGGACTTCAACTCCCAGAATCCTTAGCAATGGCATATTCAATGGAAAATTCTTAGGGTTGATGTCCACGTCACAAAATGTTGGACACACTATTCAACAAACTATAATTAATTTTAAGTTTCAGGAAAACACTGCTTTAATATATTAAAAGAACTTAGAATCCACCATTTCTCCTCTCCAATTTTAATGAACCAATCAGTATTCCTAAGTCATTTTGTCCCAAGTGACTTTATTTATGTAATGTTTCTCACTTTCGGAATGCATATATTATTCTTTACCTCCCGCTTTTCTCTGCTTTCTCGAGGACTTGTGCTCCTGCCTCGCCGGGCAGGCTCAGCAGAAGATGAACGCTCTTTCTCTCCCAAATTCTTAGAAACCACTTCTGTTTCTTGTTTTCGTGAACTTGATAAAGGAGACTTGCTCTGCTGTCTAAGGAAGCTCCTTTTTTGAACAATGGGGCTGCCTGATCTGTAAATAAATGATTAGAAGGTTAATCCACAAGACTCTGCCCAAGTTTAATAACTATTTACAAGACAGAAAGCTTGATTCGCCAAATTTTACCTGCTATGGGAAGCATCTGATGAGGAAGAGCCATCTGGGGAGGAAGAGCGATCCCGACAGTCTTTCTGAGATGCACACTCACTGGTGGACCTGAGAATTAAAAATGAGAATCAGTTGCATGCAAAAAAAGATCAATTTTAGTTGCACAGCACAGGTAGGTGATTTTTTTTACCTCTTCCGTTTCTTTTCCTTGGATTTGTGTTTGCTTTTGGGGCTTGGAGATCTGGGGGGGGAAAGTTTGTTTTGAATCATTCTTGAACAGTGACATATGCAGTGACTGTTTCTCCCTGTTACTTTCATATCCTTCACAGAACATCTATTCTAGCAATATCCAATAATAACTATCCCTAACATACCAACTCCAAATTCAGAGTCACAAAACAAATGTAAAGTTTAGATGTAGATACACAGCTTTTGAAAACATGGGATCACCCAGCTGCTGTGTACAAAATCTTAAAGCAGCCTCTTTTCCCTAGAATCAGAATCCCATGAAAAGACACCACTGCTTTAAGATGTTGAAAACAAGTGCTACACTTGCAACTCTCACACATTCTAAGGCACCTTTGGAAACCAGACCCGTGGAGCCCTATAAATTCAAATTATTGAATTTAATTCATCGCAGCTTAGGTGATTCTGAGAACAAACAGAAAGAACCACTACCTTCTACATCCAAACATTTTTTAAATGGCTAATGGTTATTAAGACTCACCTATGTTTCCTTTTCTTTGATTCTGATCTAGAATAAAAAAAGAGTAGGATTTGGCAATCTGATGTTGCAGATGTTTTTAATTATAATTTCCATCAGTTGCAGCCAGTGTGTCTAATGAACACGAATTATATAATTTGTGTTCAGGTCATTAAAAATGTACCAGATTTCCTGTTCCAATATTAGACTTTATTCCCAAGTTACCAGAAAACTGTTGTAATGCCCAATAACTTTAGCAAGGCAAGGCTGATGTTCAAAATTGATGCTGGATTACAAATGTGAATTCTGCCCATGAATCCCATCGAAAATGGTTTTAAGCAGATTCTGGAAAAGTAAATGCAGCGTACAGAGTGAGAAATGCAAGCCTATCAGATAGTATGCCCCTAATTTTTATACAAAAACTTTTTACTATAGAGGGGGGGAAATTGACGCTTTCTTAAAATACAAAAATATATATTTTTGAAGATAGCACTACAAAAGACTTAGTAAATATCATCACAGTCCCTAAAATCCAATCCTCACACTAGAGGCCAGTCACTATTACCTCTTTACAATCCCCTTACCTGTGTTTCTTTTTCTTTGAGCTTTTTTTCCTTTCTCTTCGAGAAGGTGATCTGCTCTCAGACCTTGAAAAGCCAAAAGGGCAAGATACATTTTCTGAGAAACTTTTAAAATATAAAAGTTTCTTTTCTTACTTCCAAATCTAAATCCTACCCCTCTTCTGAATCCAATGAGTCTGAAAAAAGAATTTAAGTGTCTTGGCCTCACCCACCCACCTGTCTCTGTCCTTCTTCTTTTTCTTCTTCTTTTGTTTTGGTGATGGTGACCTAGAACTGCTGGAATCTTTGATAAGACTGAGAAGACAAAGTCCAAACAATAAACAAAATTCTAGAATTCAATTCACAACATACTACATAAGCATCGGCCTATTATCAATCCTATCTTTCAGTATTTTTTCTTACAAAAAATAAAATTTCTCACAGGTACAATGAAATCAATTATGCAGAAATTCTAGTCAAGAATGGAAATCAATCATGAACTATCTCATAAATTATAGAGGTTTCATTAAGATGTAATCTTACTACCTATGTGCAATGCTTGTTTAATATTTCAGGTACTTTATTTGCAGTTGTCTTTTTAAAGTCTCCTAATACAATTGAAAAGCTCACTCTTGGTTTTTTTTTAGTGCAGCAGACGTAATCAGAGCTACCTTGTCATCTCTTGTTTATTTTCTTCCAGTAGGGATTCTTTATACCTGTACTGCTTCTGCTGCTCCTGCTGTTGTTTAGCCACTGCAGCTGTTGCCGCCTCCTTGGCCCTGCGATTGGGGTCAAAAGAGCTGCCATCCACATAACTATCACTGATCCCAAAAGCAGCTCGCAGTCTCTCATTCTTCTTTTCATTGGCCTCAGCCAGCTGATGGGTCTCTGTAATACTGGAGAAAAAGAAATAGTTAATAGAACAAATATATCACAATACAAGGATCCTATCAATATACAGATTGAAACGTAATTTTTTTTCTTAAGACGAAAAGAAGCTGTCATGACAAAACAACACAAAATCCACAAATGCCTTACTTACCTAGACTTCTGCTGCTGTTCCCCCTCTTTGACAAGTGCCACATCTTTTTCTAGAAGCATCATCCGAAAAGTGGCCACTTTCTCCTGAATCTCCCCTTCTCCATACCTATTGCATGCATCCAAATAAAATTTAGCGGACTATAAAGAGACGTTCTATTTAAACTAAATCACTCAAATGAGGTAAGAAAATATTTCTAAAATGCATGGATTATAGACGATCCAAGAATTCACCTTATAGAAAATAAAGACCTTACTTGGTATAGAATAGTGATTAAAACAAAAATGTAAACAAAAAAAAAATTAGTTCAAATTCTGCTTCTGCTAGGAATCTTTTAGAACATCTTCACAAACAAATCATTTAGTCTGCTAATCCTTCTGGTCATTAATCTCTGAAAAACGTGGCCAATAATAGCCTATCTTACTGGACTACACTATGCATTATTATTGCATGTTATTACCATGAATCTCTATATAATATTCAAAAATGCTTTATATTAGGCACTGTTAGTATAAAACATATTATTTTCAACCATTTTCATTTCTAGTATATCCCAAATCTGATTATCCAATTTTAAAAGACTTGTAATCGCCAAAGTTCTACTAAGTATGTAAAAATTTTATTCTTAAATTTTGATAAAAAAATGTTTTCTGAACAACTCCACTGCTCAAAATGAAAACTGAACATAGAAAAAACATACAATATCAAACACTGTATTCCTTTATCCAACATATAGATATTATATTTTAAATACTTGTTCTGCTAATAATTCCAAACAAATAATAAACAAGACTCCCTTTTGTAAAAACTGAGTCCGGAAAAGATAAATGTTGGATGCAAAGCATACTTATCATATCATACCCAAATCTGTATATTCTAATAATAATGTTGGTTTATTTGCTCCTACCAGTTGACCATTATTATTCTCACAGCTCTTCTCGATCACCATCATCTCTTGGAAATGTCTTAGCCTTGACTATCCTGTAACAACTCACCCTTGCTCTTCCATGAGCTCAGCCAGTTCTAAGCATTTCAACTCAACCTTCCTTTTGCGCTCGTGATCCAGGATGTCCTGGTTGGGTTTTTTAACCAAAGATGACTCCAGTTTCCTCAGCTCCTCTTCTGACTTGTAGTCAGTCCGATCCTTCTTGTGACGCACTGCCGAGAGGTTCCGTTGCACGTAACCGTTGGTGCCACTGCCCCGGGGAGTGGGGAGTCCTATTCCATTGTACATGGCTCTCACAGACTAGCACCTCTGGTGCCTGATACTTAAAGACATTATGAGAAGAGCAGAAGAAAAAGTAAAGGGAACGTTTTTTCACATCACCATATGGATATATCCTCCACCAAGTGCAATCAAGAAAGACTGCAGTATTTTTTCTATGAACTGACTACTTTTCCTTTTGGTTAAAAATTCCTTATTCTCAAACCCATTCCACATCCCAATTACACATTTTATCACTCACCCACATTTTTCCTTAAAAAAATGCCTATTTCCTTCCTATTCATAATTTGTATCTCACCACCAGATCCTATATTTTTATTTTGTTAACAATGGGGAAAAAATTAATGGTACATGCTTTCTAGAGAAACCCTTTTATTAAATAATTTCATATGTTCTATACAACTGCAACCACTATCCATTCTTGTTTTCCCTAACCAAAACCTGTAGTCAATTATCCAAAATTATTCAGCCCACAATTTTGCCTCAATTCTCAAGATTCAACACCTGCATTCAGATGTTTTATCTTCATATATATTTCCTTAATAGATATTTCTGGTTTATTTCCAATGGTTCCCATTCAACATTTCCTTCCCAATAAAGGAGGCAATCCTGTGTATATTAACATGAAAACTTACTGGGACTTTCTTCTGAGTAAGAATTGGCCTGCACAATTCCTCCTCTAATCTTTTTACAAGCTTATCATTGAAACCACCACCCCTTTTTTTAAAGGCTAAACATCCCTATAAAGCTACCACCTACCCACTAGATCCCTATCATTTACTAGTAATAATGGGTTATACTGTATTATCTTCCTTCCTCCTTTACAGGCTTCTACTATCTTTTCAAGAACTGAGTAAGTTCGTGCCTTGTACTCTTTTAAAAGGAAGCTCTCAAGTCCAGCTCAGCCTACAAACAGCATAAATAAACTACAAAACTACAACTCATTTCCATATCGTTTTCTCTAGCAACATTATAACAAAAATAGCTTGCTCGGTGTCTTTAAAAAATTCTTAGATTAATCTGATAGTCTGGGAATTGCATGGTGGTCCCCCTTGTATACATTTTAATCAGGCCCAAAACTGCTTTGCTTCTTTTTTTATTAGCCAAGGCTTGGTAGGTGCTGCCATCTGCTGTGACGTTTACTTCTTACCTTCCCTCCTAAAAGTCCTCAACCTACCGACCTGTAAGGCCTAGTCAGCCCACTATTCTAATTCCTTGCCACCTCAGGCCCGACCTTCCTCTCTAGCAAGCATCCCAGCCCATTAGGCCTCCTCCTCCTCCAAGGCCTCCCGAGGCCCGCAATTCACCTTTACCCCTGCTTCGAGGTCCTCCCTGTCTTCCCAATACACGAAGGGCAAACCTCGCTTGCCTCTTACCTCAGCACCCGTAAAGGCCACCCCACGCGAGCGCATACGCGCGCACACGCACACACACACACCGAACTCGCGGCACCGTCTGGCCCTCCCCACGCACACCTCCCCAGGCTTGCCGCGCCACCCCGGCCTCAAAGCTGCTGCTTCTCAGCGTCTCTCTCCTCGCATAGCCCCGCGTCCCCCGACCCCTCCTCTGGCTTTTGCCTGCGCCACTCGCTCGCGCTCCCTCACCCGACGCAGCAGCAGCAGCCGCCGCGGCGCAGGCGGAGGGTGAGTGGAAGGGGGAGCGGGGGCAGGAGGTAGCCTGGAACCTCCCCCCGTCCCCTCCAATTCGCTCTCGCCAGGAACCCTCTCCGACCGTTGGCTTATGGGAAGTGGAGTTCGTAAACGGCTCGGCAGGTCCTCCCTACCCGCAGAGGACGAGAATAAAGACTACTTATCCCGAGATGCCTCGCAGGCAGCCCGAAGGTCGGCCGCCATTTCCTAAAGCGCTCTGGGGGAAGCGAGAAGAGTGCCTCGGGACCGAGTTTTCTCGTTTTCTCCTCTTACTTCCTTTCCTTTGTCTCTGTTGTTTAGTCGCTATCATCAGACAGACAGACAGACGCGCAAGACACTTCAGGAAATACCGCTCCAATCCTGGGGGAGGTTGGAAGAGGGAAAAAGGGATGTAAATATCCGTTCCTCCCGTCAACCACCGCGCTGCTCTAAATTAGAGTTTAAGGGAGAGTAGATCTCGCGAGAATTTTGTGGCGGAGGACATGTGCATCGTGTCTACGTTCATGAAACGCTATTCCTGTGAGCATTGGGTTTTCGAAGAATGCTGGGAATTGTAGTTAAGATACGATTATCCTGTCAAAGCTGACGCCCCACTTTCTTATATAGGCGGAGTACACATTCCACTTGGAATTGCGAACTCCCCTCTTCTGTAAATTAAAAGAAGTGACTTGTTTTCCTAGAAAGATTTTCCCGTAAAGCCCAAAGGAAAACTTTTTAAAAAATCTTCCGTACTACTGCAAGAGGGCGGATTAAAGCGATAGCCATACTGCTTATGTTTTCCCGTCATGCACGGGCCTTCCATTTTGTTTTGTTTTTAAAAAGCTGTTTTCTGTTTCACGATGTGATAGGTTGGATTCAATGGTAGAAAGTCGCAATATTATTTTTTAGAATCTGCATTACAGTGGACAAAATGCTGGGAAATTTGATTTCTTCTGTTAATAGAAAATCGATTTAGACTTTCTTAAGCTCCCAGATGCCCCTCAGCTTTAACACATCGAAATATTCTAAACTGCCCAAAGAGTTGCCAGGACAGTGAAAAGACTTAATGGTGGCACTACAGAAGAAGTCAAAATGTGGCATAGTTGTTCAGTCATACAATAATACAGCAATTCATGCATACTAACTTTACTTAAAAGATTTTCAAGCTACTGTACTCATATTACCTGGTACCCTCAAAGAAAATCAATTTGTGATGTAATATAAGAGGTTTGTTTGACGTAATCATGATTAAACGGGTATGCATTGCTTGGCTCAACTCAAATTTTATTGAATTTCATGATACGTTGCATTATTAATAAATCACTCACAGGCTGTCTTTATCATTGTACCAAGTGGTGGGCTCCCTTGAGCTTGATATATCGTGCAAATACAACCAATGGTGAGAAATCCTTTCTCACCATTTACAAACTTGATTTCTGGCACTCATCTCGGAAAGAGTAGCTTGTACCTCCATATACTGCCTTAAAGTGGTTTGGTATATATATTCATTAAAATGAATTAGAATAGTTTTTGCATAAAAAAAAGAAAATACCCCTTGTAAAATCTGTTCTCTGGGAAGGCACAGTTCCAATGAAAATTAATAACCCATCAGATGTGAACAATGCAATAATGGAGAACTGTACGGGGAGCAAGGAGATAAGATAAATTGCAGGTCGTGTGTCTGAGGTGATCTTATAAACACATTGCTGTATCTAATAAAATTGACCACAGATTATACTTGAACAAAATGGATGTAATTGAAAATCACTTATACAATAAGAACAATGGTTGAAGAAGTACACCAGCAAATTAAAATCTCAAAAATCAAAAAAATTTGGTCACCACACTATAAAAAAGATGCTGAGAGTCTAGAAAAAGTACAGAGAAGAGCAATCAGGATGATTAGGGGACTGGAGACTAAAACATGAAGAACGGTTACAGGAACTGGGCCTGGCTAGAGAAGGACCAGGGGAGACATGATAGCAGTCTTCCAGTATTTGAGGGGCTGCCACAGAAAAGAAAGGGTCAAGCTATTTTCTAAAGCAACTGAAGGCCAGACAAGGAATAATGGATGGAAACTGAACAAGGAGAGATTTAACCTGGAAATAAGGAGAAACTTTCTGACGGTGAGAACAATCAACCAATGGAACAGCTTGCCCTTGGAAGTTGTGGAAGTGCCATCACTTGAGACTTTCAAGAAGAGATTGGACTGCCATTTGTCAGAAATGGTGTAGGGTCTCCTGCTTAGGTAGGGGGTTGGACTAGATAACCTACAAAGTCCCTTCCAACTCTGATTATCTGTTATCTGTTACTGCCAAGAGTTTCTGACCGGCTTAAGGTTGACTCAGCCTCCATCTTTCTGAGGTTAATAAAATCAGATTGTTAGAAGCAATATGCTGACTCTAAAAACATTTTAGAGAAGGCTGTAAAGCACTGTGAAGCAATATATATATACTAACTAGATATCTTTCAAGTAGCAGAAGCAAGTCTGCAGATTGTTTTCAAAAATTCCTGGGTATAAGGCAGATAACTATGAAGGACATTAAAGGCATGTACGGTCCCAGAGACAATTTCACATTAATATAAAGCATCCTGTAAGCCACTTTCCAAATGAATTCATCTACTATTTTGGACATTTTCAACAGACAATTTGATACTATTTTTTGCATTTAAATTTGGATTATTTTTTTTTAAAGATATGGTTATTCCTTCAGTGATTGAGTTCAGACATAAGCTATGGTTTCCTTAACTATGATAATTGGGATATCCAATTTTTTGGATTCAGATAACTCAATCAAAATCAGAGAAACTGTTGTGGGAAATCCCCCCCCCCTCCGAAGAATGAAATATTTTGGGAAATATGAAAAAGAGCAGAATATTATATTTCCCTAAAGAAGAAATGGGGAAACATCACATTAGAGGCAGAAAGCAGCCTCCAGTCTCTCTTAATAGCCCACAGCAGATGCCAGTACTTAAAGCTAAAGAGCTTATTGAAAGAGGAAGCCAACTATCTAGATGGCTCAATTCATAAGCAAATCAAATACTGCAGGCAAAAATCCATTCAAGACAGGATATTTCAAAACTCCCTGCAGCAAATGACAGCTAAAACATGCAGAATGTAGAATTAGTACAGCAGCCCCTCACCCAAGATCCAGCACAGGATGAAAGCTATTAGCCACAATAGGAATTGCCCAAAACCCTTTCAGAAACCAAGCCACTTCATTGCACAACACACACACACCAGCAGCATTTCAGGACCTGTATAAAAATCTTGGCACTCATCTAGATAATTGTTCAGCTGACCCAGAACTGCATGCTGTCTTTACGTGTGGTTATGTTCATCATTACACTTTCTTTCCAATCCACCTCCATTTTATTTTATTCCCAGCTTGGACCTGAACCAGATGGATTTTCTTTCCAACACTGTTATTATTTAAGGTGATGTCTGTCTCAAATCACCCAGTTTGCAACAGGATTTCATCAACTAAATTACCATTAATCAAACTGAATTGTGAACTAAGTCATAGACATAGTGCTATTCTGTAGAAATAAAACATCCACTGTCATTCCTCACAAGTGATATTTCCAACAATGTGGAATGCATAAATTACAAGAAGAAACTTGGAAAGTATTGTCGTATTGACCAATGAAGAAATAATTGAGCTGATATGACTGAAAAGAAAAAAACTGAAAAAAATATATGGAACTGTCACTGGACTTCAATTTCTAATCAGGGTGGGATTCTACCGGTTCGGTAGAATCGGTTGTTACAATTCTGCAGTTCATAGAACCGGCAAATGAACCAGCTGGTCCCGCCCCTCCCCACCCTCCCCTCCCTGCCCAGTCCTTATCGTGCATGTGTGATGTCATGTCATGTGCGACATCGCTGACTGCATTCTCCCCCGCCCAGTCATTCCTTACAGTATTTTTTCCTCCCGACGATCAGCTGTTCCAACGATCAGCTGTGCCAGGATCCCCCTTGTTGTCTTACTGCTTCACCAAGGAGTCTTCCCTGAGGCTCAGGCACAGGTACTGTGCTCCATTTTTTTGCCTCCTGGGCCTCAGGGAAGCCTCCTGGGAGTAAATATGGCCTCATAGGAGGCTTCCCTGAGGCCCAGGAGGCAAAAAAAAAATGGAGCACGGGGGTGGAGGGGTTGCTGCAAAAAAAAAAAAAAAAAGAAGCCACGCCCACCCAGACACATGGCCATTCCCACCTAACCACTCCCACCTAGCCATGCCCACTGAGCCAGTAGTAAAAATATTTGCATCCCACCCCTGTTTCTAATTCATATTTTTATACAATTAAAAAAGCAATATCTTTTTTACTTGAACAACAACTACTCCTTTTGCATGTTGGTGTAGAGCTTCTGTGCTTAATATTGCATAAATATCTAACTGTACTCAAGTGTATTTATTCTTGCAGTTGATTCTATACCTTGAACTCAATTCCATTGAGTCCAATGGAACTTAACTTGCAGGAACAATACAGGCTATTCCAGTGTTGGTGAACCTTTTTGACACCGAGTGCTGAAACGGGAGCGCGCATCCTGGAAACCAGAACAGCAGCCGCCCGGTGTGCATGTGCATGCCAGGAAGATGATCTGGTTTCCGGCATAAATATGTGCGCTGGCCAGTTGTTCTTTGCCCAAGCATGCATGCCAGAGACCAGAAGACGAAGTGGCTGGTGCACATGTGCACTCTGGAAGCCGGAAGATCATCTTCCCAGTGCGCACATGTGCACCGGGTAGCTGCTCTTCCAGTTTCTGGTGCTCCTGTGCGCATAAAGACCAGCTGGCCAGGCTTCCGGTTTGAGTCTCTTCGGCGACGGACTGAAATCCGCGATCGTGTGTGGTTTCGATCTGTGCTTGCCGCCGGAGTGCCCTGAGCCAGCTGGTTTCGGAGCTAAGCCACCCCATAGAGGTGGTGAAGAGGGGGGAGACTGCCAGCAGGATCTAGGAGAGCCGCATCTCTCCTCCCCAGTTGGCCATTACTCCCCGAAGGCGGTGGTAGTGGTGGTCAGAAATGGCCACCTCAAACAAGAACTCGACCGGAAAAGAATGTGCAAGAGGAAGATAAGAGGAGAAAATTTTGCTTGACAGGGTTAAACTGAAAAAGCAACAACTAAGGTACCCTGGAATTTTAAACTATAAAAAATAACATTGTTCCCAAAGAAGATTTTGAAGCAGTGAAGGAGAGAGAGAAGGAAAAGGATTTGGGTTTTTTTTTCTTCCCTTCCTTATACTGACAGCTAAGAGACTTAAGCAAGAAATTGGAAAAAAAAATCTACTTTGACATTAATAGGCATTTAAGATGAAAATAAAATGTCAAAGGGATAATAAATATTTCTGGATAGTTAAAAGTTTTTAGAAGCAGGAAAGGAGAAAAAAAAAGAATAAAGGGGCAGGATCTGGAAAAATGAAAGAGACTGCCTGGAACTAAGGAATGGAACTGGAACTAAAAGGAATTTACAGTGAAACTTTAACAAGATTCCAAAAAGATACATTCTAACTGAAAAAATGGTAACAAAATAATAGAACCCTAGGAAGAGAAAGTGGGAAAAAAAGAAGCAAGAAGAAACAGCCTTGAAAGATTTGGATTACTTGGTGATTTTTTGTTTTTGCATTTAAATGACTAAAATCAATTGGGTGGTTGTTTAAAAGTGTTTAAAATGGCATCACTCTTAGAAGAACTGAAAATGGAACTTAAAAAATGGAAAGAAGATGCACAAGAAGGGAGAGGTTCTTTTGGCTTCGCATTTCAATTCTTAGAAATGGAGATCTGGAACTATGAGAAACAACAAGAAACGCTTGCAGAACAAGAAGATTGGGACAAAGAAGAAGCCATCTTTAATGATCAAGTAATTCTATGCGGGGGGGAGGAAAGGGGGGAAAGAGTGAAAGGTTTAAGACTAGAAAAAACAGCCAAAAAGAAGAACGGTTTGAAAGATAAGTATAATATTAGAAAGCAACAGAAGAGGGGATTACAGAAGAGAGAATTAGAAATAGAGAGACAAGGGGGTAAAAAAGGGAGGTAGAAGAAGAGGGGGAAGAAGGAAAGGAAAAGAAGTTATAAAAGACAGAAACAAGATATAGAGAAACAGGGGAAAGATATAAGGGTTGAAACCATAAGCCTGTTTAGAGATAATGGGTGAAAAATTAATTGTAAAAGGGATTCTGTAAAGGTACATAAGATAGTATTGTTGTATTATAAGTAGAAATTATTTTAGAAAATATGACTAAAATGATGGACAAAATATTCACTGTAATGTAGTGGAATGTTTGTTAATAAATAAATGAATCAAAGTGAATGAGAGAATTAAATTAGGAAAGGATGGGAACATCTTAATTATTATTAATGATCTATAAAAATATAAGTGAAGAGACATATGGAAAAAAAGAATTAATTATGGAAAGTTTATAAGTGTTCACAAAGAAGTATGATATTCAATTGAAAAGAAATGTTAAAAATGTTAAGACTTTAATGAATATTAATGATAGAATTGAATTGGAATGGAATGTGTGCTTTATTTACATTATATATATATATATATATATATATATATATATATATATATATATATATATATATATATATATATATATATATATATATATATATATATATATAATTTGTTTTCTGAGGTTCTCATGGTATTTGTATGTGGATCTTTGGTTATTTGGGTTTTCTCCCGCGTATTTCCAATCTTATGCGGGAGAAAACCCGAATAACCAAAGATACACACACACACACACACACACACACATATATATATATATATATAATCTTTTTATTTTATTTTAAGAATATAGTGTGTATTTTAAGAATGTACCAAGCAGAATTCGATTGGAAGTTATGTATTATATTGAATGTTATAATCTTAAAGGTATACATTGAAGCTTAAATAAGAGTTGAATGGATAAAATTAAAAGATATAAAGGTGCCATACTCCAATTAGTAACTACAGGGGAAATTTGTTTAATGAGAAAAGCTAATATGGAATTGAAACAGGACAGACAAAAGTATAAATATAATGATTTGAATTGAGATCAGATAATTAAAATAAAGTTGAGAAAATTAAGAGGGGAAAAACTATGTAGAAAATGCAAAACAGTAATAAGATATGGAATAGAACACAAAAATGAGCATGAAATTGAGTTTGTGTCTGTATGAAGAAGTGATAACCCGGGACCATGCTATGTTCAAAAAAAGATGTTTTATTTGTATTATGGTGTTTTGTTTTGTTTTTATGAAAACCCAAACAAATTTAAAAAAAAAAAAAAAAAAAAGACCAGCTGGCCAGCGTGCCAGGATCCAGAAGAACAACAGGCTATGGCTCACGTGCCTGGAGAGATAGCTCTGAATATCACTTCTGGCATGCGTGGCATAGGTTCACCATCAAGGGGCTATTCTATTGCATCATGGATTTTAATTTGTACTACTTTCAGACAATTGAATTGAATTGAACTGAATTTTATTTGGCCAAGTATGATCAGACATACAAGGAATTTATCTCAGGGGTGGGATGCTACCGGTTCCACCTGGTTCTATAGAACTGGTAGCTGTGAAGAGCAGCTGACACCGAACCAGTTCGGTGTTTGGCCCACCCGCTAGCCCGGGCTCTAGGCTGTCCTTTATTCCTTGCTTTTCTCTCCTCAGCTGCTTTGCATGGCATAGCTGAGGTTGAAAAAGCTGGAAAGAAGACGATTTTCAAATGCTGTGCACCTGCGCGCAGCGCTTGTCAGCTGTCCAGGAAGCACAGCTGATTTCTTGCAAATGCTGCACACGTGCGTAGTTTGGAGAACCAGAAAATCGCTTCACTGGATGGCCCCACCCCTCCCCACCCACTCCTCTTTACCTGGTATGCAAGCCATCCAACTTGCCTGGTTTGGTAAGTTACTAGTTTTCCTTTTTTTTTCCCCCAACCATCAGCTGTTGTGCTCGTTTGGGAGATTTAGATTAGCTAGAAAGCAGGAAATCCTTGGATTTCTTGCTTTCTAGCTAATCTAAAAGCAGAGCCGAACCTTCTTTAGGACTGAAGCTTCTACTTTTCATTGCAGTCAGACTCAGGTAGTCGATTAGAGATAGATCTCTACGTGATTCTGTGATTCTGTGAGCAACTCAATCTACCTGCCTGCTTTGCCTGTTTTGGGGTAAAAGTTGCTCTTTTTTAATAAAAAGTCAATATTTATGTACGTGGTGTGTTGTGAGTTAATTTTGTGAGTTTGCTTGTCAGCAAATTTTATGAGTTTGCTTGCAAGGAAATTTTATGTGACAGACTCAGGTAGTCGATTGGAGATAGATCTCTAAGTGAATCTGTGATTCTGTGAGCAACTCAATCTGCCTGCTTGCTTTGCTTGCTTTTGGGTAAAAGTTGCTCTCTTTTTTTTTAAATAAAAAATTCAATATTTACAAAAATGGTGTGTTGTGAGTTAATTTTGTGAGTTTGCTTGCTAGCAAATTTTATGAGTTTGCTTGCAAGCAAATTTTATGTGACAGACTCAGGTAGCTGATTAGAGATAGATTTCTAAGTGAATCTGTGATTCTGTGAGCAACTTAATCTGCCTGCCTGCTTTGCCTGCTTTTGGGTAAAAGTTGCTCTTTTATAAAAAAAAAAAAACAATATTTACATAAATATTTATAATATTTACATACAAGCCATGACCACCAAGCCATGCCCAGTCAGCAAGCCACACCCACCCAGTTACATGACCACCAAGCGATACCCATAAATTAGGCTACATCCACAGAACCGGTTGTTAAGAAATTTGAATCCCACCCCTGATTTATCTCCGGAACAGAAGCACTTAGTGTACATGTAAAGTAACAGAATCATCATCATCATTATCATTATCATCCCAATCAAAGGAAAGGAGTAAATAAGAAGGATAAATAATAATACTACAATACTACTGTATATTTACCTATTACATAGATAAATATACACAGACAATTAGGTGTTCAGCAGAGTGATAGCACAAGGGAAAAACTTACTTAGACCTTACTTACAACTTACTTTCTTAGTTTTTGGGTTTTTGATAGGAAGTTTTAGGAGACAAAAAATACTTAGTATAGTTTGTCAACCAAGCCATTATAACTTGTATTACTCATTGGGAATCAGCATAAATAATATCAATATATAAATAAAATTATTGTGGTTTATAGCCCAGTGTGTAACACAAAGAAAATATTTCACAAACCACTCATCTAGTGATGCGTTTCCATATTTCCCTTTGGAGCAAACAAGTGGTAGTAAACAGAAGAACAATGAGGTAAGAGAAAAACTAATAAAAACTAATTTATGCCAACACTATTTACTATAGCTATTAAGGCCTCTTTACTTTTGCAACTCATCCTTGTTTCTGTCACATCAGTGTTCTGATTAATACATTGCCTTCTATTCTTAAAAACTCTTCCCTTTTTAAAAAATATATCCCCATATCATCTCCTTTTTCATCTTGATCCATTCACTCTTTTTTCATGCATTTGTTTTGTTATTTGATCCCCTTTTATTTTTTCCACATAACTAAAATACTTCAATGTAAATCTTTTATGTTGGCTACTCACTTTTGTAATCATAACCTGTTTATTCTTGATTCTGTTTCTTCTTGTCTTACCAAGCATTGACATTCATTTCTTGAACTGGGCCACAAATTATCTATAACCTTTTTACCTTTCCACTGGATCAAGGAAAATTCAGCACAGCCAACTCGCCACAGTCATCTTATCACAGCCAACTCACCATGGGACAAGTCACTGCAGACATTAATTCAATGCGATAAATGTTATCTGCCACTGTTTCTTTGATATATGGCAATAATGTCAAAGAAACAGTGGCAGATAACATTTATCATGTTGAGTTATCCTGCATGGAATTTTCTGTGAGGAGATAGCCATGGCAAATTATCCCATTCCCTTTCCAGCCGTGGGTTGTATGCTTTACAATTTTTCCATATATTTTAAATAAACATTCTACCAAAGAATACAAATTCATCTCTCTGCTCTAATTTATTGCTATTTATGTATAACTTGCAATTGTTCATTCGTGTTTCTGATCAGCAGTCCTGATATGATACATTTTCAGGTCTATGCTGCATGATACAATCTGTCACACTGCAAATCTTTTGGGTACTCAGCCAATACTGCATTGTTTAAATGCAAAAATACATGGACCTTCATGTTCCCAGGCAACACATCTCTTATCTCACTACACAAGCAGTTCTAATACATTTATCTATAAATTTAATCAAGCAAGGGGATATCATACATCTTGTCTTACTCACTGTTCACAAGTGGTTTAACAATCAATTGTTGGGCAAAATATAATTTGGCAATATATGAGAATGCAGTGTTTTTACACAGTAGATGACTGCACACTTCCCAACATGGCTAAGTAGCTATCTGCATGATGCACATAAACAGGGGAAGTAAGATGATTTTTCACAAAACTACAAGTGTAGGTCTATGTAAACATATTTTCATATAGGATTTAAGATATTTTCAAGCTTTCATAACAAGTCAGATAAGGAAGTAGTAACTAGTAGCAAATAATTGCTCCTGAGTGGGAAACGTAGTTACCAAAATCGCTGAAATGATTCTAGAAAACAAGAAAAGAACTTTGCATAACTTTCTATGATTATACAGAACATGATCCTTCCACACAGAGGAACTTGAAGAATATAATTTTTCACTAACATCTGGGTTAACAGATGTTTCTCTGCGCAAAAAGAAAATACCTGCTGCAAACTCCACATAGGAGTCAGGAAGGGCATCCGGCTAATAAATGCTCAGCTCCACTCAGTTGGCCCAATTCCACTGCAAAACAAGAGATTAAAAAGTGTGTATATACATACATATATATACTCTCTCTCTCTCTCTCTCTCTCACACACACACACACACACACACATACCAGTGGTGGGATTCAAAATTTTTTACTACCAGTTCTGTAGTCGTGGCTTGGTGGACATGATGTGGCTTGGTGGGTGTGGCTTGGTGGGCATGGCATGGGAAGGATACTGCAAAATCTCCATTTCCTCCCCACTCCTGGGGGAAGGTTACTGCAAAATCCCATTCCCTCCCCACCCCATTAACCTTCTTTCTAGCTCTGAGCTCCTGTGCAGGGCAACAAAAGAAGACCCAGCTGATCGGCTCGGGAGGCAGAGAATAGATAGGGGTGGGGCCAGTCAAAGGTGGTATTTGCCGGTTCTCCGAACTACTCAAAATTTCTACTACCAGTTCTCCAGAATATTAGAACCTGCTGAATATCACCTCTGATACATACATACATACACACACACACACACACACACACACACACACACACACACAAGGTGGTATTCAGCAGGTTCTGACCAGTTCTGGAGAACCGGTAGCAGAAATTGAGTAGTTCGGAGAACCAGCAAATACTACCTCTGACTGGAGACTTTACAGTATCCTTCCCCTGCCACACCCACAGAACCAGTAGTAAAAAAAATTGAACCCCACCACTGAATATATTCTTGTATTTATGTGTATATATTGGAGGGGGGGATGAATGAATTATAGAACTGTGGAAGGGGAAGGGACCACATGGACCATCTAATCTAGTGTTTCTCAATCTTGGCAATTTTAAGATATGTGGGCTTTGACTTCCGATGGCAAGGCAAGGACGAACAGAGGTGCAGAAGCCCGTCTGTGGTTTCAGTTAATCTCTTTTTGCGGTTGGCGCGATCCTTTGAGGGTGCACGAGTCCTGGAGAGATTTGTGCTGGCGTGGGGGGAGACTCGGGTTGCAGTGTGGGGAAGGCAACCCCCCTGCAGCGAAGAGGAGCCCTCCAGAGCCCAACGAGCAAGAAATAGCCTCCTATCAATGGGGGCTCCGAAGTCCGGACTGCCACCGATGTAAAGAAGTGAGTGAGTGACAGTTTGTGAGATCATTGGGGAAGAGTGTGGCAGAGAAAATTAGCGGCGGAGAGGAGGATTGGAATGCCATAGACTTTTATAAGGCTGTTACAAGTGTCTGTCTGGAGCCCTAAAAGAAAGCGGCCAAAAAGCGGATGTGAGGCAAGTGAAAGTGAAAGGGCTTGGCAGACAGAAGAGAGAGAGAGGACAATAACGAGTAAAAAGGGAAGTTTACGAGGTTGGGAGACTAGCGGCTGGAAGGTGCCTGGAAGTTGTGGAGGATTTGGACTATTTCATTTGATTTTTATTCTGAAAGACTTTATTAAAGTGGAGACGGGAAGAAGATCGGAGCTGACGGAACAGAGACAGTGTGGCACCACAGGTGATATTTAGAAACCCTGAAGCCATCATAACAAAAAAACGGATATAAACCACTTAACAGCCCTTTAGGGAGCATACTGATCTAATTGAGGAGGTGGTTCCATCTGAAGAAAATCAGGAAAATTGAACTTAGGAACACTAAGACAAAAAGTAAAAGTGGAAACTTCCAAATGTGTGGAGATACTGTATAATTGCAGTCACTACTCAGCATTTTTTACCTCCCCACTTCCGGTGCATTTGGGGTGAAAGCTCTCAAACTTAGAGACAGAAAGCTAAAAACTTACTTCAAAATTCCTCCCCCCCCCCCCCTTTTTACTCCCTTTTTTCTGTATACATTTGCTCAATTTTTTTTTCTTCTTTTTCCCTCATCATCTGGCGCTATGATGAACTATCTCTCCTTCTTTACTCTCTCTTTATAATGATTATAAATATGCGTAGTGGGGAAAGGAAAATTGATTGTTGTAACTGATTTAATTGATTTATTAATAATAGTGATAGTTATACTTTGATTAGATATATAGGGAAAATAGTAAGAACATTAAGTATTATTTAATTAATAAGTATAGGATTTTATGTATTAATATTATAATTTATTGTGTGATCACAATTAATCCACTTGGGAATGAATGTAATACTGTTTGTGTTTAAGAATATTTAAAATAAGGTTAGATAAATACACATATTTATTTATAATATTTAAATATAGGTGGATTTGGAATATATATATATATGGCATTCAGCTTTGTTTGGGTATTTTCCCACGTCATTGTAGTTGTGCTTTTAAAGTTGTAGCAACGTTTCAGCAGAATCTCATCTGCCATCATCAGGCTTCTGATTGATCAGGCTTCTGATTCTGATTCCAATCAGAAGCCTGATGATGGCAGATGAGATTCTGCTGAAACGTCAGCTACAACTTTTTAAAAGCACAACTACTATGATGTGGGAAAATACCAACAAAGCTGAATGCCATACATGTAAGTACCCGCGAAAACTTAAGAAAATGTATGTATGTATGTATGTATGTATGTATGTATGTATATGTATATGTATATGTATATGTATATATGTAATGAAGTTATGTATAGAGGCTGAGCATAGACCTTACAAAATTATATATGTGATTTAGAATTTGGATTTAAAATAATACAGTGATAATATTTTTATATATAAGTACTTATACTCCAGTAACCAGTTAAGAGCACAGCTATCCAGCAGATAGATAGATTAAGTAATTAGATACTGGTCAATCCTAATACAGAGATTCTATCACTGAATGTTAATTTGGGATAATATAATTAATATAGTACAACAACAGAAACAAATCTTAGAAGAAATGACTTCCACAACTACTACAGCTCTGAAAACTGGAAGAAAGGTCACCCCGACATTTACAACTACGTCGGCAACAGCTTCGCCCATGGCACAAAAAACCATAGAAGAAACATTACCAGTGGAGAAACAAGCTAACATCTCGAATGCCAACATCCAATCAATTTTGCTGACTTTACAGGAATCGATGACGAAGCTGCAAGAAACAATGATGAAAAACCATGATGAGATGAGAGCAGATATCATTGAAATAAAGAGATGGGGAAATTAAAAGCAGAAATGAAAGTGGATATCTCCAAAATAGAGGACAAAGTTGGATTATTACAGCAGGCCTTGGAGAAAAATGAAGCAACAATAAAAGAGGTAGAGAAAAGGACTGAACGAACCGAAAGGAAATTAGAAAGGGTAGATGAAGAATTAAAGAATGTGAGTAAAGAAATGGAGGACTCACTGGTCTACCTAGAGATGGACAAGGCTGCTACATACTTGAGATTCCAAAATGTAGTGGAATCCAAAGAAGAAGACCTGGAACAACTAATGAATACTGGCTGGACTATTGGAAAAGGATAAAGATGACATCTTAAGGGAGTTTGATGAAGTTTACAGGATTAGCACTAATTATGCGAGACGCCACAAATGCCCAAGAGAAGTCCATATATGATTTAGCGTAGAAGGAGTGTCCGGATATCATATATAGGATGTCAAGAGATGAAACAATCACGTATAAAGGTAAAGAAGTCTTGATTCTCAAACAAATACCAAGAAGAGTAAGAGAACAAAGATGAGACTACAAGTTCTTAGCAGCTTACCTAAATCAGAAAAGAATCATATTTAAATGGCTAATCCCAGAGGGGATGTTAGTTTTTTGGAACAAAAGGAAAATTAAAATAGACTCCATGGAAAAGGCCCAGGAATTTTATGAGCGATTGGTAGGTGCGGAAGACCAGAGCAGTAAGGAGGAACTGGAAACAAACTCCCAGGAAGATCAAGGCTATCATAAGAACAGAGATGGAACTTTAGGAAATCAAGGAAATACTCATCTACATCAGGAGAGAGAAGAAAGTAGGACACATCTTCAGGCACAAGGAGAGACCGGAGCCATTACAAGACAAAGAGCAAAACAGAATTAATTAAATGGAAGAAGAAAAGAAACTACTATCAATTAATATAAATGGTTTAAACTCGATGATAAAAAGGAAAAGGATAATAGCTAAACTAATCAAACAAAATGCTGATATAATATGCCTACAAGAAACTCATATAAACAAAACAGTTGAAAAATACCTAGAATGTCCGAAATTAGGGAAGCTATTTACTGCACCAGCAGACATGGGAAAAAGAAAGGGATTGCAGTATATGTTAAAGAGGGTTTGAAAGCAGATTTAATATGGTCGGATTCTGAGGGAAGAATTCTGGTTTTGCAGATCTGGATTAATGCCATCCCAATTCTCTTAGTGGTAATCTACGCCCGAACGGAGATCAAAAAGAGTTTTTAAGCATCTTTATGGAAAATAGTAGGATTGGAAAAAAGAAATATTTCTATCATAGGAGACTTTAATTCTATTGCTGATTATCAAAAAGACCACAGTAATGGGGGGAAGAACAAAGGGGGGAAAAGAGAACTTCCCAAGATATGTATGGAAATGATGAAGGAGTTAAATTTGATTGATATATGGGGAAGATCACATCCCGAGAAAAAACAATTTATATTCTATTCAAATCCTCATCAAATATGGACACTTGGAATTCAATTAGTGAGATTTCTTTTTCTGCCTCTTCCTCTTTCCCTCCAAAAATTCCGCTTTCTCAATTGAGTCAATTCTATGTCTCTGTTCTTGCCATGTGAACATTAAACCTTCTGGAATCAGCCATCTATAATTCACCTCTTTTTTAAGTAGCATTTTAGTCAGGAATTGGTATTCTCTTCTCATCTCTCTCACTCTTCTGGGTATTTGTTTCAAGACCACAATCTCCTTGTCTTTATATTTCAATGTTTTCTCTTTTGCCACTTGCAATATTTATGCTTTAATGGCTTTCTTTGTAAATCTAATGTGAACTTCTCTTGGTAAGCTATTTCTCATCGCATATCTTGTGAAAACTCGATAAACCTCATCTATTCCATCCATCATCTTCTCTTGAGTTAGTTCCAAAGCTTCAGCCAGTATTTCTATCATTATCTCAGCTAAGTTTTGTCCTTTTTCTTCCTCTACGTTTTGGAATCTAAGATAGAATTCTGATCTATCCATCTCCCATCTCAACATACCACTTTTATCTTGTTCAACCACCGTTAATCTATTATCAATATCTCCAATCTTCTTGTCTCTTTGTTTATCTTCTTCTTCAATTTTTTGGAATCTCTCATCATACTTCAACATCATTTGTTGGATGTTCTCCACCTTTTCATCGGTTTTCCCTGTTCTTTGTTCAATGTTCTCTGTTCTTTGTTCAATGTTCTCTGTTCTTTGTTCAATGTTCTCTATTCTCTTTTCAATATTCTCTGATCTTGCTTGAATATTTTGAATTCCTTGCATAATCATCTGCAGAGTCACTTTTTCTTTTTCTTTTTCTTGCTTTAACATTGTCTGTATTGAACGTTGTCCTCCAGATGGTAGAGAGGAAGAAGTAGAAGTTGAAGAACCAGGAGCTGTAAGTTTCCTACTCATTTTAAGCAATTCAAAATCTTCAGGTTCTTCTAAACCTTAATCCAATTGTGAAATGACCAATTGTAGTTCGAAATAAAAATAGTAGAAAAAAGAAGCCAAATAGTAATGATAAAAAGGGGGGGAGGGAGGACAAAATTTCTTCAGGTTCTTGTATACCTTAATCCAATCAGTAGTTAGATGAAGAAAAAGGCTTGGGGAAAAAAAGAAAAGGAAAAATTCGTCAGGTTCTTCAACACCTTAATCTAATTGAGAGGTCTCAAATAGAAAAGAGTGCATAAAAATAAACCAGAAAGGTAAATGAAAAAACAAAAATACCAGGAAAGGAGAAAAAAAGGCTATTCCCTTAAAAAAAGGAAACATTAATACTAAAGCTTTCCCTTTAAAATAAAAAGCAAGCATAGATATTGGACTTCCAAAGAAAAAAAAGAAAAACAAAGACAAGCTCCGACAAAGCCAAAGATCCAAATAGCTATTGGAAAAAAAAAAAAGATAAAATGAAATAAAATAAAGCTGGTGAGGAGGGATAGCACAACTTAGAAAAAGTAAAAAGAGCACACTGCACTTTGTTTAATTATCCAAGGCTCTTATTATAACTCTCTTCTCCAAAAACTTATCAACTTTTTTTCCCTAGGTTTCAACACCAGAGTCCAGTTGTTGATAGAAACCCAAAAGACCACCTGCAATAATACTCTCCCATGCTCTTCCCTCTATCTTATCAAATAGCAATGTCCTTGAAAAAAAGTCTCAGTTCTTTCTTTCTCAGCTTTGTCTGATCACAGGAGAAATAGAATATTTCCAAGCCTCTAATTGGCAGTGTTACAAAGTTTCTTTGCTTTCACTTTCCCCCTCCTTTTCCAAGAAAAATATAATAAGAAGTAATTAAAAAAGAAAAAGATATTTTAAAAAAGAAATAACTAAAAGGGAGTCTCTAGCCTAAAATGTTACAAAATCAAAAAGGAGAAAAAAAATAGATGGAAAAGAAAAACCAGTCCAGTTTCAAAATATAAGATCATGTATAGAAAATCCAGCAATGAGAAAAAAATATTACTTTGACATTCCTGTTTAAAATCGCCGCTTAATCACTTCTGTCAAAACTTTTACAGATTCTTTCTTTTCCTTAGGATGTCCTTTCAGATCTTAGAATAAAGAAAAAGTTCTCACCAAACCGACACACTCTCTCTTTCTGTTCCCTTTCGTTTTGGAGCTGTCCCAACTTCAGCAGTTTTAATGGCTGCCTCTTTGCCGCTGGCAAAAAGAGCTTCTCCTGGATCTACCAGGAACTTTGCGATATCCCTGGGATCGACAGGATGCACCCTTTACATTCACCGTCTCTTCGGGATGGTTTAGATCCACTTGGACCGTCCAGGAGCAAAGATATCGGCAGCGATCTCAGACCTCCAATATCGCATGCCGTATTGTCGTGACGCCAGCTCCGGATTTTTTCTTCATTTAAGCAAAAGATGGGTAGCTACAACTAGTATGGTACCTACCTATTATTTCTAGTTTATAGCTTTGGAGGCAGTGGAGAATAGTTTCTGACCATCTTTTCTAGTGAACCTGTCTCTGTTCCTGATCCACCAATATCATGTTTTCTTGTGCATTTCATCTCTCTGTTAGTCCCTGCCCTGAATCTGTTCTAACATGCCAATATTATTTTGTGATATGTTTCCCAGAATTCATCTTCCTTATAGGAAGGTTAGGCATACCTTCCTATAATTGTCACAGCATACTCTGCAAGACTCAGGATATTTCCTACAATATCAATTATCGGTCATCAGATTTTAAGGATTTTACTTCATTGGAACAGTCAATAACAAAAAGAATGAAAAGAAACTCTTCTTTGATGCCACATTCTGGATCAATTAAAAATAGAAGAGAGAAAAATACACATGCATACACAGGAGAGATCAGCTACACAATTAACTTTGTGTGATAGAAGTGTCTTCATGCTGAACATTATTTTATATTTTAACTTTTTCAGAACTCCTAAAGAGAGTACTTTTTATAATCTCTGGTGGATTTGTGATAAAGCAAAGAATAGGATCTTTGATACTAGAATCTAATTTTTACTTTAATTCAAATGATACTTAAAATAAATATAAAACTGAAGCCAAGAAGATTTCCTTTTAGATTTGATGAACAAAGACCTTGAAAGAAAATTTGAAATGTTGTAATTATGTTGACAGCAACAAGAATCTTATATGCATACAAGGTCAATGGAAGAATAGATAATAAAGATGACAAAGTTGGCAGAAATGGCAAAATTGACTGTTTTCATTAAAGAAAAGAACTTCAGGGCTGTCTTAACAAGCACAATAATCTGTGTATGTTAACCCTTCAATGCACCTTATATCATATAAATATAGCAACTGTATGGTTTACTGAGTATTATTGTGTTTTTCAAGCCGAGTATTGTTCAAATGTTTATCATGTTGATTAGTTTTGCTGCACAGCATGTTTTTAATGTTTCAACCCCAATTTTGTTGGAAGTGCCAATGAAATAAATATATGTTTAATTTTTTCGATCATTTATATTTTTATTCCTGTGAGTAGCTGTCGTAGGGGCCCCAGTACACAGCTTTGCCCAGGGATCATAATGCTGCTAAGATGGCCCTGAAGAACTTATCTATGTGTGAAGTGTGAAGGATGTGTGTTTGTGTTTATTTTCATGGTCATGATATGCACTGAAGATGGTGTTTGATTTCGTTGTACGAAGTGCAATGACAATAAGGTAAACTAAACTAAACTAATTTTGTTTCTAGTTGGAAACCTCTTCTGGAATTTTTACTCAAAACTAAAAAAATATAAAATGTTGATTTTAGGTTTTGATGATTAGAATTATTTTATAATTATAGAAATACGTGAATTGCTGTGAAATGTAAAGCAAAAAGTTAAAGTTGTGTTGTTTCTGAAGTCAGTCAGAGGTCATTACTTTCTTTTCTCTCTTTGCACTTTTTTCTCTCCTTTTCTTATTTTCCTAACTTTTATTTCTTCTTTATTTTTATCTTAGAGTTAAATTAAAAATCTTATTTAATTTTTTTACAGAATATACACAAATCTTGTTGACATAACCTTTAAATATAAATATAGTATATAAAATCATACATTGCAATGTCCTACCTGTCAATGAATACTTCAGCTTCAACCATAACAATACAAAAGCAAACCTGGCTTCCGGTTTTGCGCGGCTTCGGTAGCGGCAGGAATTCACGCCTGCGATCCCTGCCGCTGCTCATGCCAAGGTGCCCCGATCTAAATAGGTCTGGGGCTATGGCTGCCTTGTAGAGGCAGCCGAAGAGAGAGGGATCCGGACAGAGGTTTGGGGTAACGCAGACCCCCTTCCAGCCGGAATAACCCCTTTTCCTGAGGTGGTGGAGCGGCGGTCAGTAATGGCCGCCAAAGAAGCCAGCAGCCGGATAAGATTTGTGCTGGAGGAAGAGGGAAGAGCTGTGGAAGTTGCTTCTGACTGGGATAAAGTTAAGAGAAAGAGTTCCTGTAACCCTCTAAGGCTGCTAAGGATACTTTGTTTCTAGAAAGAGATACAAGCGCGAACATTTTAAAAGAGTAAGTTTTTTTTCTTCTTGCCTTTCACTCTCCTCCCTAACGTGACAGCAGTGGAACTATAAGAGAAACCGAAATCTGTTCTGGAGGTAAATGAATATTGAAAGAGCAAGGATTTCTGAATATTCAAAGGGGAAAAAAAAAGAAGAAGAATTTCTTTTTGGCTGTGAGTGGGAAGGGAGAGGGAAAAAAAATTGGAGCAACCTGAAAATAAGGAGAAGACTGCCTAAAACTTTAAAGAGTTAATTTTAAAGAGCTATTAAACAGCAATAAGACTTCCTAAAGATATATTTTAAAGAGAACTTTGTGATCAAACTTTATCCCAAAAAGAGAAAGTGGAAAAAGAGAAAGTATTAAAAAGAATAAGCTGATTGGACTGTTTGATGACTTTGGATTTTATGAGAATTATCTCAGACTTTTTAAAAGCACTTGGGTGGTTGTTTTGAAAAAAAAATTTCTCTGTACAATGGCATCAGTTGTGGATGAACTAGAACTTATACATCAAAAATATGAAAGAGAAAAGCAAGAAGGAAAGATGTCTTTGGCACTCTTTTTCAGTTTATAGAAATGGCGGTCTGTGCTTATGTAAAATTGTATGAGCAGGATAAAGAAGAAGCCATTTTTGAAGAACATGTGACTTTGGTTGGGGAAGAAAAGAAGGAGGAGAAAAAGGAGAAGAAGACTTTAAGACCTGGGAAAACAATCCAAAAAGAGAAGAATAAGGTGAAAAGAGGATATCGTGTTAGGAAACAACAGAAAGAGGGAAAACAGGATAAAAGGGAGGTGGGGAGACAAGGGGGTAAAGAGAATAAGGAGAAGAAGAAGCAAGGGAGAAAGGAAGGGATGAGAAGCTTTAATGGTGGGGAGCAAAATGCAAAAAAACAAAAGTTTTTTAGAGATAATGGATAGATTTTATTAATTAATTTTATTGGAAAAGGGATTCTAGAAAGGTACATAAGATCGCATTTTTATATTTGTATTTAGAAATAATTATAGAAGATTGGAATTAATATGTAATTTAAAATGTGATAAATATTTAGTATAATTTAGTGAAATTTTTGTTAAGAGAGGGGAGTACTTTAATGAATTAATATGGCAAATAGGTGCTCCCATAGAAATATGTGACCTAATTGATAAGAAATGTGCTAGATGTTTAAGATATGAATAAATATTAATATTAATATTAATGAATAGATTTGTATTGGTTTTGATGATATTGTATAATGTCAGAATGTACCAGACAGAATCCCAACGTAAGTTATGTATTTTAAATCAAGTATTATAAATATAGGGGAAAGAGACATAGGCGTCATACTCCAATCAGTGTACAGGAGAAGGTTTTTCTTTTTTTTTTTTTCTTTTAAGAAGAAAGATAAACGGATAGTTGGAAATAGAACAGACAAAGAATAAATATTATGATTTGAATTGAGAGGAGATAAATAAAATAAAATTGAGAAAATTTAAAAGAAAGGAGAAGCTATATAGAAAAATGAAAATGTAATAAGATATGGAATGGTATGTAAAATGAATATGAATTTGAATGTGTGTCTGTACCAAGAGTTTTGACCCGGGATTAAGCAACTTTCAGAAAAGAGATTTTTTATGTTTTTATGTCTTGAATTTTTGTATGTTTTGTATGTCTTTAAAAATTAATAAAAATTTGTTCAAAAAACAACAACAATACAAAAGCAAACAATAGATACAAACTCAAGGTTAATTGCACCAAACTTGATTGCAGGAAATATGACTTCAGCAACAGAGTGGTCAATGTCTGGAATACTCTCCCTGACTCTGTGGTTTCTTCCCCAAACCCCAAAAACTTTAACCTTAGACTGTCTACTATTGACCTCACCCCTTTCCTAAGAGGTCTGTAGGGGGCGTGCATAAGCGCACCAACGTGCCTACCATCCCTGTCCTATTGTTTCTTTTATTTTTCTTATATGTATCCATGTATTCATAACTATGTTTTTACTTATACCTATTATCTTGTAAGCAATTGACAAATAAAATAAAATAAAAAAATAAATATTGGATTGCATCAGAGCAAACATTGTGGAGCTATGCTGTAAAGCCCAGAAGGGGGCGTGATAGAACAAAAATAAAAGTCTCTGCAGCTTTAAATATTTGCCACAATCTGCACCAGTCTCTATATTGCTTCCACAGGTCAGAAAAACAAGAATATCTTTGCATATCCTTCACTGAAATAGGTTAATGGTTTCCAGCAGCTATTCCCTTAATGCTTTCAAAAGCAGCCTGCAACCTAAGGTTTAACAGGGTGAAACTTACCTTGCTGGTCCCTTGCCGTACCAAATTCTGCCAACTTCAGTTCTCAAATTCCTGGCATGGGCTGTCCTTCAAGGTGTAAATCAGATTAAAGTCTCCATTAGTGCAGAACTATTTTCTCAGAGAAATCAACCGGGTATTTACAGGGAAGTCTGTAAGCCCTTACTATTACTTCTGAGCAGTGTGTAATTTATTGGATGAGTTGGCAGGGCTTACCAAACCATAGATTAACCAAATATAGGTAATCCTGGACTTATGACCACAATTGAGCCCAACATTTCTGTTGTTAAGTGAGATATTGGTAAGCACTCCTTTTCTAACCACAGTTGTTACGTGAATCACAGCAGTTGTTAAGTTAGTCACAGGATTGTTAAGTGAATCTGTATTCCCTATTGATTTTGTTTGACAATCACAAAAGAGGATCTCATGACCCAGCACACTGCAACCATCATACATATGAGTCAGTTGCCAAGTGTCTGTGTTCTGTATCCTGTACAGATGCAGATAAATAAACTCCACAAACATCCATAACAAAGTACTTTTATTGGTTCATTGTGATGAAGTTCTTCTTTAATGACCAATCCTTTGCATATCTGTCTTGTAGGTAGAAAGATGGTTTATCTCCTATCCTTTTTCTCCCATCTTGTAACGATAGAAGTAGAACAGTTACCACAAGTCCATGAGTTCAGCCAAGAGTGAGGAAAACTTCCCCGACCCATCGAGGGTCAATTTAGTGACCAATTAGAATTACAGATGTGGTCACGTGACATGGACTACATTTCCTAGGATACCTTAACTACATTTACCATGATGCATTCCCTTAAGGGGACAGCTCACAATTGCTACCTAACTATCCAATTCCCATACACTGGCAGGACAGCACGCTCCCCACCTAGAATTGTAAATTCTACTATTAAGAGAAGAAAAAAATAATTAACTATAAACTAAGATAAGCAGTAGACAGTAATACTATCTGAATAGCAGATAACTATATAACTAAGATAAACAGTTAACTAGATAACAAAGAAAAACAGTAGACATTAATAAAGCATCAAACAAAGCAAAGCATGCAAAGCTTGAGGTTCAATCTTCAAGTTCGGCCCCTTGATGCAAGTCTGCTGGTCACCTCTGGTGGCCTTTTAGGGTGTACAGGTACTCTTGGTGGCAAAGGTGAAAGTCTGGTGGTCGCTTCTGGCTGCCTTTTAGGGTTGACAGGTACCCTTGGTACCAATCGTGAAAATCTGGTGGTCACTTCTGGTGGCCTTTTAGGATTGGAACGGTATTCTTGTTTCCACGGTGTCAAAGGGCATCAGGAACCTGTTGGAAAGGGTGTTGCGGAGGCCTATGCCCGTGTAGAGCATCTTAGTGGATGTCTGGTAGTTGTTGGCGGCCGTTTAGGGTGTCCTAGCAAAAGTGTACTGATCACCGGTGGCCTTTTAGTCTGGAACGGCATTCTTGTTTTCAGTGGTGCTAGAGGGCGTCGGAAGGCTTTTGGAATGGATGGTGCTAAGGCATTTGCCTTGGTTGGGGCCTGAATCCAATCGACACTGACAATTCCTACAATCCCCCATCCTAGTGGAGATTTGATGGCCACTGGGCCGTCTACAGGGCCGCCGACTGACTCAGAGAAGAGAAAGGCACATGGGGCATTATTTCCCAGCAAGAGTAAGATCTCAGCCTCCGGATCTAGTCCGGGGAAGTGATGAGCCCGGTGCTGTACATAAGGCATGCTACTTATGACCTCAGGTGTTGCAATCTGACTGCAATCGTTCGGTACCCTATTGCATTCAAACACAGGTGGCAGTGGGAACTGGGAACTTCCATCCAATGACTCTATGCAGAGTCCAGTAGCTCTCCTCCCCGCCGTGCTTCTTGGTCCATGGCATGTTGATACAGTGAAGGGAAGTTCGTCCTGTTGTACCTCAAAGAGGTCGAAGAATGGCCAGAGTGCAGGTGCTTTGAGTGTCTATCCACACGTACATTTTCACGGCATCTTCGGGGCATCCTTCAGGATACACTTTGGATAAACAGATGGGAAGACACGAACGAGGGCATGGTGAGTTGGCGCACAGTGTTATGCAGTTGACACTCATCCTTGGTTTTGGTTGCGGTGTGGCAGTCTGCCGAGGAGCCCTGTATGCTTCTGTGTCATGTTGAGGCTCTTTGTCCAAAGGAGGGCTATGAGAGAGATATCTGCGGTGGCAGCTCGGAATCTGGATGCAGCACAGTCGAGTGCTGGTCACTATGGCATAAGTCACATTGCACCTTGGCTGTGCAGTACTTGGACAGGTGTTTGGATTTGCAACACTTGTAGCAGTATTGGTACTCCCTTAGCAATTATTTTCATTGGGTCAGTGATTTCACTGCAAACCCAGTGCACCTGTTCAGCGAGTGATGAGTGTTGTGCATAGGACAAAACTGTATTCTCCTTGTATTTGGAGATCTAAATTGGGTTGTATCTGATGAGTCCTCTCCCCAACTGTGTGTGGATGAGGAGTCGATCTCAGTTTTATGGACAACCATGAAGGGTCTTTCCCTGGTAGTGTGCATAGGGCCCGAAGCCGATATATGGTTGCTGTTGTATCTGTCATTAGGAGGACTAACAGCTCTGAGTCCACGGGCCTGGTGTGTGTTGCATACTGTCGCCTGGTGGGACATGAATTCTTCAAGAAGTGTGAAGGGTATAAAGAGGTGGCGACCCTTGGCCATGAAGGTGTCAGACAGCTGGAATCACTTTTCAAGTAGCACCTGCAAAAGTTTTCAAACAATTTTGTTCTGCGTGTCGACATGATCGAGACAGGCGAGTCCCAGTAAGTTGGGATCCCGTTGTGCCATTCTCAGCTGGACAAGTATGTTAGTGAGGTCTATGATCCGGCGAGGCTTGTCATTAGGAATTTTAGGAAAACTGTTGAGGCTATCCAAGAGTGTTGCTTCTACGTCCTCAGAGGCGCCATATAGTTCGTCAAGCCTTTTCCATGATAACTGTAGGACAGCGGCCAGATCGTCTAAGTGGGATGCATAAAGTGCCCTCGGTATGTTGGCAGACTGTGGCCCTAGCCATACTATCAAGTGTCCGATTATTTCATCAGGGTTCAGGCGTGCCGCCTGAATGGGGCACAGGAAAAGTTTCTTCCATACTAGATACTCGCCGCCTGGCTTGTCAGAGAATATGCGAACTCCGTTGGCGTGCAAATTTATCTTTCCACTCTGTAAAGCCAAGTTTCTCCAGTAATCTTCAGCATTTGCTGAGTTGGGGAGAGGTATTGACATAGAGGGTTCTTCCCCTGGATTCTCGTAGGGTGGGTTCGGGTTATAAGTCAACGACGGGTTGTAGTCTTCCTCCCAGTACTTACGGAGGATGTCGTTCTCCCATACTGGGGACAATGGTTGAGCGTCATGCTGTATCCTGTACAGATGCAGATAGATAAACTCCACAAAACATCCATAACAATGTTTAGGGATTGGTTTTATTGGTTCATCAGGTATCGTCATAACTCACATTTGTGATGAAGTTCTTCTTTAATGACAAATCCTTTGCATATATGTCTTGTAGGTAAAAAAATGGTTTATCTCCTATTCTTTTTCTCCCATCTTGTAATGATAGAAGTAGAACAGTTACCACAAGTCCATGAGTTCAGCCAAGAGTGAGGAACACTCCCCAGACCTATCGAGGGTCAGTTTAGTGACCAATTAGGAGTACAGATGTGGTCACGTGACATGGACTACATTTCCTAGGATACCTTAACTACATTTACCATGATGCATTCCCTTAAGGGGACAGCTCACAATTGCTACCTAACTATCCAATTCCCATACACTGGCTGGACAGCACAGTCTGAATTTTGATCACATGACCATGGGGATGCCGTAATACTAGGGTTGTCGAAACTGGTGGCCCGTGGGCCAGATGCATCATGTGCCGGCCACGCCCGCCCCAGCTCCGTGAATGAGGAAAACATCACAAAATGTCACATCACAGCAACATGATGTGGCGAGTTTGACACCTGTGCTGTAATGGTTGTAAATGTGAAAAACGGTCATAAGTCACCTTTTTCAGTGATGTAACTTTGGACGGTCACTAAATGAACTATTGTAAGTCGAGGACTATCTATATCCAACTATTGTGCTTTACCAGCTGATTTTTCAGCTGGTATAGTATAATACTAAAAGCTAGGTTGATTAACCCAGGGATGGGTTCCCAAAAGCCCCGTTTGTGCCGCCCACCCCCAAGAGCCCCTCAGCCAGCATTACAAGAAATCAATGGCATGACGACTCATCATTCTGAGACAAGAAATGTACTATAGCCGAATAACATGCAATTTAGACAATAAAGCACACTTGATAAAATAAAAACCCCTATACCCCTCAACCAAACCAAACATCTGTGCCCTCTCTTCAGGGGTTAAATTCAACCACCTTGGCCCTGCTCGAGAGAGGCGGTAGGGATGATTTGAATCAGTAAAAAAATCGCCCCCCGGTTGCTATTACTATTATACCAAGCCATGCCCACAGACACACCCACAGATCTGATAGGAAAAATTTTGAATTTCACCCTTGCCTCTCTTTGATATCCTAGCTTCACATTGTAGCTTTTGGGGGGTCTGTCCCTTTTAACCCCACATCCCCAAATTTGCCTGCTTCTGGAGTAAACTATTGCTAAATATTAAATTAGGGGGCATGCATAAGCGCACCAACGTGCCTACCATCCCTGTCCTATTGTTTCTTTTTATTTTTCTTATATGTATCCATTTCATGTTTTCATAACTATGTTTATACTTATACATGTTATCTTATAATCGCTTGACAAAATAAATACCGTATTTGCCGGCGTATAAGACGACTTTTTTGCCCTGAAAAACATGCCTCCAAGTGGGGGGGTCGTCTTATACGGCGAGTATATAACAAAGGTCGCCTTATACGCTGGCAAATACGTTGTTGTCACCGGTGCAAGAGCGATGGGGGCGGAGCTCCGCAACTCTGCGAAGCCCCTTCAAGCCCAGCCGAGTCTCTCTCCTCCTCCTCCCCCCCACCCACCCACCCACCCACTCTGCTCAGTGCGAGCGGACAGGCAGGCTCCAGGCTTTGCCCCATCCTCACCTCCTTCCATCCCCCTCCACCCCCCAGTGGCAGAAACTTCGCCGCACGTGGGGACGAGTGGAGGGGTGGGAGAGCAGTGACGCAGCTCAAAGCTGAGAAAGCGCCATCCTTGCTTTTGTGCTTCGGGAAGAGTTCGTGTTTTTGTTTTTTTGTTTTTCTCCCAGGAATGGGATGCTGCTCGTGAGATTTTCTTTGGGAATTTTTCTCTTCCCGGTTTCAGCCTTTGCTCGAATCCCCCGCCCCGATTCACTTCTGGAAAGGATGCTTGTGTAACTCTTTTCCTAAGCGTTGCTGGAGTGGAGGGGGGGGCAGTGTGCAGCGTGAGCGAGAGGCTCTTTTCCTTTCTCCCTGAGCGCAAAACCGTCTGCCTTCTTCTCTCTTGGACAGACCGAGCAAGGCTAATAAGATAATAATAAGATAATAAGATAAGATCCTAAGCGCTTGCTAGGAAACAGATCTGGATCTCATTGGAGAAAGGTAGCAAATGAATGAACTGGACTTTTGGCAAGTCTCGGGTAGGAACTCGACGCTTTCTGGAAAGTTAGTGAGCAGGAAAATAGACATCCTTTCCGCTTTCTCCCAGCGTGGGTATTTCATTATCCCTCCCTGTAAGAAGTAACAACCACAAAGCCAAGGGAAAAACGATGCGCAGGAAAAAGCCACAGTAGGAAGCAAAGATTTCTCCCCCCTCTGAAATAATTAATGTCGCAATCAGTGTGGTGCACCCTTGGAGACAATTGGTTGGGGAGGTGGAAAGATATTAAGAAACAACTCGACTATTTTTCGTCCAGTTTTACTTTTATTTATTTATTTTCCCTGAAAAAGCAGATCGCTCAACGGTGTCACAAAGAAAGGGAGAGGAATTGAGTGCCAGCCTGAGAAAGGCGAAGCTGCCTCTCTAAAGCATTTTGGTGGCTTTGTAAGTTTGGGGGAAAGGGGCGGGGGTGTCAATCAAGAATTATATCCAGAATACCCCAAGTGTTACAACTTACCGTATTTGCCGGCGTATGACTTTTTTGCCCTGAAAAACATGCCTCCAAGTGGGGGGTCAGCCTTATACGGCGAGTATATAACAAACTCTATATTTTGAGTGGAAATGTTGGGGCTCGCCTTATACGCCCAGTCGTCTTATACGCCGGCAAATACGGTAAATAAAAATAAAATAAATAAATGCTGTGTGGGTAAACATGTCCATGTTACACAGACATGTAACAAAGCAAATGACATCTGCAACAAAATCCTGGCACACCGGGTGCAGCTTTTCCAAGTACCTGATAGCTAGCCAGTCAGTCTTGTTTCGTTCAAAGATGCAACCTATTCCATCTCCCTCAATCTGGGGCCTTTGTGCTGGAATTTATCTTCAATAAACTCCCACTCTGCATAGCCAGTGCTGAATATTCACGAAAGGCAGATCAAAGCTGAAGTCCAGCATAACTAGGGTATATGATTTTTGTTGTTTTTATTTTTATTAGTTTTTTTACTATTGTTATATTTACATTTTTTTTGGTAAAAAAAAAAAAAAAGTTGCATTATACTATTGTAAGCCTCCCAGAGTAGCACCATAGAGAGATGGGTGGCAAATGATATAGGTAGATGGATGGATGGATGGATGACAGATAGATAGATAGAAAGGAAAGGAAAGGAAAGGAAAGGAAAGAAGGAAAGGAAAGGAAAGGAAAGGAAAGGAAAGGAAAGGAAAGGAAAGGAAAGGAAAGGAAAGATAAGATAAGATAAGATAAGATAAGATAAGATAAGATAAGATAAGATAAGATAAGATAAGATAAGATAAGATAAGATATGCAGGAAAACAAACAAACAAGGAGTTGCTTATTCCATTCTCTCTTGCACTTCCTCTTCATCCAGGTTCTCACACATACACCCCCCCACTCAGGCTGGTTTCTCATATTGTTCTAAGGCCTAAGCCATAATATGGTTTATTCATAGTGTGGTGTGAGTGAATCCAGCCATTCAGGGCAGCTAGTCTACAAAAGTTTCCACTATGACAGCATTGTTGGTTTTTAAGGTGTAACAAAATCCTTTTGTTTTGATTTGATTTTTCTTTTATCAGTGACAGGCTAATAAAACTACTTTTCTTTTGGTTACCTCTTTTTAGAAAGAAAAAATAGTCTCTGTATCCTCCAAATATATGGAGGAGGAGGAGGAGGAGGAGGAGGAGGAGGAGGAGGAGGAGTGCCAACCCTATTGTTCTCTGGTGCCACATCAACAACAACGCTAAGATATTTGCACAGAACTCACACTGTTTTCTTTGTGTGAAAAAGGAGAAAAGGGAGTGACAGCTTTTTTCCACCGCAACTGTAGCACTAGCAAGCCCTCCTTCTCAGTAGAGATAGACTGGGTTTCTCACTCAGGCACTCCTCCTCAGAAGAGGGGCCATCTATTCTTTCACCACACACTCAGAAATGCAAGGGAAGAAGCCACTGGGGTGAGGAGGCTGCAAACACTTGCTTGTCAGCACTGCTGACCAAACACAAAGCTGCACTGAGGTTCTCCGAAGGATTCCAGCCAAGGAACAAGCAGTCCCTGGATGCAGATTCCATTCCAAGATAACATGCTTCAGTGGAAAAATTAGTATAGATCAAGCATCCATGAACACATACAACGGTCTCTCCAGAACAGTAAATCTCAGCTAAAGGACTCAAGTAACTTACTGAGTGCCTTAAAGAAGGCAAGCTACTACTGAATTTCCATAATGTACTAACCATTGTTTATTAAAGGGCAGTTGGTTGTTTCACTTAACATACTGTGTCATGTTAAATTGTGGTACACAAGTCACAATAGCTGAATTAACACAGATCATGTTATACCTATCTCTTCATTTTTCCTTAAGCTGGTGTGTGTGTGTGTGTGTGTGTGTGTGTGTGTGTGAGAGAGAGAGAGAGAGAGAGAGGAGGGAGGGAGGGAGGGAGGGAGAGGGAGAGATTGTATTATGTAATGTCCTGAGGTATGAGATGTTTACATATCTGTAGCATATATTTTATACAGGTACATTTACACTTAGCAACATGTTCAAACTTAAGATGAAACCCCAAAAGATATTAATAACCCAGTTACAACATCAGCCCCACCCCCCAGGTGGTTACATGATGTCAGGCATAAACAATCAGATCCCCAAGTAAAGAGTTCAATTAGTAATTTTACTGCTCATGCCTATAACACAGAAATCTTTCCAGACTGGTAGTTTGCACCTAAGTCAGACCTTGCCCTCTTGTGCCTACATAGAGATTCTAGACTAATTTCCCACTTCACTCCTTCCCTCTGACTTGCCCAGTCTCTCTCTGTCACATGACCAGTGGTGGGATTCAGCCAGCTCGCACCACTTCGGGAGAACTGGTTGTTAACTTTCTGAGCAGTTTGGTGAACTGATTGTTGGAAGAAATCATTAGGGCAGAAAACCGGTTGTTAAATTATTTGAATCCCACCAGTGCACATGACTGCATATTGGGTGTTCAGCAGTTGGCTCACATTTACAGATGTTATCAGTGGTCATATTATCATGATATATGATGGCTTTGCCAGAAACCATCATGTATGTCAGGTTTTTAGCAAAAACCAATATGTGCTTCCAGTTTGTGGCAAAAAATAACAACAACAACTCATAATGAGCAATGGGCTTTTTTTTTTTTTTTTGACAACTTCAGAAAAAAGTTATAAAATCAGGTCTGGTCATGTAGAGACCCACTTTACAACTGTCATGACTTACAGCTGCAGTTGCCAGGTCCAGTTATGATTGTAACTTGAGGACTACCTGTATATCTCTTTCTCTGACAGTCTAAGGCAAGGATGGACTGTACATACAATTCTGCTAAATACTATACAGTAGATTCCTTCCTCTATGTATATAGGAACATGCCATGATCCATGAATTTATTTTCCAATGCAGGTAGTCCTCGCTTAACAACGGTTCTGTTTAGCAACCATCAACGTTACAACTGCATTGAAAAAGTAGCTTTATGACTGGTTCTCACATTCAAGGCCATTACAGTGCCCTCATGGTCACATGGTCAAGATTCAGGTGCTTCACAACTAGCAGGTGTTTGTGACTGTTACGGCATCCCGCAGCCATATGATTGAGATTTGGGCCTGACACCCTTCACAACTGATGGGTGTTTAGCACCACTGCAAAATCCTATCGTCATGTAATCACCAATTGCACATTTCCCAGCAAGAAGAGTCAATGGAGAAACTACAGTAAAATTCACAGTCACAGAATATCTCACTTAACAACCATGGGTGATTGCTTAACAATTGTGGCGGAAGTGAGGTTGTAAGTTTGCCTAGCAACAGAATTGATGATCCCAATTGTATGGAGGACTATCTTTGGAGGGCTGGAATCCCATTGAATAAAATTGGACTATGTACATCTTATGAGTCCCACTACATGACTTTTTTATCAATTTTGCAAACACAACCTATCCTTTTCATGCAAAAAACCTGGAACATCTTGCATCAGTATCCAGCCTATGAAATTGCTGAGGCACACTGTTAGGAATGATAGTTACCTAACAGTTGGGTTGGCAATATATAAACCAGGATAATCATTTAATACTGTTGTATCTTTAAGAGAATGCTGTAATTGTGATTGGCTGAGGTTCTTCCAACGGCCATAAGATGGAGCCAGAAACTTGATTTGTTCTCTTCTTGCATTTTTCCTATTGCCTTTTGCCTGATCGTCATTCTGCTTGGATTGCTGTGAGTCTTGCAACTGTTCGCAAACTCCTTTTACTGAACTTTGTTTATGATACTGGACTTTGTTTTTGGATTATCCCTGGACTGATTGTTTTAAATACTAACTGCTTTAACCATGTATGATTTGGACTGTTTGTTGGACTTTGTTTACCCGTTTACAGGAAGTAAAATCTACATTTTACTATTCAGTGTATCTGTGTGCTGGTTGAGTGTTATTCATCACCACTCTCACTACGTTTCCCTGAGTGCACTCATTCTCCTAACAGGGAATATCTCAACACACACTGATTCACGTTTTGGTTCAGGAGTTTGCCTTGGTGCATCGTTATTGGAATCCTTAATACCCAGAGTGCATCCCATTAGACTTTACTCAGTTAATACTGATTCCAGAGCTATAAGCTGTGTTTCGAAGACACAGCGATCTGGTAAGGTTAGAGTTAGAGTTAGCAACTATCAACATGCAGATCCGATATATACTAAAAATAAGGTTCAGATCTTGTGTGCTTTTGTTTTGTTCTGGTTTTGCCCACAGCAGATAGACTGGAGTTCTCACTGGGGCAGAAGGAGAACCAGTGGCCAACTGAACCTTGTTCTTGTAAGAGATGCATCTATTTTTGGGATAACTAGTTCTAACCAAGTAGTCTCCATATCCTCCCCCTCCTCCAGAGGAATGACTCTGAACAAACATTAATTAGTACTGGTCAGCCACCTATCAATCAATCCTATAATCACAAGAGTCCAGGGTCAGACATTAGACATTGTAAGATAAACTACAGCAACGGCTGAAGGCCAAGTGATGTTTGAGTAGCTTTTCCTTTTACACATGTTTGCACTGAGTTCACATGTCATAGTATTCTGTAGCCCAGTTGCTATTGGCTGGGTTTGCCACAACATATTTATAGCTAAGTTGTAAAGTGTCATTGAGAGGGTTTACAATTTAGAAAGCCCTAACCAGGCCCTTTACATGTAGAATGAAAACCCTGATCATTGCAGAACTCTGCATTCCTTCTATACTGCGAATTCTGTGTGCAGCACAGTTAGCTGTGACTATGGCCTGAATTCTTTCTCCCAAGAGACCACAGACAGTTTTACAGCATTTCTTCTACAGTTGTGAGATGTTTGATCTTGGGTTTTTCCTTTTCCTGTAGCCAACAATGCCACAGTGCATTGCCATCTTCCCACTATAACCCCCAATTACGCCAAGCCATAATTTTGCATAATTTACATAGCATATAAGTGATGCTCGAACAGGGTCCACAGGATTGTCTAGGATGCTTCATGACCTATTTTCCTCATTACCTTCTGGGAGGGGACTTTGTGGTATCCAAAGCAGAACATCCAAATTCAGTCACAGTTTTGTTTTATATAGCATCCATTTTGTAAACTCTCATGTTTCCCCTTTCCTCTGGAGATTAATTTCATTTTTATTGTGGGCCAGTGTGCTTATAGTAAAAAGTGACAATAAAGGTTATCCTATCTTATAATTTAATAAGTATGCAAAAATTTAATCTTTCTTGCAAAAATTAAAGGCAGCTTTCTAAGATTGAGGTGTTGACTGGCTGCTAATGCATTCCTACTAGCAGCTCCAAGAGTGATGGGGAAGGGGAGTGGACCACATCATTGAAATGTAAAATCACCAAATCGGTAGTTACACCGGTCGGATTCCACCCTGGTGGACAGGATTGTATTCCTGGGAGCTCCTGGGTGAAAAGGGCAATCACATGCTTCAAGATGTTGGGTGAAGAAAAAAGGTCCAAGATGCTGAGAGTGCTTGAGTTTTATACCCTCTGTTGGGCCCCACCTTACTGTTTCCTGTTCCTGTGTAAGAAATGTATCCCATTGGCTGTCAGACTCCCAGGGGGCAGGGGTCTTAGCTAACTTTGTAGGCTTTGTCTGTGTCCCAGGCTTGTTTGAGTGCTGGCTGATGTAATCTTCCAAGGTGCCATATGGTGAGATGGGTAGAGGGCTAATCCTACCTTTGCTATGTAGAATTGACTGCTCAGGTCTTAATGGCCCATTGACAAAGGGAGGGCTGAGTTTCTGCCTTTTTAATATTTCCTAGGATATTTCATTTTTCTAGGAGAGGAGTGGGTTATAACTTCCAACAGTATTATATTGGGAAGTGAAATTGCCAAGATCAATGGTTTAAGCCAGGGGTCTTCAACCTTGGCAACTTTAAGACTTGTGAACTTCAACTCCCAGAGTTGAACTCTGCAAATTGAAATCCACAAGTCTTAAAGTTGCCAAGGTTGGAGACCCCTTGTTTAAGCAATATTTTGCCTTCCCACATTCTGTTCAAAGGTACCTGAGATTAAGACCATCACTTATTTCCTCAGTCTATGACTATTTCTGTTTCGATGACATTCCTTGTTGAACAGACAAAATAGGTATCCATGATGCATGTTAGTCAGCCATTTCCATAATTTCTCAAGCTTTTGATGACACTGAGAACAAACATGTGCTCAGACAAATTTGGTTCCTCAATCCTTAGGTTTGACTCAGCTCCAAATACTGACTCACACACTGTTCTCAGTTGGCAATGATTTAGTTGAGTTGTATTTTTCTCTCCTTTCAGGTTTAAAAAAACATCCCAGAGCAATTACATGGGTTTGCCAATTTATTTATGGTGTAGATGTCACCTTTTTGTCAGAAACAGGAGCAAATGGTCTCACTGGAATCTGAATAAATATAAAATCTCTGTCTAAATAAAAAGAAAAGATTAAAAATAAATTTGAAACAAGAAACACAAAAAGATGTATCAGTGAAAAGAAACCTAGATCCAATTAAAAAAAAAACTTAGCAGCTACAGTAAAGCAAAGAACCCTGTCAGAGCAGAAAAATAGATTTTCCTATGGGCAAAAAAACATAACAGAAAGGGGAAAATGTCATGCTCTCCTTTACAGCTGCTCAGGTTGCCAAATTTAAGTTATAGAAAGGAATCTTAGAATATATATAATCTAGTGAATGAAACTACAGTATACCTGACAGATAGTCCTTCAATCTCTACCTCAATACTTCCAGAAAAGAAACATCCAACAATTCTTGAGGCTCTCTGATCTTGTATGAAAACAGTGAGAAAGTTTCTTGTAATAATTTTCTCTAAATTCTCTTTCCTGCACTTTCCAGGAAGGTGCTTGGTGTTCAGACAAATCAGCCGTCAAGAGACTAACAGAGATAAACAACGTTTATGCTCCATTTAAAAGAGAAAATAAAGAGGTTAAAAAAGAAACAAGCAGACCAGAACACGTCCCATCCAGCAGTCTTCATCCAGATAAGCAATGATTAACACCAGATGAACAATCAAGCAAAAAACAATACCTTAGTCAAGGAACTACCATGGAGAAAAGACATCCCCACCAACACTGGTGGGCAAGCTACTATACATAAACAAGGAGTGAATCTTATATCCACTATGTTGATATTACCAAGTTGGATAATGAAATGTCTGCAAGCAAACAACCAAGCTCGGGGAGCAAGCAACGCTTCCACAGTTCAGACCTGGGCTAACTCTATGCAGAGCTGTCTTAATGCATGGGCCTGATGGACATTTGCCCAAGGGCCCCATGAGCATAGGAGCCCCATACTAATCTGTGTATGTTAACCCTTCAGTGCACCTTGTATCATATAAATACAGCAACTGTATGGCTTACTGAGTTTTATTGTGTTTTTCAAGCCTCGTGTATTGTTCAAATGTTTATCATATTGATTAGTTATTGCTGCACAGCATGTTTTTAATGTTTCATCACCAATTTTCTTGGAAGTGTCAATATAAATAAATATATGTTTAATTTTATCAACCATTTACATTTTTATTCCTATGAATAGTTGTCATAGGGGCCCCAGTACACTGCTTTGCCCAGGACTCACAATGCTGTTAAGAAGGCACTGCCTCTATGCTCTTCTACTAAAATTAAAGTATAGCAAATATGTCCTCCTTTCATCAGTCAAAATTAGGGGTATGATTTGCAGGATCCAATCCAAACATGACAGAGAAGGAAGTAATTCTAACGATAAAGAAGCAAATGGTAGGAAATACTTGATTTTATGTTTAACAACAAAACAGTGTAAAGATCCTTGTATACAAGCTTTTTTTTTTTACTCTTTCTCATGTGTGTGCGTGCATATACACATGTTCTCTGTATCATCTCTCCCCCCCTCTCCTTCTCTCTTTCTCTCCCTCCCTCTCTCATTCTGTCTCTTTCTCTCTATCTCTCATCTATCTATCTTTCATGTGTGTGTGTGTGTGTGTGTGTGTGTGTTCTGAGGTTTTTGCGGGTATTTGTATGTGGATCTTTGGTTATTCGGGTTTTCTCCCTCATAAAATTGGAAGTATCTAGGCGATGTTTCGATGAAGTCTCATTCATCATCTTCAGGCTTGTGTCTTCGGCTTTGTGCTTCTCGGAGTAATGTGAGCTTGCAGCTGCTTCTTCCTTTTAACTGCTAGTGGGGGTGTGACTTGATTGGGTGGGGGCTTGGCTGTGTTCTGATTGGCTGGGGGTGTGTTCTCATTGGTTGGGGAGTTGGCTGTGTTCTGATTGGCTGGGGGTGTGTTTTGTTCAGGTGGGGGCTTGGTTGTGCTCAGGTTAGTCTTAGTTGCCAGGGGATTTGAGCTGGTGAGCTGTGATCCTGTTGTTTGGCTTCGCGTTCATGGTCGTGCCACATCTTCATGGTGGGCGTCCATTCGCTTCATGTATGGGTCGGAGGGGTTTGAAGCGGGTAGTGATGCAGCTGCAGTACGGCTTCTGGTCCGTAGTCGTGTCTCATCTTCTGTGTGGGTGTGAGTCTGCTTTCTACGTGGAAGTGTGGTGGTAGCATCTTGTGTGGCCCTCGTGGGTGTGGGTCTGGTGTCATTCTTCATGTTCGGTACTCGTTTGTTAATGAGGGCGGATTTCCAAATGACTGGTAGGCAGGAGGTATCATCTCGTTTATTCATGCTGTGTGGGCGTTTTTCTATCTCTATGACTTCTCTGATTATTCTGTTGTTGAAGTGTTCGGTTTTGGCGATAGTTTTGGTATTTTTAAAGTCAATATTTTCATGAAAAAAAGATAAGCAGGTTGATCATCCACAAATGCCAGGACAGACAAACTATGCTCCAAAGTTTGAATATTGAGAATCCAATCAGAAATACTCATGAATAGAGGAGATAGATCAGCATTTCAAAATTTATTTTTCCTACAACCTACTCCCCTCCATTGTCTTGCATTTCAACTCCAATCACTTGTCCCAGGACACATATTAATGAGTGACCCTGGGAATCTGAAGTAAAAATATATTGTGGTGAATAATTTAGTAAAAGAATTAATGTGCCATGTTATTGTGTTATCCACCTTGCTCTGGTTCACACATACCCATTCATGTTGCTTCCAGTAATCTGATCCAGTTCAGAGAAACTACAGCTTGTTTAATGTATTAAATAAGCTGAAAATGAGTAGGATTCTTATAACTGACTATTTAACATATTGTGCAAGCCTGCCCATAACATGGGTTCCTTATGAACCAATGCCAGAAGCAACAGCATGGATAGCAGAATTGGACATCCAGTTATGAGACAGTGCCGTACCCCCGTGGAAGTTTTGTACATAATAATGTGGATTGTGCGTATACATCTACTTCTCTTTGTCAGGTTCTCATCATACGCTATAATACAACTTGCCAATTCTTCAGCATGTTTTAGGGTGACTGGATTCACCCCACATATTTAAGGAAACAAAGGACATCATTGCTTAAGACGTTTTGTGAAGTTACCCTATATTTTATATGGTTGCTTAAGTCTTTTAGCATATTGTGCAATAGCCACCATAGTGATTTGCAATTGATTTAATTGTAGGTGTGTTACCAGGTCATAAAAGAGCAGTTTGCCACCAGCCATAATTAATGAATGAAACAAACTGTACGTAAGTTCATCCCAACCAGCCTGAGTATTTACCATGATGTCAACTCTTGAGGAACCAAGTTCATGAAGGTCAACTATAGACAATATCTGGAGATCCGTCTGGAGAAGGTATAAAAGAGACTGTAACTTGGAATATCCAAGATGAAAAAATACAGATAATCCTTGACTTCCAGAATTACCCAACTAGCATGATCTATCCAGTTCTTGGTTTAAAATTTGTCTTAAAGGCTGGATTTACTCTGGAGCAGGGGCAAATTTCATATGTCTGCTCTTCTTCTCAAGTGGTCTTGTATAGGATTCTGTTACAGGTAGTCTTTGATTTAGACCACAATTGAGCCCAACATTTCTGTTGCTAAGTGAAGCATTTGTTAAGTGAGTTTTGCATTTTACAACCTTTTTTGTTACCTTTATTAAGTGAATCACTGCAGTTGTTAAATTAGTAGAACAGGTGTTAAGTGAATCTGGTTTCCCCATTGACTTTGTTTGCCAAAAGGTAAACCCCCGGGATGTACCAACCATCATAAATATGAGTCAATTGCCAAGCGTCTGAATTTTGATCATGTGATTATGGGGATGCTGCAACAATCATGAGTGTGAAAACTGGTCATATGTTACTTTTTTCAGTGTTGTTGTACCTTTGGTCACTAAATGAACTCTCCTAAGTCGAGGGCTACCTGTACTAAAGGACACAAATTCCATGTGAAATGAAAGAGAGAAAATGTAAACGATGTTGTGTGTCTGTGCAATGAAGAGGAGGAGGAGGAGGAGGAAGGACGTAATTGGTGTATATGAAGATAGTCTGCTTCTGTGAAGAAAAAAATAGATGGATGCAGGCTTGAAAGTGAAGCTGTATGTTTCATTATGAATGAAAGTGCTAAAATAGTTGCATAGATCATTTTCTATATTAATGAGAATAGGAATTAATTGATGGCTGGTGGTTTCCTATTGTGCTTTAGGGCAGGGGTCCCCAATCCTCAAGCCACAGGCCACTACCAGGCTGTGGCCTATTCAGCACCGGGGCCACATGAGAGTTTCAAAATTGTACATCATTTGCAACAGTCATTAAGAGAACCCATTGTTTCCTATGGGGCAATTTTGCCACCAATTAAAAATAAGTGCCAGTTTCCAGCAAAAAAAGTCATAAATTGTAATCACATGACCACGGGGCACTGCTAAATTGCCTTAAATGCCGGCCATTTGCCAAGCACCCAAAACGCAACCACATGACTATGGAGAAGCAGGGGAGAGTACATTAGGACTTCAGAACGGGGTCTTAAATAGATTTTCGGGTCTGTTGTAATTTCTAACAATCGCTAAACAACTGGTTGTAAGTCGAGGACTTACCTATAAGGTGTTTTTTTTTTAAAAAAAACAGATCCCCTGATCAAGAGGCAAAATTCTAGAGCAGTTTTTCTCAACTTTGGCAATTTGAAGGTGGGGTGGACTTCCAACTTCATGCTGGCTGAGAGATTCTGGGAGCTGAAGTCCACCTATCTTCAAGTTGCCAAGGTTAAAAAAATACCACCTCTCTAGGGATAAAAAGTTGTTTGTCTTTGAGTGGACTTTTTTTTTTTTTTTTTTGCCCTTATTCTCTCACAGAACCCATCGTTTGTTTTCAGTTTGAAAAACCCTGGGGTAGAAAGTCATTCTGAAAAAAGAATCTTGGTCAGCATTTCATGATCACCAGCCCTGGTCAGTCTTCCTGGAATTGCCTCTGAAGGGATCATTATGGCTTTATTTGTGATGCAAACTTAGGGGTATTATTTTTGCTATGGCGATTAATACAGCCACATTCCATGATCTTTTCTTCACAAACAAAATCTGATGTTTTTAAATTCTTGTTACAAAACAGAAAATAAAACTTGGTCCCGGGGAAAAATATAAAAGCTAATGTTAACTTTTATGTTTTTCCTGAGACCAATTTTTATTTTCTGTTTTGTAGCAAGATTCTGTAGCAAAACCATATTCGTGAGAAAAACGAAGTGTAGAGTTAAGTGTAGATTTAGGACTAACAAAATATTACAAAAGAACATAACCTCGTGTCATCTTTCATTAGTCTTGATGGTGAACTATGGAAAAATTGCAAGTTATTTCGCTATTCTGAGGCAGTTTAGTTGGTTTTTACCATTGGCTAAACATACTGTGGGTCTTAGGAAATCTCCTTTTGTTGATTTTCTCTAGGATGCTGTTGTTAAACCACCAGACATCCCACAGCTCATTCTCTGAACAGCTTCCACTTTTCTGTTCCTCCTCCTCCTCCTCCTCCTCTCCCAGAAATGAAAGGGCCGGATCTCTTAGCTTTTATACATTTGCAACATTCATTGTCATGCCCCAAAGGGGACAGTTTCACACCCACCAGGGGGGTTATTCAACTCCTGTGTGTGCATGCATGCTCTTGTGTATGTATGTGCACGCACGCGCGCACACACACACACACACACACACTTTCTTGTTCTTCAGAACCCCAAGAAACTGACACATTGGCTTGCATCCTGATCAAAGCCACAGTGCTACCTTTATCTAACCTAAGCTTATCACAAATACAAAATTCATAAATAAAGGATCCAGTGTTAAATCAATATTTCACTAAGGCAGGATTTGCACATTCATTCCGTGCTAAACCCGAACCAACCACGTTATGGTTCAACCGAATGAGGAAACACAATAACAATTTGGTACCCCTAAAGTCCTTAGCCTCATCTCAAAAGAGGGATATCTAACGTGACTCCCCAGTAAAGAAAAAGGAGCTATACTGGGTCACCAAGTATCAAGTGTTTTAACCTGCATATAGCTCTTAGATCCCTTGTTTGTTCCTCCCTGAAAAGGATTTGGGCTCCCAGCCCCCAACCTTCTTATTTACTTCCTTGTTGTCCCAGAAACTCAGGAATGTAGATCTCCAGTGGTCTCCAAGTTAACTCCTCTTTGTGTTCCTAAGCACACTTGAAGAATGAAGTCCCTTTGCAGTTCAAAAGAGCAAAGTGCTGGGGACACATCTTTAGGACTGCTCTCTTAGTTTCAGAATCCCCAGCCTCAAATGAAGGCTTTACCTGCTTTGATGACTTTTAAAGGGAGGGGATGGCTTCCAGCTATTTAAAGAAAAACTTCATGTTTGGAGGTAGAAATGAGAATCTCTAAGCAGGAGTCTTCTAGGAACCACTGAGCCTTCTGGAAGGGTTTGACTGGCTATAGATGTTGGATCAGATGGATTTTTGTCTGGTTTGACAAAGGTTATTTTTAAAAGAAGTAGGAAGACAAACTTCTTTTATTCCAGGGGTTTGCATACCCATGGATAATGGCATACCAATGGTAGGGAGGAGTTACTGACACACACAATTCACTTACATCTTCATATTTCAACTCACTCTCTCTCTCTCTCTCTCTCTCTCCCTCAGTCCGTCCCTCCCCCCGCCTCTCTCAAGACCTGCACAAGATATTTTGCTGCCTGAAGCAAAAACAAAGCACCCACCCACCCAGCTCATGCATAAAAGTTGATACCAACAGTCAAATCTTACTTTGACCATAACAAGTGGGCTGCCCAATTAGCCAGCTACCTTAGGGGCAATTTAGTGGGCACAGGACAGGCTACCTTGCTTTCCCCCCCAATTTCTTATTCTTGATCCCTGGACCCCACTACAGGTAGTCTTCATCTTACAACAATTCATTTAGTGAACGTTCAAAGTCACAACGGCACTGAAAAATTCAGATGCTCTGCAACTGGTTCATACTTACGACCGTTGCTGTGTCCCAAGGTCATGGGATCACCTTTTGCGACCTTCTCACAAGCAAATTCAATGGAGAAGCCAGGTTCATTTTAACAACCAGGTTACTAACTTATCAACTGCAATGATTCACTTAACAATGGTGGCAAGAAAAGTCGTAAAATGCAGCAAAACTCACTTAACAAATTTCTCCCTTAACAAGACGAATGTTGGATTCAGTTGTGGTCGTAAGTTAAGGACTACTGTATCTAACAGTAAAAAACTGTCCCATTTTGTCTAACGATAAGGCTGGACCTGATGACTCTCAAACCAATATTGTTACTGAAATACTTACGAATATAACCTGACCCATCACAAGACCCTCACTTGACACACCTGAAGCCCTTATGAACAGAAGAACACTGACATGCCCCCAACTTTGCTGAAGATGTTACCTAGTCTGGTAAATAAATGTTTGGAAACCAACCCACAAGTTCAGAGAACAAATCTTCACCTTCAAACATCATTACTATAGAGAGTTAGTTTGAAACATAAATCCATAGATTTGAACCTCCAAACTCTTATTTATACCTCTGCTCAATTCTACCATGTCTGAATAACAGTTCCTCTGAGCACATGAAGCACTAGAACTGCTGAGTTCCAAATCTTTTCTGTGCCATCAGTTAACCTGAAATATGGCAATAGCAGTAATATAGGGACATTTCTGGGAGGGTGGTGGTGGAGCCTTCGAGTTAGTTTTTGAGAGTGGGCAACTGTCTGGACAATTCCCTGCAGATTTTTTGGCCAGGCTTTTTTTAATTGGCCCCTTCCTAAATCTGAGAGATTGACTGGCCCAAAGTCATCCCACTGGCTTTGTACTTAAGGCATAACTTGAACTCAGTCTCCCAGTCTTTATATCCTGATGCCTTAATTACTCAACTCAAACCCCTTTTCTATAGTTCTTCTATAGAAGTACTTCTATAGTACTTCTACTTTTTCTATAACTCCTTCTCCTTTCCTATAGTACTTCTTTCCAAACGTTCTATCTACATGATCAAGGGACTTTTTTTCCCCCACAACCATCCTGTAAAACGGAACAATACAAGTACATTCATGCCGCAGATTGGAGAAACTGAGGCTGGAACAGTGACTTGCTTGTTGTCTGTACATTCAGGAGCCCTAATCTGAAGCCTTAGGCGAGGGGGCAGAGGTCCTTCTCTCATCATCTATACAAGGCAGTTTACCAAAACTCAATCCAAGGTTTTCTGACTGAAGGTCTCTTTGTAGCTGGGATGGATAGAAAGCTTTGCAAATAAATCAGTGAAATAACAGGACAAAGTCCCGAAGTGCCATTTATGGAATGAGTAGGATAAGAGCCATGTTAGTCTATAGTGACCAAAAAAAAAAAAAAAAAAATCAGGAAGTTCCTATGGCACCTTTTCTGGCTAATAAACTTCATTAAATTACCTTTTATTAACATTTGCTAGTTGGAAAAAGTGCGGCCAGACTTCTGATTTTATGGAAACTTTGGGTGGATGACAGATAGATAGATAGTGTTGGAAGAAATATCCTTCTGGGTTGAGTTCCAATTAGGGGAAAAGACACTGGAAACATGGAGGCTGTTTGGAAAGATAGTTTAATGGTAGACAGGATCACATGCCTTGGAGCTCTTGGCGAAGAAAAAGGGGAGAGACGCTGAGAGTCCCTGAGTTTTATGCCCTCTCTGCGCTTTGAACTTCCTGGGGCACAGGAAGAGTATCCTGATTGGTTGCTGTCAAAGGTCATAGCTAGCTTTGTAGATTGTCTGTGTGCTACGTTTGGTTGAAACTTGGTGGGTGATGCAATGAAGGGCAATTAAATGGCTCTGTCTGAAGGAGGTAGATCTTTGTTATGTAGAATTGACTGCCCCAGGCCTTAATGCCCATTATCAAAGAGGTTGGGGTGAGTTTCTGCCTGAGTTTCTACTTCTGTTTTAGGGGAAATATTCTGCCTTTTTAGTGCTTCCTAAAATATTTCATTGTTCTAGAAGGGTGGGTTTTAACTTCCAAGGATAGATAGATAGATGGATGGATGGATGGATGGATGGATGGATGGAAAAGGGGTGGCTGGGTAGACAGACAGACAGACAGACAGACAGACACACACACACACACACACACAAATAATGAACAGAAGTCATCTCAAAGGAAGAGGAGCCCCCCAAAAAATTGTAAATGAGGGTCATCAGAATTTATAAGTTTCAGAATGGCCATATTAACCTAGTGAGTCCAGTCGTGGCTTGCTTAACCTCGCTTATGAATAAAGATAACAGAGGACGTTCTGATTCAGCGCGAAACTAGTTCCTAGAAACGTCCCTGCTAACGATTCACTTGTTCCTTTTAATCTCTTCCTGTAAAGTTTTGGCAAGCCCCGCTGAAGCCCTGGATTCGTCCTTCGGCCACAGTCAACGTGAGGAACCGCGATACGAGTCCAAGCATGTTGCATCCAAACAGCCGACTCCCCCCGCGCGCCTCCCTCGTTCGCTTTAGGGTCTTGTTTCTCCTCTCGCTTCCTGTCCCAAGTCGCCAGTTTCACCTGTCGGTGACGTCATCACGGGATGGAAGGGGTGTGGTCTGGGGAGGGATGAGGGGAAAGAGAGGGATATATAGCCAGCCCCATATAGAAAGGTGCGTGCATTTATCCTTTGCAGCGTCCTATCCAGCTGTGGAAACGAACTTGAAACTTTACCTCTAACTGAACAGGTAAGAGTCGGGTCTTAATGAGGAAGACGGAATACTTGGCTTTTATGGTATGAACGGAATATATGTATATATGTATATATGTATATATGTATATATGTATATACACACACACACACATATACATATATAAGTAAAATATATACTCGAACCCGACACCTGCTTTTTTCCAGCTCAAAAGAGTTACTAGCGGAGCGTTTGGGACAACCTGCTGTTTTGAAAGTCAGGTAGCGCTCAAGCGCGCCCGTGCCTAATGCGCCTGGGTTGGTTTCTAAGGACCCCAAATGTACTTTGTGGGAGAGAGAGTTAACCTAACCAGCTGTGTTGGATATAGTCGTCGTTGATCTTCATTTATTTATTTCCTTCATATGTCTATTGATTTATATTGCCTCCCACCTCTAATTCGTGACTCTGGGCGGCTAGCAATATTCAAGATAATAAAAAGTATCCCGAAAAAAACACGAGGCCGCCGAGATTCAGGAATTGAAACTCAAGTGATCTTCCTTCTATAGGACAAAAACGGGCTTTAATCCCAACTAGTGAGTTTCGGACAATAGATCCTAAATGTATTCTCTCCTGTCCTTGGGTTTCTTTTATTTTCTCTTTCTTTTTTCTTCCCTTTTCTTTTAAGCGGATCCTGCCATAAAGCGGGAATAACGCTAGGTAGAAGGAGGAGGAGAATTTCCTTTCCTTTCCTGAGGAGTAAGAAACGACAGGTGTATGGGGGATCGTGCGGCGGGCAATTGCGTAAAACCCTGGCTCACCGCGTTCTTCTCTTTCTCCCATGGAAGAGACAGCCGTCCTTCCCTTTCTTGATCCGGGCGAGGGTTGGATGGTGCCCTGAAGTTTTGATGGCGCGCGCTAGTTTTGCAGGAAAAAAAGAAACCCTTTCGCCCTCGAGATGGGGGGAGGGGGCGAGTTTCGGTTGAAGGGCAAGGAAAAAGCCTGCAGGGCGTCCCCGCCCTCTTGTCTTCGCCCCCACCTGAGCCCCGCCCGAAATCATGCGTGAATCACTGGGGGGACCTTTGTTCTCTGGAGCGTAGCCACTCGATGACCGCGTGTCCCTTTTGCCTTGAAAGTTGGGTAGATGAACTAGTGAGATCGAGGTGACCGTTGGCGAAGGTTCCCTAAACTCCCTGTAAATAATTATTTATTTTCCACCCTAAGAAAATGATGCCTAAAGCTAAGGATGAAATCTTGAGTTTCTTTAGTTGCCTCTAACACACAGGCACAAACAGGCAGTGGCAATAAATAACCTATTCTGAATAAGTCGGGGAAAACAAAGGCCAGGGTCAATCCCTACCTGCTGTATTTGCACAAATGAAGGCGAATATACGTGTCCCAGGATAAATTGAATTTGGATCGGTCACCGGGACTGGAGATTTACTCTTTTGAGCTTCCAGGCTCATGCTGGAGCCCATTTTTCAAGGAACTTCTCTTGTATTTGACAACCTGTAGTGAAAACTATGTCAGGTTATTATTTTTTTAATGGATTTAATTGAGTAAACTGAATTCTGGCTAAGTGCATTTTGCAACTGCGCTCCTTGTGCCTGTTTGTAGTGGACTGTAGAGACTGTAGAGATGGTTTCAGAAAGTAAACCTCCAGGGAACAAATGCTTTGATTCTTCTGAAATATTTCAGAATCCTAAGGAAGAAATCCCGAGTTCTGTTCTGCAGTTATTTATTTAGCATATGGCATATCATACATGGACTAGCAAGATATATTAAGATTTCATCTGGATTAGTAAACACTCTTTTTCTGTTTTGCAGCTTCTCTGTTTCCTAGAAATGATGTTAGCTGGGATTTAAAAAGAACCAGGCATAAGCTCTTATATTAAGTGTTATACAGAGGTATTACAACAGGTGAATTCCTTTACACTTGTAGCTTTAAGCAAGGGCACACCTGTCTGAATAACCATCCTGCCTCTGAATCCTAAGCTAGATGAAAGACTTGGCCCAGTGCCTCTGTATAGCAGTAAAGTTCTTCCCATCAGAAATAACATAGCTTCTCTTAAATGAACTGCACTTTCTTCTTGAACAAAGGATGGTGACCATCTCTCTTTGTTACAAGCAATGGTTGCAAAGATGATATTACTGGCTCCCATTCTAGTTTTGAATTTGTCTTTTGATTTTTTTAACAATTGACCTTGCTCATAGATTGGATAAGTAGAATGGGATGCCATTCTAGTTACAAACAAAAAGAGATGACGTGGAACTGATCTTGCCACCATGAAGTAAAATGATACAATCTTGTAGCCTTAATTGAATTTTGCATTGACTATTAAGAACTTGAACTTGAGAGACAATATGAAACAGTGATTAAGAGACTGGGCTTGGTCCATGGTTCAAGTCTCCATTTAAATACTAAGCACTGAATAACCAGTATAGCTAACTCTAGCTTACCAACGTACCACACAGAGTTATTGTTAAGAGAGAAAAATATCTGAGTATATCTCATTGAGCTCCCAAAAATAAGGTTGGGTATAAATAGAATACAGTGGCAAAAGCAGTGGTTGTGTTGACATGACACAATGAGGCACAAGTTAGCCAACCAGTTTGTAACATATATGTTGTACAAATTGAAACCCATGTTCATGGTACAGTTCATGAGTCTAGAAATGAGATTAATTGCACAAAACCAAGGATGTCAAACTGGCAGCCTGCAGGCCAGATGCATCACATGCAGGCCACGCCCACTCCAGCTCCACGAATGGGAGAAACGTCACATGATCGCAACATGACCCTGTGAGTTTGACACCCGTGCATAAAACCATTATTCAGTTAACTGTGGGTATAAGCATGTTGTGTTCATCTTCTGGGTAGACAGCATTCAGTCTCTTCTCATATTAAAAAGAGGGAACCATTTTGAGCTCTATAACTTGATGTCTGCTTGCCTTTATATTTCTCTCATTTTCCTTCTTGGAAAAAATCTCTGGAAGAAACATATTAGTCAAAAAAAAAAGTGCTTCCAGATTCCTGACTTTGTGCTACCATGGTCTAACATGGCTCTCCTCACACAACGATTGGAACAAATTGGCAACCTACCTGGAGGAAGACTGGTGTATCTCAGCGTAGGAGAGGGGAAAGCGGGAAGATTGTAAATAAGCGTCTATCTTTTCTGTCCAAACACATCTACTTTCCACAGCTTTAACTGCAATTTTTAAGGAGTTTCATTTGCCACGAAACAACTTTGTTGAAGTTATTTCTTGAGGACAACTATAAGTGACCTGGGCATGGAGAGATGGAGAATATAATAATATAATTTCATTGCTATACCTGTGGGAGACAAACCATATGGACACAGAATGCTTTTGAGTGATGATAAGAATGCTTTATAGTCACCCACATGTGACTGTACATTCTGAGTAGCTTACAAAATTCAGAAACACAAAACACACACAAACACACAGCCCAGAATAAAACAACAACAAAAACCAATTATGTAGCGATGACAGAGACCCCCCAAATACAGGTAGTCCTCCACTTACAACCACAGTTGGAACCAGAACTTCCATTACTAAGTGAGTCGCAGCAAATTTTGCTACTTTTTTTTTGCAGTCATTTAGCAGATCTGGCATTCCCCAATAGACTTTATGTGTCAGAAGCCCCCAGGTAAGTCACAAATGGCAATGACATGATTATGGGTTCGCTGGGATGGTCATAAATGTGAGGGCCAGTTGTAAGTAAGTTCTAGTGCTGTCATAACTTTGAATGGTTGTAAGTTGAGGTTTACCTGCACAGGAATACACAAATATATAATCACTAAAAGGAACCACTTCTGTATATAAACAGCCTGAACAGATAACAACCCATAGTGGACTTTAGCTGTTCTTGGAAGTTAAGCAGCAGTATTAGCTCTGCTTAGGATTTGGATGGAGCTATTGAGAAAACAAAAAAATTCCTGGAAGAAAACTGAGGCAAATAACTAGATTATTTTACAGATTTTAAGGACTGCTTGCGTATATGGGTGTCTATAAACACTTTAGATAATGATGAAATCAGACCGAAGTATGCAGAAATTGAAGGAAAACTCACCACCACTTCTGATAAGGTGCAAGACACCTTATCTAGCACAGTGTTTTTCAACTTTGGTGGTTTGACATTGTGTGGACTTCAACTTTCAGAATTCTTCAGGCAGCCATGAATTTTGGAGTTGACATCCATATATCTTTAAGCCGCCAAGATTGAGAAATGTTTGTCTGGTAGATAGCAGTACCCTTGAAACAAAACTGCAATGTTATTGGTCTTTCCCCCACATCTCCCAAGGACTAAAGGCTTCAGTGGGAGCATGAGCCTTCAACGAGACATGTCACCCCAAAAAACAAACAAACCCCATTTTGTGCACCAGTGATTTTCATTGATAAAGTAGCCTGATTGCAAATCTTTGTCAAGGGCTCTAAAAGTGATAAAAAAGCAGCAGCAGAAATCATTCACTTCACAGAGTCCCTTGGTGTCCGTTTCCAATCTCAGTGTCAAAGAAAAATAATTAAAATCCAGGGTCATTCCTTTTTTTAAAAGTCATTCCACCCATTGATTTGGGGCAACCTGATCTTGGGGATGCGTTTTGTCCTGCCTGTGGTTTGCAAAGTTTTGAAACAAAGAAAACAAGTAGGACAATCAGTCAAACTAAAAAAAGAAAATGTGATTTTGCTTTAATTAGACATTGCAAATAGCCTGCCATAATGGGATACAACAAGTGAAATTGTCATTGTAGACATTGGTTGCTAATAAAGGATAATATTTGTAGACATTTGTTAGTTTTAACATTTCAGGGTTCAAGGATATCTTATCCATAGGCTTGTTTAAATATGTACATTTGTCCTCATCCTCCAGGAGTTGGGGTTGGTGGGTTTGTTTTTTTTGAGTGATCAGTTCTGTAAAAAAACAAAGGAGGACATTTTAAGGTGGAGTTATTTTCCCCCCAGCCTAAATCTTTTTTTCTGTTTTCACCATCTCACCTGAAATTAATTGTACTGCCAAATGAAATATGAGAACTATTTTTTGTAGTTGGTCTTATATTTTATATTTGAAAAGTGTTTCAAGTCCAAGGTTTTCTTATTTGGATGGGGGTGTAGAACTTCTAGATACTAGCCCCATCCTGATTCTTCTGCAGTTTTATTATTTTAAGCATATGAAGAGTATACTAAACAGGATACAGTACAATATGGCAGCTCAAATAAAAGTCTCCAAAGGCCCACTCCCGGCACCATTCATTTTGGATACTTGGACTATACTATTCTAGGAGTGTCATTTGCATAGATTACCAGAAGAATTTGCTTGTTATCCACCCTTGATCCCAGAAAGTTCATCCAAAGCATGGCTTTCATCCAATATTATTTATCGTGGTGTATTGTTTTTATAAATTTTGGGTGAGTCTTTCTTGCATAGTAGCATAGGGAAAGGCTTTTGGCCCACAGGATCTCTTCTTTTTTCTCTACATCCCTCAGCTGTGACAACTTGATACTGATATCAAAAGCAAAGCAAAACTCACAACAGCCAACATGGAGATGCAGAACAAAAGGGTTTTGAGAACAGGCTCAGCCTTAATCAGGTTTTCCTTCACTTAGTGTCATCCTGAAATATTTAACTACAAATATCATCAGCCGACTGATCTTAAGAATTACACCAAACATGCCTTGAAGATGCTTGGCTAGAACATATTTAGCCAATGGTTGAGTTCATGTAGTACATTAAGCCCAAACCAGGCCAATTATGTATATTAGGTCACTGGGTGAGAGGTTTTAGGGTTGAGGGACCAATTTGGAAGTCAAGGACCAAACTTAAGCAGGATTGACTATTTTTAAGAAAGGAAAAGGAGAAAGCCTCTGGCTGGGTATGTATCTCATGTCTAATAGCCAGGTCAACAGTTAACAGATACCTGCTATTTCCTCTGCTTAATGTTGCCAACCAACTCCAGATGACTCCCATACAGCCCTGAGGGCAAGGGATGATGCAGCTACTGAGACAACTTACAATGCAACTATCTTTGACCTGTTGCAATCAAAGGGGGGGGGGAAGGAAAGCTAATTGCACAAGAGCCATTTATATTCTAGGTACATGACTAATTGGAGGAAGAGTTAAAAAGCTCCTACTCAAGATGAGATAAAGAAAGAAAAAATAAATCAAGTGCCTGAGCTGGTCTTGGAACAAATGTTTGAGTGATGAGTTGGGGAAAACTTTGTATTTGAAGCCAAAACACATTTTTCCGCCTCCACCTTTAGGCTGAGTCAGACTTAGGCTGATTTCCCTGAGTCAAATGTCAACATCATTTTAAAAAAAAACAAACAAATTTTCCTCCTACAGGAAAAAGAAAGATTTAGCCGCCTGACTACCTTCCCTACCCATTTAAATAAATGATTCCAAATTTGTTTGGTTTTGCTGCCTATTCCTTTCTATATCCACTTTATTTTCTGAATGTGTTTTCCCATTCAATACTTCATTCTTAATTGTCATAAAATTATATTGGAGTGAAATTGTTTGCTAGGAGTGGCAGGATATCCCTATCCATTTAAAATGGCATCTAAAATGTTTTTCTGATCCTGCACTTTGGTGATCCACTAGACTTCACTTCCAGTGTTATAAGTGAAGAAGCAAAGTAGATTTTTTGCTATTAAAGGTTAACCTGACTCTCTTCCTATAAATCTACTATGGATGTGCATGAGATGAAACAAAAACAAGTAAGGAGGATAGAGACTTAGCACCAGGCAAAGCAAGCTACATGCTGATTCAGTTTTCTTCCAAGTCAACATTGGCAGATAGCAGTTCAGATCAACAGAAGTAAAAGAGTTTATTACTGTCAGGCCCAACACCACCTAGTGAAATCCAATCTGGTCCAAATCTGTATTTGCTTACAGCTAATAAACAGAATCTTGCCAAACTAAAGCAATAACCTTCTAACCTACTACATTTATCCTGAAAAATTCTAGTGTGTGGCTATCCATGAGTATGGATAGAGGTGCAGTGGTTAGAATGCAGTCCTGCAAGCTACTTCTGTTTTTTGCTGGCTGTCAGCAGTTCTGCAGTTTGATTCTCACCACCTCAAGATTGACTCAGCCTTCCATCCTTCTGGCATCAATAAAATGAGGACCCAGATTGTTGGCGGCAATATGCTGACTTTGTAAAACCACGTAGCAGTTTATGTCTTAACCGCTATTGCTATTACATATGATCCCCTGCCATGGTGATTTATATCATAAACTTCACAAAACTCACGATTTGTGTAAAAACTTAGTGATGTCTCCATTTTCTTTTTTTAACAATTGCAGCAAGTGTTAATTACTATTTCCCACTTGGTCAGTGATGATAGTAAAAGCCATGATAGTAAAATATCCAAATATCATATCTTTAATCTCAAATCTTTAATTCTCCATTTGTAGCAAATCTATGACCTACATAATTTGAGATCCTAATACTGTAGTGAAAAAAAACAAACCATTCCTTTCTGAATTTAAATTGACCAGGATCTAGAATTTTGAAATTCTTTTTTTTACAGTTTATTGATACATTTTCTCTTTACATACATAAATGATTTGTGAATTGCGTACTGTCTGGATCATTTTGCTTACATAATAATACTTTTCCAATTTCTTATAGCTAAAGAATTACAATTAATAAAGATGCTGGACCAGGAGCAGTAAAACCTGAGTTCAAATTCTCCCATAGGAATGTAACTAATTGTGTGACTTTGAGCCAGTCACTCTTTTGAGCTCTTGTAAGATCATTGGAAACCACTTCTTGGCCAAGAAAAAGTCATCAGGTGGTGGATGGACTTAAAAGACTACCAAAAAACCAGCAAAAAATTATTATTAAGTTCAATCAAAATGAGCAAAAGAAAGTGAATAAGACTTATGCAAAAGATATTTTACTTTTCCAAAAGAATTAATCAAGTAGGATGTTTTGAAAATCAGGAGATGGGTCACATAACCACAGAGATTATAAACTCTCAAAAGTATACTTATAGCTTTTTGGTAATTTGGACATGATTCTGAGACAGTATGATTCACCATGGGGAAAGTGTGAGCATAGCCTTGAAGAATTTAGCAGGTACTTGGCAAATTGACGAAATTAGCTTTTTAAATCATCAGCTGTGGGACATAATGCAAATTTAGAGAAATGAGAATGATGTGATGGAAACCCTTATATTCACATATACCCTAACTTTATTTCATAATCTGACTTTTAAAAGTTAGTTTGTAATTGCATCTGAAGTAACAGATTCTGATTTATTCTGCATTCTTGAAGGAGAATTATAAACCTAATTTAAATTTTTGGCTTGGCTGGGTGATGGGAGAATTTAAAAAGCATCATTTGTGGCTAGGATGCAATTACAGATTCATTTGCAAATTAAAGAGCAGGCAAATGGTTGAATTGGAGCACAGGATTTGCTCAAAGAATGGTAGAACAATGACTTTGCATGGCATGTGATAAAAATCCCAAATTTTTCAAGTTACAGTCTTACAGAGAAATGTCTACACTTTAATTGGAAATGGTTAAAATGTTGCCCTTTACCTGGGAAAATTAAGTTCAAATCTCACTTGACTCAGCCATTAATCTCCGTCATTGTTAGATTTACTTTTGAATCACCTTATGCACTTGGAGCCAGCTTGCACAGGGCCACAGAAGGTGATTGTTAAATGTTCAGGAATTTTGAGAGCAGGACTTGTGAGCGCAATGCCTAAAATGCCAATCAGCTATTTGATGATTTGCAGCCTAATGGTGGCCATGGAGCACAACCCAGTGAGGCAAGTTGGGCTGAATGATTGAGTGTCCTAGTGAATTCCCATGTTGAGCTGAGAGGACTTGAAACTGGGACTTCCATTATTTGCAAATACCACTGTGGCTTTACATGGCTAAGACTATTTATTTATACTTGCAATCCAGGTGGCTCCAGGTGGCCTACTGTACATGGCTTAACTACCTCCAAGTCCCAATAACACAATTAACATAAATAAATACCCAGAAACAATGATAAAACACATGCACACAAACCTAAGAAATTGGGAGTTGAATGCAGCTTCTGGCTATTCCAACTTTGTCTCCTCTAACGTAACATCTTTTTTTAAGTCAAAGATGCCTGAAACTGCATCTTTTACATATAAAATGTCCTCCTTGTGAAGGAACAATGGTTCCTGTCTCAAGGGCATATTATCAGAATGGGACTACTTATGCCAATGTTCAGAAAAATTCCTTTAATGGTTCGGTTGCCACAGAAAAGTTTATCGAATATATTTTCTAGACTTGCAAAATGCCTACCAGCTATCCAACTTTTAACCAGAACTGACTGGATCTAGAGTTGATCTCCAAAGGACAAGGAAAGAACCCTCCAGTTTCTTATTTATTTTTATTTATTTTATTTATCTGATTTGTCAATTGCTTACAAAATAATAGGTATAAGTATAAACATGAGTAAGAATACAGAAAATAAGTATGATTAAATGAGGACAATAGGACAGGGACGGGAGGCACGATGGTGCACTTATATAGATGCTTTATTCCATGGGAGGAAAAAGCAGCCTGGAATTTGGAGAATAAATGCTATTTTTAAAGAGTCCCTCCCCTGGGATGAGTGAGAGATTCTTAGTTTGCTGGGAAACAAACACACAGCTAATCCTTACTACTGTGGGGGGGGAGGTTGGCCAGGGAAAACCGGCTCTACAAGAGGGACTCTGTAACATTAGCATAATGGGCTCTGTAACTTTCACGAATATTGGCTCTTATGATCTCATCATTACCATTTTGTTTGTCTGAAGTTTTAGTCTTCAGTTTAATTATGTTTGCCTAGAGCAATGTTTTTCAACCTTAGCAATTTTAAGATAGGTAGACTTCAGCTCCAAGAATTACTCCTCCCCACACACACAGCATGCTACCTGGGGAATCCTGGGAGATTGTCCACCTATCTTAAAGTTGCCATGATTGAGAAACACTGTTTAGCTTCTCAAAGGTTTGCCACAAAGAAATTTTATTGGATTAGACCAAGGGATTTTTTTTTAACCTGGATTTAGGCCTGCCTCCCCAATCTGATACCCTCTAGAACAGGGGTGGGCAAACTTTTTGGCTCGGGGGCCTCATTGACTTTTAAAATTTGACAGATGGGCCGCCACCTGGTGTCAAAATGCCTGTCATTACAAGTCAAAATCAAATGAATGCAATCATTCAATCATTCACATCAAACCTTAATTCTGTACCAATCTTCAGCGGGCCGGATTAAAAAGACCAACGGGCCGGATGTGGCCCGCGGGCCGTAGTTTGCCCACCCCTGCTCTAGAAGCCAAAGACAAGATCCAAAAGCTTTACAAATCCCCATTTCTCCTTAGTAACAGAAAAAGGGAACTGTCCTACTGAACCCAAAGTTTTGGTCTTACCTCTTCTGGTTCACAGTAGTTGTGGACTTATCTTGTCCTGGATCCTCAGATGAGTGCATGCCAACATTCAATATTCTGACCTTTGACCTGGGAAGTATAGTAATGTGCATTATGCCCTAGTAATGTCTTTTACAGGATCATTTGGCATAATCTCCCTCTAAATCAGTAGCTAAATTAGTACCCACCAGCAAATCCAGGATCTTTTTACTAGATCAGATGCTGTATAGAGAAAACTGTGGGTGCCAAAGGAAGCATGTCTTGGTCCCTACAGCAGAACTGAACTACTTTTTATGTGGGGTAACACTTGACAAACTAAGAGGCAGTGATTGCAAATAGCAGCATTTGTGGGGTGGGAGAGACATCAAAATGATATTTGACTGGCCAACTGAAAGGCACAACCCTTGCACTGATGATGTTACCTAGTTAGGGTAATGAAACATCTGCAAGAAAACAAGCAAGCTCAGAGAGCACCAAGGACCCCATACAACCCTTGCACTAGATGCAAAGAAGGTAGGTTACATCCTGAAAATAAATTTGAATGAATTTTCCTGTCTTTTTTTTCTTTATTTGCATAAGATTATTTTAGATTCCTGTTAAGGGCTTTATGTGTTTCCTGTTTCAAAGTGGTGGGAAATCAATTGATAGTTATGGCAGCATCCTTGGCAAATATTACATGTAGTGATACGTTGCACTGTTATATTAGGGTAACATTTCACAAAATTCTTATGGTATATAATTGTTATTTCTCTTCAGGACTGCCTACCTTGAATCATGGTGTCAGCTGCTTTTCAGATCATGGGCATGGCCCTGTCTGTAGTGGGCTGGATTGGGGCCATCATCACGTGTGCCTTGCCTATGTGGAAAGTGACAGCTTTCATTGGTCCCAACATTGTGACAGCCCAGACCACTTGGGAGGGGCTGTGGATGAGCTGTGTAGTACAGAGCACTGGCCAGATGCAATGCAAGGTTTATGACTCCATGCTGGCTCTACCTCAGGATATGCAAACCGCCCGGGCTCTCATGGTCATATGTGTGCTTCTGGCCCTCTTTGGCCTGATGGTTGGCATCGTGGGTGCCAAATGCACCAACTGTGTGGAGGAGGAAGACACCAAGGCACGTATCATCATTGTCTCCGGTGCCATCTTTGTGACATCTGGAATCCTTTGCCTCATCCCAGTCTGTTGGTCAGCCAATACTATAATCCGGGAGTTCTACAGTCCATTAATTGTGGAGGCTCAGAAGAGAGAGTTGGGCTCGTCCCTCTACATTGGCTGGGCAGCAGCTGCTTTGCTGATCCTCGGAGGAGGATTGCTGTGCTGCAATTGCCCCAAGAAAGAGAGCAACAACTACAGTGCTCGCTACACAGCTGCTGTCTCTCAACCCCGCAGCGATTACCCCAGCAAGAACTATGTTTAAGAGAGTCGTGTCGTTGTGTTGATGCAGTCAGTTGCCATCCTGAAAGCTCATTACTGGTGGATTCCTTGAGAGTAGCAGAACTACGTAATGAACATCCCTATGGAGAACAGAGCGACCTGCTCCACAATTTCCCAACATTTCTGGCCCATCAGTATTTTTTTTTCTCTCACTGTTACCACTAACTAGATTTATTCCCACGTGTTTCAGCTCTTCTTTTGAAGAGAATCCTTGATTTGTGATAGAAGAATTCAGTATAGGTAGATAGGTATTGAATCAATGTCCTATTTTCAAGTAGTTTGTGATAAATGCCTCTGGGTGTTCTTGCCCCCTCCCCTCCATTGCACAATCCCAAATAGCCTGTAATGGCTTAGAGTCATATCCTGTTCAATAGGATGGTGTGGGGTGGGGTGGGGGGCAAAAATGGTTACTCTATATCTATGTTTTTGAAGCTGTGACATGTTGTACAGTATTTTATGAAGAAAGGGGGTGTGGCCTTTTAGACCTGTTGTTTTTAATTTTTTTGCAATTGCTGTTGCATGCATTTCATACCAAAAGCCAGTTTTTTCCTCTCTTTTTTTAAAAAAAAAATATAACCTGAATAAAATTAATGCTTTTGTATATAGCAGTTTGCCTTCGTCTTTTGTGTGCGTGTGTCTGTAACTCTGCTGCTAACCTGAGAATCTACTACTGGTGGGGGGAAGTCTTCTTTCTTTTTTTCAGGGTCATAGGCCCAAAACATTAATAGGATTCTTTCCATTTTATTGAATCTGAAGAGGAGGGTGGATGGTTTCACACAATAGGACATTCCCAAAGTAGAAAGGCTTGCATGGCAAGAGGGCAGAAGAGAAAGAATGATTTGTGTGGGAGGATTACACTCATACCAATTACATTTCTTTGCCCAACAGCAGGCAGAGAACCATGATGATGAATGGTTGAATGGGGACACCCCTACAAACATACTTTGTTGTGTTGGTTGTTATTGCTGGGTTCACAGATAAGTCATAATGTGATTTACAGGATTTCAACGTAGGTTGCCATGGCTGACTAGGAAATTCTGCCAATTGAAATCCACTTATCTTAAAGTTGCCAAGGTTGAGAAACACTGATCTAGAATGTTGTATGATCTTAGATATTTGAAGCTTATTCACTAGCCATTCCAGCCCAGTTAGGTGCAGCACCCAACCAACCTGGACTTAGCTCAAAGAGCTAAATGAGATTGATTCTGATCAGTAGAACCTTCATTAGATTGGAATGAACTATGGTCAAGAAAAGAACTGGTTGTGTATGAAAGCACCCAACCTCAGACTAATATAGCCTTACAGTACTTATATGTGCCTACTCTTCCTCAATCTGGGGTTACCCAGAAATGATGACTTGAACTCCCAGAATTTCCTAGGCAATACTGCTGAGAATTATGGGAATAATATGGAGGATGATCAGATGAGAGATGGCTGCAGTATATCACGAGTAGGCAAGCTGTTAATATCACATATGAGCCCAGTTTGAATCTGTTTACATGTTAATCCATGGTTTGTTTACTCAATAAACTACAATTGCCTAGGTTCACACCTGCTATGCTCTATGGCTGAATTTGCACAACATATTGCCGCAAAAACAAATAAATCTTATAGAAACATTCATAATAAATTACCATGATGCCAAAAAAATCAACGTGTAACGATATTGTGAATATGCTTCTGATTACATATTCACATTAGATATTACATAAGGTATTTAACCTTCTTTATTCCCTTGGAGTCATGCATGACCATGGATGTCTACAAAGTGTTGTCACCCAAACAATTCAAATTATATAATTTGTGGAGTGGCATTATGATGTAATGGCATCATCATATCTTCTACCAGTTTGCCTATGGCTACAGCTCTACTCATCCAGTACAATCATTGGGCAAAGTCTGGAGGTGATGGAAAGTATATTATGAAGACCGCTATGTTAGGTAAAGACATTTGTAGGTTACATCAGGAGCCCTCACTGAAAGATGTAATTTTTTGTAAAAGTAAAGGTTTTCCCTGTCCTGTCATTTCAGACTTTAGTGGGCAGTGGGCATCTCCATTTCTTAGCTGGGGGAGCCAACATTGTCTGGTTATGTGGCCATTATGACTACATGTTGAAATGCTGTTATTTTCCCACCAAAGTGGTACATATTTATCTACTCACATTTGCATACTTTTCAACTGTTAGGTATATAGGAGCTGGGACCATCATGCAGTGCACAGGTCTCAAACCTGCGTGATGAACTTTCCAACCAACAAGCCAGGTGTCTTAATTGCTGAGCCATCACACCCTCTTTTTTCATACATCACCCATTTTTTATACTGTCCACATCAAAGTAATATTGGGTTTTCAGAACTTTTTGGAGAATACCTTCCAGAATAACTAAATATTATCTATCAAGGGCATCTAGAGAGATTCAGGATAAAGAAGGCTAATTGAATTTCCAAATGAGGGAAAGTTCTCTCAATTCCAAGATTCATCTCTCTGCAAGAGAAATGGATTGAGCAAAAATCTGTATTACACTATATAGCAAGGATGCCCAACCTTTTGGCTTGTCTGGGCTGCATTAGGTGAAGAGCATAATGTACGAAAATATATCTAAAAATCACATAGAAATGTTAAAGGTTTACAGTCTTGTGGAGCTGCATTACAAGCTGTTCAAGGCCACATGCGGCATGGGCCATGGTTTGGACATGTCTGCTGTATAGCTTAGGATATTTGAAGATCATCATGTTACCAGAGGTTGCATTAAGTATTTTTTTTTCCATTTCTTTTAATGGGAGAAGCTTGCAAATTACTAGAATGGATCCTAGGGCTGGGAATTGGCCACAATCAATTCCCTAGATAATTGTGGTTTAATTAATTAATAAATCATGATTAAACAGTTTGTATAGTAGGACAGGATGCTAACCCAAGAGTTAGGTATAATGGTTATGGCCACAGATTAGAAACAAGAGATTGTGAGTTCTAGTTCTACCATAGACACGAAGCCAACTGGATGACCATGAGACAGTCACTCTCTCTCAGCTCTAGGAAGAAGGCAATGGCAAATCACCTCTGAAAAATCTTGACATGAAAGCAGCAGGAACTAGTCCAGGCAGTCAGTAGGAATCAACACTGCCTTGAAGGCACAAATTAACAAAAAAAAAATGTTAACCCAATCATTGTGTACAAGCTTTTGGCACCAAGGAGTCATGGATGGGTTACATGAAAAGAACTTTATCAGGCTTGAAACATTCAAGTTTATGGTAATGATTCTATTCCCCCCATGGGTCCCAGGCTAAGAATTTGGAGCACAATTTCTGAAGTACTAAACAAGGTCTTCACACAAGGGAATAATAGAAGGACAAGAAGTTCCAACAAGATTGCTGAGGTAGGCTTGGGTTCAAATGAATCTGTACATGGAATCTCAACCAGATGTTTCATCCAACAAGCCTTTCTCCAAGTGATACTCTACCAATTATAGCTTCAAAACTGTTGTTTGGAGGAAGCAGGAGCAAAAGAAGATAAGCAATCACATTGCCCCAAGGAAATATGTATACTCCTGATGAAGATACTAGAGTACAGTATGTAGCAAAACTACAGGAATGCAGAGCCTTGAGGCAAGGCTAGGTTTTGGAAGAATGTAGGGTTTTACCCAACATATTTTCACTAAAGTCATATTAATGACCAAGCAGAGATACCGGCATAAAGTGATGATAAGCACAAATAACAATAGAGCTAGTATGCACAAAATAGTTTGATTCACAGGAAACTACTGAGCAAATTCAAGCAGCAAAGTCAAGCTGGAGAACTAGGAATTGGCTAAAGCTGAGTATAGACAGAAAGGAATACACCAGAAACAACTTGAAGGAAACAAGTTGGTAATGGGGTTGAAGCAGGAACTTAAATAAATGTTGAAGACTGGAGTTCTTCATACAGGTATCACAGAACTGGGTGATTGCTGAGAGAAGACGAGAGAAAGACTAAATACCCATAAAATGAAAATATAGTTCAGAGCTGAAGGGGGGAGGGATTTTAAGTCATGCTAAATGTACCACTAAAGCAGCAGTTTTAAGCAACTGATTTTAGATGCCAAGAAAGGGCAGCACATGGTTAACTGTTTAACTAGTGGTTGTGTTTTTACTGCCAGGGAAGTGAAGCACTTAAAGATTTCTTGCCTCAAATTCCACAATGCCACAATGCACACACTTGAATTAGCAGAGATTGAATTTTCTAGTCTGCTTCAAGCAATAAAATGGCTCGGTCTAACCCCATGCTTTGGAATTGGAAAATATAATGGCTTTTAGTTTTGATGTTAACCTTCTCTTTTGCCAAAAAAAACGTGAGGTTCGGTGCCTCTCATTTTATCTTCAAGGAAATGTTATAAAGTAGACAAGGCTGAAAAAGAGATCTTGCCAGATTGCCCAGTAGGTTGGGTGGAGATTCAGGCTTGGAATTTTCAAATATTTCATTGTTGTTGCGCTTTCAAGTCAGTCTGACACCTGGCGAATGCCTGGACAACTCCCTACTGTTTTCTTGGCAAGATTTCAGGAGCGGTTTGCCATTGTCTCCTTCTTTGGGATGGGAGAGAGCAACCAGCTCAAATCACGCATCTGGTTTCATACCTAAGGTGGGACTGGAACTCACAATCTCCCAGTTTCTAGCCTGGTACCTTAACCACTGCACTAAACCGACTCTCATGATAACATTGAGCATTGGTGTTTTGTTTTTTTAATAAAGAATTTTTATTTTTAAAAACAAACATACACATACAAAACATAAAAACATAAAACCATCTTCCATTTTATATACATACAGTGTGTCAGTTGGTTGCGAGTCTTTTGTAGTAATTTACTCACAATTTATATCAGTTTTCACATTGTCGAACTAACATATGCTTATATATTTATCAGTTATTAAACATCCATGACTAAACTATTTATTCCATCATTTTATATGAGATGTTCCAAGTTTTATCTTAAAATTTATGTTAAACTTTCAACCAGTGGTTATATATGTCTCTATTATGTTTTATATCAATCTATTAAATTTCTATCACAAAATTATCTAGTCTATTACATTACCATGACTTTTTATGAACATTGAGCATTGTTGACATTGGCCATCATGAGAAAATTTTTTGGATTTCAGCAGGTAAATTTAAATGTAAATGTGTCAAAGGTCTTAGCCCAGCACCCCCAACCTCAGCACTCCAGAAAGGGGACTTCAACTCGCAGAATAATCCACAGCTGGGAATATGCAACTACTGGTAGTCCTCAACTTAGGATCACAATTCATCCCAAATTTCTGCTGCTAAGTGAAACATTTCTTCATTTTATGACCTTTCTTGCTATGGTTGTTAAGTGAATCACTGCACTTGTTAAATTAGTAACACAGTTGTTAAGTGAACAGTTATTAAGTTTAGTGTTGTTAAGTGAATCTGGCTTCTCCATTGACTTTGCTTGTGAGAAGGTAACAAAAGGTGATTGCATGACTCTGGGACATTGCAACCGTCATAAATATGAGTCTGTTGCCAAGCACCCAAATTTTGATCACATGACCATGGGGATGCTGCAATGGATGTAAGTGTGAAAAATGGTCATAACTCACTTTTTTCAACGATGTTGTAACTCACTAAATGAACGGTCACTAAATGAACTGTTGTATGTTGAGGACTACCTGAACTACTCTTGGGATTTGGCAAGCATAGGATGTTTTCAACCTACTACTGCTACGTGCGGGACTCAGCGTAGCAGAAGCAGAAGGTGGAATTAGAGGCAGTAACCCAACCATTGGTGTATTGGATGTAAACAACTAAGATGACATGGGACTGGCATTCCACCCCTCCTCAGTGCCACCCCCCTCAATTGTTTCCTGCTAAAGTTCCTCCCTTGGCAGTATCTTGTGCCTCACAAACCAACGTAGATAGAGGAAGCTGTACTCTATGCCAGGGGGGGCTGGCTTGTCCCTATGCGCCTGACTGTGGAAGGCTCAGCCTGGCACTGGAATGTACTGGTACCTCTCCAAGAAGCCAGGCAGGGATCTCGTCTTACAAGGGTCGACTTCTGGGCCCACATCCAAGAAACCTGAAGGGGAAGAGCGGGGGTGGGGGGGGAGCAAAACTATAGGTCTTGTACTTCTACATTCTGCTTAAAGGAAAGGGAAGCCAGTCAGCCAGGTTTTCTCCTCCTGGCCCAGATTCCTAGCATTTGAGTCTCTTCCAGAGAAATACTTCTAATCCAACTCCCCATCCTGGGGAACAGGATGTTTTGAGCAGAAGGATGTTTGGTAGAAAAGAAGCAGTCACCTGAATTATGGCATGATTGGATCAGGTTCTTCCTTGTATATTTCTATTAATTTTGGTAGATTAGCTTTTTTTCTCTTTGGCAACGCAGTGGAGGAGGAAAAGGATCAAACTTTACAGGTAGCCCTTGGGGCAAAACTGACTTAACAGCTTAGTAACAGAAAATTTAGGTTCAATTGTGGCTGTAACTGATGATTCACTTACGGAACCTAAAATTTCTCTTGCTAAGCAAGGCAGCTGTTAAGTGAGTTTTGCCCCATTTTATGACTTTTTTGCCATGATTATTACATGAATCACTGCAATTGCTAAGTGAATCATGCAGTTGTCAAGCAAATCTGGCCTCCCTCATTGACTTTGCTTGTTGGAAGCCATTTGGGAATGTTACAAGTGGTGATCACGTGACCCCAGGACAGTGCAACTGTCATGAATGCATTCCAGTTGCCAAGTGCCTGAATTATAGCCAGGTGACCATGGGGATAAGAGGTGGTATTCAGCAGATTCTGACTAGTTCTGGAGAACCGGTAGTGGAAATTTTGAGTAGTTCAGAGAACCAGCAAATACCACCTCTGACTGGCCCCACCCCCATCTATTCTCTGCCTCCCATTGAGTCCCAGCTGATCGGCTGGGTCTTCTTGTGTTTCCCTGCACAGGAGAACGGAGCTGGAAAGCAGGTTAGTGGGATGGGGAGGGAATGGAGATTTTGAAGTATCCTTCCCCTGCCACGCCCACCAAGCCACACCATGCCCACTAAGTCATGCCTACAGAACCAGTAGTAGAAAAATTTTAATCCCACCCCTGATGGGGATGCCGTAATGGTCACATGTTGAAAAACAGTCATAAGTCACTTTTTTCAATGCCAATTGTGACTTTGAACGGTCACTAAATAAATGGTTATAAGTCAAGGACTACCCATACTTATTTATTTCAGGAACCATAACCTGATTTGCTGTTTGTTTGATGCTATGTCCTCACTTACAAAGAAAAAGAAAAAGATGATGTGGAAGGCTGAGGAATTCTGGGAATTGAAGTCCACACATCTCAAAACTGCTGAAGCTGAGAAACACTGTTTTAAGGGATAAGTCTTATCTCTCGGTCCTAACAGTGGAAGCTGAAGAAAAAAATCAGCCCTGATCAGAGGTGCTATTCAGCAGGTTCTGACCAGTTCTGGAGAACCAGTAGCGGAAATTTTGAGTAATTTGGAGAACCGGCAAATACCACCTCTGACTGGAGATTTTACAGTATCCTTTCCCTGTCAGGCCCACCAAGCCACGCCCACAGAACCGGTAGTAAAAAAATTTGAATCCCACCACTGGTCTTGATTTGTGGGAAATGCAAATGTTCCTATAATTTACCACTCTCCCTCCAGCATATGAGGCTGACAAGATTTAGCTCATATTATATTTAGGTTCTCATGTTGTGTACTCTATAAACCAACTTTTGGTTTGGTTTTAGGGCATATGAACCAGCTTCATGTTAGTCATCCAACCAGGATTAAACAAACCAAGGTGAAGGGTGACGGAAAACCTGGCCACTCCTTTTAAAGGAAACGTTGCATTCTTTTATGCTCATTTAATTTCAGATTCTAGATTTAAATCATTCTTCTATGAAGAACACAGGAACTGAATTTTCTCTCCATGGGAAAAGCTATAGCTGGATTATCTTCCCTCTGCCACATATCAAGAAAATCCCTGGAATTCCCCATGAGTGTGATACAAAAGAATAGGTGTCATTGATGGTTATGCCCTGGCTGTTGAATGTATGAGAAAGCCAGGTAGAGACCAAGAGGCTTTGTGCCCCTTGGAAATCTGTGGAAGGGGGAAGAGGTCAGTAATCATCTACAGGCAGTCCTTGATTAGTGATTGGTTGCTTAGCAACCATTCAAAATTACAATGGATCTTGCCAAAAGCTACTTAGGTCCAGTTCTGGAGTTCTAATGACTGCATTATCCCAGTCTCATGAATGTACTGTGAGCACTCAGCAACCAGTTCATCTTTCCACGATCACCTGTCCATGATTTATAACATTTTTTTGCCAGTTTCTGGCCTTTTCAGCCAGTTTTCAACAAAAAAAAAACACCCCAAAAACAAAGGGAATACAATGATTCACTTAATGATCGTTACAAAAAAAGTCATAAAATGGTATTTGGTCATGTGGGTGGCTTGACTTACAACTGTCATGAGTTACAATGGAAATCCCTGACTCCATTACATCTGTAACTTGCAGACTATCTTTATGAAAGTAGGAAATGGCAAGATAAATGCTTTGATCTTAATTGCTGTGCCTTAGAACCAGCTTCAAATTTGAGCAAAATGCCTCTTGGTAAGTTCTTTCCTCTGTTAACCTGTGCTAGCAATGTGGCAAGCAGCAGTTGTGGTCTACACAGTGCCCTGTGGCTCTTTGGTAAGTACCTATGCATGCACACACATATATACTCAATTGCAATTTTCTATAATCATATAATAATTAATTATATAACATAATTATATAATTCTATAATAACTCTCTTTTCAGAATTGTGGGGAACTTAAAGAGATGGCAAAGAAAGTGAAACTCCTATGTAAATATTAATGGCCAATCTTGTTTGAGGGGTCACTGACAGCTATTCCAGTTATTATTTATGGTATATCATACATGGACTTGCAGCATATATTAACATTTCACCTAGATTAGTAAAACATAATAAATTATAAATTTTTAAAAGATTTATGTTCAAATATTAATGTCTGGGCCAGAGGTCTCCAAACTTTGCATCTTTAAGACTTGTGGACTTCAACTCCCATAATTCTCCAGCCAGCTGGGAGTTGAAGTCCATAAGTCTTAAAGTTGCCAAGTTAAGGAACCCCTGGTCTAGGGCTAGGCCATCTAACCATTGAAACACATCATTATTTATATTAAAAACAATCAATCAGAATACAGCTGGAAGGGGCCTTGGAGATCTTCTAGTCCAACCCATTGCTTAAGCAGGAGACCCTATACCATTTCAGATGAGTGACTGTCCAATCTCTTCTTAAAAACCTACAGTGATGAAGTATCCAGAACGGCAAGCTGTTCCACTGATTAATTGTTTTCACTGTTAGGAAGTTTCTCCCTAATTCCAGGTTGCTTCTCTCCTTGATTATTTTCCATCCGTTATTTCTTGTCCTGCCCTCTGGTACTTTGGAAAATAAATTGACCCCCTACTTTTCTTTGTGGCAGCCTCTCAAATACTGCTATCATGTCCCCCCTAGTTCTTCTATTCTCTAAACTAGCCAAACCCAAATTGTGCAATCGTTCTTCGTATGCTTTAATCTCTAGGCCTTTAATAATCTCTTTGCACTTTTTCCAAAGCCTCAATATCTTTTTCGTAATGTGGTGACCAAAACTGGATACAGTATTCCAGGTGTGGCCTTACTAAGGCTTTGCAATCAGGTACTGGACCTGTATATGCCCTCAACTTATAGCTGGTCATAATATGATCAAGTTTGACATAGGACTCTGCAGTCACACTGAGGGGAGGATACTACGCCCCCTTTATATACAGAGTCCCAGCAGGCACTATGTGAGGTGCAAATCCTATTCAGGATTATCCATTGCTGGTATAGTAGTTCAAAGCCTGTCACCTTTTTTGTGGGGTCATTTATATGTCTTCCTATGTCTGTTATTGGGCAGATGTTGTGCAAGTGCCAGTGGGGACTTCCTGATCTGATCTATTCCAGTATGGTTATGCTGATGCCATCCATGACTTATTGAGGTGCTCTTCTGAAGAACCAACTGGGAACATCACACACTTCACATTGTATATCTTTTGCCTGTATTTTATACCTTGAACACAAATGTAATTTAATCTGGAGCTCAGCTTCAAAAGTTTGATATTTGATCAGCTCTACCACCTTTTTCTTTTGATAGCAGGGCTTTGCCTGAAATATGCAAAGAATCAAAAGGAATGAAGTGTGCCTAAGTAAGCTTGAAATTATACCTGATTTTTTCCCCAAACTACCAGCCTCACCTTCTCTCTGTGGAGTGCAATATGTCTGTCTCCCTTTGCACCTGGAACCTCAGTCCCCCAAAGCACGTGCTGGGAAGAAATCCATTAGTTTTCAGGTACCAAGATTCTCCAGGTTCCTGCTCTGTACTTTTCCTCCTATATGCCAATCAACAAGTATAATATCTCTCCATTTGCATGCTCTGGTTTGGATAAATTGCTGGCATATTTTTCTACACCACAGAGTACAATCAATGGTCTTGGCAATTTGATATCCTCTCATTATGGTGCTTAATTTGAGGCTTGTTGCATTCTCTCTTTCCATCGTGATCAAGGAGCATTTTTCTCCTTTTTAAAATACATTCAACTTGGCTGAAAAGAAAGTGCTTCTGAGTATGTCCAGACTGCATTCAATTCTACTGAACAGTTTCAGCAGATTCAGGATTAAGAGTAGAACCAGTTTCAAAACCAGACCAAACTCCTGTATCTTTGTTGTTTTTTAAACAATTAAATGATTTTTACTTCCGATTCAATTGTGCAATTGCATTAGCCTTACTGTACATTCCTGTTTTGATTTGAAATATTTGAGGTTGAAACCGTAGGAGAGCTTAATTGTAGATCCACTATAAATACTCAAGATCAGGAACTACTAAGTCAAAAAAAAATTGCCATGAAATATTATTGTATTCTTAATATTCAGCATCAGTTCTGTGCAAAATGAAATACTGGGGGAAACACTTAACATTGGATGGCACCCTGCATGCCCATGACATACATAAGCCAAATATAGTCTTAAGGGCATGCGTTTGCCCAACGTGCCATACTTGGCTAAGTTTAATCTTGTTTTATTTTGTTCTGTTGTGGCTGCCTTGTGCAGACTGGTCCATTTGATTCAGTGTCCTGTGTCACTCTTAAATATGAGCTAACGTAAGTAAGCAAAATTAAGTGTATTCTGCAAAGCCTGCCCTCCATCCTTTGACAGACTTTTCCATTGATACCAAATCCTTTACTCCCCTTCCCTTCTTCAAAAAAAGTCAGGCACAATTAGGTTACAATTTTGTTTAATTAATCTGAATAATATGGTGGTTGTCGGTTAACACTTATACAGAACCCATGAAAAGGATCCCCATGATGTCTTCCAGCTTAAGATAATTGCCTTATTTGAGAACATCTTTGAAAAAAACAAAACACATAAAGCAAAACAAGAGAGAAATAAGAATCTTTTTCCAGGAAAAGTCCAACAGATTTGCAAGGCGGAATATCTCTGTAAAAGGAATGGAGCTTAATGCATTTGTTCAAAGTCCTATTTCTTTCTGATGAATTTTTTTCTATCCAGGTCTGAAGCAGGTGGTTGTAATAGGTAAAGATCAATGGTCAGGGAGGAAACAGACCCCTTTGTTTACCCAGGCCCCTGAGAATAGCCAAATCCTCCACTAATTATTAACCAAAGAGCAAATAGCGTCAGTCCAAAGCAATTTTAGGGTCAGGGTTCTTTCCCACCCACCCCCATCTGCTCAAAACAACTTTTTTTACTAAATCCAAACTAACTTCTTTGCTCCCAACTTCAATCTTCTTTTTCCTGCATCATCTTTACAGGGAATTCTGGCCTTTGTCCAACATTTACATCTTCCATGAATCATTCGTTATTTATGCAGGTTTGGGTTGGTTACCTTTTTTCTTCCCAGGTCTTCATGCATTCATTAAGTCTCCGATTCTTTTAGCCAGACATGCATTCATTCCTCTTGTGTTCGTTTCAGAATTAAATTCACCATTTTTCTTCAACTCTGTCTCTCTTTATTCTCTAAGTGCAGATTTTGACCAAAAAAAATGGCTTTTGTATCAGAGTAGCCAAAAGAGTTTATACAACAGCCAGTTCTTAGTGCCATTTTTGCTCCTCTCATTATTTAATTCGTCTGCTTCTTGGTCTATTCTCATAGCCTCATGCTCTTTGTACATCTGCCTACACAGACCCAGAGCTATATGTATTTATTTATTTGTGTATTTAAAAGGAAGACATCCAAGTGACTTTGAGCAACTTACATTTTAAAAAATAAGAAAATCATATAACAAGGGGGAAAATATGTACATTCAAGGGAAAAAATATATTAAGGAAACAACTGTCAAAGGATCTACATCCACCTTACCTCAAAGTCTTCAAAATATTTTGGAATCAGAGCCTTAGGGCAGGGGTGTCAAGCTCAATTTCACTGAGGGCCACATCAGACCTTGGGGCCGTGGCCAGGATGGGTGTGGTCTGCTTGACATCACTCATGTTGGGGGTCACCTGTGATGGCCCGAGCATTCTGGCAGGGAAAATAGGCTCTCGGGCTCCATTTTCGGCTATGACGACCTCTTGCAACCTTCTGTCAGCAAAAATGGAGCTCAGGAGGGCTGCCCTTGGTCCTTGTGAGCTCTGTTTTCAGCTGTGACAGCCTCCTGCAACCCTCTGTCAGCAAAAATGGAGCTCGGCAGATCTGCATGCAGCCCTCCCGATCTCCATTTTTGGCTGCAATGGCCTCCTGCAACCCTCTGCCAGTGAAAATGGAGCTCGGGAGGGCTGTGAGCTCTGTTTTCACTGGCAGAGGCACCACGGGCCAGTTCTTTGCTGTTTCCAGGATGGCCCTGAGGGCCACATCTAAGAACTCCATGGGCCCGATCCAGCTCCCAGGCTTGAGTTTGACACCCCTCCCTCAGAGATTTCTGGATGGGATGCTGTTCCAGAGGATAGGTATTGCAATAGAGAAGATATACCATATTTTTCAGACTATAAAACACACTTCCCCCCAAGAAAAGTGGGTAGAAATGTCTGTCCATCTTATAGAGAAAATACAGCCCATCTTTGGCCTCCCAAAGCCTCCGTGTGTCCTGGTTTTTCCCTCCCCAGCATCCAGAAGCACTCTGGAGACCAAAAGCTGGGGCATTTTTGGCCTCCCAAAGCCTCCGTGGGTTCCATTTTTGCCCTCCCATGGTATCCAGAAGCATTCTGCAGGCCAAAAATGGGCCTGCATTTGGCCTCCGGAGGCTTCCGGGGGTTCCATTTTTGCCCTCCCTGGTATCTAGAAGCATTCTGCAGGCCAAAAATGGGCCTGCATTTGGCCTCCGGAAGCCTCCGGAGGTCCCATTTTTGCCCTCCCTGGTGTCCAGAAGCACTCTGCAGGCAAAAAAAACAAGCCCATTTTTGGCCTCTGGAGGCCTCCGTGGGTCCCAGAGGGCAAAAACAAGACCCATGGAAGCCTCCAGAGGCAAAAAATGGGCCTGTTTTTGGCCTGCAGAGTACTTCTGGATGCCGAGGAGGGCAAAAATGGGCCACGCCAAGGCAAAAAAAAACCTTTTTCTTGTTTTCCTCCTCTAAACCAAGGTGCGTCTTATGGTCTGGTGCGTCTTATAGTCCCAAAAATATGGTACTTCTTAGGTTTCCACACTGCTTAATTAAATTGGAAATATATCCTCTCTGCCTAATCTTACCGGGTAGATAAAAATTATCAGAACAGGCAATTCATCAAATAACTAGGGTAATGAAAGCCTTTATAGGTAATAATCAGCATTACACCTAGAATTATACCTAGAAACAGACTGGGAACCAGTGCAGCTCACGTAACAACAATGATAAATGAGTAAATCATAGCATGAACATTACTACCTGCACTGCTGCATTCTGGAACAGTTGTAACTTTCAAGTGGTCTTCAAAGGCAGAGTGGTGTGCATCGTATTGGAGTAGACAGTTCATGGGCTGTCTAAGGAATAGGTGAACATCTAAAGGGCTTTCCAATCTAGGTATAGCAGAAATTTGTTCAACAGATGAATCTGTGCACAAAGACCCTCCTGGCCACAGCTTGCTACCTCTCTTTGAATAAGAGCTATGGATCCAGGATGATCCTCAAGTTGTCTATAGTCTAAAGTGGGGAAAGACTATCTCATATAAAACTAAAGATGGAAAGTCCCTAGATCAAGGGTGGGAGGGAATATATATAGGCCATTTGGTCTTGTCAGGATTTGTTCCTCCCCATTGAGACCTGAACAACCACTGTAACAGGACATTGACAGCATCATCTGAAGGGTCTGGGATCAAGATGAGTATCATCTGATACTGATGATATTGACCTCATGTTACTATTTCAGGTAGTTGCTGAACAAGCGGGGAAAAGCATCAAGCTCTGACACACTTTAGAAACAAGGAGCTCTGGATGCAACATCCCCTTCACAAACACTGACTGGAGCTGACCATTGGGAAAGAGGATAACCACTATAAAATCATGCCTCCCATCCCCAAACCCTGCAGCTGGTCCAGGAGGATACTGCAATCATTGGTATTGAAAAGTACTGAGAGATCAAGAGAACTTCTCTCATCCCAGCTTCCCCAAAAATCATCAGCAGGCACCACCAATCCCATCTCTTCTGTATATTGTTCTGTATTGTACTCTACTCTACTGTACTATACTATACAGCCTGAAACCTAACTTAAATGGATCTAAATAATCTCTTTCCTTCAAGATCCTCTGCTGCAGTTCCTAATCACTTTTCATTATGGAACATTCTATTCAAAAGTTAACTGGTTGGAAATTCAACTCATACTTCATCGTTCCTGATAGGCCCCCTTATGAGGACATCCAGCTGATTTAGAAGCCCAAGGCACACCTTGTGTCTCACAGTGCAGTCTTCCAAGAGAAGGAACAGCCTGAACTCTTTGAAGGGACAACAGGAAAAAGGAGAAGACCACTACTTTGGCCAGGGATAGCAGCAGTACTTGATTCTCCAGATGGCAAAGCCATAGCTACCATGGTGTTTCTATTCTTCTTCATCTACTTCTTTATTTCTCACCTCCACAAACATGTTATGCACTTTTAACTTATCCCTATACTTGTCCTAAACCTGCCCTTGTTTGTTCAGCTTCCCTACTTGTTCCTGCATTTCCCTTGAGTTTGCTGATGTATTCATCTCATTTAAAAAGATTTGTTCATTCTCTCACATATCCCTTTATTTGTTCACATTTCCTCAGTCACTCATATAACTCATTATACTTGTATACCCACACATACACGCACATATATATACATGCACTAACATGCCAGAATTGCCAGATATCATAGCTGAACCCAAACTGATGAGGTTGTCCTATCTTCTTGTTCCAGAAGTCCTTGGGCCAATAATGCCTATTCTAGTTTGGGTCTTGCAGTATCTGACAAATTTCATCACTACCTCACCACTACGACTGCTCATACATAATCCCGCTTGTCAATTGTACTGCCTGGTGGAGCAGTAGATCTGGCTGGAACAGAATATGCAATACGGCCTGGGTAACGGTTGTCCCGTGGTGGGCAGGAGCAGCACAGGAGTGATCCTCCAAGGAGTAGTAAGGCAGAAGCTGCCCAACCAATATATAGAGCAGCCCCCAATTCCCTTTTGAGAGGTTCAGCCACAATTGGATTGTAAAAGTCACGGATGATGGAGTTGGCAGACCAGCAGACAGGAATAAGAGTGAGAAGTCCTGAGACGATAAAGAAGGCACCTGAGGTAATAACAATACGTGCCTTGGCACCTTCTTCCTCAACGCAGTTGGTACATTTGGCTCCAACAATACTCACCAACAATGCCAGGACAGCAAGCACGACAGAGATAACCATGAGGGCCCGGGCAGCTTGGATATCTTGAGGCAGGGCTAGCAGGGAATCATAGATCTTGCACTGCATCTGCCCAGTACTCTGTACAACACAATTCATCCACAGTCCCTCCCAGATTATCTGAGCCACAACAATGTTATTTCCGATGAATGCTGAAACCTTCCACATGGGCAATGCACATGAAAGGATAGTCCCCAACCAGCCAAAGATACACAGGCTCATTGCCATGATCTCTAGCCCTGCAGATGCCATTATGGATATCCTTCACCTCGGCTATAAAATGCACACCTCGTTTTTTTCTTCTTTCTTCTGCTGCCCTCCAGGAGGGCCAAAGATGGTGGTTTATGGGCAGCTATACCAAAAGACAAGTTGTTCTGGGTAGAAATCAATGAAGACACAAATTCAAAAAATGCACCCTCTAAATGGTGGTATGCAACTTCAGAAGTCTATGTTTTCGCCCTGAAAGCAAACTCCTAATAAATAAATCCTAAAAGAATATTGCACTGAATGGCTGTCCACGACAAAGAAACCTATGGAGCTTTCCGGCAAAATTAAGTCTCTCCAGTAGATTAGTGAGCAGAACTGTTACAGAAGAGGCCTTCTTAGGTTACCTGCATATGGAAAGCAGCCTTGAAGATGGCAATCTATAGCTTCCGAGAGTCTGTTTTTGATGTAGGGTCATCCAGAAATAACTGTCTGTGAGGTGTCACTTTAGGAGCTGGGTTGGAGAAGGGTAGACCAAAGTCTGAAAGGTGAAGAACCCCTAAAGGGGAAATAAGGATAAATCCAGTGCTATTTTTCTCTGTAGCTCCGACAACCTGCTTGTTATTGCATTGTTCTCCTTCACAGGTACCTGTTGTCTAAAAGGATCCCAAGGGAGCCTGAGCTTAGGGACAGCGAGGGGCGGGTTATATGAACCCCCAACAGGTGGCTGGGAGGGGCATCAGATCAATCTGAGAAGGACATTGGGGGATCCATGGTAACCAAGGCCTGGGTGGTGGTGTTATGGAGAGAGTTTGAATATTTCTTTATTTTCTGCTGGCTAGTTGGGAAGCTGCCCATTCCAGAGGAGAAAGAGGGGGGAGAGGAAGAGGCCGAGAAAAACAAGCAAGGGTGGAAAGGGAGAGAGGGAGGAGGAAAGACAGAGCGATATAGAGGGAGTTATTGTGGTCAAATTCTTCTTGAAGAGAATTTTTTAAAGAATTGAAACTATTAGATATTCATTATACCAACCAGGCATAACGCCAGAGTTACATAGAAGTGTCACATCTACTATATAAATTACCTGAAAGCTTTCACAGGGATCCCCATGCATGCATGCGCATACAACCACCACACAAACATCCTGCAATTTTCATTACACAAATGCAACTCTCTCTAATAAATGCATAATTACAGAAGCTTTTGTGAAGTTCATTTCATAAGGTAAAATATTATTCTAAGTTGCATTGAAAGAAAGGACAGCACCAGTATTGTTAACAAAACGTTTGTTGGGATGTCAGCATAATCTGACATTAATATTCTACTTTAATGTGCATATTATTATTAAAAACTCCCACAATCTACTCCTAATTCAAACCAGAAGACAGAATTAATTGTTCTGATTATATGTATTTTAGTGGATTCAGTCCTGTTGTTAACTGCTTGAGTTTGAGTCGCTTTTGGTTCAGCGCTTTGGGAGAGCTCAGTGAATTTTTGTTAACTTAATAAATTTTACGTGGTAATCCAGTCATTGGGACTTGACTTACTGATGTGCCTATCCATATTGTGATTAGGGTTACTTTAACCCTCAAGCCCAGTTAAAGGGTTGCCATTTTAGAATTGCAATTGATCTAAATCCTGTTTTGGCACAATGTTTCTCAACTTTACCCATTTTAGTCAGTGGAGAATTCTGTGAATTGTGAAGTTCAAGTGTGCATGTGTGTGAAAGAGAAGGAAGATGGAACAAGTATCTATTTTAACTGCTTTTTCCTAGCCTCAGGATGTAAAGCTAAGACACTAGACTGGTCTCAAAATGGTGTCACTCCACCCATATAATCTCTGTTGCTTCTGCCTTTTTTTCCCCTTCCCCAGAAATACCCAGACAGCAAAAAGACGGCCACCAATAGGATAAATGGAGATTAAATTATATGTATACTTTCCTATTACTCCTAGGTAGTAATAGTCAGCAGTGCAGCCATTAGCTGTTAGATTCCCCTCCCTAAATTGACTAGAACAGAAACTAACTTAAAAGACAATTTCCACATGTCAACCCCTTTCTTCTCTTTGGCTTGATATTGTATCCCTACTAAGGGGCTCCCCTGGTTCTTTACCACTTCTATCTGTGCTGGGAAAACAAGTGTTAATTACTTTCCTTTTTGTAGGTAGGTCTCTCAGGACATGTAGACTTTAATCCACATCTCCTTCTGTTGACTTCCTCTCATACATGACACTTTTCTATCCAGTGAATCTATCGGTTAAAAAAAAAGCAGAGCAGACCACCATTTTTCTATTCTTCCTGTCTCTTGGACTTTAAGAAACTGGCAATGTTCTTGGGCTTTAGCTACAAGAAACTGGCAATATATTTTTCAAATAAAAATCCCAATAGCATCTTTTCCAACCAACCAATTTAATGGAAAGGCACTAACTTTCAAGAGCTGCAACTCATTTTATCAGATGCATTGAGCGCTAGATTGATGTGAGATTTAAATTGGGATAAGGCATGGGGGGAGGGGTGGAAGTGAGGGGACAACAGGTTAGCTATGTAGATGCAGTTTATTTGTGAGACAGAACACACATATCTTATCAACTAACACTTATAATGTGTTAAAAAAACCCTTTGTGTTTGTTGAAATCTTCTGAGATTGTCTCAAGCCTTTGAGTTAGCAGACTTTTGCTGACATGCTGTTGGTCTCTCCCCCCTCCCCCCCAAGAGGATCATTGTAAGGTCTGTCACAGAGGTTGAAAAGCTGTGATATTACTTTTTCCTTGTTTTGAACTCCTGACGTCAAAATTGTATCCATTCATTCTTTTGCAAAGTGTGTCCCATTTGTTCTACAAAGAATCTGGAGGATCAGAATGGGCAAGCAATGGCAATATATATCACATTAAAAGAAAAGCATGTGAAGGCACTTCTCAACTTATGTATGTGTTGGAACCTGCTGTTGATATTGATATGGGGACAAAGTAGACATCTGGGTCTGTGGCAAATTCCAATTTCCATATTAGCATCCCCATTCTTGTTGTTTGCATCACTATTTGTTGTTCTTTGTGAGAATCTGCTTCGGACTGGATGGTTGTCTGAATGCCAACTGGTGCCTGAAAAAGTGCAGTGTCGTTGTCTATTATGGATTGTAGCTTATTAACAATGCATTTGAATATTTTCAGCGGTGAGCTGTAAGAACCTGTAGTAGTCTGGCAGAATTCTTGTCCATTTCACCTTGTTAAAACCCACTATTTAATCAATGAACCTGGCAAGGGAGAGAGGGGAGGAAAGGAATGCTAGTGAATATTTTAAAAAAAAGTTTCTGCATTTCACTGATCAAAATCCTTTCAGAAGAGAGCAGAGCCTAGCAGGCCAGGACATGATGGCTGAGGAAAACAACAACAACCAGTGACCAGAGGGAGTGGCTATCCTTTCCACAGCCAGCACACAGTAGTAGATCGAGAGGGAAAAAATGAAACAAAATGCGGCAGGCAACATGGGAAGTGCCACTTATCTTGGAACAAGCAGATAAAACTTTTCATATGTAGCAAAAAGAGTTGACAGAGGTTGCCTCCCCAGTAGGTTGTGGGGGTGGGTTGTGGGGAAAACAGGATGGCACCAAGCACTCCTGTCCTTTCAGGGGCGACTGGTCACAAAGATCAACCCTAATCTCACTGAACACAAAGTGCTAATTTCTGAGTTAAGCATGTACCAGACTGTGTGGTATGTAAACTGTCACATCCCTGGATATGCCTCTTAAGGCAAGTCTAAGACAGTCAAATAAAGTAATTGGCTAGTCTAACAGGAGTTTTCTATCTCCAGTTGAAAATGAGGTATGTTGCCCAAGACTGATAAGGCACTGAGCACACATAACTCTGAAAAGAGTTGATAAGGTGGCAACCGCAGTTGATAAAGGAGATTATTGTTTGCCAGGCATAGCTGTAAAAGGAGTTGCCTCCTAACCCCTGGATGGCCTTTCTTTTTCCTTGCAGAACAAGTGAAAAAAAAATGGGGCTCCCTCCAGTTAATCCACAGTACTTGCATGTACTATTCAAAGCAGCATCTGGATTTTGCACTGGAAAATTCAAGAGCTATCAAAGTAACGGAGGAAATCTCAAGGGGAAAAAAAGTTCAGTATTTCAAGCATGAAAGCAATAAATATTTTTGTAAAATTTTAACATCTAAAATCCTTAATTATTATCATCCTCATTATTATTCTTATCTGTATTCTCTTTGTTCACTAAATTTGAGATGATATACTTGGCTCAATTATTCCAATAATCACTCATTACCACCTTGTGAGATAGCTTAGACTGGAGAAAGTGACAATCTGAAGTCTTTTGTGCACTTGATGGGATTTTAATTTTGACTTGCCTTCCAAAGCTGACCATTGCAGTATAGCCTTCACAATTTGCTAACTCCCAAAATCCCATATTGGCTGGAAGATTATAGCACAGAGTTATCCAACATTACATCTGGGTAGCACCAGGTTACAGAAGTATTCTAAGCATAAATTACTATTGAAAATATCTTGCTCTCTCATTATTCACAGCAGCAAGCTATTCTGCATTTCTACTGCAAAGTTTTAGAGCACTAGCAAAATACTGATTACCTGATTGTCTGGTACTCTCTCTCTCACTAATAAATCCTCTTTTCATCTTGTCTTACAATTTGAAGATGCCCAATCGAAATGCCATTTATCAGAGCTACTAAAATTATAATCCAGTGGAACATCTGGATCAGGGCTTTCTCACCTGCTACTTGTAATAGGAGAAAAACTGTCATTCTGGCAATGGAATATTGTAGGTTTTTTTCCAAAGCAGTAGCAGTCTTCCATCAGGCTGGGGTCAAGGGATAAAAATATCTGTGCTTTCTCTATTAAGGTTTAAACATGAATGACTTGTCATCACTATTCAGATGCTTATTTTCTCAGTTAAAAAAAAAACAGTGCCTTCACCTTAAGCCTATTGGGAGATATTAAATACATTCTGCAAATGCACAGGCAGTACAGTGCTGCGTAGTACATTGGATTTTATCTCAAAAGGTGTTTTGGAGCGTGTAAGAAAAAAAAATCTAGATTTTTGGAGATAACACCAAAAGTGCTCTAGTGCTGAATAGCAGTTGCTGGTCAAGGAGAAACAGCAAGAGATTATTGCTGCTTTGATATTCTTCAGGAAGTACCCAGCTGAGCACGATGTGATCTAGCAGACTAGATGGCTTGCCAGTTTAACCTATGAGAGCTGTTTTATATATATTAGAATAGAGGACATGCTCTATGATCTGCTAATCCAGTTATATAGGATTCAATCCTAGAGCTCCTTCCCTAGTGTGAAGGAAATATCATTTTTTATATAGTTTAACTGGAGTTGGCATTTTCCAGTTACAAGCCCCTTTTTCTGGATCATGGAGCCCCCTCTTGCTGAAACTCAACAGTGCAACTTCTACCATTTTTAGATTAAAAAGTACAAAAACACCATGTAAACTAAACAGGCTTCATACAATTCAAATGAACAAAGTCCTCCAAAAATAAAAAAGCTCACAACATTTTGCCTATTTTTATGTTTATGCATGTTTTTCTTTGCAATTGACACAATTACACACTTAAGCTAGCTAATGAAGATGCTGGACAAGATTATGCCTCTTTCAACAAATCTTGTTTCTTCCTTAGCCACTGCTGATTTTCCCTTTAAACATGTTTTCAAGGCTATTTGCTTCATTTTTCAAACTTCTACATTCTCAAGACATTTTGTCTTTACAGTCACAGTACTTTGCACATGTAGTCTTTCAGAATATGCATGTATTATAGCACTTCATCTTCACAAAAATGGCAATGCAGACTATGTTTGGATTTATATAGTATAATGAATCACAAATGAGTCATTCGCATATTAACTTAGCACACCTAAAATCCATCAAATAACTTTTGAGATTCAGTAGTTGGGTTTATATAACATGTGCAGCTACTATGGAATAAAGTTGTATATTTTTTGTGACTTAAATCTGGCACCAATCTAGCTATTTTTGTATGTTGTGTGAGAGAGAACATTTTGTTAAGCGATTATAATTCTATTTCATTGAACAAAGCTTACTGTACAAACATAACAATTGTGTTTCTGATTTAAATTCATTTATTGCTTTTCCATAAATTGATGTCTTGTGACCAACCATGTTATTTTCTGCAGCCATTTTGTTTATAGCAGCCATTTTGTGACCATGTCCACAACATGCTCTCAAAATTCCAGATGTTCTCATTATCCCTGTAACACAGTTGTTCTGCAGGGAGATAACATAGTTTATAAATGCACTGATTTAAGTTAGTATTTGGGTTACTATTTCTCAATCCAAGCAACCTCACAGAGTTGCTTTTATGGGGAACAACAACGAGAATACACTATGTGCATTACCTTGAGGGCCTAGAAACAATGCAGAATATAAATCAACAACAAATAAATAATACAACATTTTTCCAGAAAAACCCTCAAACACTGGTTATATAAAACATGAATTGAATGCAATTTCAGTACAAGCAGTCCTTGATTTACAAACACAATTGAGCTCAAAATTTATATTGCTAAGTGAGACAGTTAAGTGAGTTTTGCCCCATTTTATGACTTTTCTTTTCACAGTTGTTAAATGAATCACTGCAGTTGTTAAGTTACTATAACATGGTTGTAAATCTGGCTTCTCTATTTCTTTGCTAGTCAGGAGATCACAAAAGGTGATCACATGAGCCGAGGACACTGCAACGATCATAAATGTGAATTAATTGAAAAGTGTTTGAATTTTGATCACATCACCATGGGGATGCTACAATGGTCACAAATCACTTTTTTCAGTGCCATTGTAACTTCAGTCACTAAAAAAACAGTTGTAAATCGAGGACTATTTATATTTACATCTCACTCTTACTTTTGTAAATTTGCTGGACTATGTTTGAAATTATAATCAGAGCAATAAGAGTAAAGATCTTCATTAATATTCTCCAAGGTGCTCATGGAAAAGCATAAAGTCTTTCCATCCTTTCACTTGTCCTCACAACAATCCTGTAAGGTAGGTGATCTAGAAAAAAAGTATAGCTACTGCTCCAATTCATTTCACTTTGGAGCTCCATTGAGAAAATCTTCTGAGTCCAACACTCCAGCCCAGCTGCTCTGCACAGCATATCTGAAGCCTTGCCAAACCAAGATAGTAGTCCTGAGTGAGTTGCCCAGGTTGACTGGGGTGACCTGGGTCAGTTCCCAGAGGGAAGTTACTTGAAACCACCCCTGACTGAAAGGGGCGAAAGAAGGAGGCTGCTGGGAGGCAAGGGGTGAAGCTGCTTTCTAGGTCATTGCTGCGTGCAATAGTGCCCACATGTTCCCGTTTTGCAGAAGATAGGATCGCGTTGCCAAGGGAGACGAACTGGCCCGGGGAACAAAGGCAGGCAGTGAAAGGAGACCAGGGCCAGCTCACCTGGGAGAGATCAAATGTCCAACCATCTTGTTTCCCCGCCACTCAGACTTCAGGGTCGCCACCTGGCGGCCAATGAAGAAAGAGCGCTCCTTCCCAAATTGCCTCTCGCTTCCTTCCACCCACTCACCCCTCACTCAGGAGCGCTGGTTGGCCGGTTTGAACAAAAAGATGATTGTGAGAGTTGAGCGCGTGCTTTAAGTAGAAAATACTTTTCACTTCTTAGGACAAAAGAGTCGATCTCAAGTGTGAACCGCCAAACGCAAATGAGCAGGTGTTTCCTTCCCCGCTTCGGTTCTTTTCGCTTTGCTATGCGCGCAATCGGTTTGTAGCTTCCAGTGTCCTTTTTTACGGAGATCCGTACTGTATTCAGCCGGGTAACTCCGGTTTGTGCAAAGGCAGGTTGGGAATCACGTATGTTCACCAACAGGCAACCCGAAGGAAGGGGCCATTGCTTTGCCGCGCCACGATTCTAGGGCCAAAAATTGCTTTCTGCCTCTCTTGCCATTACTTCATGCTGCTTGAGGCTCGCTTTCCTTCGCTACATTTTCTTTTTCTTCTATTTTTTATTTATAGTTAGCTGTTTTTCGCCCATGTAAAATCCAAGAAAGGTTAATTCTTCTAATTAAAAAGCAGTTCTTACAATATAATAGCTACCATTGAGATGGTACAAAGCCTCTGCCATGATAGTAAGCATTTTTAACTTGGAGCTTTTGCATTTTGACAGGATGTGCTGAGCTCATGGATGTCAGGGAACGCTTGCTTATTCTAAAAGTGACTGTGGCAGTGGGCACAGTCAGTCACAAAATACATATTAACCAGAAAGTGAATACAACCCAAGATAGACCAGAAATCAATACTTTGCATTCACAACTTAGCATTTTCCTATTTATTCCCTTTTGGTTTAAAATCTCTTTCAAAACCACCCAAAGGCTGGTAAACAGCGAGGGAAAATATCTGAGAGTGATCTCATGTTACTGCTTACCTCTGCCCTGGTTTATAATTTAAGCCAAAGCTAATGGCTTTGGTTTAAGATGCTGCACATGTGTGTTTTACCCAGGGGATAATGCCAAAATTGGAACAGTCCAGTTAGTGACAAATGAGGAAGATTTAAGAGTTGAAATCCATCCAATGTTAAACATTGATTAACCCGTTGACACTCAGCAGCTATCAGAACGGAATGGCCCTGACATAAAACACTAGAGTAAGCCAAGCTAAACAAATACATTTGTCACACACAACTAGATAATGGATTATGCAAAAATCATAACACTTAGGAAAGAACTCACATTCCAAGGCCAATTCAGGACAAAAAGTGTCACTCTCCAAGGAAGATGTCAATTAGAGCAGAATATTCTAGGATCCAGGTGGCACCTGGACTGGGTTTGAGGCCAGAGGCTAATACTTAGTGGCACTGTAAATCTCAGGACACACATTTTTCAAATAAGTATTGCCTATTTGTAGTAATCTGCATAAATCGTTCACAGCAGTGGTGGTATTCAAACAATTTTATTACTGGTTCTATGGGTGTGGCTTGGTGGGCATGTTTTAGTGGGTGTGGCAGGGGAAGGATACTGCCAAATCCCCATATCCATCTCACTCTAGGGGAAGGATACTGTAAAGTCCCCATTCCCTCCCCACCCCACTAACCTGCTTTCCAGCTCTGTTCTTCTGTGTAGGGCAACAACGATCAGCTGGGACTCAATGGGAGGCAGAGAATAGATGGGGGTGGGGCCAGTCAGAGGTGGTATTTGCCAGTTCTCCGAACTACTCAAAATTTCCACTACCAGTTCTCCAGAACCTGTCAGAACTGGCTGAATACCACCTCTGATGCACAGGGTAAATGTGCAGCATGGAGTGTTTATATCTTTTGAAATGAAGTTCTCCTAATTAATGCTTCTCTGTTTCTTTCTGGATGCCTGAACACAAAAGGGGGAAGGGGAACAGAAATGCTACCAATATTTCCACTTGAACTTCCTGTTCCTGTGCAAGAACATGTATTCTATTGGCTGTTGTAGGGGTTATGTAGGTGTCATAGCTGGTTCTGTACGTTGTCTGAGCTCCCAGGTTTGGTTGAAGTTTGCTGCTGAGATGATGCAATGAAGATACTTGTGCTCTGAAAGGGTGTTGGGCAATTCCTATTATGGTTTAATGGCCTTGTCCTGGTTTGGATCTTGAGTGAGGGCTATTTGCTTATGAATAGAGCTGGGTTGTTGTTGTTTTTTGTTTAGAAACTTGTATTTATTTGATTTGTCAATCTCTTACAAGATACAGGTATAAGAATAAGTATAGTTTTGAATACATGAGATAGATACTTATAAGAAAAATAAAAAAGCCCAATAGGACAGGGATGGTCGGCATGATTGGTGCACTTAATGCATTCCCCCTAGTCATCTTTTTATCTCTTGTGCTGACATCTGCTGTGGACTATTAACGAAGGTGGGGGCAGCTTTCCAAGATCACGTTTCTCCATTTCTCATCCAGGGAAATATTCTGCCTTTTTAATATTTTTCAAAATATTTCATTCTTCTAGAAGAGGGATGGGTGCTAACTTTCTACAGCAATAATATGTTTAGGACTGCATTGTGTGACCACACCCAATTTTTCAGCATTTTTGGTGGCAGTCGTTGAGCAAATCCATTTTAACTAATAGGTATTTTTTGCCAGAAATGTAGGTAAACTCTAGAAAGCAATAAAAAATGTAAAAAAAAAAAATCACAGTCATATGACAGTGGGACACTGCAACTGGTTATAAAGATGAGCAGCTTACCAAGTGCTTGAAATGTCATTGGGATTAGAACTGTGAAAATTGTTGGCCAATTTATTAAACCAATATAGCTTAGATCTGTTTTGAACTAAAATGGAAAAAGCAAACTATGTCTTAGGGTGAGCACTTTATCACATTTTTAAAACTCAGAGAAACCTTCCCTTTGCTGGCTGGGGAATTCTGGGAGTTGAAGTCCATGTATCTTAAAAATTGCCAAGGTTAAGAAACACTAATTTAGACTCTTTAGGTAATCTTGAAACTTTTGTAGAGAACCCAGGCACTCTAAACATGCTTAGAAAACTACAAGGCTCTGAGCATTGAAAAGAAATGGGAGAGAAATGGAACAACTCGCCATGGCCAACTCGCCAAGATCATTTTTCCATGGTCAACCTGTTGCAAGATAGCTTGCCGGGACCAACTTGCCACAGGACAACTCACCGTGAGACAATTCCACACAGGATTACTCAATGTGATAAATGTTATCCACCATTGTTTCTTTGACAAAAATGTAATAATTTATCACGTTGAGTTATCCAGCATGGAATTATCTGTGACAGGTTGTCCCACAGCAAGTTGTCCCACAGGAAGGGGACTGCGGTGACTTGGCCGTGGCAAGTTGGTCATGGCAAATTATCCTAGACTCAACAGGGTGTAGGAAGTTATCACCCACCCCTCTCCTAGAAAATTGAAATATCCTAGGAAATATTAAAAAGGCAGAATATTTCATCTAAAAAGAGTAGAAACTCAGAAGCAGAAACTCACCTCAGAAGTGGAAACTCAGCTCCCCCACCTTTGCTAATGGGCCATTACTCTGGCTTAGGCCAGCCTATTTTACATAACAAAGATCTCCAGATAGAGCTATAAGAATTGCCCAAAGCCCTTTCATTACATCATCATCCAGCAAGGCTCAACCAAGCCTGGGACTAAGGACAGCCTACAGAGTTGCCCCTGCCTGACCCCATAAGAATCTGACAACCAATCAGAGTATAAGCTCAAATTCAAATCCCAACAGAGGGTATAAAACCCAGGCATTTTCAGCATCTCAGCCCTTCCTTCTTTGGAGCTCCAAGCCATGTGATCCTGTCCATCATTAAACCATCTTTCCAAACAGCCTCCATGTTTCCAGTGTCTTTTTCCCCACTTGGAACTGAACCTGGAGGGATAATTCTTCCAACAAGAGCAACAGTGGATCCCTTCTGCCATTAGTACCCACCCACCAACTTTTACAACCCACCACAGATGAATTTGCTTGGTATATAGAAAGCCCCCGAGGGGAGCAAAACACGAGGATTTTTGCATAAATAGGAAGGCTATCAAAGGACCTCCCACCCTGATACAAAAGAGGCCAAACCTTCAAGACGGTGATGATGGGCCGTGATTTGGGCTGAGAGCCAGCATCGTTGAGCTGAAGTGGTTGAAAGCTAGACAGATTTTGCAAATGGAAATTTTAGGCACAGCAGCTGATCTGTAAACTCTCCGCTTAGTTAAATAGGGCTATCAATGCCGTCTCTATAGTCTTTTTTAGCTGGAAAGGTAAATTGCTTTTTTCCAAAATGTTTGACAACTGCTAAACTAGATTATGTTTGGAATCTTGCTGATATCTGCCAGCAAAGTTTGATAGAAATAAACTTGCTTCAAGTTTCCTTCTTCTCCAATGTGTCTACTCTATTTCTTTCCATGTTTTTGCTACCCCTTGAAATATTTAAGTCTGCTAATGTTATTACTCAGATTATTGCTAACATAACTGAAAACAAACAAAGGGTTTCAGATTTAGCAATATTTTTAATAGGTCCATTGAAATCAATGGTTTTTAATTTACTCATGAGTATTTTAATCCTGATTACAGTAGGCTTATTCAAACATACTGTTAAATTTGGAACCAGCCCAAGTGAAAAAGTCACAACAAAAGATCATCTGTATGCCATTGATTTTTTAAAAATTAAACAGGTGAAAAGATGTCACCAGAAAATCACATTGAAAAGATGACATATTTCTCAACAAGTTTTTATTGAAACTTTTAAAAAAGATGTAAACTAATACAAAGTAAGAATAAAGAAAGAAAAAAGTACAAAAAAGAAAAAAGTTGAAGAAAAATGAAAAAATATACAAAAAAGTGGCTTTTGATATTCTTCACAACAATGATAAATACAGTACAATTATATTTAATATCATTCAAAAATTACATTATAAAACCATTCTTTCTTTACAGTAATCTATCATTTGTTGATTAACAAAGACATAAAGCACACGTTCATTTTTTAATTTCTACATAAAAGGTCCATAAGAGATTTCTAATCACCAATACAGATAATCCTCAACTTAACCGCAATTGGGTTCAAAATTTCTGATTTTAAGCAAGGCAGTTGTTAAGTGAATGATGCCTGATTTCACAACCTTTTTTGCAATAGTTACTTAATAGTTATTAAGTGAATCATACAGTCAATTCAGTGAATCCGCCTTCCCCCATTGATTTTGCTTGTTCGAAGATGTTTGGCTAGGTTGCAAATGGCAATCACATCATTCTGGGGTGCTGTAACTATTATAAATATGCTAGTTGCCAACCGCCTGAATTTTAATCAGGTGATTGGGTGGTAGATGCAATGGTCATAGTGCGAGGACTGGTCATAATTTAATTTTTTCAGTGTCGTAACTTTGAACTGCCACTACACTAATGGTTGTACTCGAGGAGTCTCTGTAAGCAGTCTGTAATCAAAGAACTTAATTTATCCATCTTGACACGATGGTGACATATTTCCCAATGGAAATCAGCAATCTTAACAAACCAGTTCAGAGCACACAAAGATATTCATTTGTATAAGGAAAGGAACTCTGACAAGCCGTTGAAGGATCAAGTTCGATGCCAATAAAAATGGGAAGCCAGTACATGTTTGGCCAACTGGTTGAACCCAATACCTGTGAGGAGGAAGGTAGGGACTGTTCCTTGTTCCAGCTGTGGTGATGTAACTAGACAGAGATATAATATTTAGTTTGGGACCCAACCACCTAAACTTTGCTTTGCCTTGCCTTCTTTGTGTCTTGGCCAAACTTACAGATCTGAGAACAAGGTGCGTCTTGGATTAAATCAGACCCATAAACAAAGAAAAGGAAGAAATAAGGCAAGGAAGGGTTGAGATGGATGGTTCTGGCACTAGATCGGCCATTAACAATAATTGTAGGAAACATGTAAAAACCTGTTCAGAAGCCAAGATGAGCTCATGTTCGCTTGTTCTGCCCTCCCCATTGGGCCGAGCATCTAATCCACTGGACAAAAATTTATTCTATGCCTTCCAGTATTTCACAGACAGAAATAGAATGGTGTTTCTAACCCTTTATTTCTCCCAGTCAGAATCCTTGATGTACCCGGGTGCTTTTGTTTTCCCCCATCTTTTGCTATTTAGACAGTTTGTTCTGAGGAGTAAATTAGTTTTAGGTTTAATTCAGTTCTAAAGTAAGAATTCAACAGATCTCTTGCTGTGTTTGGGAATACTACCGATGAGCTAGACGCTCATTGCGGGGTAGAATGTTCATAAAAAGTCAATGTGGAAACTGCCATCCTTCAGTCCTGCCCCTTTTTTAAAGTGCGGCTTTGATGCCATTTTAAGATTTTTGACATCCAATTGACCTCCCAGTTACTGTAACAGAAACTCCACTGTTTAAACCAGGGATACAAATAATGAGGCTGGGAGAGGCATATGGAGTTTGATAGCATATGTTGTGTGATTCCAGTGATTTGGGTCAACATTTTTTGTTATCTCTCTCTATTTTTTTAATCTTTGAATTTGTTTTGGAGAGGGATTCAGGGGTAATTTTCCATATGTCCAGCATTCTCAAAATGGGAAGGGCTTTCTTTGCCCATGCTATGGAAAGTCTGCAACAGTCCTTAAATAAAATGGGCCTATCTTAGCTTACACCCTACCTCACAGCAGTCTTCCATCTGCTTTTAAAAGCAGGAAAGAGGTTTGTGTTAAAAATAAACTAGCAAAAAAATGTCACTATCTTACAATGAGTTATCAACTGTTCAATAAACATAACACAGCTCAATGGCCCATTCAGTCTTGCAAAAATAAACTGCACACATTTCACATTGACAAGAATATTAACTACAGTTAGATGTAGAATGTAGACATATGTCCATTATATACAAAACATTAAAATGCGCAGTAGTCAGTTAATGAATCTGCCAGAAATTTGATCGGTTACCCACTCTCATCTATTTTCCTTGTAAAACTGAAGATGGTAAGTACTACGGGTAGGCCTCAACTTATGCCTAGCAACTGTTCAAAGTTACAATAGACACTGAAAACAGGACTTATAACCTAGTTTCAAAGTTCTGATATCCCCTCAGAGCCATGTGATCAAATTTCAGGCACTCTACAATCAGCCCGTATTTATGGCCATTTGCAATAAACACATTAACATGATTTGTGATGTTGTTGCCAAAACATAAAATATTAGGACAACCTATAACCTGTTGGATTGCCCTTTGAGACAAAAATAATGCAGTCTGATATGACCAGAATGAGCATTAAAATTTATGCTAGTTGAAAATGATAAATTATTGTTATTTTTATTTACTATCTTTATTAGAGTGGCCATCCTCTTGTGCCACTAATGGGAAAACATCTGGAGGATAGATAGCCCTCATGAAAAGATGATCCACTACCTAGAACTAAGATAGATAGATAGATAGATAGATAGATAGATAGATAGATAGATAGATAGATAGATAGAAGATAGGTAGGTAGGTAGGTAGATAGAGAGATAGATAGAGACAGATGGAGAGAGAGAGAGAGAGAATCTGTCTAGTTAGTTATTGATTTGTTGTGTTTGTATAATGTTTACCCCCAAGTTAATATTGTAAAATTATAATATAAAAGAAGCCCCCCAATAAAAAATAAACTCACTGGGAGAAAAATAAGAATCTCAGGTTGAGGAAAAGAATTGAATGGTTATCCTAGCCAAAATTAGAGATTATTCCAGGTGTGTTATAGCATTTCCACTTACTTTAAAATGTTATTGTTAGCTCAAAAAACAAAAAACAAACAAACAAAAAAACCCATTTTGTAGCTGTGTGCTGGCAGATGCAATGACAGTCCCTGCCTTCTCTCTAGTGGTAATATCTTGTATTGCATTTTCAAGAACATTGGCTGTCCAATTCTAAATGATGAGAGAGATTCAGAAAGAGCTCTTTCTTTAAAAGCAATTGTGGGAAAAGGAGGGATCTTAATATTTTCCCACTTGTTTATTTGCCTAACTTAAATCTCCACTTTCCATATGCCATGAGAGCTATAACATTGCTTCTATATTATAAAATTATCAGCTGTCTTTTCCCAACTTCCCTTTTGCCGCAATTAATAGTTTCTGCAGAATTGAAAACAGGAAATTCCATCTTATACAAATATTCTTTGCACCAACTCACCTCTACCTTATCTGAAGCAAAAAAACACATAGTCAACCACTTGATCTTCCCAACATTGAATACAATATTTTTTCCTCTTACTTTCTCTTCCATAAATATGCCACTTTATATCACAGTGCTCTGTCTCTTGTCAGATCCATTTCAGCTGGATTTATCCCAATGATTTAAATATAAGTTTTTAAATCTGAAAAAGAAATTAGTGAACTGGTAAAAGTTCAGCGTCATTAACTAAAGTTTCATCAATCAAGAAACAGTCCTAGCTGATCCACACATGGGAGATGATAGTATTGATTTATTTGCTAGATTTTAATTCTGCAATTCCTACTAAGAAATTCAAAGCACATACGGATGTGACATCTCTTGACACAGGCTAGAAAAATAGTGGCTGTTCCAGTGTGGGCAAATGAGGTTGATAGGGAAGTTGAATCTGGATCACACCAGGTTGTTTTCTTAATATCAATATATCTCTTATGAAACCTCTCATGAAACAAATCTAAAATAAGACCCTAATTACAGTGTGGAATATTCTTTATTCCATTATTCTTGTAAATCCAAATTAGAAATAATCTAGTTATTTATTAAGGAATACTGTACACCTGGGCTGCCAAACCCCTAGCTGGATGAGTCACACGCTGTCCACCCCCAGGCCCGGTTTAGCGAAGGGAGGGGGGAAAGTCCCTATACATCATGTGACACCAGTATGACGACATGAGTTTGACACCCCTGCTGTACACTTAGTGTGTTTCAATTGAACCTGAACATTTTAGTCATGGCTAAAAGCACCTGGGGCCAAATTGTGAAATCAGGACCTCTTTTAATTTAATTCCATATGTTTTAGGCCATTCAAATCCCTCTGTAACTCAGACAGTTTAACATTTGATTGGCAATAACCTGATAAAAAAATATTAACATCCCTACTTAATCATGATTTATTTTAAAAAAAGGATTTTCAGGATTTATAATAATTTATTAGAGATCTGCAGTGCTTTGGTTTTGATCTCCAAATGAGGCTTCATTGTGGATCTATCTGCATTACCTTAAGCAGCCACATTTTTTTAATTTTGGGAAATGCCCAGCTAATAATTCTCCCTGGTGGCTCACTCTCTCTGGAACATCATTCCCCCAGAGATTAGAATGGCCCCCTCTCTAATACTCTTCCGGAAGGCACTGAAGACCTGGTTCTGCCAGCGGTCCTGGGGAACCCAGAGCGGGATGGAGCCCATCAAATGGCTCGTGTGATCTGCTGTCGTTGGGGGGGGGGGGGCTGGGAGACAGGGGGAGCAATTTATTTATTTATTTTCCCCAGATATTGTTCTATTGTACTTTATTAATTTATTTTATTCTTTTTCTTAGTTTTTATTGTTTTTTTGTTTTAAATATGGTTTTACATTCTGTAAGCCCCCTCAAGTTGCCATTGGTGAATAAGCAGCAATATAAATTCAATAAATAAATAAAATAAAATAAATAATTCACTGTGTTATGACAGATGCTATTTTCATGCATTCCCATGTTCTGAAACATCTTTTGGAGACTGTTTTCTAAATGCTTAAATGAGAGTTACAAAATTCTCCAGCTACACCAACGCAGAACTTAGTCTGCACTAACCTTTCAGTTGTTTATATATATATTTGAGGAATTGGTGTTTACCACTATACCTTGCATTTTATACTCCTATCTTCCCCCTTCCCCTTGCCCCTTCCTTGTTCCCCTTCACTTCTCATGTGAAATTCCTTTGCTTTGCCTTTCCCAGACTGAAAACAAAAGAGGACGGTAAGACATCAAAGAGGAAGGCAAAAAATAAAATGGTTCACACCCTTTCATGTCACATCAACCCTTTCCTGCCCACACATATTCTTTTCTTACTGGTTCACTCTTCTTGAGCTCAAGGGAAAACATCTGTGGGATGGCTAACCGCGTGCAACCATTGTGCAAAGGGAAAACATTGTCCCAGGCACAAGGCAGCAATTACATCAGCCACCCCCAAATTCACGAGATCATATATTACTTAACCTAAATATTAACACATGGCATCAGCCAGTGCTCTAGAGTTTAGCCTGGATAGAAGTCGACATCTATAGACAGAGAAGCAAGGTTTTGGGGTAAAAAACAGAGCCTCTGTCGGGTCTCACAGGAGGAGGGGAATAGAGATGAAGAATAAGCCAAAAGCTGTCTACATTCCACCAACATGTTAAATACAAATTACCCAACCCCATTATAATCTATTCTAGTATATTGTATGAACTCATTTATATTTGCAAGCAATTTGAGACTTGTTTTGTCTGTGCTTATGTCCATACAATGCACTAAAACTAAATCCATACTGTACCAAATAGAAAATCTGATAAATATGAAATGAAATATGTTGGGATGTCTTGTTAACATTCTATTACTGGGAATTGCTTCAATTGTCATTCTCTGGCCATCTTTGTTCACACAATATATCTGTGGTGTGCCTAGCCATGGTTTATTGAAATAACTATAGTGACCTGCTTCAGAGGAGACACTTTTATTTATTTTAATTATGTTTAATGCATTTTAAAGGCCTTTTCACCATTAAATGTTGCCATTAGCAAGTAAGACAATGTTATTAATATAATATCTGAAAAGGAACACTGTAATTATTGCTAATGCTGTACCTAGGGCTGGAGAGTACCTAGACGTTTTAGCTCAGGGGTGTCAAACTCATGTCATTCCGTTGGCGTCACGTGATGTATTGGGACTTTTTCCCCCTTTGCTAAACTGGGCATGGGTGTGGCAGTGCATGACGCCTCCGGCCCATGGGCCAGGAGTTTGACAGCCCTGCTTTAGCTGGTGCAGAATATAGTGTCAAGGGGCAATTATATATGTCCTTAGAAGGCACATGTTACATCTCTGCTCTGTGAGCTGCCTAAGTTTGCTTCTGGGTTCAATTTGAAGTGTTGGTTTTGGCCTGTAGCAATAGCAACAGCACTCAGACTTATGTATTACTTTACAGTCAGTCCTCTCTAAGCAGTTTGGCTGTCAGCTCTAAATAGCATGAAGCTGGGTTACTTGAGGAGCTGCCTCACTTTGATTACATCTACCCATCCTATCAGGTCTGATAGAAGCAGAGGTGGTATCCAGCCAGTTCTGATAGTTTCTAAAGAACTTGTAGTTCGGACAACTGATAAATACCACCTCTGGTTGGCCCTGCCCCTATCTATTCTCTGCCTTCCAAGTCCCAGCTGATTGGCTGGGTCTTCTTTTGTTGCCCTGTACAAGAGAACGGAGCTGGAAAGCAGGTTGGTGGGGTGGAGAGGGAATGGGGATTTTATAGTATCCTTCCCCTGGAGTGGGGTGGAAATGGAGATTTTGCAGTATATCCTTGCCCTGCCATGCCCTCCAAGCCATGCCCCCCAAACCATGCTATACCCCCCAAGCCACACCATGCACACCAAGCCACATCCATAGAACTGGTAGTAAAAAAAATAGAATACCACTACTGGATAGAAGAGGTATGTTGCAGGTGCTGTCTGCTAAGGAGCTACACCTGGTGGAACCCAGGATATAAGCCCTTTTTATCATAGTAACCATCCTTTGGAACATCTTCCCCTCACCCTGAGGTGAAAGTCTGCCAGCCTTTCAGAAAACCCTCAAATCTCTCAACAGGCCTGAGGATTGCAGCTGAATGGCATTCAATTGAGTGGTGACTCCATTGTTTGTCATATCAGATGCCTTCTCTTAGCTTTTTAATAATATTAATTTTTGTAGTTATTGACTGTTCTTTTAATTTATTTTTGTAGTTTGCACACCATTCAGAGACACATTTTATGAGGCGAGCAGCCATATTAATATGATCAATTCATAAATAAAGTTAGATCCGAGTTAAGAGGAAAGTGGCCTAAAATTCTGCAGGCTCTTTTTGGATCATTGATCATTAATTCCTTTGTAGTAGCCTCTAACCTCCTTCCCCCAGTGTCTGATGATTAGGAATTGTAAAAAGGCAACTGCAGCTAATGGGGCTGTGTAATAATAATTATATATTTCCAATGAAACTAGAAATGTGCTTAGAGAGGCCAGGAAGTTGAAGAAGTTCAGCCAAAAATAAGAGGAGAAAATGTATGATGCAGGGAGTGCTGTGGAAGAGACGGTTTAGGAGACACATTTTGGCAAGGGAAGAAAAGAACTTAGAGGGAGTTAAGAAACAAACTCCTATCACAATTTTTTTTTCCTGCCAGAAAGCACCATTTTTATTTTTCCTTTCAAGGTAAATTCCCCTCCAACATTCCTAAATGCCTAGACGATTCAGAACCTGGAAAGCAGGAACTGCAACCATGGGGTGTGGGGCAAACGAGACATTACACCATTTTTGCAATTTACACTTGCATGAATAGATTCTAAAAATAATAATAATAATAATGAGCAAATTGGCCTTAAGGAAGGGTTCAGACTAGGACTTTGTAGTAAGAGTAACATTAAGGGGATTTCCCCCCTCTTCCTTGCTATAACTCTAATTTAGAACTTATTACAAACCACATGTACCAGGAGGAAAAATCCACCTAATGTTCGTGGGAGTTTTCAGGCAATTTAATTTCAAACTCTGCACTCTTGTAACTCCCAAGTTAAATCTGATTAGGTCTTCTGTAGAGGATCTTTTACTTCCATGTTAGAATTTTGATCTGAATTCTGCAGCATCTCCTTTAAAAAACATGAATTCATTTGACTATAATCTCCAACTGGTACTGTGAAACATCTATAAGAAGCTGTCCAAGCCAAAGCCAGGCCATTTGTGCACCCAGCTCAATATTTTCAGCACTGATTGACAGTATCTCCCTGAGTTTTAGACAGAAATTCTACCAGCTGTAGCTATGTAGAAACTAAGGCCTGCATGCAAACCCATGAGCTAGGACTTGTCTTATAATGAGAGAGGTAGCAGAGCTACCAGATATGGACTGCAAAAATAAAGTCAGTAACTAGATGGCAGCCAAGACAGAAAAAGATCTTTGCTGCCATCTGGTGAGTTTCCTGTATAAATCTATAGTAGTGAGATTTATGAGAAAATAACCGTTCTTAGAGTAGACCTATAGATGAGGGGTAATAGCAGATTCATAATTAGTATTCTAGCTTTGGCCTCATAGAATTAGCTTTTGTTTTCAAAGATTCCACATAGAATCTCTAATATCTAGTAATCTCTAGGTAGACAAAAAAAAAAAAAGAAGGTATCTAAATGGAGGTCTAATTTGGAATAAAGTAACAGAACTATTATTTCTTATGAAATAATTCTTAAGAGATTGAATTGACTATCTTTTCATCCATGTAGTAGATGATCAACTGAAATATATATCCTTATGTATAATATGAATCTTTATTTCTTCCTTCCTTCCTTTTCCCAAAGACCAATAAGTAGAAAACAATCACAATAGGGAAACCCTAAACTGGATTTTTTTTCTGTGATAGCCTAGTTTCCAACTTCAGATAAATGTAAGAGAATCTTAAAGTTGACCACTGGTGGACACATCACATGCAGGATGGGGTTTCACATCTACCCTAGATTATAGGGTATAATTAGTTGCAGGATTTAAATAGTTAGGATCAGTCCAGATCAGCCCAAGGCAGCTACTTACTGAAACTAAATGTATCCATATATATTTCACTTAAGATGCTGTTTCCCTCCATCCTCAAATGATGTTTGTCTATTAAAAAATTGGTTCTGTTATCAAAAAGTATTTTGAGGAGAATATTTATTTTTAGGCAAAACAATATGTCTGTATTTAACATTATGATAAATTTAAAACTTGAACCCCCATTTGCTATACATGGAAGAGTGTCTACTCTATCATTTCCTTCCATGGTTTGGAGGCTACAATTGCCTGTGTCCCTAACCAGCATGTCTAGCTGAACATTTCCACCCCTTCCCAATACTTTTTCCTGATTGAAACCTATCAATTCCTATCAACCCGAACCGTCCGCATCTTATTTTGACACAGGCCAGTGACTTTTCATGAGCTGTCTCCCATATTTCAATATCACTTTTGAAAGCCAGAGAACTTGTATTTATATAGAAGCCACCTTATTTTTTTTCATAATCTGAATTCGTGGACTGGTTGATGCATTAAAGGGAGAGATTAAAAACACTTTGCACTTCTTATATGCACAGTATGAGGGGGTTGTAATCATGTAGACATCTGAAATATAAAGTCATGTCTGGATTCCTAATTTCTATTTTGTGACAAATGGATTATGTAAAACAAATGGCAATTATAGGCAGCTGATCCAACTTACCGATGGCTCTGAAAAACATAACTGTGAAGACAAATATTATTTCTCTTGCCCGGAGAAAATTTGTGGCACAGGCTTCACTTTTTCTTCCCATAACAATGCTGCTTAAAAACTAAAAAGGCTGATTAAAGTCCCTTCGTTTTTTAAGATTCCTGTTCCCTATATGTTGATGTTTCTAACTACCTGCTTTATACAGCATATGAAACATGAAAACATGATAGTGTGTATATGTTGACAATTTTACAGTCCTGTATTTATGTAGTTCATTGTGCAATCAATAATTTTGTACAACAAACCAATAAGATCTCTTTTATGGAACTCACACAATGCATCAAGCCATGATGTAGCTTATGGCTTACGATGTTGGATAATGTCAGTTGTTATTATTTGTATGACTTTGTGTGAACTTAGCTACCAAAAAACAAAGTTAAGAAAATTAGGGATCGGTATAGAACAGGGGTGGGCAAACTACGGCCCGCGGGCCACATCCGGCCCGTTGGTCTGTCCAATGCAGCCCGCCCCTGAAAAAAAATCACTGCCATTGGTCTGTCTAATCCGGCCCGCCCCTGAAAAAAAATCGCTGAGCGTGGCGTAATTGCCCTGTGCCGCGTGGCCCCCAAAGCTGCAAAACAGTGCGGAGCGATCTAGGGGTAGGAAAGAAAAAAATTTGCAAAGACCTCGGCTGGGAGTTCGAAATCACCTTCGAGTGAGACCTCTCCGAAGGTGAGTCCCCGCCGATCCCCCTTTTTTTTCCGGGGCTTCCAGGCTTAAACTTTGCAAAGGCAAAGCTTGCAGGCTGGAGCGTCTTCCCGCCGAGGAGCGGGAAGGGTTCCACCCAGCGGGCGGGGTGGGCTGCTTGGAGCCACCTAAAGCTAGGCCGCTGCTGGTGGAGCTTTGCCCTGCCTTGGTGCCCCGTTTCCCGGCTCGGCGGTCCTGCTCGGGTGGCACTTTAAAAGCCTGCTCCCAGCACCCGAGCAACTTCCCAGCAACTTTCGCTTTTTAACTCGCGGGCGCCGTGCCTGGCCCCGAGCCGCGCGGCGGAAGGGAAGCCCGGCGGGCGGGCGGGCAGGCTGCTTGAGGAGGCTCCGGCTTCCCTCCGCCAGGCACGCAGCGTCCGTGAGTTAAAACGAGCCGAAGTTGCTGGGAAGTTGCTCCGTTTCTAGGGCTTTGCAAAGGTAAAGTTTGCAGGCTGGAGCGTCTTCCCGCCGAGGAGCGGGAAGGTTCCGCCCAGCGGGCGGGCGGGCTGCTTAAACTTTGCTCGGGTGGCACTTTAAAAGCCTGCTCCCAGCACCCAAGCAACTTCCCAGCAACCGGCTTCGCTTTAACTCATGGGCGCCGCGCCTGGCCCCGAGCCGCGCGGTGGAAGGGAAGCTCGGCGGGCGGGCGGGCAGGTTGCTTGAGGAGGCTCCGGGCTTCCCTCCGCCAGGCGCGCGCGAGTTAAAACGAAGCTGAAAGTTGCTGGGAAGTTGCTACGCTTTTCCAGGGCTTTGCAAAGGTAAAGTTTGCAGGCTGGAGCGTCTTCCCGCTGAGGAGAGGGAAGGGTTCCGCCGGCGGGCGGGGCGGGCTGCTTAAACTTTGCTCGGGTGGCACTTTAAAAGCCTGCTCCCAGCACCCGAGCAACTTCCCAGCAGCTTTTGGCTTCGTTTTAACTCGCAGGCGCTCACGCCTGGCCCCGAGCCGCGCCGCGAGAGGGAAGCCCGGCGGGCGGGCGGGCAGGTGGGCTGCTTGAGGAGGCAAGCCGGCGGCACTCCGGGCTTCCCCTCCGCCGTGCGGCTCGGGGGCAAGGCGCGAGCGCCCGCTAGTTAAACGGTCCGAAAGTTGCTGGGAAGTTGCTTGGTTTTCCGGGGCTTTCCAAAGGCAAAGTTTGCAGGCTGGAGAGTCTTCCCGCCGAGGAGCGGGAAGGGTTCCACCCGGCGGGTGGGGCGGGCTGCTTGGAGTGGGCTGCCGTGCGGCTCGGGGTGAGGCGCGAGCGCCCACGAGTTAAAACGAAGCTGAAAGTTGCTGGGAAGTTGGTCGGTTTTCCAGGGCTTTGAAAAGGCAAAGTTTGCAGGCTGGAGAGTCTTCCGCCGAGGAGTGGAAGGGTTCCGCCCAATGGGCGGGCGGGCTGCTTGGAGCGGGCTGTCGTGCGGCTCGGGGCCAGGCGCGGCGCCCGCGAGTTAAAACGGGTAAAGTTGCTGGGAAGTTGCTCGGGTGCTGGGAGCAGGCTTTAAAGTGCCACCCGAGCAAAGTTTAAGCAGCCCGCCCGTCCGCCGGTGGAACCCTTCCCGCTCCTCGGTGGGAAGACGCTCCAGCCTGCAAACTCTGCCTTTGCAAAGCCCTGGAAAACGGAGCAACTTCCCAGCAACTTTCGGCTTCGTTTAACTCGCGGGCGCCGCGCCTGGTGGACGGAAGCCGGAGCCTCCTCCAAGCAGCCTGCCCGCCCGCCCGCCGGGCTTCCTTCCGCCGCGTGGCTCGGGGCCAGGCGTGAGCGCCAGCGAGTTAAAGGAAGCCGAAAGTTGCTGGGAAGTTGCTCGGATTTCTGGGGCTTCCAGGCTTAAACTTTGCTCGGGCGGCACTTTAAAAGCCTGCTCCCAGCACCCGAGCAACTTCCCAGCAACTTTCGGCTTCCTTTTAACTCGCGGGCGCTTGCGCCTGGCCCCGAGCCTGCGCGGCAGAGGGGAAGCCCGGTGGGTGGGCAGGCTGCTTGGAGGAGGCGACCCGGCGTGCTCCGGCAGCAGCAAGAGGCAGTTCCGCCCGGGCTCCGCTCAGGTGTCCGGCTGGGGCTGTCAGGAGTTGGTACCGCCGGCGCAGCTTGTGTGGCTGCAGTCCGCGTTGCCTTGGGAAGGAAAAGGCAAAACCAGGAGCCGCTGAGCCTGAGCCTCCGGTGCCGCTGCTGCCGTTGCAAACCACCGCCGCGGCTCTTCCTTTTTGCCTTTCCTTCCCGAGGCAACGCGGGACTGGAGCCACGCGAGCCCGCCGGCGGTAGCAACTCCTGACTCAGAGGGCCTCCGAGGGGAGGGGAAGGAGGAGAAGAGGGGGAAAGGGGGCGATTCCCAAAAATCTTGTGCTGACCCGGCCCGTCTGTCAAATTTTAAAAGTCAATGCGGCCCCCGAGCCAAAAAGTTTGCCCACCCCTGGTATAGAATGTGAACCTGAGTTTTTATTTTGATCCTCCTTTTTTTTTTTTTACTTTGATCAGCGTAATTTTTAACTATACTGCCTTTAGTCTGACAATATTGTTTTGAAGAATATATTAGCAACTTGAGATATTTTTAGTTAGAGATGACATGCCTCTTGCTATATAAATAAAAATACTTATTTGATAAGCCATATCATCTATTTTCAAAAAATGTTATACTCTAAACCTAATATCAGTACTAAGAGCTTTAAGAAGGGATGTTGAAGTGCCTATCAACAGCTATCCGAAAATTATCTGATCACCATATGATTGACTGTCTACAGATAGTCCTCAACTTATGACCACAATTGAGACCAAAATTTTCATTTGTAAACAAGATGGTTATTAAATGAGTCACAGCCGATTTTATGACCTTTTGGCTACAGTTGTTAAGTGAATCATTGTAGTTGTTAAGTGAATTATATAGCCATTAAGCAAATCCCACTTTTTTATTTTGCTTGTTGAAGGCTAGCTAGGAAGGTTGCAAATGGCGATAACATGACACCAGGATGTTGCAACATTACAGATACATTGTACCTGCTTGGTGCCTGGTTTTATCACGTGACTGTGGGAATACTGCAACAGTCATAAATGTGAGGACCAATCATAAGTCACTTTTTCATCCTCCCTTGTAGCATTAAATGCTTGCTAAATGAATGGTTATAAGTCAAGGACTATTGAAATCATTTAAAGGTTTGCCAATGCACGTTTTATAACATCATTTTTTGGAAGAGGAGAAGAGTGGTGTTTTTCCACTTATGGGCAATGCATAAATAGGCACATTATAGAGGTAAGATATTCGGGACCAAAGCCATCCCTCTCAGCATCCACTCTACTTGAAAGCAGTTCTGCTATTTAGCATTTTCTGCCAACTTGGCATCTTCCAGATGCGATGGGGGTACAAATCCAAGAATTCCCAGCCAGTACAACTGTGGAATTACAGTCTGGGGAAGAGCTATTCCATGCTCTGGATTTTAAATGCCAACACTATTGGTTGCTGTACTTTCTCCAAGACCAAGCAGTGGTTTTCAACAGGAGGCATATCTGAAATCCCAGAACTTAATGTTGATGGCCAACAAGAAAGAATGCAAGGTGTGCATGTGTGGTTGCATTCATAAAGTGTTGAGTGTGGGGACGTTTTGCTATTTATTCCCTTGACTCACAAGACGGAGCATAAGGACTCATTTAGCAGCACAAACACAACCATGTTTCTTTGAACAATAGGGCCGGTTTATTCCATTGACCTAAAGTTGCCCTTGAAATTTCTCTACCTTTCTCTATTCTTACATTTCTCTAGAATTATTTATTTTTTGATTGAGGTTAGAATGTCATTTTTTGATTGAGCTTAGAATTATCACTAAGAAAAAAAGTAAAAAACATATATAATGTTATCATAATTATGATGCACAGTTATCTTCTGAATTTTCTTTGCATGTGTTATTGAACAACTGAAGGAGAGAAACAGAAAAATGTATGTTGGTCCCATCTATACCTTTCCTGTTCTTCCACCTACTTCTGTACATCCAAACAAAATTTTAAAGGAGGGGGAGGGGTGAAAGTAGAAGAAGAAATTGTAATTTCTGAGTAAAATTCGGTGAATGCAATTGCACATCTTCCTGCATATATTTGAGCAAATGTGGGAGACAATTTCAAAAGGTTAGATAAATCTATATGGGGCAGCTTTGAAAAAATAAATTTCAGCACTTTCAAAATGTTCCTGTAGGGGCAGCTTTCCCTATTAAAGTATCCTCTATTTGCATTGAACTACAATTTCCATACTTTCATTTTCAATACTGACTAGCAAGCAGGGAAGGCTAAGGTACCATGTTGGAGAAACCATGTTGGAGAATATAAGTCTAGATCAAGATCAAGGGTTACTTTATGCTAGCACTAAAGAATTCTCTCCTGGTTAGATTTATTCTTCATCCCAAAATTATCCTGTTTAGGACATCTGTCTGGATTGCTGGGTTACTCCCTTTCTTATTCTATTGCCTTGATCAAGTGTTTTTTGTTAATTAGCATAGTAGACTCTTGGTGTCTACTCATCATACATTAGTCATCTAGGTTCATTTTGATACTGTAGGAAGCCCCCTCCGCCTTCCCAGATTAAAATATTCTTCATTCTTAATATTAAAAAGAGGCAGGATAGAATATTTCCCCAAAGGAGAAATGGAGAATTTTTTTTAACAAGGGCAGAAAGTAGCCCCTGCCATAGGAAAACAGCTTCAAAATAAGAAGCTTGAAGACGCTGATCTTTAGGAATGCAGATTTTGTATCCATTTAGAAAGACTAGGCCAATGGTGGCTAAATTTTTTGGGCTCCCGTGCCGAAAATTGCTCATGCCAGCACCCCAAAGGCCCTCGCCATGTCCCCCTGCGCATGTGCTTATGAGCCCCCCATGCACATCACATGTCTCTGTGCATGTGTGCGAGGCACCCCCATCTCTGTGCATGTGCATGCATCTCCCATGCCCCCCCACACCCCTGTGAATGTGTGCTAGATACACGACAATCAGCTGTTGGGCAGGCAGCGAACATGCGCATGCGCATTGGGGCTCTTCCAGGTAACCTTTCACATGCTGGCAGAAGTGGCTCTGCGTGCCAATTCCGGCATGCGTGCCATAGATTCACCATCACGGGACTAGACCACCCTAGTCCTTCAGCCAGACTGAAGTTGATGGGATCAAGAATTTACATTTCCACACCCAAATTCTAAGGACAGGACAGGACAGGATTATGAATGACCTTTAGGACATAATAGGATTAGCCCACCACCATTGAAGTAGTAAAAGACACAAAGGCTCACTACATTGCACAACCCCCTGGAGCATCTCAATCACAAAACCCCAGAACCCTATAAAGATCCATCCCACTCACTCAGCCATTTTGTCAGCCACCCCAGAAACATTGCTGCTGTCACTGAAGTTTCTGGAAACAAAATAAACAGATGCCATTTTTCCTTGTAGCCAGCCTCCATTGATTTTTTTTTTCCTCCTGTCTTGGAACTGAACTGGATTTTTCTTCCAACAATAGTTACCCATAATATTTTACAGAAATTAGTTATAGGAGCTTTCGTGGGGGAAGTAAATTATAGCAATGGCAGCCATTCAGCTGAATCCTGGCCCCATTTTTAAGCATGTGTTGCATATCTCACACATATAAAAATGGGGAGGAAATCAATCATGCAGCCATCTTGATATTTATTCCTTCCTTTGATAATGTTCCTAGACAGTTGTCTTATTTGAAGAGCTGACAGATGTCAATTCTGTTCTGAATTTTTTTTCTCAGTTTGAATGACTGTCCAAGTTGAACACACACACACACACATTCTTAAGAAAGGAAACTCTTCAAGATGCCCATCAGTATTTGGAATATAGGTAGCATACTTAGCAGGAACAGAAATAACCTATTGACAGTTTCTACATTATGAAACGTTCTCATAAAAGCATAAAAGAGATATTAAGGGTTCTGTCCCAAACCACTGATATAAAGCAAATATTGCAATAAAGCAAGTTACACATTTTTTTTTGTTTCCCAGTGGATATGAAAGTTACATTGACACCATACTGTAGTCTATTAAGTATACAATAGCATTATTTCTAAAACACCCCAATGTAGTAGCTTAATTAAAAATGCTTTATTGCTAAAATGCTAATCTTCATTTAAGCATTCAGTTAGTCATAATCTTTTTTGCTGTGGAGGGTCTTGTAAAACAGCATAAACAAGCAAGGTATGCCTGTAGAATCGTTATTTTTAAACTTGCAAGTGCATATTTACACAGACTTCTTTCCTCCTTTTTCTACTTTGTGATACATTTTTCATTCCAAGATAGGGCATGCTTTTGTTGAATAAGCCCTTGCTGTATTTTACTGGAGCCTCCCAGGATGCCAGAACAAAATGCCTTTGCACTGGCTCACATCTGTTCTTTTTAACTCTTATTTTTTTCTTTTTCCTGTATTAAATGTCATACTAAATAAAGGCAAGGTATAAATCAAATAGATAAATATTTCAAGCCCCAAATTTCCCAAGACTTGTTAACATAACAATGGACCCAAAATCTAAAGTCGGACACCAAGTAGGGAGCTGAGAATGATGCTCTTTGTGTCTCTTGTTACTGGTGGTCTCACACCTCAGGAGTAACAGGAAAGAGAAGACAAAAAGCAATGACAGCAAAACAAACAAACATGATCCTAGGTCACTGCATCAACTAACAAGACCAGGACAACTTGGGAATTGTAAGAGCCACTACAATGCCATCACCCAGAAACAGATTCCTTCTCAAACCTGGAAATGCTTAATTTCACTTGCACATTCTAAAGACTGCCTTGTGGTCAGTTCTTTTTTTTAGAATAGAATAGAATACTTTATTGGCCAAGTGTGATTGACACATAAGGAATTTGTCTTGGTGTAAATACTCTCAGTATACAGAAAGAAAAGGTACATTCATTAAGAATCAAGAATCATAACGTACAACACTTAATGATAATCATAGGATACAATCAACAATCAAATCATAAATACTAGGAAACAGTCAAGTGGGAGGGGGTGGGTGATAAGGAGTGGTGAGAAGATTAACAGTAATAGTAGTGTACGGTTTGTAAATAGTTGAACAATGTTGAGGGAATTATTTGTTTAGCAGAGTGATGGCTTTCGGGGAAAAACTGTTCTTGTGTCTAATTGTTCTAGTGTGCTGTGGTCTATAGCATCGTTTTGAGGGAAGGAGTTGTAAGAGTTTATGTCCGGGATGTTAGGGGTCTGTAAATATTTTCACAGCCCTCTTTTTGACTCGTGCAGTATACAGGTCCTCAATTGAAGGCAGGTGGGTAGTAATTGTTTTTTCTGCAGTCCTAATTATCCTCTGAAGTCTGTGTCTGTCCTGTTGGGTTTTAGAACCAAACTAGACAGTTATAGAGGTGCAGATGATAGACTCAATAATTCCTCCGTAGAACTATATCAGCATTCTTTCGGTCTCTCCAATAGGTTATCTTACTTGATCTTGTCCAGCCTCAAAAGAACCTTTGTTGTCCTCCTGTGGAAAGATCCCACTCTTTTTGCATGCTTGTCCATCCACATCACTTGTCGTGGCCTACACTCCCTTCCCCAGATTTCCAAACATTTCATCTGTTTGCTACATGCCTTTCCTGGAATGTACCTGCTGTTTGACTTTCCCACGAGAATAGTCAGGTTCTGATGGCGCTTCAGAGGAACTGCATGTATTAGCGTGACAGCTGATCCCACCCACCTTGATAATTCAAAGTTTTTCTCCCACAAGCCTGGGTAGAGAAAGTGCACACATACACACACACACGCACACACACAAATATTTGATAAGCTGAACAATTAAATTTTATAAGAGGTTTATGGATTCTTTCTGGTAGCATAAAGGATGAGATGATCACTCCTTTGCTTATTTAGTTCTAAAGACATTGGAAACTAGTGGGATTGATTTCTGAACAATCCATAAAATCCATGAGAAGCAACCATGATTTGCATTCAGAAAATGACACTTCTAAGCACAAAAGTGCCCATTTTGTGGCCCACCAATCCCTAAAAATTCAGTAGGGATTCTCTTTATTTTAATTTAAAGAGGACTTGTAAACATTTGTACTCATTTCAGGAGCATTAGTTAAAACAGATGCAGAATATCCACTGTTGACCAGATATGTACACTGAGGTTGAGAATACTATGAGGCAATAATTAATGCAATAGTCATCCTGATATGCGATAATGGGAGTTGCAGTGCTTTTGAAATGCACTAAATTGAGGGAGGCTGTTCATTTAAGTCATTATATGTAATGCTCTAAAATGTCTTCTTTCATTTATGAAAGCAGATAAGGTGTGAGGTGAAGTTTTCTGGACAAATCACCAGAGATTTTATTTTGTTCTCTTTCAGAGAACCCAGAAACCTTAACTATCATTTTGCACTGGATAACTTGTCAACGTTTCTCAAAATATCTGACAAAACTGGCTCCCAAGACCTAGATATTCTTTTTCCTCTCTGAGCATCTCAGCTCCATTTTACAACATGCAGACAAAATTCAGAGTTATCAAAGGATCTTCATCTCCTTCAGTTCACTTTCTGGTTGGGTGCCAATCCTTCTGTACCTTTCCATTCTGGTCCTCAGATGGACTAGAAATTAGATTTATTGCTGGTTTCTGGCACTTTTCTCTTTTCAGGATAATCTGTCTTTCAAATCTGTCCTGGAATCACCTCACTTTTGATTTTTGGAGTACAGCTATTTTAAGCAAGATAAATTCTCCACAGCAGTTAACCAGAACAGTCACAGAATAAATGCTGGAAGAAGTACAGTAAATGACCAAGAAGCAACAACAGACTGGTTTTCCATTCATTTGGTCAAATAGACTCCAGTATAGTGAGAAGTGCAAAATCAGAGCCAACTGTAACTGAGACTGGGAAAGACAACAGTAGAAACAGAATTGGGACGTGGAGAACAATAGCAGAGCTGACTAGAAAATTAGGAAAAACAGATGTGTGATACATTCCCATGCTAAGCTTAGAGACTTAAACATATTTTATTCTGCTTTATAAACCAGGAACAGTAATCATATGGTGATGTTTTCATTGTTAAAAAAATACCTTATGGTGAGATATTTTATCCTATTTGTTATTTAAAATCACGCAGGAAATCATGCTGGGATTTCAACACTTCTAGTCAGGGCAGCAAAAAATGGGATTGGGGCCTTATATGTCCTGGCATCAGAACGTCTACAAACATAGGAATTTATTTTTAGCTCTTTGCTGAAAAAAAGGGGAAAAAAGGAATCCAAATTGTAGCCATTGACAATGAGAGTATTCACATGAATATATTTCAGCAGGGGAACATAGAATAAAAACATCCCTGCACAGCAGACCCATTTCTCTGCAGTATTCTAGGCCCTGTATCTTTTTTCTAACCTTACTGTTAGTCAAAATGAAGACATTGATGGAGCTCAACTATTTGTAGCCAATCCCTCAAACTCTAATTAGACAAATTGCAGGTGTATTAATTATTCCTTCTATATATCCAGCCATGAGGTGGCATTTATTCAATGTTCTTTCTGCCTGCATTTTATCCTGCTCAACATTCCAAAATAGATTAGGCTGAGAGAGAATGAATGAAGTACAGTCATTGAGCGGACTTCCAAGCTGACTGGGAATTTATAGTACAACATTGGAAATGCTATTCCTCTACAAAATGTCATGACTCAGGTGCTGACTCTGAATTTGAAGAAACTGTTCTAGCAGAATTATGGAATACCAGCCTCAAGAGACCCAAAACCAAAAGTCACCAGAATTTGGTTAAATACAGGTACCATCTGAATAGCTGGACTAGTCAGATGATGATGATGTACAATAACATCTCTAAAATCCATAACTTAGCAGAGTGAAGAACAGAGCAAAGCAAGGGAATGATCTCTGGCTCATATAAATGCTTTGTATAAATGCTTCTTATGAAATTCTGATCCTTGGACTGGCTGACAGCCCTGACCTGTCTCTTGGAACTTGGGACTGAATTTTGAATATTTTTATGCATATTCCTGTTAACAATAAAACCACTCAAGCAAGTTTCTTTTACTTTACATTTCTTGCTTGCTGTTATCTCCTTGACATTTAGTAAACTGCTGAATTTCCATTGCAACTATGTGTGTGAGTGTATAATGGAACCGTAATGAAACAAGACACAAATACCAGTACTGATTCTCTATTTCTCACAGTAGTAACAGATTTTAGGAGAATTATCAATATCAATATCATGTTAAGTGATATCATCAGGGCAAGATTCAGCAGTCCATCTGCATTTAAAAGACAAAGGCCATTCTTTTGAAAAGCCCACATTTTGGACAAAGGACCACTGGTTTGAAATAGGAGTCAAAGAGGCCATCTATGTTGATCTACAGGTGAATCCAAAATTAAAATATAATTCCTGGTTGCTATTATTTGATCTACCAGTAAGCAAATTTTTTTTTGATAAAATGTTTAGGTTTATCTTTAGCTGGACAATTAAAAAGTATCCAAACCCCATTACTGACTACCAGAATTGTGCAGTATCCTTCAGAGTATTCAAAATCTTGAAATTAAATTACCAAGTTATAATTTCTGTTTCATCTTTGTTGTAAAAAGATTATATAATGTTCATATAAATCTATTAGAAGGAAGAAATTCTTGAATAATGGGAGCTTACTGTATGGGATATAAATAGCTTTTATCCAGAGAAAGTTGGGTTGATCATGTTGGGCCATTAATGTTTCAGGAAGGATCATGAGAATGTTAAGTATGTCTAGCAATAGATGCAAGGTTTTCTCCACATCTGGCCTGAGACCTGTAATATTTCTAGATCAAAATGGAATGGACTTTGAAGCTTCATTCCAAATTAGTACTTTTAACATTTGTGAATGCCCTCTAATTCAGACTTTATACGGTCGTACAACTTGTCTTGGTTGATACTGTAATGTACTCACAATCTAATTTATCTTTCTAAAATAGATCTACAGAGGACGCTATAGCCATCACTCTTCACACTGCTCTGACTCATCTAGAACAGCGGGGGAGGGGGCTATGTGAAGATGCTTTTTGTGGATTTTAGTTCTGCATTTAACACAATTCTTCCACATAGACTAGTGTCTAAACTTCTGGACCTTGGGCTTTCTAATTCAATCTGCCTTTGGATTATGGATTTCCTGTCTGGCTGCTCACAGAGGGTCAGATTATGTAATCATACCTCTTCAGCCCTTATTCTTAACACTGGTACACCATAGGGTTGCGTGTTGAGTCCCTTACTCTATACTCTTTATGTGCATGACTGCATTCCCACTCACGCTAGTGATACTATTGCTAAATTTGCAGGTGATACAACAGTGGTGGGACTTATCTCCGGGCGGGGATGAGTCTGAGATGAGTACTGATGAGTACTGAGATGAGGTGGACCGGTTGCTTTTGTGGTGTGGAGACAATAACTTGGTCCTCAACACCAATAAGACCAAGGATCTTATAGTGGATTATAGAAGGAACAGATCAGACATCCAACCCTTGCTTATCAATGGAGACCGAGTAGAGCAAGTGGCCAGTTTTAAGTTTCTGGGTGTTACCCTAAAAGAGGACCTGACATGGGGTGCCCTGGTCAAAAGGGCCCAGCAGGTATTTTACTGCCTGAGACTTCTCAGAAAACAACAACTGAATGAAAAACTGCTGGTGACCTTCTACCGCTGCACCATAGAGAGCATTTGAACATACTGCACCTCTGTATGGTTTGCCAATTGCACAGTGGCAGATAGGAAAGCACTCCAGAGGGTTAATATCATTGCCCAGAAGATCATTGGTTGCCCTCTCCCGTCTTTGGAAGAGCTTTATAGCTCCTGCTGCCTTAAGAAAGTTCAAAACATTCTCAAAGATCCATTTCATCCTGGGAACCCTTTTTTGAACTATTACCATCTGGCAGACGGTACAGAATAATAAAAGCAAGGACAAATAGGCTGAGAAACAGCTTCTATCCCAGGGCAGTAGCTTTTTTAATACTGCTGTATAGTGCAGTGTTAGTGTGGTGTCAGGGGTTTCCGATTCAAAGGGTGAAGGATGTGTGTTTGTGTTTATTTTCATGGTCATGGTCATGATGTGCACTGAAGATGGTGTTTGATTTCGTTGTACGAGGTGCAATGACAATAAAATAAAATAAAATAAAGTGTTGGAATGCAAGTCCCAGTATCCCCCTGGGGGAACACATTTTCATGCCTTGTAGCAAACCCCATTTACTAAGTCAACTAGTTCAGTACATCCTCCATAGCAACTTAGCAATTGTCCAATTTCACGCAAGATATGTTTTTCCCTGCTCTAATTGAAATTGTGGGGATTGAAACAGACAAGATAGCCAACTACAAACTATCCAAAAGTATAGTTTTAAAAACTGAACATTATGTTAACAGTTCCAAACTGTTCAACTGTATTCCCTCCTTAATTGTAAGTTGTCCTTTATATTTTCTTGCAGATTGTGTGCATAGTGGGATCCCAAATGTAGCACCGTTTTTGCATGCAGAGCATGTGGCTTATTATGGAACTGCCTTCCTTTCACCAAGGTCATCTTGTCTTTTTGTGCAGTTGCAGTGTATGTACTATACTCTATATAAATGAATCCATTAACTTTTCTCATAGGCCTCAGGTTTTGGAATGGCTCTCATAGCCTTGATCACCTGAGGTTTCTAGATGTCATGGACTGAAATTCCCATCATCCAAGGTCATCCAAGGTCAGTATAAGTAGAATGATGTAGAGTAAAGATGATGATCTTGATGGAGATATGCAAGCTTTGTTACCAAGGCAACAAGGGGGGAAAACATATCTTAAGTCCTTAATCAGCCATATAATGTTCATGAATACCTCAGAGAGACACCTCCCTTATTCACAAAAATACACCACAGTCAGATTGCAAGATTCTGTTATTGTAGCCAATTCCCCCAAAAGTAGTTTTAGTCTTCCCTTGGAGTTGATTTCTTGGTCTGGTCTGGTAGGCTACAAAGTTGGGATGTTACTGTCTTGCAAAATCTGTCTAACTTGGTTAATAACTTTTGTGTCTCAGTTGTGTCTTTCTAGAAAGCTGGTTTAGTTTTTTCCCAATACAATCGGATTGAATAGAGGAGTATGGGAAGCATTTATTCTCTTTTCCTCTCTCTCTCTCCCTCCCTCCCTCCCTCTCCTCTCCCATCCCCTCCTGCCACCGCAAGCATTCCCAGACAATGATTTCTGGAACTTAAACACTGCAAGAGGAGAAGAAGTAGATTTGTGTATACACTTAACCAACAGACCTTCCAGCCCCAATTTGCCATGTATGTTTGCGGTAAAGCACTCCATTCTTGTGGCAATTGTTCCTCTTTCCATACATCAAGATCTTTTGGATCAAATCACCTGCAGTTACTCTGAAGATAGAACAAGTCATGGGCCAAGAATGCAGATGCGTTTTCCAAGTGTCAAGAAAGCAGGAAAAGGCTATGTATTTGTTGGCCCCCAAATCAATAGGAAGGTCATTCTTACACAAGGTGTGTGTGTACACATTGTGGCAGGATGCTTCATGGGTCACAGCTGAGAGTTAGCAAACACCAGAAAGATCCAAAATGAGCAGAATGGGAAGAGAGCCAACTCCAGGTTCCTCTAGCTGAATCTTAAACCTGATGACCAGTGATATAGTATATCCCAAAGGTATTCATACATTTCATGCACATCCCTATCTTTCAATGGTACATACAACCTTGTATAATTGGCCAGTATTATTCTCCCCATGTTGCAGCTATATGTTTCCAGATCGTTAACAACTATTTAGCAAGAACATGACTCATAATGCAACCAAGTGGAAATGACACTCAGAAAAGATCATCAGCTAATATGCTGCTAAGTAATATTAGTCCACATTAAACATTTTTTCAAAGGCTGCACCCCCCGAACTTTCATCACGAGAGCTGGAGGCATCTTTGGGAACAAGACCTGGCAGGAAACCTAATGTTCAACAGCTGAGACTGTGTCTATCCCAGACAGTTTAAACATGGGCTAGCGGGGAGAAATGAAGAGGAAGAAAAAGGGGGGAACTGGGAGGGGGAACATTACACAGCTGGCTGGATACAAAAGTTTATGAAACATCCTGGAGGATATGTAATAAATTCAGGGAGAGAAACCAACCCAAGTATTTATGTTGGATGAGGAAGGCTGATTTTGCAACTGGTTAACAGAGTTGTTCTGAAGAAGAAAGAACAGGTAGAGCTCATCCTATATTCCCTTTTTTAAAAGCCAGAGAGGGTCTGTGCCTTCAGCAAATGTAGCATTCCAAGTAAGAAGGTGCATTGTAAGGAGGGGAGAGAGTAGTTTCCCTTGTTATTGCTTCTGAACTTTTCCTCCACCAACCAAACCATCCCCCTTTCCCTTAAAAGACATCTGTTCCACACAATCTCCCCTGTTTCTGCTAAGCTAGCCTGCTGACTTAGTACAGTGGAAGATTCAGTCAGCAGTAACAAATAGCCAAATTCTAGCTCAGATGACTTCTGTATATGGAACCAAGAAATTTCGTTTTCATACTTTTATAGAATTGTGACGTGCGAAAGGACCACAAGGATCATGTAATCTACTCTTCAGCATAGTTTGGAAAACCCACTTAAACCATCCTTGAGAAGTGACTGTTTAATCTCTTATTTAAAAACCTCTCAAGATGGAGAAGCTATAATCTCCATAGGTAGACAGTTTAGTGGAGAACTTCTTTTTCATCAGGAAGTTTTTCTTTATGTTTAAATCTAGGTAGCTGTAACTTATTACTCATTATTTTTGGTTCTAATTTCTGTGACAGTGAAAAATGGTTCCTGACCATCTTTTTTGTATCCTATTATGCTCCTGAATACTTAGTATATATTCTCTTAGTCTTCTTTTCTTCAGATTGAATTTCCCAAGTTCCTCCAGCCTGTCCTTACAGGGCACACTTCAGTTTTGTTACCTTTTTCTGAATCTATTCTAACATCAGTATCCTTCTGAAAATCTGATGTCCAGAAATGTGTACAGCACACTGTTCCAGGAACAGACAGAAAGAAAGACGGACAGATATTTTGCTCAGCCTGTTGAGATTGTAAAGCATTGTATGTTTATGTATAGATATTTAAGGTGTTTATACAGTAGATGTTTACAATTAAAAATCCATCAAATTATGATTGAACCATTACCAACAAATTACAGCAATTAAATGCACTGTCTATGTCTAAAAAAGGTTCAGATCATTTCTACATCCAAAAGGCATACATTATTTCTATTCTGCAAAAACAACAATAAACTCAATATACTTAATAATTCCAAAATATAATGCAACAGCGATATTCGTATTTCTGGGAGCATGGTCCCTGCAGATTGTACAGACAAAACTGTCATGTTTTTTGTTTGGCAGCATTTGTTGCAAATCAATCTGAGATAGCTGAACAAGGAGGGTTAGACTATTGTAGCCTATAACACTTTTTTTGGAATTCTGCTCAAAATCAACTGGGTCCAGTAAAGGAAGGATCGTCTGAATAGTGAATGAGTAAAGAAGGTGTGAGGTGGGTGGAGTGAGAAGAGGGGATAAAAGCAGCCATCCCTTTCCCCACTCAACATTGTGTGGCACCTAGAGGCTTTGCAAAGGGACTGCAGCATTTCACAATGGCCAGGCTGAATCTCTGTCTTATGCTTCTGCTCTTGTGTTTGACCAGGTGCAGCCTGCAGGGAGGTAAGTCAGACCATTGTGCACGAAAAGGAAATTTATGTAACATGTAGGAATGAATGGAGAATCTGATCTTTTTTTTTATCACAAGTACGGGCCCGTTTACATGAGGAAAATAGGACATAATTGGAATTTAAAAGCAAATTTTAAAAAATGCAGTAAGTACAATGCAACTTTATAAAGTTACAAAGAGAATCAGAATTCATGGTTGTCATAGATAGATAGATAGATAGATAGATAGATAGATAGATAGATAGATAGATAGACAGATAGACAGACAGACAGTTAGTTTTGTTATATACAAGGCCTTACTGTTACTTTAAATAAAAAAACAATCCAACAAAGTATATCAGCTACATGACTTTGCAGTGGGTGAAACTACTGCAAACAAAAATCACATCAGATGACTTGTTTCTGACCTGTTCATCTGGTGTGATTTTTGTTCAGCAGTAGTTTCATCCACTGCAAAGTCATATAACTGACATATTTCGTTAGATTTTTTTTTTTAAATGAAACAGTAAGGCCTTGTATATAGCAATACAACATATTTTGGTTTGGGGAACTCAGTGAGGTGGCTCGAAAGCCTGCAGGATCCAGGTGATCAAAATGAATGGCTTGTCCCTCATTTATCATTGGATTTGCGCATGATCAGTGCAAGTTTGCTGGTAAATTTCAACCTGTGTTCATTTCCACTAAACGCTTCAGGAAAAAGGAAGAAATGGAAGTGGTTAAGGTAATAGAGATGAAATGGGTGATAAGTTCTTCATAGCGTGTCATGGAGTCAGGGAAAGATTGGTAGTTTGGGGAAGGCAGAATTTGAGGTTCTATTCAACAAAATGTTGCCTCCAAACAAAGCAGAGCTGGATTATCTAACGGAAGAGATTAGGTTAATCCACCTTGCCAACAAAAGCCTGGCAGGAGAAGGACTTGCTTAAATTTTTATTTGGAATGTAAAATCATCTAAACACAGCACTAAGTGGACATATAAAGTCTTAATAGAATTTTTTAGCTGTTGCAAAATTTACCAAGGCATGCCATATATTTTGATTATAGGATTAGTTTCATTCCAAATCTGCTTATGCCTCCAAATTAAATCTTTCTTATGATTACACATTTTGAGGATTTTGTGTGCTGTATATTTATTTCCAATGGGGTTCAACAGAACAAAGTTCCTTAGAGTCTACCTTCAAACCTCATGGCCTTAATTTTATCACAATGTTATTTTAATAAATTCAGTGAAGAAGAAAAGCACCAAGAACCAAAAAGGGAAATCCTCCAATTACTGTTGAAAACATGTTTTTAAGATGAAACTCAGTGTGTTCCTAGCTAGGCTCTTAAAAATATTTATAAAGTCTCTCACAAGGAAAGTGATTACAGTTTGCTGTAGGTGCTTTTCATAAAAGAATTGAAAACAATAAGAGGTTTTGAAGAAGACAAATTCCAAAATGCATTAGGCTTCATATTAATATATGAAGACAGAGAGAGAATGATTATAGAAGTTCTTCCCCCACTTTTTTTCTTTTATGATAAATACAGATTACTATTTGAATGTATTACACTATTTTCAGCCCTTATTCCTTATTTCCCCACCTTAATGAGAAAATTTTATATCCAGAAAGATTTTGTAGCAGGCAAAAAAGAAATAAAAGTCCTATTTTCATTGGCTGAAGATGACCAAACAAAAATAGCAGATGCTACTGTTACATATTAGAAAAAAATCCAAAATAGCATTATGACAACACTTTTGTTAATGCCAGTTAAATAAAGGTTCTTTTTAAGATTCTTTCACTCTAAATCAGGCCAAGAGTAAATGAATTCAAATGTCAAGGGAAACAAAGGGCATTTGTTGAGAATTATTTAAAAAAAATATTTAGTCTGCAGATTAAAATTTAATAAAGCAATTTCAATCAGCAGACTCTTTCTCTGAATACATTGAGACTATAATGCCCAGAATATTCAGCAAATATAGTCAGTTGGTATTTCTAGGAGTTTCATTGCCAGCACATTTGGAGAAGCTGTTATATTTTATCTTGCAGATTCAATACTGATGCAATTAACATTTTGGCTTACAAAAGATTTTTTTTGCTCAGATTTTGTATCTTGCAAGCTTATCCTCTGTTTTGTTATTCTAGAATTCCAAGGATGTGCCTTCAGTCTAAATCAGTGATCCCCAACCTTTTTTATGCCGCGGCCCGGTATCCCCAACCTTTTTATGGCGCGGCCCGGTACGCGCATCAAGCAGGCCCGCCATCTTGTTTGATGAAAAAGTGCTTCCGGTGAGCTCACCGGAAGCACTTTTTCATCAAAACAAGATGGCGGCACCCAGCAAACCAGCGGCCCGGTAGGACTTGTTCCACGGACCGGTACCGGTCCACGGACCGGTGGTTGGGGACCCCTGGTCTAAATGACAAGAGATTTCAGGCAGATTTTTAAAAAGCATTTTTTTCACACCAGACCTAAGATTTTTTAGGAATGGCAAAGAACATAAGGCCTCCAAATCTTGTTAACCAGCCTCTAATCAATGATAATTAAAATCCTAAAATATCAAGAAGATTTCATTTCCCTAGTATGGATTTACAAAATTCAATATGATAGATTGTGATAAGGTGATGAGGCTTGAAGGGCTGTCATACTTTTTTATATTTAATTTTAATATGTTGCTTTGTTTTATTAATTTATTTTAAAATATATGTTTATTCCTTCTCAATAGAATTTTATGAAGAATTGTAATTACAATAGTAAAAACTAATACAAACTAAACTTAGAGAAAGAGAATTGAAAGAATAAAGACTTTAGGAAAAAAGAAAAAGAAAAAAAGAAAGAATGCAATAAAGAAAAGGAAAAATATATAAAAAGTTACCTCTAACCACATCACAAATAAATACATTTAATAATTCTTCACTCCCTATAAGGTTAAACAGATATCTCTTCATTCAATATTCCATCCCTTATCTATAAGCAAATCCATAAAACATCAATTTTTCAATCTTAGTGTTAACAGTCTATAAACGTTTGCCATAATATTGCAAAAAAAGTTTTAATTTAACCTTGATCAAATAAATGTACTTTATATTCCTTCCTTTTACTTCTAAGAGTCAATCTATAATACAATCAAATATCTTCGTAGGATTTTATTTCTCTTCAGCTCTTCCTTATCCCATCACACAAATTTCTTCAAGGCTTTAACAAGCTTTTCTTGTAGATCAACATAGAAAACATTTTCCAGATCATTCTCTTGGTTTATAATTTTAATTTTCAAAACTTCAGTTTCTTTTAAATATCCAATAAAGAGTCTTTTTCACAAACCATTCTCTTGGCCTATTATTTGTAGGTTCATATTCTGTACTTTCTGTTTTGTCAGCTCCACATCTGTCATTCCTTCATTAACATATTTTACGTATAGTCTATCCATTGAAGCAGATATCATTACAGCTTTGATGAGCCATGGTGGCACAGTAGTTAGAGTGCAGTACTGCAGGTTACTTCTGCTGACTGCCAGCTGACTGCAATTTGGCAGATCGAATCTCACCAGGCTCAAGGATGACTCAGCCTTCCATCCTTCTGAGATGGATAAAATGAGGACCCAGATTGTTGGGGGCAATATGCTGACTCTGTAAAACCTCTTAGAGGGCTGTAAATCACTGTAAAGCAGTATATAAGTCTAAGTGCTGTTGTTAGTACTATTTGATGATGTTCTTACTCATTTTTGGCTCCATTTTTCAAATATCTGTTTTAACAGTTTCTATGTTATAATGTTTGTGTCATCTTTTCAAATTCTAGTATTAACTGATATCAAAAACATGCACTCAGATTGCAACCACTTGGCCATGGAGATGCTGTGATAGATGTAAGTGTAAGGACTAGCCATAAGTCACTTTATTTGGCGCCCCTGTAACATTGAACTGTTGCTGAAAGAATGGTTATAAGTAAAGGACTACCTGTAGAGTGTTACAACCCATCTGGCCTTCCAAATTTCCCAATTAAACTTCCCACTTCCCAGCCAAACTTTCTTTGCCCCAAATCTATCCAAAAGGACCACTCCGTGTGAGAGTAGGAATTTCCACACTACATCCTATGCCACATAGCTATCTGGCCTAAAGATGCCAAATTCCTCTACTTCTCTTGTCCACCTTCTGCACACAAAGGCCTCCTTAGTGCCCTCAGTAGGGGGGAAAACATTGAAACACTCTTGCAAAGCCATAAAGGGAGGCCAGCCAACTCCCTATGCCAGGAGACACTGCAGTTCTAGGTGGCTTAGAAATTCGAAATGCTTCCCCACAGTGATTAAATAATCCTTTGGCATCAAAGATTCAGGCTCTGAAAGCAGCTTTATGAAAAGGCCCAGACTTGACCCGACCAGATTTGTCATGAAAATAATGATGGATGGTTTCCACCAGATGCAACAGGAAAATTGCTCTCTCAGCAACCAAAATAGCCAAGTGTTATAGCAACTTGAAGTGCTACAGCACACAGCATCAGTTGAGGATAAGTATACATGTGGTGTACACTACTATTCCATCACTTCCAGGGAGCAGGGTCCACGGTCTGGGACGATGGGAATGGTAATTCAACAAAATTGGAGGACCTGAATAAGAAAGGATATTGTGTGAGTGTGAGGTTGGATGATAATGATGATTAATTTAACCATCTGATACAGGGATGGGATTCAAATTTTTTAACAATCGGTTCTGTGGGGGTGGCTTAGTTGGTGGGCATGGCTTGGTGGTCATGTGACTGGCTGGGTGTGGCACGCATCTCCTTGTCTGGCCTCTCATGACTGTGGGGATGCTGCAACAGTTGTATGTGTGAAAAACAGTCATAAGTCACTTTTTTCAGTGCCATTGTAACTTTGAATGGTCACTCCACACGAGCAAAGTACCAGCAAAGGAGGGGAAAAAGCTCCAGAGAAGTTCCAGAGACAGGAAGTCTAATCTTGCCAAGAATGTAATAAGGGTTAACGGAGAGGCAATTTCTATACTGCAATACTGCAAGCTAGTTCTGCTGACTGCCGACCCCCAGCAATTTGGCAGTTCAATACCCACTGGCTCAATATTGACTCAGCCTTCTGTCAGTCAAATGAGGACTCAGATTGTTGGGGGCAATAGGCTGACTCTGTAAATTGCTGACAGGGCTGTAAAAAAGCACCATGAAAAGGTATATAACTCTAAGTACTATTGCTATTGCTATTTTTTCTCCTTGCACTTTAAGCAAGGCATGAATATCCAATTACCATGAACTGAAACGTATGAACCCAGCTGCTTTGGTTCAGATCATAGCAGTACCAAAAAGAATTTGGCCCCGGGTAATTTGTGAATATGTCTATATAATTTTCTTAGGAATATAAAAAAAAGTTTTCCATTTCTTGTCCTACATGATTTTTTCCCCCTTTCTTTCAAATTTATCACTTCAACCCTACTAGTTTCTACACTGCTTAGTTATTTTAGTTACTTTAGATCTGTGAAAACAGGCTAAGTCTTGCCACCTAGCTGGGCTAGCTAACAAATTGTGATTTAACCTGATATGACTCCAGTCTCATTCTCAGTTTTTCCCCAACTTATTTTAGGAGTGAAACCTCAAGTAAGTGGCCATGGAGGAGGTTACTTTTCATCTCTAATAAGAGGTAAATATTTTGGGTCATTGCCTCCCTCAGCCTTCTTAGAAAGGAATAATGGAATGCTGTTTAATTGATAGAGGTCCCTTATTGCCAAAACCTATTCCAATGAGTGTTTTAAAATTTTGTACATAGAAATTGAACTAATTTCCATGCATTCATAGCACAATGTGGTTCTTTTGGAAGAAGTAATAATATGGTGACAATCATCCACTATTTGTTTCTTCCTGTTTCAAGGAATTCATTCCTTTTAATCAGCTTGGTTTATAGCTCAGCTGAACTCTGAAACTTAACTTAAGGAGGAAGGGAGGTCTGTGCAGTGGTGGCATTCAAATAATTTAACAACCGGTTCTCTGCCTTAATGATTTCTTCCACCAGTTCACCAAACTCCTCAGAAAGTTAACAACCAGTTCTCTCGAACTGGTGCAAACTGGCTGAATCCACCACTTGGTCTGTGGATGGGTCAAAAATGTCCAAAGAGTGGCTATCAGTGCATGATTGAAAAATGCCCCCCTTTATATGAATTGTGCACATGATACATATAAAAAATGATGGGGGTTCAGTCATAGAGTTGCAGCTGCCATTCTTGACTCATGGATGTCCCTGACTTCAGCTTCCCTTGTTTATACCCTGACTTTCAGGTGCAGGAGCCCTACAGCCAGGAGCTGGAATGGGACCAGCTGGAGCCAAAGCTGGTAAGTTGGATAACAACAGCAAATTGGGGGAGAGGTTCTCTTTACAGGTAGTCCTCACCTTACAACAGTCATTTAGTGACCATTCAAAATTACAACAGCACTGAAAAAAGTGGCTTATTTGCTCTTTTTCACTCTTTTAATAGTTGCATGGACCACGTGATCAAAATTCAGACATTTTCCTGATGGTTGCATTGTCCCAGGGTCATGTGATCACCTTTTATGACCTTCTGACAAGCAAAGTCAGTGTGGAAGCCAGATTCACTTAACAACCGTGTTACTAAATTAAGAACTGCAGTGATTCACTTAACATCTGGGGCAAGAAAGGTCATAAAAATGGGGCAAAACTCTCTTAACAAATGTACCTGTATTTCAAAAGAGGAATAAAATGAAATTATTATCCATTCTGTCTCTATTCAGTTATTATGCATTGTCTTTGATCTAGTATCAAATACATTTTGTCTCTTTGTATAAAGACACTGGGATATTAGGGAACTGCAGCTTGAGGTGTTAAGTTGCTCTGAAATGTGTTTAGGACAAGGTTCATCTATCAGAGCCATAGATGGGAAGGGGACAGGATGAATACCTCTTCAATTTCAATGGTGGCATGATGATCTTTTAACCACAAATGTTCTCTCTTTTTGTCTCTCTCATAAGTCCCAGAATTCTTAGTTTAGTCCTTGCCATTTTATTGACAGCATTTTTGGAAATGATTTGCCCTTGCTTTCTTCTTAGGGCCAAAAATAGAGAGAGTTGGTTTTATGGATAAAGTAGGACTTGGTCTCCCAGTTTCTAGCTCAGTCTCTGTAACCTCTGCCTCAAACTGGCTTTCTTATTTGATATTAATGATAATTGATGATTGTATCTTACAATTTATGATCTATGACTTGTCACTTCATTGTTTGTATGTATACTGAAAGCTTATGCACCGGAGATAAATCACACTTAGCCAATAAAGAATTATCTCCCCTCCCTTCCATTCCATTCCATTCCGTTCCATTCTGTTCCATTCCATTCCATTCTGTTCCATTCCATTCCATATTACCCTACTATTAAGGAGTTGAAAGGATTAAGCAGGGTGATCTCACCCAAATTATCCCCGTAACAGCATTTTAAATTAAATTGAGGCAAAGTTGCAAACTGATCTGTAAAACCAGTGGGTTTCATAGATGAAAAGGCACAAACCCAGGGTTTTTTTCTCCTGGTTCATATTATATTTAGCATATGGTAAAAGTTAAAAAGCAATATCGGTCATAATTTACATAGTATACACTAACCTGTAATCATCCTTCTGTTTACATTTTACATTTTTGTCTTTTATCATCATAGGAAAATACTTCACCTTTGGGACCCAAGGGCTTTCTGCAGGACTAGGTAAGTTTAGATGGATAAATGAAATAAACCTTAGAAGCATAAAACTTTTTGGGTGATTTTTTTGTTTTTTTTGTATTTGTGGGCTAGAGTTTAATGACTGAAACAGGCAAACTTGTATTTGCCTTCTAAAAACTTGAAAGGAGTTTGGTGAATTTGTTGACAGAGTCAGCTCTTGAATATATGACAAACACCATAGAAGCAGAAAGCTAAAAAGAGAATGGAAAATGCTACAGTTTCCTGATGTGCCTGAACACAAGTAGCCCTTGACTTACACTACAATTGCAATGGAACCTGCCCAATATAGTTGTGATGATTGTAAAGTAGGTCACCATGTGATCAAACCAGAGGTAGTATTCTGGAGAACCGATAGCAGAAATTTTGAGTAGTTTGGAAAACTGGCAAATACCATCTCTGACTGGAGATTTTAGAGTATCCTTCCCTTGATATGCCCACCAAGCCATGCCCACAGAACCACTAGTAAAAAAAATTTAATCCCACCACTGGCCCATTTTTATGACTTTTTCCGCATGACCAGATCCATTTCATGACCTACCCACCCCCGCAATGGTTGTTAAACAAATGCAGCTGTCATAAAGTGAACCCATTGTTCACTGTGGGCTGTTTTTGCCAAAACAGAAGTGAATGCCTGTTTTGAACAAAAACAGCATACAACATGCTCAGAACATTGCAGACAGCCATAAATGCAAGCCAGTCGCCAAACATCCAGCATTTGGACACATAAACTGGGGGTGGTGGTGCAGCCATTGGAATTTAGAACTGGGTCACAAGTACTTTTTAGATGGGGTGGGGTGTCTATTGTAACTTTGAACAGTCATTAAGCAACTGATCATAAGTCAAGGACTACCTGTACATTTTAGTTGTTTGCAGACAGATATTTATGTATTAATATAGTTATGAAGTTTTCAAAATATGTTTTACTGATGTTAAGTAGTCAGCAATACAATAATATTCAAGATGGCTGGTATGGTGTTTTGCTGGTACATGTGTAGGTATGCTTGTAGATACCTATACGTGCAAAAGAAGAGGGGCTTGTATTGTTATTCAGCATCCTCTACCTTGCAGATTTTGATCCTCCCTGCAGAACAGAGGTGGTTCAGCAAGTTCTGACCAGTTCTGGAGATCTGGTAGCGGAAATTTTGAGTAGTTCAGAGAACTAGCAAATACCGCCTCTGACTGGAGATTTTACAGTATCCTTCCCCTGCCACGCCCACCAAGCCATGCCCACAGAACCGGTATTAAAAAAAATTGAATCCCACCACTGCTGCAGAAGCCATTAAGTCTAGTCCATCTTGGTATTTAGACTGAATGTAGTGCCAAGCATTTCTAGCACTCGGGGAGGGGGTGTATCAGATCCCCCACCCCTCCGAGAAAGTTTGAAGTTAGAATTTTCCATTTTGATTCATTCTGAGGGTTCTGAGTAACGTAAGAAGGACTATTTGGGTACAGACCATTTCCAAAATGCTTTAAACGCTCAGATTAGGTTGGAAGGTTCAAGCCATTTATGGACCATTCCAAACAACCCACTGCAATCTTCAAACATTTTGCATATGCCTACTAACAAGTTCACAATGTGGACCTCTTGATTTTAAAGTAATTGTTTCATTTTTTTTTTCATCCCATTTTTCCATCAGTTAAAGAGTGACTTGTTCTCTCTCATTCAATACTTTTATCTTAATAGCAATATGGCTAGGATTTCTAGACCAGCACAGTAACAGTGATTGATAAGACCATTCTATTTCTCTGCTGATGCATTCATCACAGCTAATCTAAGTCTGAAAGAACTGACGGAAAATTTGGACTCCTCTACTTTGCCAATACAAACATAATGTATGGTTTGAGGAAAATTACCTTAAGTCTGCCTGCAGTCATACACAAGTTTTAGCTTTCCTTGTCTATCCTTGCAGGAGTTCAAAATGGATTTGGGACTGCACAAGGTTTTGGGGGCAAACCAGGGAAGCCAGGTGAGCAATGCCTTTGTTGACAGCTGGATTCCAATCTGTCAGTACAAAATCCTATATTAACAGTTTGTGTGCTAAATATACATCAGAGACTATGATGCCTACTTAGGATAAACAGAGTAGTTGATTCCTTTTACTCAGCGTAATGCACCCAACTCTGAGCATACCTACTCCAAGATGGTTGAAAAGGTAAAGGTTTCTCGTGTCCAACTCTTGAGGGCGATGCTCATCTCTTTTCTTAGCTGAGGGAGCCAGCATTGTCTCAAAATGCTTCTGTGGTCATGTAGCCAGCATGAGTATATGCCAAGACGCACAGAATGCTATTATCTTCCCACTGAAGTGGTACCTATTTATGTATTTGCATGTTTTTGAGCGGCTAAGTTGGTAGGAGCTTACCCCATCATGCAGTCCTTGGGTCTTGAACTGCCAACCTTCCAGTTGACAAGCCACTGTCTTAATCACTAGGCCACTGCATCCTTTAACAACCAGGCTCTTCACCAGATATTTGCCATAAGGGGATTTTAAAAAGACTTAGCAGAGATGCACAGTTTTTTTGGAGCTGAGGACCTCCACTGCCTTTTCAGTGGCTTCAGGCCAAAAAGGGGACAGGGCTAGGAGATTACTACCCATTTATTTAATCATAGTTTCCTTTTGTGACAGCTCAGGAAGGAGCTTGGAACAAACTTGGAGGAGCTTGTGGTCCTGAGGACACAGATTTACATACTGTGTGAACAACAATTACTGCAGGACTTTAACAGCAATCCCTCTTTGAAATAATAGAAAATACTTCTAGCTCAGGTTTTAGATTTTGGCAATCCCTCTTTTCCATTTTTTTCCAAAGTGATTGAAGTTACTATCTAATGCTTTTCTATCTGAATCTTTCTACCTCTCCACAGGTTACAGAATGCCAGCTGGATATGGAACCGGTAGGATGGGCGTTTCTTGTTTAGTTTCAATGCATGCATTGTCCCATGTTCAAAATAGACATTCAGAGTTCTCCAAGTTCAGTAGCCCAACATAAAAACAGGCATATTCTGAACATTTCATATTGTCAGTCTTCCTAGGCAGACCAGACCAGACAGGAGGTATGACTAGCTGAGTTAATTCTACTTTATAGCAAAAGATTACTGTTTAATATTTTATTAACAGAATCTTGTGAATCTGAAAGTACAAATCTCTCACCCGTTTTACAGACTCAGAAATGACTGAAGTTCCTTTCTGAGGTTCTTCCTCTGCCCATTATGCAGCTGCAGGCTGTATTTTCTCTTATTTGATCATTCCCTAGGGAGTACCTCACCCCTCAATCCTCCCAATGCCATTCCCACATACCATGATTACACACATTGTATTACTTTTGGAACATCTAAAGCAGCCAAGGTCACAATGTTCTATGATGGCACATTTTACACACACCTACTTAAAACTCAAATGTTGAGCTCAATATCATGGGAAGGTTAAGAGATAAGGATTGGATTTTCAAAGTCCTCTCACCACTGAGTTGAAGTTCTCTACTTCAGGGGTCACCAACCTTTGGATCTCAGGGACCACCAAACTCATAATTTTAAATCCCAAGGACCACTAACCGATTAGGTGGGCATGGCCTAATTTGTGGGGTGGCTTGGTGGTCATGTGATTGGCTGGGCATGGCTTATATGTAAATATTATAAATATTGATATAAATATTGATTTTTTTATAAAAACGAGCAACTTTTACCCAAAATCAAAAGCAGGGAGGCAGATTGAGTTGCTCACAGAATCACATAAAGATCTGTGTTTCTGCCATTGGCTATCTGAGTCTGCACTGAATAATAGAACCTTCAGTCCTAAGGGAGGTTCGGCTGTGCTTAAAAGCAGAGCCAAAGATCTAAAGACCATTTCCTGCTTCCTAGCTAATCTAAATCTCCCAGCACAGCAGAACAGCTGATGGTCGGAAAAAGGAAAAATAGCAATTTAGCAGGCAACTTTTCCATGTAAGGAGTGAGTGAGCGGGGAGGGTTCCCGCGGGCCATATAGGCGGCATAGCCTTGTGTTTCTGTGCAGCCTGGATTAATTGCTTTGGGGGGGTACTCTGGGGGTGAGATTTCTCTGTGGCCCACCAAACTTTTCTCATGGACCACCAGTGGGCTGCAGCCCACCAGTTGGTGACCGCTGCTCTACTTCATCCTTTTTTTTTAAACAAATTTTATTCAGTTTTTCACATTAAAAACAAGAATCTCTTTTTAGTGGACAACATATTTCCGGGTCATCACCTTTACATACAAATATGACAGCAATTATACATTCATATATGCATACTTAATTCTATTATTACCTTTTCCATTCCAAATTTTCAGTAAGGAGAGAAACAAACACATTAATTCTAGCCTTTTTCATTAATCTCAATCGAAACATCTTTTTGTTTCATTTCAATTATTTCAAATATAATCCTTTAATATTTATTTTAAAAATAAAGATAAACAATATGTGTTTGCCTAATAATAATAATAATAATAATAATAATAATAATAATAATAATAATAATAATAATAATAATAATAATAAAGTTACCAATGTCTCTCCTTGCTTTTAATAGTCTATATTAACTTATTAATTTAGTTGGTTCTTTAGTCTGTCATATTCCCTTTCCATTACACATTCTTTTTATAAATTCTAGATTAATACACGTTTTAACACACAAAAAAACAAGTGTAGGTTTCCCCCATGCTCTACTTCATCCTTGAGTCAACAGAGGATTATATGCACATACAATTTGCTAGTCTACTGATGATTCCTGTTCTGCTTCAAATGGCTTTGTTTTCAGTTACTGAAATCAATTGATTTCTCTTCAAGATAATGAGGGATGAAATGTAACAAATTTTCTATACCATAAGGCTGTCCTTAGATACTATCCAGATAAGGAGGGAAAACCCCTACTTTAAGACTGGAATGACTTAAGTCTGTCTCGCTTGTTAACAAGAGGATAAAATAAGAAAAAGATGTTTTCAATATGTTTTGGGGCTGTAGTTAAATGTATGTGAGACAAAGCCCATAGAAATTCATTTGGTTATTGGCAGCTTTTGCACAAAACAAGTGTCTTTCCTTTTCATACTTTGTTAACAAGGGAACAGAACTGTAGGAAAAATAAGTGGTGAACTAGTTTATTAAGCCTAACTGCTTTTGCATTATTACTTAATGCAATTATACGGATTTTTGTGCCCCAAATAATTGGACTGTATGCACAAATAAGAAAAACTATGTTTTCAGACTTGACATGTTCCTTTGGAAAGAGAAGAGTTAAAACAGATGGAAAGGAAAGTGAACTGGAAAAAGCAGAGTGAATCATCAAGATAATAGGCCCATCCAGAGAAAGGGTTGGTGGTAGAGGAGGACCATTATCTGTTGGGACTCTGTAAACTAGAATTTCCCAACCTTTCCTAGTTAGCGGCCCAGAACTGAGGGAATGGTGGGAAAGAGGAAAAAATTTTGTGGGAGGGGCAAGTATGTGTGCATGAGCATCTGCTGCTTGCACAAATGGAGCTAAGAGCACCTGCGACCTTATGCGAGTGGGGTCGTGAGCCCCTACGATGCTCGTACAAGGGGCCATGCGCATGCATGCATGGATGCCCACCAGCTGGCTGCTCCCACGGCCCAATTGTGAATAGGCCATGGCCCACAAGTTAGGGACCCCTGCTGTAAACTGAGAAGACTGTTGAAAGAGCAAACATGACCTTAGTTACATATTCTTTCATATTCAATTTCATATATATCATTACATTTCCCGCTTTCTCTAAGTTTTCTCTAATATTCAATTCATATCTTAGCTTGTTTTATTTTTCTTTAAATTTTCTCATGTTTTCTTTATATAATATCTGAAATTCTTGTTTCTTATTCTATATTCGTTAAATTTTATACTTTTATATGTCACATTTGCAATTTCATCGCATACTCTTATTTCATTATTCAATAAGTTTCATCTTAGTTCTAACAATTCCAAAGATTTCCCCCTTTAATTACCAATTTGAGTTACCACCCCTTTTTCTTATACATCACTCAGTTTACTCCCCTTTAATTCATAATAATGATTAATTACTTTTTTTAATAAAAGTTTTATTTAAGTTTTCACAAAACATACAAATACAAATAAAATAATTTTTTTTGAGAACAGCGTGGCCCCAGGTTATCACTTCTCCATACAGACATAAACTCAATACATATTTATCTTATACATTCTAATCCATATCTTATAACTATTTTTGCAATTTTTTCAATAGCTTTCCCCTTTCTTTACTTCCTAGAGCCTTATTTTAAATTATTTCATTCCTTTCTTAATTCAATTACATATCTTTTTCTAATTTTTAAAATCTTTCTAATCAATGTTTTTATACTTTCGTCTGTCCTGTTTACAATTTCATATTATATTTTCTCATAAAACAAATTTTCCCCTGTAATTACTAGACTGGAGTGTAACACCTTTGTATCTTTTTTCAAATCTTATTTAAAAATTTAAGTTACATCTTTACAGTTATAACATTCATTTTCTAACCTCTATTTTATAACACATACCTCTTTTCAATCGAATTCTGCTTGGTATATTCCCTTAAAATACACACTAAATTCTTAAAAGGAAAAAATATGTATGTATATATATCTGTGTATATATGTATAACAATAGTAAATGGAATAATTATTCTATTCAAGTACAGCTCTGCCATTAATATTAATAACAATCTTTTACATTTCTATTTCTTTTAACAAACATTACCTAGTAATATCAGTTGTCTTTCACTTTAATCATCTATATTTCATATTTTACTTATTACTGTCTTTAAATAAAAAACCAAACAATAATTAACAGTAGTCAATAAAGTTATTATTCTTATTCAGGTTCATCTTGTCAACTGATAAAAATCTTCTATGTTTCTTTTCAATTTTTTTAACGTTCTTTTTAAATCATTGAGAGCCTTATTCTCTTTACAAACAAATATTCCACTAACATCAATAGAAATCTTTTCTGTCACTTTAATCATCTAACATATTTTCTAACTCTTTTCTATTTCTAATATAACAATGTTATCCCATGCATCCTTGCAGAATCTTCTCCTTAAGTTAAATTTTAACCATTGTCTCTGTGTCTTTTAAATAGGTTTATACCTTTAATTCTTGTACGTTTTTCCTGTACCTCTATATCTTGTTTCTGTCCTTTGTAGCCTCTTTTCCTTTCTCTCTTCCCTCTCTTCTTCTCCCTCCCCTTTTTATTCCCTTTTCTATCTGATTCTCCCTTCTGTGATCCTCCCTTCTGCTTCTTCTTGATATTATGATTACTTTTCAAATTACTCCTTTTTTTTGGTTGTTGCTTCAGTGCTTAAGTTTTTAACTCCCTTTCCCCCCTTTCCCTTTTTTACCCCACTTAAAATTACTTGGTCATTCTTCGTTGTTCTGCCCTTCTTGTTCTGCCAGCATTTCTTGTTGTTTTTCATAGTTCAAAATCTCCATTTCTAAAAATTGAAATATGAAGCCAAAAGATCCTCTTCCGTCTTGTGGTTCTTCTTTTTGTTCTTTAAGTCTCATTTTTAACTCTTCAAGGAGTGATGCCATTTAAAAAAAAATTTAAACAACCCCCAATTGATTTTATTTTGTTTCATTAGGATCCTCCATCCAAAGTTCCAGGAATCATCCAATAATATGAAACTGTTTCTTGCTTCTTTTCTCACTTTCTCTTTCCAGGGGCTTTGTTATCTTGTAACAAAGTTTCAGCTACAATGTATCTTTTGAAAGCCTTATTAAAATTCCACTATCAATTTTTTTTTAAGTTCCAGGTGGTCTCCTCCATTTTCAAGATTCCCCCCTCTTTTTTCCTTTTTCCCTCCACTGCTTTCTTTCTTTTTTTTTAAAGAAAGTTTTTAAATTATCCAAGAATCTTTATCCCTTTGACACTTTATTTTCAGCTAGAAATAGCCTATTAATGTTAAAGTTGATTAGTATCAATTTCTTATTCGAATCTCTTCTTCTTAATGTTCCAAGTCAGTTAAAGCTGTTGATGTTAGAAGAAAAAAAGCCAATTCTGTTTCCTTTCCCTTTCTCTTTCGCAGCTTAAAATCTTTTTTAGGAATAGTATTAGTCTTTAAAATTCAGGTTCCAGGTACCTTAAATTGATGTTCTCCATTCAACCCGGTCAGTCAAACTTTCTCCTTTAAACTTCCTCCTGCACAATCTTGTCAGGTCGGGTTCTTCTTTGAGGTGGCCATTTCTGACCACCGCTGCAACTGCCTTTTTTAATTTTCACTTTCTAGGTTAATGACAATAATCTCCTAACTACTATATATCACACATATGTTTTATGCCAGATTCTACATGGTATTCTTTCTCTTGATTAAATTCTAAATCATTTTTTGTTTCAATTACATTATATTATTCAATTAATTATAAAGACTGATATTAATCTTTTTATTACAATTCTCATAGCATTTAACTATATTCTTAATTTTGTTGAATATAATTAACGTTTTTCTCATACCTTCCCGTTTTCGCATTTATTTCAATTATATCTATATATAATTTAGTTTAATAATGATCCTTAAAAATAGTCAAATATAAAACAGAAAACAACAGTCAGTCTTTTCATTTTAAAGATCTATATTTTTATACATCACTACCCATTACCTTGCAGAATCCCCTTCACTATTCCTTATCTCTAAGTCTTCATTATCTCTAAGTCTCCTAACTGTATAGTTTCTTTTTATTTTTATTCGCTTTCTATAGCCCCTTCTTTTCTGGTCCTTTCTCTTATTCCCTTTTTCCTTTATTTTTTCCCTCCATTTCTTACTCCAGGTTTTATCCCCCTCCCTCTCTTGAGCTTTCTTCTGTAATTCCCTTTCCCTTCTCTTTGTTTGACTTTCCAAACCATTCCCTCTTTAATTATCCCCTCAAACCTCCAGATTTTAATTTTCAATCTTTTTTCCCCTTGTTTTGTTGTTCATTGTTCCATTTGCTCATTAAGGCTGGCTTCTTCTTTGATCAGCTCCTCCCCTTCTGGGTCTTTCTGTCCTTCTTTGTTCTCCAACATCACCATTTTAAGTTCTTTTGAAGCAATACTGCACAGTTCCACTCCTTCATGTATAATTTCCTTTATAGTTCTTAAATCCAGTTTTATTCCAAGTAAAGTTCTGTCCTTTTTGTGCACCTCTTTTAATTTTTATTTATTCCTTTCTTCAGTATTTAAGCCAAGTCCAATTAACCATTAGCTTACTTCAATCAGCTTCTAACAATCAATTTCTGTTAATTCCTTTTTGAGTTTTTTCCAAGGTCACCAAATAATCCAATGTCTATAAGGTTTTTAAATTCCTTCTATTAAATTCTTAATTTTTCCCAAAGTCACCAATTAATCCCAGGTTTCAGCCTTCTTTCTTCTTCCTTTATGATTTTCTAGTTTCACTTTTCAGAGTTTCTGTTATATTGTAACAAAGTTCTCTTATTTTGTGTCAAATTCCAATTTTAAAAGAACCAAACACTTTTTAAAGATCCACTGAAATTTTTCCTTTACCATTAGGTGGCACTCTCTGTTATATCCAAGTCCACCCTTACTTTTCATTTTCTTTTCTCTATTTAGGGCTTTTAAGCTTCAATAATCCAATGAAGTCCAATTATCAATTATTATTTCTTTTGACACATTCAAGTTCAACTTTTAATTGTGCCTGTTTAGTGCCAAAATCATATATTTATTCAATTTAAGCAAATATTTTTCTTCTGGCTTCCTCCTTCTATTGTTTGAAGTTCAAAGCCACTTTCATTTGTATCCAATTTTTCTTTTCACTCTCTCTAGTTGCCGCTTTTAAAATCTTTCTTAAAAATTTCTTTAGATCTTAATTCCGGGATACCTTTATATCCATATATTGCACCTGGTTTGCCTGGTCTCCACAATGTCCACTCCTTCACCCCTCCTGCACAATCTTTGTCTCGGATAGCCTTCCGTCTTCAGAGTGGCCACACTACAGCCCATCTTCAGAGGGAGTATTCCTAGCCAGGGAGGGGAGATGCGGCTCCCCTCAACCTGACAGGAGATCTCCCCTTCTTCAACACCCCTTCAAGTGGTTCTGGCCCCATTTGGAGCCCTCCAACAGGAGAGCATGGATCAAAGCTGCGAACGATCAATCCGTCCACAACGGAAACACCACCAGAAGTTGAAAGAACAATGGTATTGATGCCTTCTCTAGACCTTTGATGGAGGAAGATAAGATAAAGGAAAATTAATATATATTTGCCTGCACAAAGATGAGAGGTGGTTGACATTTTAAAACATTATCTTCAAAATCAGAGATTTGCTTGAATTTTATAATATTCCATGCCAGGAGTGGGAGCCAGCTGGCTCTGTTTATCTAATGGTAGGACAGACCAGCCATGGTCAATTTGCTGATCATGTTTGATTACAGCAGTATTTCTAATAAAAACATGAAGAGATATGGCCTAAACCCAGAGCTCTGCCCATCTTTACAGATATGGGAAGGAAGCCACCTGATCTGTGTTTTGAAGAAGTACACAGATCCCCTTTTTAAACCATTTTGCAAAATTAGGCACTAAGTAAAGGCTAGTAAACAAAAACTATGTTTGCTTAAGTGCAGAGAAACATCAGGAACTATTTCCCAATGATTTGAAAGATAGTTGTGAAATATTTTGACCAAACAGGTTGTCTTAAGAAAATGAATCTACTGTCCGGAATTTTAAAAAAATCTGAAATACTCTGAAACTTATTTGACTTAGATCTGTCAGAAATGGTGTAGGGTCTCCTGCTTGGGCGGGGGAGAGGGTTGGACTAGATGACCTATAATGTTCCTTCCAACTCTTAATCTGTTCAAAAACAAACTTAGCATAGACTGATAACTGGCTATGAATTTGGGAAGTCATCTGACGTCTTTAACATTGGACCAGCATCACTTTCACAGCCCAGGGCTCTTATGATGCTCTAGCCCCATGTTGGCGAACCTATGCCATGTGTGCTGCAAGTGGCACACAGAGCCATTTCCCCCGGCACGTGAGAGGTTGCCCGGAAGAGCCCCACTGCGCATGCATGCATGCTGCCACCCAACAGCCGATTGTCAGGTATCTGGCACGCATTGCCTTCTGGGTGCTGGCACACAATTATCGGCATAGGAGCCGAAAAAGGTTAGCCACCACTGCTCTAGCCTATAAGAATATCTAGATGGAATCAGATTAGGGAAAGCTGATTATCTAAAAATGCATTGTTCAACTAGAAATGAAATATGACCATTATTAATTTAAATTGGATTCAAAAGAAATAAGCATCGTCCAAACTAGGAATTAGCTCATGGTGGATCTTTGCTTTCCAGGCTTCAGAGGTGTTGGTTATCCACAACAAGGTCTCCCCTTGGGAGGTAAGAATCCTGTCTTGGATATTTCTTCTTCATTTTATGACTCTTCTTCCCAACTGAAGAGGCACTTGTTTTCTAAAATGTTGGGGAAATAAAAAATAAGATACATACACATTAGAAAATACAGATATTACATGGAAAATTTTTGCAAAATAATGTAACATTAGAACATGATACAAATTTCTAGAAGAATCATCTCTCACACTAATAAATCCAACTGAATTAAAACAAATGTAAAATTGATTTTGACAGTTTAACACCTTAGCATTTTCAAAACTGTTATGCTTAACTATAAAAATAAAATTTCAGATTAGCTGAGTGATCTATACAGTAAAACTAAGCAATCATCGTCAACAACTCTTATTTTAAGAGAGCACAAACCTCAGATAAGGCAGCAAATCACATACAGAGTTATGATCCATAAATAGTTTAAACTGAAGTTGACTTTGGACTGACAAAGTGTTTCTACATTTTTTTTTTAATCTCTTAACCTTTCAGTGCAAAACACATCTTGCTCAAAGTATGCCATTTTACAAGCTTAGGGGCATTTCTTGGTTAAAAACAACCCTTTTTTTGCCTGTGTTAACTTTCTGGAAACAGTTGGGTGCCTCTTTCATTTTAAGATTCTTGAGGATCAAGTCTTGTAATGATTAGTTTGCTGATTTTTCTTTCCTTTTATGTGAGATCTTAGATTGTTTGCTTAATTGATAGCTCCTCTTGGGTCCATCTGACTATTTTGATTTTTATTCATAACACTTGGCAGCAGTCAGCCTAATTAGCCAATTATTTCTATGTATTGTGTCAGATTCTTTTTAAAGTGTTTTTCTTATGCAAATCATGTTTTCAGTTTCTTCTTTTGGAGTCTCTCTGTGTGTGAGTGTATACATGTATACATGACTATAATAATCTGTTATTAGTGTGAATGCTCAGAATGTCATTGTTTAGAATTTCAGCTTGTTACTAAAAAAAAAAAAAAAAGATGAACAATGCCAGATATGCATGTATTATTAACAAAAAAAAGTTGTTGTTGATCTTAGAAAGAGCCAGCATAGTCATACTACACTTTGTACTAAGGCTCTGGTTGCAGAGATGGTCAATATTAATAAGTATCTGGGGGTGCAGATAATTAACTATTTGAACTGGTCTCTCCACACATCATCCTTAATGAAGCATGCATTTCCTGTGTCTGCATTTCCTGTGTTGGATAAGGAGAGTACATCTTTCTCCTTCTGTCCTGGCCACTTTTTACAGAGGCACAATTGAGAGCGTTTTAACAAACTGCATCACTGCTTGGTTTGGTGGCCTCAGTACCTCAGATAGAAAGTCCCTACAGAGAGTGGTAAGGACAGCTGAGAAGATTATAGGAAGCTCACTTCCTGTTATTCAGGATACTGCTTATAAGTGCTATGTGCTTAGAGCTCAAAGCATTGTTAGAGATCCCATACACCCACTTCAGTCTGTTTCTGTTGCTCCCCTCTAGGAGGAGGTTTTGAAGAATCTATAGCAGGACCGCTAGATTCCGTAACAGCTTTGTTCCTTATGCCACCCATCTTGTAAACTCGCAGGATTCTTTTCCCCCCCGCCATGTATATGTACACATTTGAACTAGATTGTGATGTTTCTCTGTGTCATATATGTGTGTGTGTGTGTGGGTATATGCATAATGGTTATCTTTTGAAAGCTGAATGCAACAACAGTTCATTTTAATGTGTGCTGGTTAGTGTACATTTAAAGTGACAATAAAGTTTCTATTCTATTCCAGTTCTATTCTACTCTCGTTCCTGTTCTGTTCTGTTCTGTTCTACCCTATCCCTATCCCTTTTCCTTCTCCTTTCCCATTTCATTCCATCCAAAAAGGTCCATCTGCAGAATATATAGAGGTCTGACTTCTCACTCTGTCATCCCACAGGTCTTGGAGCAAGAGGCAAGCCTTCCAAAGCAGGTAATAGGATCTCAGCTTCCCCAGTAGATTCCTTTTGGGAAATAGATACAGGGTAGTCCTCAGCTTGTGACTGCAACTGAGACCAGAATTTCTTTTGCTAAGCGAGATGGATGTCCAGTGAGTCCCACCCAATTTACTGACTTTTTTTGTGGCTATGGTTGTTAAGTGGATCGCAGCAGTTAAATGAATTATATGGTTGTTAAGTGAATCCAGCTTCTCCCATTGACTTTGCTTGTTGAAAGCCAGCTGGAAAAGTTGCCAATGGCAATGACGTGATCCCAGGACACCACAATCATTGAAAATACATGTAAGTTGCCAAATGCCTGAATTTTGATCACGTGACTCTGAGGATGCTGCAGTGGTCATAAATGCAAGATTGTGAGTAATGTTTTTCAATACTGTTGTAACTCCCAATGGTCTCTAAAGAAATGGTTGTATAATGAGAATAACCTGTATGTCAAGCACCAAGAAAATCAGGTGATTCAGGCAATGTAAATGAATATAAAGCTTTATTGCAAGCTTAAGCTCTCTACAGGAATCTTGAGCTCCTAATGGTCAAGGGAAATGAGAAGGAATTAAAAAGGCATTCAAGGTGGGCTGAATTTAGATGTATTGTGGGCACGCGGGGACTTATGACACGTGTGACCCCTCCCTTAGGCTTAGCCTGGTCATCTCCTACGCCAGGGGTGTCAAACTTGCGTTGCCACGTGCCATATCATGACTTTTTTCCCCTTCGCTAAACCGGGTGTGGGCATGGGCAACGTGTGACACGTCTGGCCTGCAGGCCACAAGTTTGACAGCCCTGTCCTACACTGTATTACATTCCAACCCAAAAAGACTAAGCTAACTTGCATACAGCAGCTCACATACTTACATTGCTCAAATTGATGCTGTCTGCTTAAAACCAAGAGCAAATTTTCATCTTGTTACCACGTATGGTTTTTACACTGGTTAAGTCTGTACAGAATATTCCAGAGCTATTTTTAGCATCCAGCCTGAAAAACCAGAACCTTCACAGTATGTAAAGTTGGGGCTCTTTGTTTACACCTTTCTTTGTTCTCTTCTGAACTCTACAGAAGTAGCATCTCCTGTTTGTTCCTCTCTCTCTCTCTCTCTCTCTCTCTCTCTCCCTCCCTCCCTCCCTCCCTCCCTCCCCCCTCTCTCTCCTTTCAAGGGAATGCCAGAAAGGTGGCAGCGAAAGAAGCCTTGCCTTTACAGGCCTATAAGAACTAGGGTTCTTAGCTCAGGGCATCTCAGAGCCTGTTGCTATCTTCTCCTTTCTTGCAAGACACCTGTTTAGTTCTTATTAGACTATCCAGAAGTGCCAGCAAACTTGGTATTTCAGGTTGACATTAGCTTTATTACCTTTCCATAGGACAAGTCATCCTTCATTGTTTCCTGACAATTGCAGCTTCTGCCTTCCCTTTGCTCTGTGAGGTATTCCTCCTCATCTTTTTCATACATTCAAAGACCACTTTTAGTGGACTTTATCTGGCACTTCGTGTTCAGTGGGCAGTTTATTTTTATTCATTTATCCATCCATCCATTGCTGCAACTGCAAGACTCTCAACAGGAATAAACACAATAAATAAACAAAGTAAATAGATAGCAGCCACTGTCAAATAAACGAAGTAAATAGATAGCAGCCACTGAATTTTTTTTCCTCTTTTTTCCTCAATAGTTTCCTTTAAGAAAGATGTGCAATTATTATGGACTTATGGAAAGGCACCCATTTACCATCCTAATCTCTTGCAAGTTGGTCACAGTAACAATTACACTTCATTATGATTTGGCTAGAAACCCACATCTTATTAGAGTACACAATCATTCGATGAGAAACATACCTTAGCCTCAGCAGCAGCCTTTTCTCCGAGTTGTATTTTTTTTATCTTGTAGTCTGCCACGTGGTTGCACTTTTCCAGTTCATCAGACATTACAAATTTGCACCCTTGGTCTCAGTAAGCTTTTGGCAAGCCAGTCTTATCCTTTCTTGATCTTTTGCACATCTTTAGGTATGGTAACATATGACTCTCCTGTATGTATTGAATCACGTAGTCCATGATGAAGAACTGGTTACTCACCCATAACTATGAAAACCCTATATACCATTTCAGACAAATGGTTATCCAATCTCTTCTTAAAAATCTCCAGTGTTGGAGCATCCACAACTTCTGGAGGCAAGTTTGTTCCATTGATTAATTATTCTAACTCTCAGGAAATTTCTCCTTAGTTCTAGGTTGCTTCTCTCCTTGATTAATTTCCATTCATTGCTTCTTGTCCTGCCTTCCGGAGAATAGCTTGACTCCCTCTTCTTTGTGACAACCCCTGAGATATTGGAACATTGCTATTCTTAAATATGTATAAATGTTGTGTACGTAAGTGGAGTCTGCTGTCAGATTCCACTCATTGGTCCAACCATTGGTGGAAGAAATAAAGTGTAATCAGTGGCTGAAGTGTTGGACAGCACTGGCTATAAAAGCCGATGCCTATTGCAGCCCACTTTTTCTTCCGGACTTGAATAAAGACTTTTCCTGCAATCTCCTGTCCTGCCTCTTCAATTCAGCGCACCCGTTTTATAGCTATCATGTCATCCCAGTCCTTTTTTTCGTTAAACTAGACATGCCCAATCCCAGAAGCCATTCTTTATAGGTTTTAGCCTCCAGTCCCCTAATCATCTTTGTTGCTCTTCTCTGCACTCTTTCTGGAGTCTCAACATCTTTCTTATATCATGGCGACCAAAACTGGTTGCAGTACTCCAAGTGTGGCCTTATCAAGGCATTATAAAGTAGTATTAACACTTCACATGATTTTGATTCTCTCCGTCTGTTAATGCAGCCTAGAACTGTATTGGCTTTTTTGGCAACTGCAGCACACTACCATCTCACATTGAAATAATTGTCCACTAGGATTCCAAGATCCCTCTCCCAGTTTCTATTATTGAGCAAAGGACCATACCTATGTATTTGGTTTTTCTTGCCTAAATGTAGAGCCTTACTTTTTCCACCACTCAATTTCATTTTGTTAAATAGTGCCCAATGTTGTCTGTCAAGACCCTTCTGTATCTTAAGCCTATCTTCTGAAGTGTTGGCTATTCCCGCCAACTTAGTGTCATCTGCAAATTTGATGAGTCCCCCATCTATCTCCTCATCCAAATTATTGATGAAGTTGTTGTACTGGGCCTAAGATAGAGTCTTGGGCTACCCCGCTGCATACTTCCCTCTGTGCAGATGCAGTTCCATTGCAGTTCCATGTTGAGTGCGATTGGTCAGCCAGTCACGAATCTTTCTAATGGTGATGCTAACTAACCAGGGGTGAAATTCAAATTTTTTCCCTACCGGCTCTGTGGGCGTGGCTTGGTAGGACTCAGTCTCTAAAAGGAAGAAGGTGGGTGGGCATGGGGGTGGGATTTAGTCTCTAAAAGGAAGAAGGCAGGGCCAACTATTTCAAATCGTCCCCACCACCTCTCCGAACCGATTCAAGTCATCCCTACCACCTCTCCCGAAGTGGTGCGAGGTGGTTGAATTTCACCCGTGTCTAACCCACGTTTTTCTATCTTATCAAGTAGTAAGTTGTGGTCTACTTGATCAAATGTGGTCTACTTTACTGAAGTCCAATAAATTATATGCACAACATTTCTCTGATCCACTAGTCAAAGTCAAAGAGTACAATAAGAGTTGTCTGGCATGATCTGTTTTTGACAAACCCATGTTGGCTTTTGGTTATGACTTTGTTTGCCTCTAGGTGTTCACTGATTCGTTCCTTGATTTTCTTTGAATTTACCAAACCAACCTGTCCTTGTCACTTGGATCCAAAAATAATGTATCGTGTCTTGTAGTTGTCTTTGGAAGTGAGGGAATAGTGGAAGTCCCACCATGATAAGCTATGCAAAGCAAGAGAAGGTAAAGCTTCAAACCAATGCTAAGGTGTGAGAAAATTCTGAATAGGTTAAGCCCAGATGCAGAATCTGTCTGTATGTATTCACAATCGACCAGGGACTATAGTTGCGTAATTAAGTTGTTCTTCCTAGTTTAGGATTTTCATCTGCTACATTTGGCCCTCCGTTTCATAACATCCCCTTGCTCTTCTCTAAGCCACGTTTGTTGCAGGCTGACTTCCTCTTTGTTTGTTTGTAAAATTTATTGGCTGCCCATATTACCATGGGGCAACTTACAATCTTAAAAAGATAAAAACTATACAAAACCTAAAAGGCAAATAAAATACTGTAATATCTGTAAATATCTAATTACTGAGAGACAATTAAAAGATGGGGAGGGAGGGAGTAGGATGAGAAGTGGGGAGGCAGGATTTGTTAATCTGTTTTCTAATTTTTACTTTTGATTCATCTTTGCAAAGATCTTCCTAAAGAAGGATTATTTTTTTCCTTCTGTGTCACATATCTCCACAGAGATTCTCCACTTTGACGTTTCCTTCTCCTTACTTATAAACATGAATTTTCCAAACATGAACATAATGAATAAGTACATAATGTCTTTAAATGTCACATATTTAAATAGGTGATCAGCAGTGGTGGTATTCAAATAAAGTTGCCACCGGTTCAGTGGGCGTGGCGTGTTGGCTGCGCTTTGCGCACATGCACACTTTGTGTGCACGCGCGCACCAAACACATACTTTGCGCAGGCGCAGAGGCGTTCTAACTTGCCTCCTGCAAGACTGCACGATGCTGGTCGCTGCAGCAGCTGCCGTGCGGCGCTATTTTGCACCACACAAAGCAGCTGCGCTTTGAATTCTAGCCATAAAATTGAATATGGGAGCCCGGGCAGGCGGGTGGGCCAAACACAGAGCAGCGAAGAGAACCAGTTTGCTCTCCACTGCTCATCGCCGCTACCATCTCTCCAGAACCGGAGGGAACCGGTCGAATACCACCACTGGTGATCAGAAGCTTCACTCTTTGATCTTGCTCCGATGGAATTTTAAAATTGTGCAGAAAGCAGCAAAAAATGTCCATTAGACATGCTGGGTTCACTTAATGACCACATGGTTCACTTAACGGCCACATGATTTTCTTAATGACCACAGTGATTTGCTTTGTGAGAGTTATAAAAATGGTTTTAAAACCAAGTTTAAATAATCGCAACCACTTACAACTAAAATTCTGGACTCAGCTGCAGTCATGAGTCAAGGACTACTTACATCAGGGAAAGCCACAATGCAGTGTTCTTGAGCTTGAAATGCTAATGTATCCATGTTTGTCATAAAGACAAGGAAGTCCTGGGAAATCACATTCTGTGTGCTAAGTTCTCTAGCATAACAGTATGACACATTGCTGTTGTATTATTACTCAAAGGATTAAGAAAGGAGCAAAGGATTGATTTTAGGGATCGATTCAGCCAGATATTCATATTGTTACTAGTGCCAGGGAAATAAAGAACAAAGGTGGCAACAAAGCAGGATCTGAGAAGATTATCAAGGGAAGCATTCAGAACATTCTTAGCTTCTGATTACCGTGAGCGAGTTACAAACAGGGCTTATTTCTGAACACAGCTTGATAACCTAGGAATTAATCCACAGGGGGTTTAGCTGCAAAACTGTACAGTCAGTGGGAGGTTTTTTTTTAAAGATTTCTCTCTCTAAAGGGAGATGTTTAGGCTCACTTTTCTTTTTTAAAACATACCTTTTAGCTATTCTCTGTCTCTCCTTATCTGAACAAGAGAAGTATTTTACACATTTTTGGAAGTAATTGTTTCCAGTTTTCCATGTCAACCCTGCTATCTGAGATTTAAGCGAATGATAAGGAAAAATAGCAATAGCACTTAAGGTTATATACTGCTTCACAGTGCTTTATAGCCCTCCCTAAGTGGTTTATAGAGCCAGCATATTTCCCCCAACAAACTGGTCCTCATTTTACTGACCTCAGAAGGATGGAAGGCTGAGTTAACCTTGAGCCGGTGAGTCAGCAGAATTAGCCTGCAATACTGCATTCTAACCACTGCACCACCATGGCTCTTAGTAGGAAAGAGGGGGGGAAAATGTCTCCCTCTATTTGTGTCTTGGTTTTTACAGTATATTTTCTTCAGCAGGATATATGGGTGGTGTTGGAGCCGGAAGCTTCCCAAGCAGTGGGATGCAGAATGGATACGGCAATGGTAAGAAAGCTACACATGTTGTCACACAGGATTGTGGCATGTAGGTACTATGCAAATAGGCTCCTTCATAGAGTTGCACTAATGATACTCTGTTGTTCGTGGACTTGTATGCAAAAATTCAGCATGTGCCAACATCTAATCACGGAACACCGGTAGGAGGTGAGTCAGAGTGACTACTAAAGTAGTGGGGCAATAAACATGTTATAAAGCAGCTTCTTTGGACATACTATTATGTACAGATTTTCCTTTCAGTTTCCTCTTTGTTCCCATTTCTGCCATCTTCTTTTGGGATGCTTGAGACAGTGGTAGTCCTCGACTAATGTCCATAATTGGGACCAGAATTGCCATCGTTAAGTCATTGAGATCATAAGTCAAGTCAGACTCAATTTTACAACCATTTTTAAGTGAATCACCACAGTCATTAAGTGAATCCAGGTTCACTAGGCAAACATCACAGTTGTAAGTGCAAATTCACTCCTCCAAATGGGTGGGTTTTTGCCATAAATCAACACTGCAGGATGCTGCAATCAAAATGTGAGTCAGTCGCCAAACACCTGAGTTGCAGTCATGTGAGCATTGGGGTGTGTGCAGTGATGGGATTCAAATTTTTTTACTACTGGTTCTGTGGCCATAGCGTGGCTTGGTGGGCATGGCAGGGGAAGAAAACTATAAAATCTCCATTCCCAACCCACTCCAGGGGAAGGGTATTGTAAAATCCCCTTTCTTTCCCCACCCCACTAACCTGCTTTCCAGCTCTGTTCTCTTGTGCAGGGCAACAAAAGGAGACCCAGCCGATCAGCTGGGACTCAATGGGAGGCAGAGAATAGATGGGGGTGGGGCCAGTCAGAGATGGCATTTGCCAGTTCTCCAAACTACTCAAAATTTCCACTTCCAATTCTCCAGAACTGGTCAGAACCTGCTGAATATACCACCTCTGGGTAAGTGCAAGGACCAGTCATAAGAGTGAAGTCTGGATATTTTTCAGCAGCATCATAACTTTGAATAGTCACTAAACAAATGGTTGTAAGTTAAGGATAATCTGTATACAGGTTTTTCACAAAGCAGATAAAAATCATGGCTGCATATCTATTTTGTGCAAATTGTTCCCAGTTCTCTGTGGTATCACTAATTCAGAAACATAGACAGCTGCATAAGTGAAGAAGGCCAAAAACATTGTTGCAGATCGCTTGCTGCAATAAATAGGTATGTCCAGAATGTGGAGCTGTTGACCAATGTATTAAAAATAAATAAAGCTGTCTTCTTTATCTGAATTCAGTTGCTTTAAAATACACAACAGATAAATTCAAGGTTGATAGCTTGATTTTCTAGCTGGCTAGAAATATCACATCTTCTTTTACTTTTCCAGGCTATGGAGCTGGACCTGGAGGCAATGGATTTCCTCTCGCTGGAGCTCAGCCAGGTGGAAATGAGGATGGGTGACATTAATTTCTCACATTTGTTTTCCTCCTTTCCTCCAAAGAATTTAGAGAACCGTTTTAACTTAACAACTGATAAGGGAGGGTAGGCTAACCAGATGGCAATCTGCGTAAGCCCTCTGGTCAAGTTGATGACAAAGGCCGTATTTGAACATTGGTTGCTCATGTTCAAATTCAGCGGCTTCCGCCACTGCACTATATTGGTGCATGGGAAAATTCACTTGGGACTAAGATAGTATGAAGAAACCAAAGAGTAAGAAAGAAGTGAGATACAGAAGTTGTTATCAGTCAGGGTGAAAACTTATTTTGGGTTATTGTTTCAGCCAAGAAAGTATGTCAGGGAGCAATTCATTTGAGCTGGTGAAAGTGTAAGGAACATTAGTTGCAGTTGCAAGGCAATTTATTTGAGAACCGGACAAATATACCAATTCCCTTCAGTGTAGTTCAAGGTTCATGGCAGTAGTCATGATCTTCTGAGTATGGCTCATGTAGGATCGAGTAGTATACTAGTTTCCCATGTTGTCTTGCAATTCTTGCAATTGTAGTCCCACCCTATCTAGAAGGCAGAAGGAAGGAATATCTAATATTCAGCTAAAAGAGATGGCCTACTGCGCTGCAATGCTTTCTTTGTTCTAGTGAGATTTATAATTAGATGGATCAGCATTTTGCAACAGCAAATGTGTCAATTTCACACATTATGCTAAGCCATGATTCCTTTCAATCATGGTTTTTGAACAAGCCACATTGGGCTAAGTCATAAACCACTGGTTCCAAATGTCTGTGGCGTTTACCTCAGACTAAGCGATTAAATATGATCTGCTATACCAGAGGTATCAAACTCAAGACCCGGGCCCGACTTTGGCCCACAGAGTGCTTAGATCTGGCCTCCAGGGCCGCCCTGGAAACAGAGAAGGACCAGACCATAATACCTCTGTCAGAGAAAACAGAGATTAGGAGGGCCATGGGTAGCTCTCCCAAGCCTTGTTTTCGCTGGCAGAGGGCTGTATAAAGCTGTCGCAGCTGAGATGGAGCTCAGGAGCCCATTTTCACTGAAAGAGCGCTTGAGCCACCACAGCAGAGATGGTATTCGGCAGGTTCTGACCAGTTCTGGAGAACCGGTAGTGGAAATTTTGAGTAGTTTGGAGAACTGGCAAATACCACCTCTGATTGGAGATTTAACAGTATCCTTCCCCTGCCATGCCCACCAAGCCACGCCCACAGGACCGGGAGTAAAAAAAATTGAATCCCAGCACTGCACCACAGGCACCTCCAACATGAGTGACTTTGAGCTGGTCATGCCCCCTTTGGCCACACCCACCCCATGGTCAAACGCAACCTGACACGGCCCTCAATGAAATCCAGTTTGACACCCCTGTGCTGTACTATACTAGCTGAATGCAAACTACCTCCAAATCAACTTGATTATGGCTTAAAATGCTGTGCAGATCCAGTCAGTCAATCTGTTAATTTTAATCAAGGCTATAATGGGAATATAGCCATTTCTTTATTGTACCAATTTCTAGTTTGAAATTATCCCAGTACCATATAGACCTTCTCTGTTTTATGAGGCATTGAATAGCTCCAAAAGGAGAAAATTGGATCAAATAATGACATAAATTATGGTTAGTCAAATACTCAACCAGATGTTCAGACTGAATTTGGCATTTTTTTCCACCTATCAAAAATTATTATTATGTTTTATGTATTTGAATTTTTAGCATCAAAGAGATTCTTATGCCATCGCTACTGTGGTTTCAGGTTGAAACAAGCCTCTTCCCCTGTAGATATATTGGCTTTAAAATACAGATCTTATCCCAGTTCTTTCGCAACTAGCACGGTGCAATGGCTCAACAATTAAATTCCTGGGCTTATGAGCTGGAAAGCTGACAGTCCAGGTTCAAGACCCAAGCATCACATGACGTGGCGGCTCCCAACCCTGCCCCAGGCTCATGCCAACCTAGGAGTTTGAAAGCATGCAAATGAGAGTAGATAAACAAGTACCACTTTGGTGGGAAAGTAACAGCACTCCATAATATCCTTTTGGCCACATGACATGGAAATGTCTTCAGACAGCTTTGGCTCAATGGATTTGAGATGGAGATGAGCATCGCCCCCTATATTCAGCAACAACTAGGGACTTGTTTATTGTTACTCTCACAACTAGTATTCCCACTTTCTCCTATCATTTACAACTCTGGATTTGAGGAGTGAATACTTTCTTCAGTTTGAAGAAAGTAAATTTTAGGAAATATGTATATTTGTAAGAAATTAATCACAATTGATCTTGAATAATTGAATCAGTGCTGAGGTGCAGGCTGTGTTTGCAGACAGTAGCTAACCATGTTTTAGCCTCACTTTTGTGCAAATTCAGCCCATGTGGTTTGTTTAAAGCCATAGTGACCCAGTAGTTAGAATGCAGTACTGCAAGCTAATTCTGCTGATTGTTGACTGAGCTCAGTTCGGCAGTTTGAGTCTCACTGGCTCAAGGTTGACTCAGCCTTCCATCCTTCTGAAGTTGGGGGCAATATGCTAACTCTGTAAACAGCTTAGAGAGGGCTTAAAGCACTGTAAAGGGGTATAGAAGTGTAAGTGCTTTTGCTATTAAATTCCAGGCTGTTATGCAAATTCAAAAAAATATGTTAATTGAACAAATGATAGTTATGATGTTGGCTTAAGTGTGTCATGTGAACACAATCTTTAGACCTGTTTCATTCACAGGTGCCCAGGTTCCATATGGCGGTCAACTAGGCGGTCCAGCTGCCGCTGCTGCCGCCTCCACCAAGTATGGAGGTGAGTCTCCAAGCTATGACAGAATGAAGAACAGTATTCCTCCACCACTCATAGGCAACTCAACAAATCTTTGTGCAGCTTGAAGTCAGAGAAGTGGACTTTGCCATGTGCTTAGCAAGCTCTGAGCACCAAAGATACAGCCTCGGAATTGCCTGAGCAGAACTACCTTGACCGTTGTTCTGGTTTTACAAAAACTTCTGTAATGGTTTCCTCCAAAAATAATCCTATCCTTTGAGGAAGGCAAAGATAATTTTTTTTGTTGGAGAACCACACATCTCCTCAAGCTTCTTTCTTAAAAGTGATGTCCTTCCAAGGTACTAGACTGAAAGTCACTGTGGATGATGGAACTTCTGTTCTATTAGCAAAGTACCACATTGGGGAAAGTTGTCTTAGAGCTTCAGATCCTTGGAGAGTGGGAATGCCTCTTCCATTTAATTGGAAATCAAGGTGTCGTGTGAGGGCACTTGCTTCAAGACGTGGGAAGAGTGCGGTGGCTATGGAGGGAAGGGGCAACCTTAATCTTCTGACTACCATCTCTGTTACAGGGGCTGGGCAACTTCCATACAGAGGACAACCACAGCAACCAGAAGCTACTGGCCTGGGAGATTATGGTGCTGGCAGATATGGTGTGTGTAAAGCAGAAATCGATTGTAGTGGGGTTATTTATGCACTATACAAGAATAGAAAAATAACATAGATTTAAATCTAATGCTAAATAACTCAACATTTAGTCTTTTTAAAGATTCCAATTTTAAAAGGTGTTCTGCCTGTAAACAGATAAGAACATTTGTAGGCAAAGAGATTTTTCCCCTACTAGGTAACACTTTGAAGAACAGAAATGATTATCCATATCCATATAGGACGTATCTAAATATGTCATATATGCGAGTAGAGCTATACTTTATCATCAATAGGGGGAAGAAGTTCAATATGCATGGGTGAAAAGGATTATACCAATTGAATTCTTCTTCTGGTCAAAGAAAATAACAATAGAGTGGCATTTCTAGAAGATGCATTAAAGAGTTGTCTTCTTGGAGAGCTGAACTGAAATTCAGGAGTAGATTACCTGGTGTAGAACATCCATTTCTTTGTAAACCACATCTCTTGCACTAAATATTTCCTTTTAGGAGACCCCAGCCAGCTGCCATATGGTGCTCAACCTGCTGGTCTTGGAGTAGAGGGTAAACCAGGACCATTTGGTAAGACTTACGGAATTTTTTTCTAGTTGTTTTGTGATTGTTTTCCAGAGTTCTAAATTATCTTTGATGGATCTCCTGCCCTTGATATAAATTTTTTTTCAGAGACCTGGATCAACTTATGGTTTAATGCTTTCAATGTGGCATGGTGGGACATAGCAACTTCCTTTTCTATGCTAGTAAAATTGATTAATACAAGAGTGATCAGGGCGCATCCAGCGTCTCCTCCCCTAGAATCACTTCATTTTCTTTTCTTCTTCTTTTTTTTCTAATGTCCTAAAATTAAATAAGGGAATGGGAACAGCAGGTTTTAGGAAGCGAACTGCTCCTTAAATTCCTCCAAAACACAAAACACATGAAAGGAGTCTCCAGATGACAATCTGAAACAGGGTTGTTTTTTTTAAAGGATACCCCTCCCTTAAATAGGATTAATTTGTCCCCTAGGGCAGTGGTCCCCAACCATTTTTGTACCAGGGACCAGTTTCACGCAGAAAAACACTTTTTCAAGGACCGGGGGAGAGTCGAGTTTGGTGGTTTTGCTTGCAGACGTTTTATTACCTGACTAGGTAACATCTGATGTTGTTACCTAGTCGGGTAATAAACGTCTGCCAGCAAACCACCAAGTCAGGAAGCCAATGCCTCCTCATTGCAACCCTGAGCGACAGATATTCTCTTCTATTTGAACATTTAAAATGGAGGTTTCAGCTGCAGATTCAGGAACTGCGCCGGGCTGAGGAGCGCCTTCAAAACTGAGCGCTGGGCGGCGGCGGCCCATGGCTGTCTCCGTGGCTCAGGACAAGTTCCTGCAGGACGGCTGAGAAGCCCCGCCTCTCGGCCCTGCCTTCCTCAACCCCATCCCTCAGGTGTCTCCCTCCCTCAGCCTCATCCCTCAGGTGTCTCCCTCCCTCCCTCAGCCTCATCCCTCAGGTGTCTGCCTCGTTCCTCTCTCAGTCGCTCTCTCGCTCCTTCACCAGCCCAGGAAGAAACTGCTTCAAAAGAAGCCGGCAGGGTGGCTTTTCCTGTTGCCGCAGCTCCTCCGAAGCGCCCGTTCACCCCACCCGCCGCCAATCAATCCAGGTTCAATCCAGTGCTCCGTTCTGCCTGCTTGCCTGCCTTCGTTTCTGGTGGTTTCGGAGCAGCTTCGCTGAGTAAAAGAGGCGAATAGTTATTATTCTCAGCCAAAGCTGCTCCGAAACCACCAGAAATGAAGGCAGGCAGGCAGGCAGAACGGAGCACTGGATTGAACCTGGATTGATTGGTGGCGGGGTGGGGGTGAACGGGCGCTTCGCGGGAGCTGCGCCGACAGGAAAAGCCACCCTGCCGGCTTCTTTGAAGCAGTTTCTTCCTGGGCTGGTGGAGGAGCGAGAGAGCGACTGAGAGAGGAACGAGGTGGGAGGAAACCAAAGCCACTGAGCCAGAGAGTAGGACAGGCTTTGGTTGCTTCCTCCCTCCCCTTCTTTCATTTGTGTCCTTGATCCCTGATCCCAGCAGCATTCACCGAAGGCGAAGAAAGCCACCATTTTTATTTTATTTTTTATTTTCTTTGCGGCCCGGTACAAAGTGATCCACGGACCAGTGTGGTCTGCGGCCCGGTGGTTGGGGACCCCTGCCCTAGGGGGTCCTTTTCTCACCTGCTGTGTTAAAAAGCAAGAAAAAAAATAGCATATGGTTTCCTGTAATGGCCCCAAAAGTTGGGAGACTGTGTTGCAGCCCCCTTCCCTCCAGGATCAGGCCATATGATTATTCTTTGCCAATATGGGCTTTGGAAGGAGAAAGCTCCTCTTCCTGCTTAGTAGAGAGATAATGCTTGCAGGCCAAGTCCGCTATGTTGCAAGAAAACCTCTGTAGATATGACACCAACCTCAACATCCCTGGATTACGTCTGGAGAGTCCTGTGTAATATGAAAATTTCTTGTATCTGTGGAACTAAAAATTCACTTTCCTGCTTTTTGATCTCTTTCATCCAGGTGGGCCACAAGTAGGATATGAATCCCAGCCTGCCCAGGCGATAGGGTTGGATGGTAAGAAATTGAATCTTTACAAGTTAGGATGGAAATATGAATTTAGCAATATCTTGAAAAGGCAAAAGTATTCATTATTCATGTCTTCCCGAGAATCTCAAAGTGTGAGTGATCAAGTTAGAAAACACTTATGATTGACATAATAAAGAATTACCAATTTTACTGTTCCTCTGTTTCCTCTTTTTTTTTTCCTTTCATATCCCAGAGCAACATTCTCAAATTTCTGAGGAGCTGTTAGGCTAGCCTGTTAAAACAAGTCCAGAAAGAGAGATTATTAAATGAATGATGTCTTGTACTAAGATATGGTTCAGTTATGTTTTCTTGAATAAACTGCAATCATCTAAATTTACATGATACATGCTATAAATCTTGATTTGCAAACCAAAGTGGTTGAGTATATTAAGCCAGGGGGAATCCCTAGCTGACAGAATGTAACTTCTGGTTGCAGATGTACAACTTTTGACATGCCCTTTGTTAAAATACAATTTAAATAGCAAAATGGTTAGGCTTAATGTACCTATTTTGTCTCAAAAGAAATAACTTTCTCACCCAAAAGTACTATAAACTGTCAGAAATAAACAGACACATACATGACTGTCTACATAAAGCTTCCACTCTGCACACAATTGTGTCATATCTTTAGATAACTAGTTGCTAGTGACAGCACAACTGGACCATTCAGAGAGGACAGCCTGCTCAGTGCTCCTTAAGTGTTGTATTAGTTATGGAAATATATTGTACTGTATACGGTTGAAGAATAGTTCTCAGATTGCCAGCAAAGTATTCCAGGAGACTGAAATATACTTTCATTGATTTTCAATGATCCTATTTTAAATGGAAAACATACAGGTTCTATATAGGTGAAGGTCATTATCGGTAAGCAGCAGGGGTGGGATTCTACCAGTTCAGCCCGGTTCAAGTGAACCAGTAGCTCCGAGGTTCAGCTGGGAGAGAACCGGTTCTCCAACGATCAGCTGTTGGGCCCACCTGCCCGCACTGGCTCTAGTCCATGCTTTATTTCCGGGTTTTCCAGCTCAGCTGCTTCGCGCAGCAAAGCGGATTGCCATGTGTCAGCTGTTTTACACACAGCAGAAGGTGAGTTGCAAACGCTGCATGCATGCGCAAAGCACACGCTCACTGAACCAGTTGTTACACCGGTTGAATCCCACCCCTGGTAAACAGTGGTCAACAATACTACCTAGATTCCCATTCCAACCATCCAAATTTACGGGAAGGAAGCATAGTGACAGGGCATTTGATGTGATTTTCTATGTTTCACATTTTCCCCTTTCCCTTTCTGTTTCTCCATCCTTTGCAGCCAACGGAAATGGACTAGGATATTTGAACAGTAGAGACCTTCAAGCTAATGGACTGGGGGCAGGTAAGGTTTACTCCACCCCCAGAAAAAGACTCTTACATCTTTATCCTGCTGCTAGTTATGTAATTAGCATTAGAGTGTTCTGACACTCCTAATTGTAATCTTCTCCCTTTGTCACATGATACTAGCTTTATCTCATCCTAGCCCATGATTTAAGCAAGTCTTATGCTGATTTTAACACTAACTCTGCTAAAGCCAACACAGAATCATGATGGGCAATCGGCCTTTTCTGCACTACCCAGCCCCTTTTAAATGGGTGTATTTATTTGACCAGAACAGCTTTGATCAATGGATCCTGGAAAAGTCCCTGTATTTTAGGTGAGATGCTATTAACTATTCATCAGCCAGTCAGCAAATATCCTCGCTACTATCAATAAGGACATTTCTGTAGCCAATCAGAGTGCTAATAAGAACCAAAATAGCACATCGGTACTTCATCAGGACATCAATATAAAAAGAGCATTGGCTGAGCTAAGTTAAGAAGCCGTGGTGGTGCAATAGATAGAATGCAGTACTGAGGCTAATTCTGCAGACTCCTAGCTGCCTGCAGATTGGCAGTTCGAGTCTCACCAGCTCAAGGTTGGTTCAGCCTCACATCCTTCTGAGGTTGGTAAAAAGAAGATCGTTTGTTAGGGGCAATATCCGGACTCTGTAAACCACTTAGAGAGGGCTGTAAAACATTGTGAAGCAGTATATAAGTCCAAGTGTTTTTGTTTTTGCTATCAGCAGGGAGGAAAGGTTCATAATACTATCAAAGATTATCTTGTCTTTTCATTGTGTTTAAATTTTGCCTCTTCTTTTGTCTGGCAGCTGCGTATGGCCCCCTCGCTGCAGGCCAAGCTCCAGGAGGATATGGCAGTCTGCTAGGCCCTGGACAGCCACTAGGAGGATATCGTAAGTGGCACCAAAAGTCTGTTTTCCCATCTTTTTTACTTGTTTGCTAATATCCTAACAGTGATTGGCCTAAAATAAAGAACTTCCAGATTTTTGGAGTGACCAATTATTATTTAAACTGTGTGTCTGGGTAATTCTGGTGTCTTTCAATGTAAGATCCTTAAGAACTTTATTCTTTAACATTTGTATGTCTAACTACCTGAAGTGGAAGGAATCACCAATCAATTTAATAAACATGAATTCATAATAATCAATAATGATATTAAACAAAGCATTGTGCTTTAAAAGTTTTAGTGTAATAACAAAGGAAGCTTTATGGTGATCAGTAGGAATTCTCTTTGGAGAAAGCAAGTGTTTGTCACTTAAATAGAAACATACTAAGTTTTTACCAACTGGTCAGTTCTAGAGGAGATCAACCCTAACTGCTCTTTAGAAGGCCAGATCCTGAACATGAAACTCAAATACTTTGGCCACCTAATGAGAAGGAAGGACTCACTGGAGAAGAGCCTAATGTTGGGAAAGATTGAGGGCAGTAGAAGAAGGGGACAACAGAGAATGGGTTGGACACGACTTTGCAACTAACAACAGCAACTTTCTAATCTAAGAACTGTTGTTAAGAAGGCTTGTTTTATATAGCTACCTTTAGCATTTTGGACCCCTTTTAGTGCTTACCTGAGTTCATGGTCTAGTTTAAGGCACCAGGCTAGAAATCAGGAGACTGAGTTTTAATCTAGCTTGAGGCATAATAGCCAGCTGGGTGACTTTGGGCCACTCACTCTCTCTTAGCCCAACTCACTTCACAGGATTATGGTTGTAGGGAAAAGTAGGAAGATTTATTTATTTTATTTATTTGGTTTGTCAATTGCTTACAAGATAATAGTAAAAACATAGTTATGAATACATGGATACATATAAGAAAAATAAAAAAAATAAAAGAAACAATAGGACAGGGATGGTATGCACGTTGGTGCGCTTATGCACGTATTGTGTACTGTACATTCACCTCCCTGAGTTACTTCTAAAGTAATAAAGATGGAATAATTAAACCCTACAGATTAAGGCATAATAAATAAGTCCCTCTATCCATCAGCATTCTGCAACCAATTGTATAGCCAGTGAAGCAGTGGAAATCAGAGCATCATGCTCTTATTTGCCATCACCACCCATATAGGAACATAGTTCAAAAATAATCAATTTACAAACACTTTTTCAAATACATTCCTAAATAGAGGATGTCATGAATCTGGATGTTACCAAAGCATGAATGATAGGACCCCAATCTGATGGTAGACAAGCTTCCATTAAAAGCACTTCAGCCTCCTGTGACTGGGAAAGATTTGAAAATGTACTTGGCATGTCATTGGGAGATCTATATGGCCAGAATATTGAACCCTATTTACATCTTGTGTTATCCTAAATATGGGCCAGACATCTCTGCAGACTTCCTGGGCATTTTTGGAAGGCAAATCCAGAAAGAACAGTTTTCTGAAGGCAGGTTCTCTTCCCTGAAAGTTTTCTTACTACTATGCTGCCTTCCGAAGATGATATGATTCCAACTTACAAGCAGTTTTAGATAGTTTTAATTGCTATATGTATTCTTTTTTCCCTTTAAGATATTATTTTTAACTGAACAAAAATATGATTTCAAGAATCATAGTGACTTAGCCCTCCCTTAGCACAGAAAAACAACCACCTTAAACTCAGAATAGAATAGAATGCAATCACTCACTTAACAACTGTAGCAAGATTGGTTGTAAAATGGAGCAAAACTCATTTAAAACTGTTTTGCTTAGTGATGGAAATTTTGGGCTCAATTGTGGTCATAAGTCCAGGACTACCTGTATAACAGGATATCTAGGGTATTTCTAAATAGCACTGTTTCCATTCTGCATTCCCACCAAATTGCTTTGAAATTTGCTGTTCAAATTGTCTTCATAAATTCAGACTTTGGAATACATGAGCCAATCAGGGCCCTGCCCCAATTTACTATGGGTCCTAGAACTCCCTATACCATTTCTATTGCAGTGAAAATCATATTGTAATGATGAGAAAATAGCACATTAGCTATTTCCCTCAGCATCTGTTTTTATGGGTGCACATTGCTAGAGATACATCTGTTGGGAAGGAAAATAATGCCATTTGTTTGACCATTCTGATACATAGTCAAGATCTTTTTGAAGGGTAGCAGTATTGTCTGTGGTATTGAATAGCTTAACATCATCAGCGAAGAGAATGCAGTTGCTCTTAATGTGATCACAGAGGTCATTTATGTAGAGTATGAAGAGAGTTGGTCCTAGAACACTGCCTTGGGGGACACCACTATTGACAGGTACAGAATTTGATAGGACATTCCCAATTTTGACCATTTGTTATCTGTTTGTCAGGAATGCTTCTATCCAGTTATGCAGTTGTCCAGAGATACCATAAGATTTTAGTTTTAGGAGTAATTTGTCATGCACCAGTGAATCAAAGGCTTTACAGGAGTCTATGTATATTGTGTCTATTGTTTTGCCCTGGTCGAGTTGTGTAGTCCATATGTTTTTGCAGTGTAAGAGTTGCAGATTACAGGATAGTTTTTTTCTGAAACCAAATTGTTTATTAGAGAGTAGGTTGTTTGTCTCTAAGTGGAGGATATTGGATTGATTAATAATTGATTCCATGACTTTACAGGTGATGCAGCATAAGGAGATTGGTCTGTAATTTTCAACTAGGCTGGGGTCTCCCTTTTTGAAGATGGGGATGACCGTGGCTTGTGACCATAGGTTAGGCAAGGAGCTGGTCCTGAAAGATTTTTCAAAGATTATGCTTAGAGGTTCTGTTATGGCAGTGGATAGCTTTTTTAAGGAGTAGGCACATATTCTGTCTGGTCAAATAGATAGAGGTGGTTTTAGATTGCGTAGTGCTTTTTCAACATTGTCTTCTGTAAAATCGATATGTATTAGATCATTGTAGTTGTCTGTGGTTTGACTAGGAAATACTGGACATGATCCATTTCTGTTTACAAATACTGAGCCAAAGAATGTGTTAAAGATGTTGGCTTTAGTGGTGTCATCGTTGCAGTCTTTCCCATTAGGTCCTATCAGGGGTGGGATGGACCTTGAGTCTTTTAGTTTGGTGTTTACAAAATTGTAAAAAGCGCGGGTGGAATTGATGCGTAGGTTTTCCTTTTGTTTAATGTGATAATTGGTGCATTCAGTTTTTATCTGGTGGCATAAATTTTGGTATCGGCTTTTAAAGTTGGCAACATAACCAGATTTGTTTTTCCATCAGAGTGATATCTTTTTGGATTGAAGTTTCCTTATTGTTATGGGTAATCTGTTTTTTTGTTTTGTTTTGGGAGTTGTTATTGGTACATATAGTTTGATGACTCTTTTGACTTCAAGTAAAAATATGTTGTAATGGTCTTCAACAGTATTGCATCCAGCGAATAGAGATTGCCAATCAAGGGATGAGAGATCGTTGTCTATAAGATCATAGTTGCCTTTTTTGAAGTTATAATTGGGGCTTACATCATTGTGATGATTTTTGTGTGGGCGTATGTTGAGACAAAAGTCAATCATATTGTGGTCACTGTTGGAAAAGGGTTCTTTAGCACAGGGGTCCCCAACCACCGGTCCACGGACCGGTACCGGTCCGTGGAACAAGTCCTACTGGGCCGCTGGCTTGCTGGGTGCCGCCATCTTGTTTTGATGAAAAAGTGCTTCCGGTGAGCTTTTCCAGGTAGAAAGCTCACCGGAAGCACTTTTTCATCAAAACAAGATGGCGGTGCCCAGCTGATGTCGGTACCGGGCCGCGCCATAAAAAAGGTTGGGGATACCGGGCCGCGGCGTAAAAAAGGTTGGGGATCACTGCTTTAGCACACAGATATGAAACAGTTCACTAAACAGTTACTAAAAGAGTTACTAAATAGTAAACTTATTGCTTAGAATTATATAAAGAAATATTGTCAATCAAGAATATGATGTTAACATTTTTGATATATTTTTTTCTTTTGGTTTAGGAGGAAAGGAATCAAAGTACAGAATGAATGGATACCTGGGAAATGGCTATAGAGGTAAGATTTAAGGTGAAATTTGTATATTTGCTGTTACGTTGATTTTCATTTCACCTTCATACCAGTGGTGGGATTCAAAAAAATTTTCTACCGGTTCTGTGGGCATGGCTTGGAGGGTGTGGCAGGGGAAGGATACTGTAAAATCTTCAGTCAGAGGTGGTATTTGCCGGTTCTATGAACTACTCAAAATTCCCGTTATAGGTTCTCCAGAACTGGTCAGAACCTGCTGAATACAACCTCTGCTTCATACCCACCATCAATCAAAACATGCATTCTGTCCTCATTTCTAGGCATTTATGTAAAATTAAAAGTTCCACACGATCATCAATAGTTATATTTAAATATTTGCTAGATTCCCAAGTTATAAAGTGGTTTGTTTATTTATCTTGTGGGTGAACCCAGCTATTATGAACTGCAAAACATGTTAATCCAGTCACTGTCTTTCTTGAAGGCTTTGGGATTTCAGTTTAGATGAAAAGTATTAGGGATTGCTAACAGAAATTAGTTATGTATTTCGTTATGTATTTCAGTATCATTTGAAGAAAATAATGACAAAATATTATTACCTGTTTAAAACAATATTTTTGTTTTTGACTATTTTAATTTGTTTAAAAAAACTGTACTGGGTTATGGGAATTTATGCAAGGAAGGTGAATAACTCTGAATGTTGGGAAAATGGCTTCCTAGCTAATTATGTGGGGAATAGGACAGACATTTCCAAAATCATCTCTTGATGTTCCACAATCAGTCTCTGTAAATGGCAATGCTAGAAAATAAAATAATGGCTGCCTTTGTCTTCACTTTTCTCTAGGTCGCTGCTCTTCTGGAAAATGCTGAAAGACAATACTGCTCTGCAGAACTTCCTACAGCAAGATCTGACATCTCGGCAATCTTTGGTGCTAAGTTTAAAGACCAACAATTGCGTTTCCAATATAAATGGCTGTGTCTTTTTCCTTCTGTATGTTTTATTTTGTAATTAGACGTGTTTCATTTTTTAAAAAAAGAGTGAAAAACATTGCATGTTAGTTTTTAAAGCTTTGGTCAACAATATTTTCCAAGGAATAATGTTATGTTTGTGACCATATTACACAAAGAGTTTGAGAAGCTAGAAACTGTTTCCCCTCCACCCCACCCCACCCCAAGACATACCCCGTGAATTCCACAGATTAGGAGGCAGTCTAGAGATGTTTTTCATCTAATTACGTGTCTGGAGGCCCAGACACCAATGTCTTTTTGCATAAGAATAAATCCACCATTCTCAATGTCTTGCATACTTGTGGTGTCCTTCTTCACAAAAAACAAGCTTGTGTATATTTTTCAAAACTCCCACTGAATATCTTCCATTGCTGTGGTTTCCATAAACTAAGTATATTATGCACAGTGGTGGGTTTCAAAAAGTTTTACGATGGGGATGGTTCAATGGGCGTGGCCTGGTGGGCATGTTTTGCATGCGTGCACACACTGTGTGTGCGCACACACGTCAAATGCACACTTTGCGTAGGCACAGAGGCATTCCAACTCACCTCCTGCAAGCCTGCACTCTCCCCATCACTTCAGCAGCTGCTGCACAGCACAACAGCTGCGCTTCAAAAGCAGAGGATAAAGATGAATATTGGAGCCCGGGCAAGCGGATGGGCCCAACAGCAGAGCAGTGGAGAGAACAGGTTCAGTCTCTGCTACTCATCTCCGCTACCAGCTCGGCGATACTGGGCTGAACCGGTACAATACCACTACTGATTATGCAGCAAACTAAAAGTTTACTGCTTAGTTCAACATTTTCTGGATGCTAGATAAATGTATTATATTATTTCTCAACAAGGTATTCTGATCCTTTTCTCATGCAAAAATGGATACTATGGTAGTTAGAAATTGATTTTAAAAATAAGTTGAAAATATGGATGAATGTTGGCATCTTCAGTTCAATTATTGGATGATAAATCGTTATCATTTCTTACAATAAGGATAAATATTATTTGCTTACACTAAAGGATAAATATTTATATAAATATTTATCACCTCCTTTTAATGACCTGGGTATAACGACTCCTTTTAACAACTTGGGTACCTGGAGTCTGGGCAACTGAATGGAGCTAGCAGAGTGTTGTAATGGCTGGATGCCCTTTCTGTCACCAATGCGTAACTACCTCAATTCCAACTACAACTGGCCTTAAATGCAAGCTACTCAATGCAAGAAGCCTTGTAAATAAAATACCTGAATATCTCCTCTTACTAAATATGGCTAAATTCAACATTATATGTGTCTGTGAAACATGGCTCAACGCATCTCTCCCTGACTCCATTACCACAGTAAGAGACTCATGTTTACCGATCAGATTGCGAAATCTGTAGAGGAGGTGGTGTTGCTATCTTCTATAAAAAGTCCTAAAAAACATCCAAAGTTACCCAAGAGCTTGCTCTTCCTGAGACCATCATATGTGAACTGTTCTTAAATATCATATTTTGATTCTTACTATGTTACAGAGCCCCTGATTATGACATCGAACATGTAAACAAGTTAAATTCACTACTAACATGGGCAACATCCTGCCCACATGCTTTTATCTTTCTTGGTGACTTCAATCTACCACATATTAACTGGACCCTAAATGAATGTAAAACTGAACCCATACATGCTACCTTCTACAATGCTGTAACAAATCTGGGACTGGAACAACTAGTAACCAACAATACTAGGCTTAACAACTGCCTCAATCTCATCTTCTGCAATAGTGGGATTTCAATTTACGGAATACAAATGAAAGAACCCTTTTCCAACAGTGACCACAACATGATTGACTTTTGTCTCAACATACGTCCACACAAAAATCATCATAATGACGGGATCCCCAATTATAACTTCCAGAAAGGCAACTATGATCTTATAGACAACGATCTCTCATCTCTTGATTGGCAATTTCTATTCACTGGATGCAATATTGTTGAAGACCATTACAACATACTTTTACTTGAAATCAAAAGAGACAACAAACTATATGTACCAATAACAACTCCCAAAACAAAACAAAAAATTACCTATAACAATAAGGAAGCTTCAATCCAAAAAGAAATCACTTTGGCGGAAAAACAAATCTGGTCACATTGCCAACTTCAAAAGCCGATACAAAAAATTATGCCACCAGATAAAAACTGAATGCACCAATTATCACATTAAACAAGAGGAAAACCTTCTATGCACCAATTCCACCTGCGCTTTCTACAATTTTGTAAACAACAAACTAAAAGACTCAAGGTCCATCCCACCCCTAATATTCTCAGTGTGCCGAGAGAGAGAAATATCTGCCTCTATCTAGGATCGAACTCACAATCTCCTGATTATGAGGTGAGAGCTTCACCTCTAGGCCACTGCACCACTCCAAATATATAAATATTTATATAAATATATAAATGTGTCTATTGCCATCATAATTTGGACTATTAGCATTTTCAACTTCAGAGATACTTAAATGATTAGAAGAGATGATTAAATCTTATAAGCCCATAATTAGTCTTTATACATACTGTTTATTAATTAATCATTTTGATACGCACATTTTAAAAGGAAATGTATACTATTTTATTTAAACAATAGGAAACTGTCTTTATATCAAAATTGTCAATACGGTAGATCTCAATTTACAAAATATTTAGCATTCTTTATAAAATTCTTTATCGGCCAAGTGTGATTGGACACACAAGGAATTTGTCTTGGTGCAAATGTTCTCAGTGAAGATAAAAAAAAAAGATACGTTCATCAAGAGTCAAGAATAATAAGGCACAACACTTAACAATAGCCATAGGGTACAATAAGCAATCAAATCAAATCATACTAGGAAACGTCAATATAAATCGTAAGGATACAAGCGACATAGTTACAGTCATTCAGTCACAAGTGGGAGGGGATGGGTGATAAGGAGTGATGAGAAGATTAATAGTAATTGTGCTGTCCAGCCAGTTATAGTTAATGGGAATTGGTATAGTTAGTTACGGAAAACCACTAAATTTTCCAAAATTCACCTTTTGCTAATTTGAAGCATGGCAACTTCTTCCTCCATGACAGATGTCTCTGATGTACCAGAGGACTCGAATCCTCCACCCACCCTTGATGTAACCATGGAGCTTGGTTCCCAAAACCCAGAATTGGTGGTCCACAATTATGAAGAGGCAACGGGACCTCAGGAAGCCTACGACCTCAGAATAGCAAGCTTACCGAACCCATAGAACCACACTTGAGGGAGGATTGGGAAACGCAATATCGCTGCTACGCAGAGTCATGGTTGGAGCTAGAGGAGATCTGCGAACCTCCCAAATGCAAGTTTGGGAGAATTCCCCTAGAGAATCCGCACATTGCTAGATGTTCTAGATGCCCTTCTTGCACAGTGGAGAAACAGCGAAGATAAACTCAAGTCCATCCAGTCAAGACTGGGTGACCCAAAACTCCAAGCACATGTCCAATGCTTTGAGGAGTTTCACAAGGAACATGAAGACTGCATTACGAAAGGCAAAAATGCCCTCCAGGCAGTGCTCAATAACACGCTATGGTTGGAAGAAGTGTCAAGGGAGCAGGGCACACCCGACATAGCTCCTCGATCACATGTGTCTTCCTCCCACTATTCTAAGAAAGCCTCCTCCCTCCATCCCAAACTGGCTAGATTGCAAGCAGGTTCCAGTGTCTTACACCAATTCTCTGCTGCTGGATCTCACCATACCCGACTTCAAGAGGTACTACCTGCATATGTGGTGACGGATAACGACCTCCTCATAAAGTACTCTGAGGAGAACCACGTACTGTCCACAACACATGCCCTCAAATCAGAAAGCTATGCATCATACCAAGAGATGACCTGCCCTCACAGAGAAGTAACAGAGAACCGTCACTAAGATGGAGAAAGTTGGACTTAGCAGCTAGCGGTGTGTACAAATTCAACGACAAGCCAGGCAGAGAATACCTACTGTGGAAGAACATTTTCACAAGTACCATTCAACCCGAACAGCTGCTTCCCAGTGAAGAACTTAAATTTCTGTTAGCATGGCTAGGACCATGGTCTAGTTACATGGTGAAACACATTTACACAGGCATACTCAACAACCCAGGCACTGCTCTAAAACGAGCGTGGGATGCTTTGGACCAAAAATATGGTGATGACACATTGATGGAATACTCACTTCTAGAACGACTTGACCGTTTCCCGTATATCGCCATCCATGAAACCCAAAGACTGGAGGATTTTTCCAACATCCTTACAGAGCTGCGAACAGCCAAAGAATGTTCTGACTTACCAGGACTGGCTTGCCTTGATCTGTTCATAATGCAAGAAGCAATCATTACCAAACTCCCAAAAGAAATTTTGCAACAATGGATTGTTTTGTCTGATGCCTTTCTGGCTGCAAACTGCAAAAGAGAACCACCTTTTGCCCTTCTCCAAGAATTTGTTGTTTGGCAAACAGAGACCTGCAACAGCTTGAGAAACCTCTGCCTCAGACGCAGATTCCTCCCAACTAACAAAGAACACAACCGAACTCTACACCTCTCAAGAGTATACTGCAAATCACTAGAGATCACAACCACATGACAACACATGAAACAGGGGTCACGACCTCCTCCATAAAGAGTTTGGGAGAGGATTCATCAGAAGCAACCCAATTTAAGCCTCCAACTCCAAAGAGAGGCCAGTTTTGCCCATTGCACAACTGTCAAAACTCCCTGAACAGGTGCCAGGGTTTTGCAGTGAAATCCCTGACCCAAAGGAAAGATTTGATAAGGGAGTCCCAATTTTGCTATAAGTGTTGCGAATCCAAACACCCAGCCAAAGACTGCACAGCCAGGGTGCAATGTCATCTATGCCAGTGATCCCCAACCTTTTTGATGCCGCGGCCCGGTACCGGCATCAGCTGGGCGCCGCGGCCCGGTACCAGCATCAACTGGGCGCCGCCATCTTTTTTTGATGAAAAAGTGTGGCGCCAGCGCTTCGGTGAGCTTTTCAGGTAGAAATGGCTTTCTACCCGGAAAAGCTCACGAGCGCATATGCGCGCCATCTTTTGATGAAAAAGTGCTTCCGGTGAGCTTTCTACCGAAAAGCTCACCGGAAGCACTTTTTACCAAAAAGATGGCGGCGCCAGCAACCAGCAGCGGCCCAGTAAGACTTGTTCTGCGGACCGGTCCCGGTCCGTGGACCGGCGGTTGGGGACCCCTGATCTATGCAACAGCAATGAGCCCCCAGCCGCTCTGCATCCAGACTCAGAGCCACCACAGCAGACAACACATAACCCTCCTCCAGCCAAGGAGCCTCAATGTGCTACAGAAGCACACGCGGAGCCAGTGGTGAATGTCAATTGCACGGCGGTGTGTGATAACACACCATCCCCTCGCTCGTGTCGTCAGATCTGCTTAGCCAACATCTACCCCGAAGGATGCCCAGAAGAAGCAGTGAAGATGTTTGTAATACTGGATCCTCAGAGATCGCTCGCTGGCCAGGTCTGCATTCTTCGACCTCTTTGATGTTCAGAAGGAAGAGGTGCACTTCACAATATCAATGTGCACTGCACCACGAAGCATGGCGGGGAAGAGAGCTACTGGACTCTGCATAGAGTCATTAGATGGGAGTTCCCGATTCCCACTGCCGCCTGTGTTAGAATGGGATGGGATACCAGACAACTGCAGCAAGATTGCAACTCCAGAGGTAGCAAGCAGCATACCTCACCTGCAGCACGTGGCTTGTCACATTCTTGCTTTAGATTCTGAAGCCAAGATTTTGCTCTTGTTAGGAGTAGATGCCCCTGATGCTTTAGCTTACATTGAAGTAGTCAGAGGCCCTAGGGGCACCCCCTTTGCCTTCAAGACAGAACTGGGATGGAGAATCTCAGGAATAGTCTATGTCGATCAGATGCAAGCCTCAGCCCAGGCAGATGCCTTCACACCACCCATCCCGACAGCCTTCTGATGCTCTTTGGCACCATCGGAAACAAGAATACAGGTCCACCCTAAAAGGCCGCTGGCAACCAGCAGACTTTCACTAAGAAACACTAAACAGCCACCAGCGACCAACAGACTTTCACTAAGATGCTCTACACAGGCAGATGTCTTCGCAACATCCATTTCAACCACTTGTCAACACCCCTTAGAATTGTTGGGAGCAAGAGTACCTGTCTACCCTAAACGGCTGCCAGAAGCGACCAGCAGACTTTCACAAAGTCGCTCTACACCAGACCGATCACCAACCTAGTGTTGCTGCGGAGAAAAGCTGAACTTGAAGATTGAACCTCAAGCTTTGCATGCTTTGCTTTGTTTGATAGTATATTACTATTTACTTTTTCTCTTAGTTATATAGTTAACTGTTTATCTTAGTTATATAGTTAACTGCTATTCAGTTAGTATTACTCTTTACTGTTCATCTTAGTTATACAGTTACTTGCTCTTTAGTTAGTAGTGGAATTTATAATTCCAGGTGGGGAGTGTGCTGTCTAGCCAGTTATAGTTAATGGGAATTGGTATAGTTAGTTAGTAATTGGGAGCTGTCCCCTTAAGTGAATGCATCATGGTAAATGTAATTAAGGTATCCTGGGAAATGTAGTTCATGTCATGTGGCCACATCTGTAACCCTGATTGGTCACTGAATTGACCCTTGGTGGGTTGGGGGAGGTTTCTTCACTCTTGCTTGGATCCCAGCAGCATGCTGGTGCTTCATCCTTTGCTCCTTCATTATCGGGATGAGAGATAACCATCTTTTTACCCAGAAAGACAGATATGCAAAGAATTGGACACTGAGAAGAATCTCATCATAACTGTGAGTTATCTTGAGGATGCCTGATGAACCAATAAAAAGACTTTGTGGAGTTATCTATCTGCCTTTATACATTCAGTCAGTAATTATAGAGGACAGAATAGTAATAGTAGTGCAGAATTTGTAAATAGTTGGGCAGCGTTGAGGGAAATATTTGTTTAACGGGGTGATGGCATTCGGGAAAAAACTGCCCTTGTATCTAGTTGTTCTGATGTGCATGCTCTATAGCGTTGTTTTGAGAGTAGGAGTTGAAACAGTTTATGTCCGGGACGTGAGGGGGTCTGTAAATATTTTCACAGCCCTCTTTTTGACTCATGCAGTACACAGGTCCATGATTGAAGGCAGGTTGGTAGTAATTGTTTTTCCTGAAGTCCTATTTATAAACATTTACAGAAACATTTCATATGTATTACCTCACTGCATTTGTACAGAACAGGAATAAGTAAATCATCATGGTAGAGATGAAATGCTTCATTAAAATAGGCTTTTCCAATGTTCTAAAATTTTTATAATTTGGGAATCAGTCATTACACATGAATTTGTGTCTGAGACAGAATTTAACACTTTCATACAATTATATTCTTTTGATCAATATACCTGTTATATGGCAATAGATGGCTGAAAACATATCTCGTGCCTTTCTTATTGCTGAGACATCATTCAAAACTGGAAAGATACCTTTATATATACATTAGCACGCGCGCGCACACACACTCACACTTATATTGTTTATATACCAACTCAGTTTACCACTAGGAAGCCATCCCACACAAAAGGAAACATTTTGCAGTCAATGGACAATTAACAAGTAAGGTAATTTTGGAAAAGAACAATCTATAAAAATACAATTTTGAAGTGTAATAAATACCCATAGTATAGTAAATGTTTTCAGCTATGTTAGCCCACTATGTTGCAAACTGTTAATGTTTTTCGAAAGTTTTTGAGGACTTTTTGCAGACAGTGTTTTATGATATCAAACACCAGTTGAGCAAGCTGGAGGACATTGTAAAATATTCTGATTTCAGATTTTTTCCCCAGAATTATTGGTATAGGACAATTTTACTAGTTTAACTTTCGGAATAAGTGTTCAGATCTTAGTATAAACCCAAGCGATTCTGAAAAACAAAAAACTGATGACAAAAAAGCATGTCAATTGCCTAACTTGGGACAAATGGTATTTACATCATACGGTATTATTATATATAACTCAAAGGGCCTTATATAATGTTCCTGCCTAGTTTCCATACAACAAACTGGAGGTGGATTGGGATGAGACAGAGAGTGACTAACCCAAAATCACCCAGCTAGATTTCATATTGAAGAGAGAATTTGAGCTCACTATTTCTAATCCAGCACCTTAACAAGTACACTGAAGTGGCTCTTTCAAACTTCTCATAATATGCAAACTATCTTAAAACTGCCAAAAGAGCATAGGGTATGCTCTATTTTTTAAAATTATTCTTAGGATTTATACCCTAAAGTCTAATATGTTAATTTTTTATCAGATGCTCTTTTTTTCTTCTTCTCTTTAACCATGTTTAATCAGGTTGATTCTCAGAGGCTACTTGGCAAGTCTCTGGTTTTCCTGGCAAGGTTTTTCAGAAAAGGTTTGCAATTGCCTCCTTCCTAGGGCTGAGGAAGAAAATGACTGGCCCAAGTCAACCAGCTGGCTATGTGCTTAAGACATCTCCAGGTTTCTACCCTAATGCCAGAACCACTATACAACACTGGCTCTCAATCTGGTTCCAACTACCTAGCAATTGTCAATTGCTGTATTTCTTTTTCATCCACATAAGCTGTTATCAGTCTAAGATCTATACTGCAGATAATATATTTTAGAAATAAATATCTGCAATTTAAAAAATTAATAATACAATCCTAAACCCTACTGATACAAACTGATCTATTTTTTCCCAGAGACAAGACATAGCATAAATATTGCAAAGACTTTTAGATATTTTTTTCATGGTATTAATATTTAACATAAATGACCTCTGTGATCATATTAAGAGCAATTGCATTCTCTTCGCTGATGATGTAAAGCTATTCAACACCACAGATAATTCTATTACCCTTCAAAAAGACCTCGACTCTGTATCAGAATGGTCAAACAAATGGCAACTTCAAATCTCAACAAATAAATGCTGTCTTACATATTGGCAAAAAAATCAGAAAATAAAATACAAGCTGAATAGTCAAGACCTTGTTGATGATCCAAACTCTATCAAGGACCTTGGAGTACTCATCTCAAATGATCTAAGTGCTAGAGACCACTGTAACTACATAGCCAAAAAGGCATTAAGAGTTGTTAACCAAAACACACTACTAACTAGAGCAGCGGTTGCCCACCGGTGGGCCATGGCCCCCTGGTGGGCCTTGAGAAAATTCTGGTGGGCTGCAGAGAAATCTCACCCCCAGAGCACCCCCCAAAGCAATTAATCCAGGCTGCGCAGAAACACAAGGCTGCTCTGCCCACATGGCCAGCGGGAACCCTCCCCGCCCACTCACTCCTTATCTGGCAAACTTGCCTGTTAAAATTGCTATTTTCCTTTTTCCGACCATCATCTGTTCTGCTGTGCCAGGAGATTTAGATTAGCTACCTGACTCTGTGGTTTCTTCCCCAAACCCCAAAAACTTTAACCTTAGACTGTCTACTATTGACCTCACCCCTTTCCTAAGAGGCCTGTAGGGGGCGTGCATGAGCGCACAAACGTGCCTACTGTCCCTGTCCTATTCTTTTTTTTTTCTTATATGTATCCATGTATTCATAACTATGTTAATACTTATACCTATTATCTTGTAAGCAATTGACAGATCAAATAAATAAATAAATAAAATAATAACGAAATAAGGCTCTACTGAAACAATTAGAGCCAGCGCATCAAGAAATCAAACCATTTTATTAAAGTTTCACCACAGACAACTGAGCACAGCAAACGTTTTTCTTTTAATTAAGGCTACTATATTTATGTAAAACACATAACTTTTGGCTCTTTGCCGCCACCCTGTGATGGTCCTGAGTTTTGCAGCAGACGATAAAAACAATATAAACACAGAACGATGGCGCCCGAAATAAATAAATAGTTGTCTTTTAAGAAGATGCGCGAGACAAACGAAACAAGGAACACGCGAATCTCAGGCCGACCGCAAGTGGCATTATAAAAGAGGGATTCAGTTGCCAAGCGTGCGGACATCAAGTCTCTTTGGTGGAAGGGTTTTAGGGGGCGGGGGGAGAGAGAGAGAGCGCGCGCGAGAGAGCGGACGTCTGCCCATGCGCATACGCGTCGCGTTTATGATGAAAAGTCGGAAATGGGTGAGGCCATTTGGAATTTTGGCGCGAGCGCGGAGCGTTGGGTTCCCTTCTCGAAGTTTGGCGCGCTCCTCAGAGAAGGGAGAGGAGGAGGAGGTGCGGTGGGGGGGACTGAGCGGAAAAAACCCGGGATTGCTGCGTCTGGGAGCCCACGGAGAATCCGAGCTTTTCTTCTTTCGCGACTCCGAATTTAGGAGGTAGGAGATTCCCCGACGTTTTTCTGAGAGGGAAGGGAAGTGGTTGGTGGAATCGACTATGCTGTTGAGGAAAGGGTGCAAACAATCTGCCGGAGGCTCTTTGAAGAAGATATAGGGGGTCGCTGTGGTTGTGAAGGGGAATTCGGCAGGTTGGCGAAGGGTGGTGGCTGTGATTAAATTATTAGGACGACCCTGCTGCCTCAAATTTTAGGCTTCTTTGTTAGCATTTTAAAAGGCGATATTGGTACATTTGGTGTGTGTGTAATGTGTGCCATTGTGTTCACAGAAAAAAGTGACAATAATGGTTACCTTATCTTATTTAATATGACAGTCTGGGCCTCCTCAATGTGTAAGAAAGCATGTTTTTCCTTTTAGACAAGGTCATTTCTTTTGGCATGGGAGAACTTGCCTTTTCAGCAGCTACAAATAGAAAGCATATTCTCATTCTCAAAATTCTTGAATACACTTGCAACTTTCAAAGAACGATATTAACCTAGCTGGGGAAAAGTAATCTAATCCATAAATTTGTCACTTGTGAAATGTTTTCCAGAATCAATGTTTCCCATTATTCAAACTTCCCAGGCAGTCAGTGTATTTTACTGATTGATCGTTTACTTATCAACATATCTCATATACTGAATATATGTATCATTTGTTCCTATATTCTATAAAAAGACTTGCCACCACCACCCTCAGGTTCTCTCCCAAATTCAGGTCCACACGCACTTAGATTTGTGAATTTTGAGACAACACCCAGCTGCAATTCTCCCCTTGGCCAAGGAAATACATGGGCCAATAATTGCCTCATTCCAACCTTTCTCTCAGGGTTGCGGTGAGGTAAAAATTGGTGGAAGTTCTTGGTGTACCCTTGAACTCCTAGAGCAGGAGTCTGCAACCTTAAAACACTCAAAGAACCATTTGGACCTGGAAAAAAACCACCAGGAGCCATAAAACCTGGGTGGGCGTGGCCAACTTGATGTGACTCAATCCTGCCCAGTCACATGACCCCCATAGCCACATCTATTCAGCCACAAAACCCTTCTCTTGCTCTATGTCTCTATCTCTCTGCCCCTCTCTCTGTCTCTCTGCCCCCCTCTGTATCTCGTTCTCTTTGTAACTCCAGCCAGTGATGGGACAGGGAGTCATAGCACAGGGCCCAAGGAGCCACATCGACACCTGTCCTAGAGCAGTGATCCCCAACCTTTTTATGCCGCGGCCCGGTACCGGCATCAGCTGGCGCCCGCGGCCCGGTACCGGCATCAGCCGGGCGCCGCCATCTTTTTGATGAAAAAGTGCTTCCGGTGAGCTTTCTACCGGAAAAGCTCACCGGAAGCACTTTTTCATCAAATAATGGCGGCACCCAGCAACCAGTGGCCCGGTAGGACTTGTTCCGCGGACCGGTACTGGTCCGCGGACCGTGGTTGGGGACCCTGTCCTAGAGGAAAAAAGGACAAGATAAATGGGCTCACAGTTTATCTACATATGTAAATAATGCTATTCTAATAAGGTATGTGTTCCATTCCCATTGTCTCTTTCAAATACAGCCACAATCAGGTTGGCTGCAGATGACAGGAACTGGAGGCTTACTCCAGCTTTAGGAATTCAGCTGTGTTACATAAGTTATATTATCTATGTTTTCCCTTATATATTAGACCTTTTCAATTTGGTGTCATTCAGACCGCTAGACGACAGCTTTCACCATTCCCAGTTAATTGCCAAATGGCTAGGATGAAATGATGTTTGTCCAATACTTCCAACAAAAGGAAGTCAGACTGTTGAAAGTTACAATTGGAATATTGTACCTAGCAGAATTTCTTATGTTTTAGTTAGCAGATGTCAGTGTTTGCTTGACTTTGTGAAGACTTGGAAGCTGATCTGCGGTTGTTCTAGTTAGTATTTGTATGGGAAGCTATTAAATAGTACTAGAGTTGTTGGTTAAATTGGAAAATCTTTTTTGAAAAAGGCAATGGCCAACCATTTTGGAACTATTACTAAAAATACTGCAAGGATTCGTGTTCTGTAGTCATCAAGAGAAGCTCAACGCAAAGGTAATTTTGATTTTGTGTACTGTCACAAATTGTAAGTCCACTTATCTTCCCAAAGAAATTTATAATCAAGATTTAGAATAATATAAATTTTTTTAAAATAAATTTTATTCAATTTTTCACATAAAAACAAAAAACTCTTTTTAGTGGACAACATATTTCTGGGTCATCGCTTTTACATACAAATATAACAATAGTTATATATTCATATATGCATACTTAATTCTATTATTACCTTTTCCATTTCAAACTTTCCGAAAGGAGAGAAGGAAGCAAATTAATCCTAGTCTCTTACATTAATCTCTATCAAAACATCTTTTTGTTCCATTTCAATTATTTCAAATATAATCCTTTAATATTTATTTTAAAAATAAAAGTAACAATATATGTTTGCCTAATTAAAAAAAAGTTACCAATGTCTCTCCTTCTGTTTAATAGTCTGTGTTATCTTATTAATTTAAGTAGTTCTTTAATCTGTCATATTTTCTTTCCATCACACATTCTTTCTATAGATTCTAGGTTAATACAAGGTTTAACACACACACAAAAAAGAAACAAGTATAGGTTTCCCCCCTTTTACTGCTTTGAGTGTGACACCTCAGTGGTTAAAATATACCTTTATTCCCTCATCTTAATTCCCAATAAACCATTATTTTTAAATAGTTACAATAATAATCATTACATCTTTTCATTTGGATTCCACAACATATTTCCCCCCCTTAATTTTATTTCTAATTTCAAAAGAAGTAAAAGGGAAAAATTGACTATTCAATTTCTGGTCACTGATATTAACTTCATTTTTAAATATCTTCACATCCATTTCAATTATTACAATATCTTCAATAAACCTTAACTTTTGAGAATAATCAAAACTAATAATTTCTTTTGAGAATAATCAAAACTAACTAATAAAAGTTATTAGTATCTATCCTTCCTTTAATAATCTATATTACCCTATTTTCTAAGTATTTTTTAAATTGCAAATATATTCTTGTTACCCCTTGTCACCCTGCAGAATCCCCTTTTTAATTCAACCATTATCTCTGAAAAAACTATTTCTTTTCATCATTTTACTATTTCCATAGTTCTTTATTTCACGCACCTGTTTCTTACTGCCTCTCCTCGCCTTCTTTTCCCCATATCTTTTCTTATTCTGGTTTATATCCCTCTCTTTCTTGATATCTTCCTTTCCCCTTTTCTGCTGGAACTTTCTACCTCTCCTAATTTCACAGGTATTCCCCTTTTTGATTACCTTCTTAAATCTCAACTTTTTAGCCTTCCTTCTTTCCCCCCGTCTTTGTAGTGTTCTTTGTGTTAATTGTCTATTTAAGATGGTTTCTTCTTGAATCAACTCCTCCTCCTCTAAAGTTCTTTCGTTCTTCAATCGCCATTTCCATTTCTTCTAACACAGAGCAAAGTAATTCGCCTCTTTCCTGTAGTAGTACTCTCATATTTTTAAGTTCCATTTTTAATTCGCGAAGAGATATCATTACACACTCTTATATTTTATAATCGTTGAAGTTCACAAAAAACACTTTTACTTTCCTTCTTTCTTCTTCCAGTTTTCTAAAGTTCTCAGTTGTTCCAGCCCGGGGTCTATACCAAAAACGTCAATCAATCCCACAATCAGTCTTTCCTTGCTTCTTTCTTTATTCTGGTTCAGCTTTCACTTTCTAAGATTCTTACTTTGTTTCAATATTTCTTTAACATTTTTTTCAACACAAGTTCATACAGAAACAGGATGCTTTCCCTTTTGTTTGAGTTCAAGTTTTTGTCAGAAGATGGCACTCTCCGTTATACAAAGTCCTTACCTTTTCCCCCTATTTTTTTATTTAGGGTTTTTCGAACCTCAATATTCCAGCACAATCCAGCCTCCAATTCGTAAATTTTATTATTATTATTTTTTTGACAATTTTAAGTCCAGCTTTATTTTATGTCTGTTTATTGCTGAAATATTTTAGTCCAATTTAATTAAGTCTTTAGTTCCGGCTTCTTCCTTTCCCGGTTTGAAGCCCCGCTTAGCTGTCAAAATTATTTTCTTATTTTTTTTTCCTGTCCCTTTGTATTTCCGCCGCTTACTTTTCTTTTCTTAAAAGTTCAATGTTACCTTAATCCCGGGGTACTTTTTGTTTAGTTGTTTCACCCAATTGTCCCGGTTCAGATGTTATCCACCTCTTTCTTCCCTCCTGCACAAATCTTAGTCCAGCTGAGTCCTCCTCTTCGGGGTGGCCATTTTGGACCACCGCTTAAGTCGTCTTTGTGGGGAAAAAGACCAAGCCCAGGAGCGGAGATGCGGCTCCCCTCAACCTGGCTTGCGGCTTCCCCTTACTCCACCGCCCCTCCAAGGCAGCTTCAGCCCCTAATCGCAATGATTGGGGCTCTCCGACGAAAGAGCACGGACCATAGCTGCGGACAGTCGCGATCTACTGTCTATCAGCGAGGAGGGCTCAACCCGGAAGTCCCTGAATAATAGGAATTTTAGAGGAAGAGAATGCAAATTAAGAATGGCTAGTGGAAAATACACATGTTTCAGTTTTGCTTATTTACCTTTAATCACATTAGAGGTTGGGATTAAAGGAAATTAAGATTTCATGGAACATAGCTTTGAAAACAGACTTACAGAAAAAGGTGAGTCAATATATATTCACATAATACATTAGCCAAACATATTTTAATCAAGCCAATGTTTTGGTTTTATTTTTGAAAACCCACAATACAACTAGAATTTGTTAAGTAAATCAGAATCAGTAATGGGACAGTATATTTTGTGAATATAGCAAGAGGTATTGGGAAGAATTAATCCCAAGTACATTAGCATTAATGCTGATGGGTAAGAATCGTGCAAGAAAGCAGAAAAGTTTCAAAAGCTTAGGACTGATGTATTAAGATTGGAGAAACAAATGTTCCTTTTTCATTTGATGTGTTATCGATGAAAAAGTGGGCTGTTTGTGGGTGCGTTGGATAAATTTTTGGTTTTTTTTTCAAGGGGAATAAATAATTTATTGAGTGAATGATTTCCTCATTCTGCCTTTATTTAACTCTTTTAAAAAATAGAGCACACAGTTCTTGTACAGAGGAATTCAGTTTTATGTGCATTAGAATTTTGTAAAACAATTCAGACTTTAAAAAGTGACCCATGGTCATAGGGTAAGTTACGGTTCTGGAAAAATCTATAGCCCATACCCCATTAGTCATGTGGGCTAGAATACCGGTCGTCTCCAACCTACCTTAAAGGAATCCCCATTATTTTCAGTACAACATATCGCAAAAAAGCATATATGATTTCTTCTTCTTTTTTTTAATTTAAGTAACTTATGATGGATTATGTAAGCAAAGAACTGGTGGAATAAATCAATATCTGAAAGTTTTTATATTCTCCAACTTGTATTCCATTTATTGTTTGTTCAATTTATATTTCTGCTGACAGTTGTGCTTTGATTGCCTCTAGAAACTAACAAATCATATTTGTTAGTTTCATTTGAATGTCACATGTGTTATCAAGAATCACTAAGAAATTTCATGACAGTTATTGATGGATCCTGGGTACCTGCAGCAGATAGATGAAATCCATCTTATCTGAAATACTGTTCAAATGGGCAGGATTTGGAGATAACAGTGTCAGATGGAAATCTAGTACTGATTGAAAAGCATGATTGTTACTAAAGCTTTTAGTTGATAAGGATTTTTTAAAGAACAAAATAAAGAGAATCTTACTACAAAAAAGAACTGAAAGCATAGAAATGAGTAATATCAAAATAAAGGTTGTTTCCAGAATTGTAAGCTAGAAATAAACAAGTATTTGTTTGGCCCATAATATCATTAGAAGTCTTTCATCCTGTAATGTTTCTAAATATGCTACTACTTACTTTATTCCTTCTTTTTAGCCTTTTAAGTGCATCTAACTAAGGAAGAGGTAAACAAAACAGACAAATGCATAGCTAATAGGCTTTATAGGTTTGGTTATTTATATTAGCTCTATGACTTTCATAGTTTTGTTAAATATATTTACTTTCATACAAGTTAATGTAAAGAACTTAAGAATGCTTATTACATTTTATTGGTTTTTTGTTTTTTAACTTAGGTCACTGGCTGTAACAATATCTCTCTCTTTAATATGTTATTACGTTGTTTGAAAAGATAGTTTAAATTCAATATATGTCATGATCTATATTATTCCAGTTAGGTTAAATATGAGGAATACTTTGTGACCATGCCTACATTCAGTTTTTATGACTGATGAACCTCAATAGCCTAGCACCAAAACTTGATGCTTTCTGGTTTAGGCTATAAAGGAAAATATTGCATAATCTTACTCATTGCACTTTCTACTTTCAGACATGCCGGTACCTCTTGACTGTTCAGGTGCTGTGTCTCAGTTGAGCCATACTCCTTTGCCAGTGCCTGCCTACTTCAAGGAAGCAGAATGCAGTTTTTCCATCAAAAAGACCCGCCAACCACTGAGCTATACCCTTCCTCCACGGCCACGCCACAAGAACACATTAACTGTGAGTCGAATTTTCTCTGATCGCCGTCTGCAATCTTGGACAAAGCTTCAGCCACGTAGTGTTTCCTTCCATGGCTTGCACAAGCAGAAATTGCCTCTACATAATCATCTGTATGATGCTTCTAAAAGAGAGTTGTTTTTCAGGCAATGTTTTCAGAAACTCAGCTATTTGGGAGGAGGATCTTTTGGAGAAGTATATAAGGTAAGGAATAATAAAGTAATTATTAGTGGCTGAAAATAAGATTACATAAATTAATGGAAATATATTAATGGATTGTAGTTGGGACAGCTACATGGAAATTCTACATTCTGCAGGCCTACGTAGTGTCTGGAAGAAAACTATTGGGATCATATTCTACTTGCAAACCTTTTTGAAGCATGTGGCAGACAAAGAAACAAAATGAACTTTTGTTTAGGCAGCAGATAATTAACCTATAAGTGTAATTTGTGTAATAGTTCGTTTGAAAGTACTTGCAGAAATTTTTGCATTTCAGATGATGGTATGTTAAATATTTGTGATTTAATTTTGGCTGGCTTAGCAATTAGACCAAATGGAAGATTTGCTGTCTAACTACATAATATAAAGATTACTCCCTGTCAGAGAAACTTAATGTTCTTGGCACAAAATTGTACCACTCCTCACTTGGTTGTTGGGATTATCAGGTAGGGTTTGTAATTTAAAGCATTTCTGTGGATTGGCCAAGTTCCTCACTCTTCTCTTATAGGTACGGTCTCATGAAGATGGTCAGTTGTATGCAGTGAAGCGTTCTGTGGAGCCTTTCCGGAGTGAGGGTGACAGGCAGCGCAAACTGGCTGAGGTGCGCAAGCATGAGCATGTGGGGCACCATCCCAACTGTGTGAGCTTTATACAGGCTTGGGAGGAGCGTGGTCAGCTGTACATCCAGACAGAGTTATGCCCGGGCACCCTGTTGCAGTACTGTGAGGAATATGGCCCTCTGTCTGAATGGCAAGTTCAGACCTTTCTTTGGGATATGCTTCAAGGACTGCGCCATTTACATGATCGTAATCTTCTACACATGGATATCAAGCCAGCTAACATCTTTGTATCATCAACCAATATCTGCAAGCTGGGCGACTTTGGGCTAATGCTGGAGTTGGACTCTGGGGATCTGAGAGATGCTCAAGAAGGGGATCCACGCTACATGGCCCCAGAATTGCTCCGTGGAGAATATACCAAGGCTGCTGATGTCTTCAGGTGCGGGATGTGATGAGAAGATGGGAGCTAGATTTTCTGGTACTAGGAATGGCCACTCTTGCATAGTGTTTGCTCCTTTGCCTCAAATTTTGGTAACAATGGGTATTAAAAATCAGTGATATGGCTTAATAGTGCTGCCTACTTCAGTTACTTGATCTATGTCTTTCTGTCTTCTCAGTCTTGGCATAACTATCCTAGAAATTGCCTGTAATATGGAGCTCCCCAATGGAGGTGAAGGTTGGCAGCAACTTCGACAAGGTTATTTGCCTCCTGAATTCACTGCAGGTAAGCAGTGGCAAAGAGGACATCTGTGTGTAAAATCTACAGTGCAAGAATTCTGCTGGCAATCTTCTTAAGCAGGCAAACTGAACAGCAGAACAATCAAGTGAAGAAGCTGCTGAAATGAAAAATTCACTATGCCACACAATTAAAGATAGGTGACTGAATCTTCCTATCCATTTCAGGTCTCTCAGTTGAACTGCAGAAACTTCTAGTTGCCATGTTGGAACCTGATCATCTTCTCCGGCCCTCGGTGGAGATGTTACTTAATTCTAGTCTCATGCAGAAAACTCAGAAGCGACGAAAACTTGTGCTATTAGCACAATCTGGGATCCAGCAGTGTGTCTCCATGTACAAAGTAAGCATGAATTTAACTAGATATTGTTATGGTCCAAATTCTACAGCAACCTTTAACCACATACTCTTTGGTGACTGTTCATTTTTATGTATGTTTGCTTCAAAATTGGTTAAACAACATTTTAAAAATAAGTACTCCATAGGGCTGCCAGAGCACTCTTTTCCGTATAACTGTATGGTGACTTCTGTTCTGTACTTGTTACTTTAGTACTGCTACTAACCTGCTACTTTTACCTGTGATTGAAACTGAACTGGTTCTATTTCTCCTTGAATTCTTTGATTTCTTTGGCACATATTAGTAAATTCACTGATTTATATGAAATATTATTTAATACTAGAACCCTTTCCTATATTCAGTTTTAATGTCAAATTTAAGATATGCTACATTTCATGATTTTTTTTCTGCATAGTGTGTCTGCTGATCTCTTTCTCAGTGTTTGATCTGTTCCTTTTGCTTACTCCAGACTCTCCTCAGGTTCATGCAATGGCTCTGGAGAGCTGTGTGCAGTCCAACTCAGTGGTTGCTCTTTTGGCATCCAACTGTTCCAGCTACACCACCACATTCACCATATCTTCTTCCCCTGGAAAACAGCAGTGAGTGGGATGGAGAAAATAAGGGTGATGAAGAGAGCCTTGGTGAGGATGTGCTTGAGCCTTCAGAGATAAGTGAACGACATAATCACACTTGCCCTGTGAAGCTGCAGTCCTTGGATAAGTAAGTTAAAGAGAGGCTTTTCTACCTATCTCAAAATGTGGCAGAAGTAGAAAGTGAACATGAACAAGTGGCCTGCATCAGGATATATTATAAATAGTGGTAGACGAATCCTAGTGTTTAAGGTCAGTGAAGTGCTTGCCTAATTTGAAAAACAAATAAGGTCAAATCTCAAAAATCCATTGGAAAAAATCTTTTCTGATACTGGAATTGATGAATTAATAACATGAAGTAAATTCCATTCACTCATCTTTTTTAGAACTTCTTAATTCCCTAACGCTTCAACTGCATGCAGTAACCTTATCTTTGGTTTTAGCAATCTCTGAAACCCAAAATAGAGGACAGCAATTAGGCTTGTGAAAAGCATTTGAAGAAGCATTTTGTAAAGAGCCTTACCCAATTTATTGCCTGGAGCATAACTGACAAGGAAGAGCTTCAAATTGATAGCACCAAGTCTTTGAGAAACTGCCTTACTATTCCAAGTAGCAGTATCCTCCATTGTTTTAGTTGTCATAATGATTTTTCCATAACACCAACCCAAGCCTGAAGGCAACTTACGACATTAGTAAACTTACCCAATTCTGTTTTTCATATGAGAATATATAGCTCTTTTGATATTTTCTCTAATTATTAGGAAATACTTTTAGCTTATGAAATGCTGTCATCAATTATTGCTTAAGCATTAAAAAATCATTGAAAGTACTCATCCAGCTTTTCAACAAAATTTCATCTTTAATTGCTAAGGATAGCTAACTGTCCTATGGAAAAATAATTATCCCCTGATAATTCAAATTATTTCTGGCTAAAAATTCACCTTTTGGGGGAAATTACTTGCTTTTTTCTTGAAGGACAAAACAGCTGTTATACACCTAGAGCTTGAATGATGAATGAAAGGAAGAGGGAACAAATGACTAATATAGCTTACTTGTTCAAACGTGTTGTGCATCATTTATTATATGTGTTAGTCTGAACTCCCCACCCATTCTCCAACATTATCTTTGTCAGAATTCTGCTAAGCCTGGTGGTAAAAGCTCCTATTTTCTTCCAGACAGCCTGTTTCCCCCCTCCTTACCATATCCCCATGTGCAAGAAGCACCTCCACTCCGCGGCATCCCTCACCCCAACAGACTAGTTTCAGGAAAAGCAGGTGAGATTTATTGAAGCAATGACTATAAAAAATATTTGTTTTCATATATGTATAACCAAATATAATCTGGTTTCTTTTGATTTACAGGATTGTGTAAAAGTCCTATTATTTAAACCAAGACTTATTTTGTCTAAAACCAGTCAGTAAATGTCTGGAGACTTTTGCAGTCACCTGCAAACTGAAGATACAAAATAATAATAAGAATGCTTGATGACTTAGCCAGGCCTAATACTTCAGTTGCATGTTCAGCTCTTCAGTAAAAGATAAAAGTATGGTATTTTGAAGTTTGAGACTGGAGAGGCCAAATATTTTAGTTTCTTTCTTGCCAAGTTATTAGGTTTCCATAATTTCTTCTTTTTTTAACTTTTTTTTAATCATTCACAGGTCTTTTACACTCCAGGGAAGTCCCAACCTTAGTTGCATTAGTCTAAAGTCCTCATGCAGCAGCCCCACTTCATCAAATATGTTACCTGTGAATACATTGCAACATACACCAACACATGATGAAGATGAATGGGAATCTGTTTTACATCAATGCTCCACTTTTGAGCCAAAAAATTTGCTAAGCTTATTTGAGGATTCTCTGGCATCTGAGCAAAAATGTCAGAGCTGATGGGGAAATTATATTTATTTGCTGGTTCGCTTAGGCCCTTTTTTTGGAACAGGAAGAAGCTCTTGTCATTAGCATTATGCTAGAGGTCAATATGCTGAGCGGTACCAAATTTTGACTGAGTTCAGACTAGCAAAGGAAAGGCAAGTTTTCACAGATGCTTTACTGTGTATAGATTTTATCTATATATGAGGCTGTTTTTGAGATATTTTTTTGCTTTATAATTTAAGAATATTATTTTGCTGGCAATCAGTAGAAAGCAGATGACTCTGTTACTATTTAATAGAAAAGGCATCCTACTTTTATACAAATTTAAGGATTGAATACCTTCTGCATACATTTATAAGTTTTGTGTTTGTATCCCAAAGATTTTTTGTCATTTGTGGAATTGGACTACTCTTTCATTCTGGGGATTTACAAATGTGGTAGTTTAAGTCATGATAATAAAAGCATTCAGAATTTTCACTAACTGGTCTGTTTCCTTTTTAAAAAATATGACTATAAAGTAAAACTCCTTTACGGAAAAAAAAAAAAAGACTTAAAGGAGATGTTATTTAAAGCCAAGTGTAATAGATGATGAGGGAAGCTATTTGAGTTTCTTGTTTAATGGAAGAAATCTTGAAAATACAGACCTTTATAGAGAAGTGACTGTAAACTCTGCACAGTATTATTAGCTCCCCATATTTTGTCTCTTGGTTTCGGGATTTTCCAATCAGATTATATGAGATGCCTACTCTTACTGAGTAGAGAAAAAAGTGACTGGTTGATTAAAAATGTGCTTTCCTGGAAGCTTATTCATTTTACTTTAGTGAGCTCCTATTAGGATATAATTAGGATGCATGTATTCTTATTTTATAATATCCAACTGTAGACTCATGTAGGCTCCTACAAAAAAAATTACAATGTCAGCATGAAATTTACCACCAGTTTCCAATACCTGTCCCATTTTTGTGGTACCTATTCTGGCTCACAGAATAGTTTGGTTTTATGTATGCAATACCTCACAACCACAGCAGATGATTTTTCTGGTGCATTTTACCTTCTGCATATCTGCTAGTAGGAAAAATAGAAGAATGGCACTACTTTGATTTTATGTATGCAATACTTCACAACCAAAGCAGATTATTTTTCTGGCTGTATTTTCCCTTCTGCATATCTGCTAGTAGGAAAAATAGCAGCCAACCAAGGCACTACAGGAAGAAGAGAGGGACAATCTGGTTGCAGGCAGTATTTCTCATCTGTTGGCTGACTCTATATTATACTGTAACCCAAACTGAAGTTAAAAAGTCACTGAATAAATTACTTTTTTCTTTACTTCTTTTCCCTTAAATAGGCAATATATGTGAACTTTCAGATTGCCCTATGCTATTTAATCAGCAAAGGGGCAAAAAAGTACACTGATGCCATCATTCTGTTATTAGATGATTTCTGTCTGACATTAACTTGGTAAAAATGATAAGGTTACAGCATTGCTAGCTAAGCAGTCTAGTTTAGTTCTGCTATATAATTCTGACAAACCACCAGCAAGTACTGCTATATCCTGCTTTTTAGAGAGACAACAGAAAAGGTCAGCAGGAATGACCAGAAAAGAAGGAAAAGGACATGCCTAAATAGCATGAAATGGGCAATAAGCATCTTTTTGTTTACATCAGTACTGACAAGCTGATTTAACCTCTAATAATAAGTGACAAAGCATAATAGGTTTTATACTTTGTGGCTCCTATTGGGAAATCTCTATTTCTTTTACATAGACAAAATGAATGTGTCCATTTATTGGAATATACAGATGGAGTTTTCCAGTGCTGATTTTAAATTTCAGTAATAAGTTCCAGGATACAAAATTTAAAGTAAAAATACCTTAAATACCAGTCACAACTCTTTCAACTAATATGTTCAGGAGCTGATTTTGTGTCACTGTGTTATGTTAATCTATTACCTAATGAAGAGATCTTAGAAATTCCAAAACTAGCATCTCATTTTCTAAAATTTAAGTTGATCTAATAAAGTTCCTTCTACATTTTTTTCTTTTAGCCAATATAACTGTTTCATAACAGATTTAATTCTTATTCTCTTAGCCTAGATTGTAACAGGAATGAGCTGTTAAATTTTTGACCGGGCATTGAATTCCAGAGTCTGAAATTCCACTCAAATATATGTAGACACTTTTAAAATATAAAAATATGTAATTCTAGTTGAAAACCAAAAGTAAAATTTCTAAAACATCAAGCAAATACAGGGTACAAAGTCTTACTCTCTTTTCAGCTGAATACGATGAAATTTTTAGACTGTACTGATTTAACTGAAAATTAAATTTTCAATAAGCAGGTTATTAGCACTGAGCTGATCTATGTCTCGCTAAACATTTTTTGTAATTTTTATAAAACATCCAACTTTTTTTCAGCCTTTTAAAAAAAGCTCTGGATCTTAAGTATTTAAAATTCCCATCTCTCCCTCCCTCCCTCCCATAGGAAGTGCATTTTTTGATGTAATGCCTTGCTCTTTTATTTTAAAGATATGTGATACTTCAACTTTAGAAGCTGTGAACATCAGCAATGTCCATCTACCCTGAGATAACAAGAGACAAGACTTGATTAGCAGCAGATTAAACCCTCTCCCAAAATAACTGTATGACACAAAATTCACATTCTAACATGGAAGGTTTAGGTCAATGCTTCCCTTTTCATAACATAGATCTACTTGCAACCTAGAACAAAGAATTTAACCTTCATTCTATTCCTTCAAGATCTCATTTGACTTACTTTTCAGCTTAAGTTACATCAGACACTTTCATGTTTTATCCTAGTTACCTTTTCGAAAGACGATACATCCAAACTGACATATTGTATAGATTAATATAAGGTGTTTTTTTTTCTGATTCTTTTAAAAATCAAAATTGGTCTCTATATCTATAGTTGTTTTTCAGTCTGGCTGGTTTTAACAAGGTGGATTTACAGGTGCTGCAGGAGACAATTTTGATCTTTAAAGGAATCAGAAATGTATTTATTTTAGTTGATATGCTGAGTCACAATATCATCCACCCTCTTCCGTTTCCAAATTTCTTTCCTTGGAGAAAGGAGTTTTCATTGCCACTTATATTCTTAGAAAGATACAAGTAGATGTTTTTTCTTATTTGACCATAAATTAAACTAAAATCCAAGTAGGTTGGCTTACTATACATTGAAAACTAGTTTACAGTAATGGTCACATAAAATACTTTAACCATTTTCTTAAATATTCTGTGCCTCGCTCACTAAAACAATAAGAAGTAACTTGTGCTGCATAGAAAATAGAGTATTCCCCATTTCAAGGAGAACCCCTACACATAGCTTTTTAAAAGCCAAATTACAGTGATCTACATAAAATGAAAAATATGAAGGGCTACCAAATAGTGAATGAGTTGCTTGATTTAGGTGTATTTTGAGGCTAAACAAAAAAAAATGATTTTAAGATTGCCATAAAACACTAAAACAAATTCCACTTGAAAATCCCTTTTACATTGAAAGTAGCATTATGCACAATTATTTGAGTGTTCAGATGTAGAAGATTATCAGGGCCTATAAGATCTCACATACTTTACCTCTATTTAGACAATAGTCTTACATGCATCAGGATCTAGTATAGTTCAGCAGACTAAGGACTATGAGCCAAATTTAAGCACCTAAAAGAAATGCTAACTCTCCCAGTTCCTAATTTTAAGCCAAAAGACTTCAAAGGGATTGTAAAATGTTTGCAAGAATGCTGTTTTGATCCTCAACCTGCCACTTTTGATTAGGTTCTCAAAAATTGCCCTTTCCCCCCAAAATTATGACCATGGACCAGTAGTTAAAAACTTAATTCTTCAGAGGAAGAATCAATCTCAGGATTCTATTTGTATCAAAAACAGATCAAATTGAAAAGCAAAATCCTCAGAATGGATCAATTCAAGAAACCACTGAAAGAAGGGAAGCAAAATGTAGAAGCTGTAGTTAATGTCACGACAATAACAAAGGGAAAGATAGCAGTGCTTGCCTATTGATTACTGCAATTGCAGCAGCCATATCAATGTAGTAGAAAGTTCTTCCAAATTCATACAAAACTATAAAGCTTTGAAAAGCATTGCTCTGGTCAGGGTAAAATTGGAATGTGGTAGCAGAAAAAAGAATTCCAATCTGACCATAAACATTGTACACTGCCAAGAGAGAGACAGGAAACTGAGGTATGCTGCAAAAGAGTCATGGCCCTAAAGTTGATGACATTACCCCAAAATTGAAATCAGGACTCTTCCAACTTCAAATCCAAATCCAGTTTCAAGACCCCTGGTTATCCTTCTGGCAGATAAAGAAAAACCAAATTATGCAGCAGAGTTTAATATTCTGGTCTCTGACAAGCCCTTTTAAAAATCAGAAAGTATTGCATGGTGTCTCAAAGACACTGGATAAAAAGTATTTAAGTAACTGCCTCTAAAAAGCAGAGAAGTTGCACGCAGCTCCAACATCATCTACTAAGGACACCTCTCTTTTCCCAGTGCCCATTTCATTTTCAATGCAAATTAAAAAAGAAGCAACTAATCTTGTTCTTACTATCATCAAAGCTACCTCCAGAACAGCTCTGATGACAAAAAGTCCTACAGCAAACAAAAGAGTTGGGGATGGGATGGGAATTTTCACTAGTGGATTATTTCTCTGATTCTATCTTACTAGTGATAAAGATTGTTTTTAACCAAATTATGTTTGCCTGTTGTAATTTGGAACTGCACAATGATCTAAGAACTTCAAGTAGTGGAAATTCATTACTTTACACTGAGAAGTATATAAATCCTAGACAAGCTGATCCATGAATAATCAACCAACAGGAAACTACTGTATTAACCCCACAGGGAAAAAATGCAGCCTCTTTTAAATAAATCACATCCAGAAGATGTCCTTTCTTATGTACTTCAACCCTTGTAGAAGACCTTGAACTATGAGATTAGTGGCTCACACCTTATACATAACCCACTTCTCGGTCAGCAGATTTTCTGTGGAAGGGGTGAATCCAAACATGATGTGGTCATTCCTTTGGACAGGCATAGTTGGCAATCCAATGAAGATCAGCCACTACTCCCCAGTGAAGATAGAGTATACTGACCACCACCAGCACGTGCATAATCTGATGGCTGTTGAACCAATAGTCAAAACTGCCTGGCTTCCAGCGCTCAGGCACTCGTGAGATGTTGATGACGCCCCCAAGAAAGGCCAGACCGTCCATAATGAGGTATGAACGCAGAGAGGTGGGATGGCCGGTGCCTAATCCCACCCACCGCAAATAGAAGAAGAAGAAGCGGAACAGAGCCTGCCAGGCAAAGGCTCGTAAGCGCCGGACACTGGAACGAGCAGTCACTGCACAAAATATACCATAGCTTGACAAGCCTGTGTAGCCCAACAGGGCAATAGAACGAACAAGTGGGGAGCAGGCCAGCGTGCAGTAGATGATTGGTAGAGCACCTGTGTGGAAAGAGACAGTCAGTCCACCAAGAAATTAAGGATAAAAACAACGGCAATCAGCTTACATGTCCAGGCACTACAGGTAGTCTCCAACCACAATGGAGCCTGGAATTTTGTAAGTCATTGTGGCCTAAATCAAGGCATGTGATCAGATTCAATTTTACAATCTTTTTATAGCAATTATAAAGCAAGTCAATATAGAAGTTAAGTGAATCACTTGGTTGAACCACATGATCATTAAACAAATCCAGCATACGCAGTGGGCATTGTTTGCTGTTTTCTGCTGGAAAATGGCAAAAAAAGTTGCAAATCGTGATCACATGACTGCGGGATATTGCAACCAGTCACAAATGCTTGGTTGCCAAGAGGCTAAAATGCGATCATATGACCTCAGAAGAATGCGTGCAGGAGTCATAAATTTGATAATGGGTCATAACTTTTTTTTGAAGTCTATTGTAAACAGTTGTGAAGCAAGGACTACATGTAACACTTGAAATATTTCAGCTGTCCTTCAGATTCTCTCAGAACAAACAGTCTTGTATTTACAACAATAGAAAGTCCCCTTTTCCCCAAATAATCTTTACAATGCAAGAATCATTCACAGACAATGTTTTTCATTGTTTTAAATGCAATTTCTTTTGTCAGCATTAGTATTTCTTTTCCAAACATAACCAAAACTGCTCAATTTTACACCCTCTTACATTTTCTTCATTCTGAGCTTTTACCCAAGATGGCTTCTGCCATCACATAAAGATTGGCTCTTCAGTACTCAAAGTACCAAAACACAATTTGGCTCATATAACCTCTATGCAACTTGCTCCCAGCTCAAAAAATATCGTTTTCACACCTGCTGTGTTCTCAGCACGGATTGCAACTTTGTCCCTTTTTTGCTGCTCCAATCCAGTAAGCCATCCATGGATAACAAGGGAGCACTTTAACTCACCCAAAGTGTTGACCATGCAAACCCCACACATATCCAGGGTGAGCAAGGTATGGTAAACAGCAGGGCCTCCCTCATGATTCATGAAGAGATGGTAAAGCACGCTGCCCAGTTGTGGAAAAATGCAAGCCAAATAGTGCACGACTCCTAGCCATGATTCTGAAAGTCGAGCCCATGGAATGGTCAGCGGCAGCACGAAGAGAAACCCCAGCAGAGGGATACCTGAAAGAAGATGAAAGAAAACTGAGAGAGGATCCCTGCCTCTTTTTGCAATCCTGTCAGCACTTCCTGCATCTTATTCCATCCATAATGTGTTTTTGGCCTAAGTAGCATCTTTTGTTCATCAGCTGTCACAAAGCAACGATGAAAGAAATTTCATAAACCTAGAAATTGCACCAAAGCATTTTTGTATAGGGACACTCAACCTATTTTTAAGAGATAATTTTTGCTTTAGTAGAGTTTTCTATTCCTTCCACAGCTTGGTGGCTTCCTAATGTATTGGGATTACATGCAGGTTGGGAATTCTGAGAGTTGAAATTCCAACATATTTGAAAAATACCAGACTGGAGGAAGCTGGTTTATTGGTTTCTTGTTTACTTCATGTGAAGAAGCTTTCAGCAACACTAAAAAAAAAGAGGGTGGGGGATGAAAGAAGTGGCATCCGTGTCCCAGTCGTTTTTGTGAATGATATACTGGAGATTTCTCAGAAGAAAGCACAAATACGAAGAGATCCACTTGCAGATCTCCAAGTTTGTGATCTACTTAATCTACACTAAAAACTGCTCTTAGGTTCTCTGAGCAGAGAGGTATAGATGCAACCATTATATCTCAGTGTTTCTCAACATCGGCAAATTTAAGATGCGTGGACTTCAACTCCCAGAATCCCCCAGCCAGATTTGCAGTTTAAACTTGCTGATGTTGAGAAACACTGTCATAGCTCTTTGGGCAGGGGTGTGATTCAATCGCTGTGACAACCAGTTCAGTGAGCTTTGCACGCACACAGAGGGTTTGCTACTGACCTTATCCTGCAATCTCTCTGTGTTAAACAGCTGATGTGCAGCAATCCACTGTGCCGCGCAAAGCAGTTGAGCTTAAACCAGGAAATAAAGGTCAGAACAGAGCAAGGGGGGAGCAACAGCTGATCATTGGAATGAACCAGTTAGCTCACAGATGATCCTCAGAGCTACCAGTTCGACTGAACCGGGCCGAACCTGTGGAATCCCACCCCTGCCTGGGGTTTTACATGATTTCCAAACCTCCTTTTGGGAAGAGGGGACACCATAAATTGTCTACTTATGACAATTGAGCCTAACATTTCTGTTACTAACCAAAACAGTTAAGTGAGTTGTGGTTCATTTTACAACCTTTCTTGCCACTGTTGTTAAGTTAGTAATAGTGGTTAAACTGAATCTGGTTCCCCAGTGAAGAAAGTCAGAAAGTCACAAAAAGTGAACACATGACCCCAGGGTACTGCAACGGTCATAAATAAATGCCAGTTGCCAAGTGTCTGAATTTTGATCATGTGACCACAGGGATGTTGCAAGGATGGTAAGTGAAAAACAATCATAAGTCACCTTTTTTCAGTGCCACTGTAATTTTGAATGGTTACCAAACAAATGGCTGTAAGTTGAGGATTTACTCTGTGCATTAGCTATCCAGCTCTCCAGGTTCTGGCATTTATTGGTTGCAGAGAAAGATCTCTAGAGGTGCTATCAGAATGGCATATGCAGTCTACTTTTCTTTAAACTCTCAAAGCAGAGAGATACAGGCGTTACATTACTTCATGTCCCTCTGTTCAGAATTTTACACAACCTGCCCATTCTGAAACCACTTCCCCATATTCCTTCCTGCAATCAACAAGTGCTGGGACCTGAATAGCTGCTGAAGTTAATGCACTGCACTGACTTGCACTAAGGTGCAAATGTCCACGAGTTAAATTGTTGGTAGAGGCTTTGAACCCTACAGAATAGCATCTTCCTATCTCAATAAGGACAGATCTGTTCATATAGGGCTTTTTGCTGTCCAGTGTAACTAGTAAAACGTGGCATTTTTTGGTGTTTTTTTTTTTTCCTTCAAAGAAAAACACTCACAAATATAAGGAATCTTCACACTTGTTTGATACCAACTCATCACTCTCAAGGATATCATATGTTGTAATCTGTCATCCAGCCCTGATGATTCCTAAAATTTATTCTGAGGGAAAAAAATATGGTATGTTCCTATTACTATGATCTGGAGTAGATTTCCTTTCCACTCCAAATCCAATGAATTTAATCCATTTCTGATTTGCACATCCTGCTGTCTAAGCTTGACCTTATCCTCCCTTTTCTCATCTCCTGTTTCCCCAGCGGTTGAAGCTTTACACAAACAGATTAGGTCTCCTTGAGCCCAATTACTATGTTAATTGAGGCTGCCTGAAGCCAGATCTCAATTAGGAAGATGATAAACACCTCTCCCCCCATCTTGAAGTTCATTAAGGGCCAGCCATTCTACCTGTGTCAGGCCCAAGAGAAGATTCTACAAGTGATGGTGTCAACAAGTAAAACTCAGGAGGCCTGCCACTAGACTAGAGGTAGTGTCACAAATTGAGGCATCATGCCTCACATGCAGAAAGCTTGTGGCCAAACACGTTTTGTTAACAGGATTTCTGTGACTTTAACAACACTATAAAAACTGTTAACTGATAAATCATTCCTCCCCTTCCAAATTATTCAAACCCCTGTAAAGAGAGAGAAAGGAAGGGAGAGGAGGAGGGAGGAGCGAGAGAGAGAGAGAGAGAGACTTCTTTAAGTTTTGTCAGACATATATCAACAGCACTGGGCAGTAGTCAGGAGATAAAAATACAAAAAACGGTGGGAATTGATTTATTTAACTTAATGCTGCCCATCTCGCTATAAGCAACGCTAGGCAATTTATAGTCACTCAATTAAAAGGCAGTATAAAAAATTCAAAAGAATAAATGATCTTAAATTTAATTTTAAAATTCAGTTAAATTAAAATTGATAGAGGCAGGGAGCAAAGGGGAGAGTAATATTTAGGAAGAAAACCTTGAGTCTCTTAAAAAATCCCAAGAGTGCTACTTCCATCATGAAAGGCTCAGCAAGAACAAACATTCTTGATAGAGCAGGTTACTTTATCTTGATTACACAAAGAGAAAACTCCACTTTTTAATCTGGCCAAAGCTCCATCCAGAAAAGGACAGGCAAAGTTTTATTCCAAGCATTCCTCAACATTGCCTAAACCAGTGGTTCTCAGCCTGTGGTCCACAGAACCCTGGAGGGCTGCAATGTCATCAGAGGGGTTTGAAGAAATGTTATGATTTAAATCTTGGGCCTGTGGTGAAGAAAAGATTGAGAACCACTGGCCTAAGCTAACAATTCCCCAACCCGTGGCTCTCCTACAACCCCCATAATCAGCACATCTCTGTGACAATCACAACTACAGGCAACTATATCTTCTAGGTTAAGGAAATTTGACATAACTTTTCCTGCCTGACGTAAATACTGGAATTTGGATATTTTACATCTAAAGCATGTACAGGTAGTCCTCAACTTACAACAATTTATTTAGTGATCATTCAAAGTTATAACGGCACCAAAAAAAAGTTGACTTATGGCCATTTTCCACACTTACGACCATAGCAGTATCCCCATGGTCACATGGTCAAAATTTAGTCACTTGGCAAATGGCTCATATTTATGACAGTTGCAGTGTCCTAGGATCATGTGATCCATTTTTACAACCTTCTGACAAGCAAAGTCAATGGGAAAGTCACATTTACTTCACAATCACATTGCTAACTTAGCCACAGTAATTCACTTAACAACTCTGTTAAAGGAAGGTCATAAAATGGGGCAAAACTTATTTAATAAATGTTTCACTTAGCAACAGAAATGTTTGCCTCAATTGTAGACTACCTGTACCTTCCTTCCAAACTATGGGTTCCACTGCCTTTAAGAATGTTCCCACTGATAGGGAGGATTATGGGCTTGGAATCTAAAACTTTGTGTATAAGGATCAAATAAATAATGATGATCATATAACCAAGCCACTGAAGAAAATACCAGGTATTTTAATGAAGAGATGCCTAAGTGTTTTTTCACCTTAGTTCTCACTGGTCCCTAGAAACTCCCTCGGATGGGATGACAGCCTCAAGGACAATAGGGATGGTGTGTCAGCAGATAAATTGCAACTACATTTTGCTGACAGCAGAAATTTGGTACCAAGCTCTAACTGTACAGTAGCAAATGCCTCCAAAATGCAGCCAAACCAATTAAACAAGCTAAGCAGCAACTTTGTTCCTGGAGGAGGTTGTTTTTACTTTAGAAGAAAATATATCGAGTTGCTGTTATTTTTCTCACATCCCTACCCTCAAACCACTGAGGAACTTGATTTCTAACCTAGAGAAGAAAGCTATCAACACCTGAATTGAAGCATCCAAAAAGATGCTAAGAAACTTGAAAGCAGCTGAAAATAGCTTTTAGAAATTGGGTGGGGAAATTAGGTTTAGAAATTGGGTGGGTCTGTGCAGGATAATAGTTGAAATTGTATGTGAATATCTTAACACCATAGATTTAGGCTGAGGATGCAAAATTCAGTGCACTTAAATGGGAAGGATCTAGCTCTTTGCTGTAGTCTTAAATTTCAGTTCTGTACCAGATGTGGGAGAGGCAAGGATCAAATCTACAGTTAACCATAAAACACAGTGATGGCCTTGGGAAGTCATCGTGTATTAGGCTTTCCTGCAAGATCTCTTTCTTGAGGGGCACAAGGTATAAATAAATCTAACAACTTGAAGAACTGTACAGAATGTTAGAGGCTAGGAAGCAAGTGGCCTTCAACACCATTCAATCTCCAGGCTCAAGAAAAGGAAGCTAACTGGAGTTTTCCAATTGTATCTTATCTTTCAATTCAGTGCCTCTCTTGACATTTCTCTTTCTTACTGCACACATCCTGACTTTGCTTGCTTTTCTCAAGGTTGCGTCACAGATGGGACTTTGGATTCAGAGGCATCATGGCAATATAATACTAATCAATAATAATGATACTCCCCAAGCCATACAGTTTTGGGCAAGGGAAAATATGCTGCACCATGCTATACCATTTGAGATTACCTGGAAGAGGGATGGGGAGGATTCCCCTGCTTTCCACCCACCATCACCCTCTCTCATGAATCAATACACCTTCCCTTTGCTCTTTACACCAAATCTTTTCCTGACAAGAAGACAAACCTCACTTGTTTCTATGGGTTGTCATTTACATATGTAACACATACAGCACAGAGGACCATGCTTGCTGAGATAGATGAGGCATACATAAGTCACTTAAAAAACTCTTCTGCGGCTAAACAGAAAGCTAACCACTCTCATGAGCACTAGAATAGAGTTAAACTTCCATCTTTCCTCTAGTGAACTTGTAAGCAAAATTAGATTTCCCAAAGGTAAGGGAAAACATTGTGGCTGTGCCACAATATAGTTTAGAATGGAGGCTGAGCAACTCAGGTCTATGTGTAGGATACACAGGACTCTGTTACGAGCTGATGATGATTAGATTCTCACTGAAGGAGCTGCAGAAAGAAGAGTCAATAATGAAAGCAACAATAAATGGGCTGTGTGTGAGTGTAAATGCACATGTACATATACAGTACCTATATAAACACGTGCAAAAGGCATTATGCAAGGCCAACAATTTTGTGCTTAAACACCCAAAATATCTTTGCAAGAGTTCATATAGGCTTCTCCTTGCACCTGGACGGCCAGCTGCTAAAGTGTAAACCACTCAGTTCAGAAACTACTATTTCAGCGTATCTATGGGATAGGATGTATCTTCCTTCCCACGGGACCTGTGACATGGGTCCTCTGGCTGGAAAGAAGCAGGAGGGAGGAAGAGAGAAAAGAACTGAGCCTATAATAGGATCACCATTAGCTATTTGGAAAGAAAGAGATAGGAAGATAAATAGAAGGTGGATAATTGTTTCATATCTGTGGAATATTTAAAGATGAGCTCAGGAAAAGAGTGCAGGCTTAGTGTTAAACCTTCCATGTGGCAGGACAAAGTTAAGAGTAATTATGGTTTCAAAGTCAGAAAGAATTGAAAATAATTGTCATAATTTGGGGTTCTCAAAAGATTTAGAGTCTTGATAATGTAATCTGATGAGCTGTTTCTGCAAGCTGAAAGGGGTGGGGGTAAGAAAAAAGGATTCTCTGTCCCCAATTTAATTTTTTTTTTTAAAAGGATATTGCACAAAATCTACACTGAATAAATATATCGATGGTTTTAGCTAACCCCAGACTGGTGTCCTCCAAAACCACAATTCTCTTAATTTGTAAGGGAATTCCAATGCAACAGATCTGGAGCACCCTAAACATCTTATTATGAACCAAGATCTCTACACTGGGCTCCAAATAGAAATGGATGTCTTCTCCCTCCACTCTCTTTTTTCAAGCAGCTCCTGCCAACTCTGAAGACCCACTGTCCCAGGCAAATTGCAGAATTTTGGTTACACGGAATAAGATAATTTAGAGTCTGCTTTTTGCAGTCTCCTATTTCTGGTAGCCAGTGAGTAACTTTTCGTGAGAAGGCCTTCTCTGTGACAGCAACACAATTATGAAACTCCATTTGTAAGCATATTTGCCTGGCACAATCACCTTTCAGATATCAGGCGCAGTTTATCCTGTTCTCTTCAGCCTTAAACAGCCATTAATATTGATCTTTTTTTTTTTTAGCTACTGTTGACCCATTTACTGTATTTGTTCTTAGAATGTATTATTTAATTTTCTAGGCTTAGTGAATCCATCTTTTTCAATCGGGGTATTTTTCAAATGTTTGTGAGCCATCAAAAAGCAGTTTTTTTGATAAAACTTCTAAATAATAATGAATTCAGGTTTTCCACTCCCACCTTCATAAAATCTTAGCTGAATCCCAAGCCATCTGCCTCAGTTCTCTATCTGTCAAAGGAGAGTCAAATTTTCTTCGCTCTGCAAAGAATTAAGAATTGCAGCAGACTGCAATGTATATGTTGGTTCTCTTACCCTATTTAGATAGAATCATCCAAGCCAATAGGAAGGAAGGATGAGTAGTACATACAATCTTCTTTTAGCCACGTGTAGCATTTAAGAGAGGGGGAAGTCCAGGTCAATTCCTCCTCCTACCTCATGGCCACACAATATCACTTAATTTCTCCAAGCGTGGACTCATCAGATCATGAGGCACATCCAGCCTCTGATCTCGGACTTCAAAAAACAGCATGAACTCATTAAAAAACTGACATGATTAGTATGATAGATCAGCACCAGCATGGCTGGTTCAGGAATTCTGGAAATTGAAGTCCACAAGTCATAAAGGGACCATAGTTCCCCACCTCTGAGATAGATGAAGGTTTACAGAATTAGATCCTGCAGCCACCTTGCTCTATAGAATCTTTACATCAATCTTTCCAAATTTGATGTCTCCAGATGTGTGCATTTCCATTTCCAGAATTCTTAACAATGGTATAGGCTGCCTTTCATGTCCCCAAGCCAACGCACTGCCTGTGGAGTTCTGGGACATAGCCCACTCATCCAAACAGAGCCCAAGATAAGCAATCGTCCTGTAGTTTGACCAGAGATTTTGCTGTTCCCGCCTAAAGAAGCAAAGGATTAATTTTGGGCATTTTAATGTGCAAAACATGATCTGGCATTTTGGGCTCTGGATTTTCTGGAAGAGCTACCTGTTAAGGTGGTTACTGGGGTATATTATATAACTAACTTCATAATATAGAAGTCACATCTGCCACACACACATACTCCCTGATCCTTACCTGTGCCACAGTCCTTTGTTTCACAAATCGTAGAACTTAAAACTTTTAGCAAAACAAGAAGAGTATCTATGCCTCTTTGCTGAAGAGTCTGCAGCATATGACACCTGTCATGGCTATCATACAGTATATGACCTGTAGAAATTAGAATGACCTTTAGACAAGAGTAAAGTGATACAGGAAGTGCTGTCTCTTTGCTGTAATCTGCTCAATGGGATTTTTGCAGATCAAATATGGTAATCAAATCCTGCCTTATCCTTCAGTATTGGGTAAAGAATATGGACTATTTAAACGATTTCTTCTCCAATTCAAAATCAGGCCTTTCTATATCTATAAACCACAATTCCTTCTCACCTCCCAGCAGGACTCCTCAATTCTACAAGAGATAAACACTAAGCTAGACTGAACTAGGAGAAAGCTCTCCTAGGACAGATTAAACTCCTATATATTGAGCTGCACAACAAGCCAATTAGGAAACTTGATAACTGGAACAAGAACGGTCCAGAGGTCATCTAGTCCAATTTGCTCCTTGGGTAGGATCTATAGTGCAGCATAGGAGGGGAAAAAACTAAATCAAAATAAACCACAATGATCTAAGAATAGCATGGCTTATTCCAACTGCCAGTGGCTTTATAAAGCATCAAACAGATGATATTCTTTAACCCCGAAATTACAGTTGTGCAGGGCACAGTGCTGGTCAAAATCAAGCAAAAGTCCCCCACATGCAAAGGCAGCGTAGCTGAGATAATCACTGAAGGACAAATAATAGATGAATAACATTTACATGTTCTACTTCTAAGCTTCTCAGGAGATTTGGGTTAGTCATCACTAGAAAAAGAAGGCTAGATCAGATCAACACTTAACCTGAATCCTGTTTTTACCGCACCCTTGTTTCTTCCTTTTGCATTCTTGGGCCACAACCCTAAGAAGTGACACTGCCAAACCAACTCCAAGCATCTGATACAGGCCATTTCCTGGAGATCTCCACCCTTGTAACGCTAAAATAATAGCATCCATAAGTCAATTTTCCTGGGAAGTGAGTATAGGCAAGCATGCAAACACAGATTCTTAGTTCCACTTGACTCAACAGCTGTCATGGCTCAGGGATCTATCTGAACCTTAGCTTTTTGCTGGAAGAACTAGATTTTCAAAAGATGTTGCTGCAATTAACTTCCAGTTACTGGATTTCTACCTTAGCATTGCCATTGCTCCTTCCTATCTCTCCTCCCCCCCACCCCCTTTAGGATCATCTTTTCTAACTTGAAACCATCCACTCGTGAGGGACTACAACTCCCAGAACTTTCAGGCTCCTGTTGGCCATGCTGGCTAAAATTCTAAAATTTAGGCCATTCCCCAAGCAATACGGAGATGCAAATTGTTTCTAAAGGATGGAATAAGCCAGATGAGAAGGCTGCACATCCACCCTTATCCAGCATGCCTGAGATATTCCCCCTTCCCAGAATCCTTTGCAATATACACAGATTCCTTAGCAGATGGGCTGGCATTACCTTGACAAAGAAACAATGTAGAAGGAAGTATCTCCATTTAGGAACATGGACTCTAATGCGCTAAGCCAGGACAGGTTTTTTTTCTTATTAGAGGGAAGAAAACTAAATGCCTGTCTTCTCTGTGGGACAGTGATTCATTAAAAAAACATGCAGCAACACCCTCAGGGCTCCATATCTCCAGAACAGTGTTTCTCAACCTTAGCTGCTTTAAGAGGGATGGACTTCAACTCCCAGAAGTCCCCGGTGTTGAAGTTCATCCCTCTTAAAGCAGGTAAGGTTGAGAAATACTGCTCCAGAGGACACTGCCCAGGGTGTTTTCTGAGAACTTCGGAAGTTGCTACCATTTATTGTTCAAAGTTATCTAGCCAGCAAATGCTTTCTGCTGTGTTTCTACTAATGCCATTCAACATGCTTAGGCAACTACAACTGCTCCTCTGTTCTTCTTCCTTGCCCTCATTTGACATCAATGGACTGAGAACAATGCTCTTTGTCATTATGATGCTCTTTTTGACCAGCTCAGGAACATCAAGGAAAAGCTTACTATTCAAGGAGGATGCTTTTAGACAATTGATATGCCATTTTTCCAAAAGACTGCAGGCTGACCAGCTTCCTACATTCTGGTTTGTTGAACATTTCTGATGACCAAGATATACTAGAAAAAGCACTTTGGGATTAGTGGGGAGGATAGCATGGACTCGAGTAAATTGAAATAGGTCCATTTAAATAAAGTGTACATAGGGAAGAAAGGAACACTTTGGAAGAGTTTCAGGGAGGATTCAGTCTCAACCCACAGATTCTTGCTTGGTGCAAAATAATATGCACCATCTATGCTATAGATATGATAGAAGGAGAGCTGGTTAGTCTAAGGTGGCCATAAAATCGGGAGCTTGGCAGAACACACATTTTAAAGTATGTATTGCAGCTCACAAATGTTTATGCCTCTTAGTATATTTTGTAAGGTGGAAAAGTTCCTATTACATTCTTGATTTCTTTGACACAAGTAGATGGGAAGCTTTTGCAATCCCAATCTTGTAAAACACCTAAGAGGAATTGAGGTGACCACAGAAGACAAACATCTCTTAATCCATGAAAAATAACTCTCAATTAATTCAACTAACGAATGAACCCATACTATCCTTACAAAGATGGAGAACCTCTAAGCCAACTTTTCCCAAAGTAGCATTGTCTAAATCAATGTATCTCAACCTCAGCAACTTTATGATGCATGGACTTGAAATCCCAGAATTGAAGTCCACCCACCTTAAATCTTCTGAAGTTGCGAAATACTGTTTTGCTCCAAGTGATCTGGTAGGGTGAGGAGGACAAAGGAACTACAGTTTCCGTGTTGAAAGGGAGCCAGAATGGGGAAAGCTATTTGCACAAGAAAACTGTTTAAGAAAGGAAACATTCTACTTCATTCTTTCCCCATAAGGAGCAACAATAAGCAGCAGCTTTGCACAACTTCCCTGAGCACCTTGGTTGGTTAGGCATAAGAGGTCAGGAAGGGCTGGCCTCATCGAATTACAAGAACAGTAGCAAAAGGAAATTTGAAAGATCCTAAGACAATTTGTTACAACCAGTCTTATTCCCTTTTCGCTCCTTTATTATTCCAAACTAATGCACTTGCCAGAGCAGAAACACAGCTCTTCTCATTTTCTCACAGGAAATAATGAAACAACAAAAAGGCATTTGTTTCCTGTATATCTTAACTTACTGGCTGCTGTTTAAAGAAGACTGCAGAAGTTCAGTTCTTGAAGGCACCTGTCTTAATTTGTTTATTTTATTTTATTCATTGATTAGATTTCTGTCTAACAAATATATCTAACTCTCTGCCTTTTCCCAATAAATTTAGGGTAGGTATGCAAACATCCAATGTTTCTCACTACAGACTAGGGGAAATAGATTGGGCTGAGAGAAAATGATTGATTTTAGGTGATCTGGAGAACGCTTATTTTTGAAGATGACTAGAACCCAATCTCACAATTCCAACAGCTTAAATACTGCCCTGTATAAATGTGGTATATTGAAAGTCTGCCTCTTTTCCATAACGGAAAGCAAAATCACATATACAGGATCCCCAAACAATTCCTAAAGGATGGTGGCTGCATCCATTAGGAATACAGGTATTATTTCTTTACATGCTCAAGTGAAAAGCTAGATTTTGAAATTGCACCGACATACTACAACTTTTGTAGTAAGAAGGGCCAAATATTTGAGGATAATATGAGAATACAACTAAAAATAGCTTACACAAATCTTTTAAGATACGGTACATTGATTTTAGTTTTTACAGAATTAGCTGTAGACTTTTCTACCTGCATGGTTTTCTTTCTAACATTAGAACCTTTTTAAAAATGAAAGAGTAAAACATACCATTCCATTCAGTGTTCTTTGGGCGCAGCAAACAAAATCTGAATATATGTTGCTTCCTTAAACAGTGAAGTCCTCTCTGGTGAATCATTCTGCATAAAGTGTGTGTGTGTGTGTTACATAAATTACATTAAAATATGTATAATTCATGTAGTTATGTAGTTACATACATTCAAACAGACACCCTCTTCCCAATTGGTTCATAAAATAAAGGCTTTATAGTACAATATATACTTTCAGGAACAGGTACCTGTGTTTCCTTGAACACAGCAAAGACTTCAGCACGAGAAAGCCCTAGGATAAATTATATGTTATAAACCATGTTTTTTCTTCAACAGTAAATTAATGCAATAGAACAACTAAAATATGAGCAACACTTCAAATATCACCACAGCCAATACTCACCACAGAGTTTTCATAAACATCAGGGATGTGGGGATGAAACTAGTTTACAAAGATGTTGTAAGAATTAATGAAACTTTTATCACAATATCCTTTGAATTCTCAAAGGAGAAAGAATGTTTTAGATACTTATGCCTATTTTTCTTCCAATCGACAGTCCAAAACAGATTTCCTTAATTTGTGATCTATCAACACAAATATATGTTCACAAAGATGCCTGCTTTTATGATTGCAACTTGGCAGCAAGTACAGGAAAGTGATACAAACTATCCTGCTAGAAGGGTAGAAACAGTCTCTACTCAAGTGAAGAACCAGAAGGAGAGTTCCGTATAGTAGATCTGCTTCATCAATTTGAAATAAATGAAATAAAACCTATTTCCATTTGCATTCTTTCCCTCTCCATGGATTTTAATTGCAGTATTTTTTGCTTACATCAGATTGCAAAGTAGTGCAGACTATTGAATATATGTCATGTTTTGCAAAGTCAGAATTTTTCATTGGCAGTCTTTATTTATTTATCTGACTTTCTGAGCATAGCCAGGCCAAGTTTGCTTCAATATCATCAACATGTCACAAAATTATTCACATAGCTATGTAGTATAGGGGGGAAATGATGAGGACTAGTCGCTTTCTTTGCTTCCTTGAATCTAAGGGAATTCTAAAGCAACCCATTTCTATTCACTTTTTGATAAATGGGCATACTGCAACCTCTAAATACTCCTTAAGTATAACTCCTGTCATTAATCAGAATTGTGGTTTAGCAAATTTAAATCCTCACAGGCTCATTCGTCAGGGATGCAAACTACAGAATTAAGTCCAGGACAGGATGCATACTAAAATGCCACAGACCAAGGGTCAAGAAGGCACAAGAGCCTATAATGAATCCACAAAAAGATGCCAAGGATTGAACCCAAGTTCTTAAGCATACAAGTACAAGCTTGGTCCCTCTCAGATGTTTGCTCACTGAAGTCCATGGAATCCAAACTAAGGCTCCCATAGCAAACTTGCTGGGAGAAGGCAAGGCACTGCTACAATCAAACCACTCTATGGCCACGCTTCCCTGCACAACTTTGCCGCAAGTCTGGCAAACTTGCATTCTTTGCCATTTTGTAGGAGTAATCCCTCACTAGTCAGCCAGGGGAAAGGGGGCATAATCCAAAGTTGAAAAAGTCTAGATAAAAATATCTGTATGCAAAGAAGAAGCAGGTACCTCAACTTCTGAAGGAGGGCTGTCTGGCAATTGGGGTTGTTTTGTGTCTGAAGATGCTGTGCAGGAAAGCTTCCAGCAGACTACTGATTCCATGGGTATTACTACTATACTGCACTGGGTTGCAGTATAGTGAGCTTCAATATTTCAATATTTAACTGGCCTGAACTATAGATTTAGGGCGGGAAAAAGCAAAAGGGGTTGGTTCCAAGTCTTTTACGGGTGGGATATCCAGGCCCTAGAAGAGTGAGATCGGGATACCGGCTCTGTGGGATGGCCAGCGTCCGGAAATCACTGCTGCCACTTATTTTCTCATCCTGTGAAATACAGGAGCCACGCAAGGACACGGGGCCGGCTAAAACTGCGGGACGGGCGGGGAAGCCTCCGGATGCCACACGCAACTCCCGAGTTCTCTGGATGGGCAGAAGCGCGGGTAGCGGCCAGGGCAATCGCGGGGAGGGCCTTGCAGGGAGGGAACGGAGATCGGAGGGCATCGGAGTCCGGAAGCGGAGAGGGTGAGAAGGTAGAGGAAGCACGCATGGGGTCGGAGGAGAATCTGCCGCATCTCACCGTGGGTATAGATGTTGCCCAGCTCGTTGTGCAAGTAGAAGAGGCTGCGGAGACAGCCGGACCCGGAGCTAGCCGGCCGGTAGCCCGTTAGCACGAAGCGGTTGAATTGCAAATGAGGGGGAGCTGGCCCAGTCCAGGAGCCGGGCTCCCCCAGGAAAGCCATGGCCGAGCTTCCCCCCAGGGTCAGCTATTACCCGGGTACTGCATCCTTCTAGCTCTGCTTCCTCCTGCTTCTGCCGTTGCTGATGGGGCCGCTGCAGGCGGGGACTCTTCTTTAGGTTTCCCCCCGCTCCTTTTCCTCTCTGCAGCCTGAGCTCACAATTCTGCCCCGCCCACCGATCTCATTAATATAATAGATGCCGGCTTCGCCCGCCGCCTTTGCCCGCGGTTCTCGCAGGCAACGCGCCCTGCCCTTCTGTATTTGCATCTTCTTATGCAAGCCGCGCCCACTGCCCCTCGTCTCGTTTGCATAATCCCTGCACCGCAGTTCGGTACGCACGGCTGTCCAAACCAGGATTCTCTGCGTTGCGTAATACTATAGGATGTAGAGATGCAAACCACACCTATTCTATTTTGAGAGCCTATCAACTGTCCGGGAGAAAACTATAGCGTTCTATTATTAGCATAACCGAAGGCCCTCCTCGCATCGGTGCCCGCTGTTAAGAAGCGTCAGCTTTTTGCTTAAGCATTGAGACACGCCCTCAGTCTCCTCCCAGGGAGGACTGTGATTGGGTAGAGCGGCGCGCGCGGAAGGTAGCCCGAAACAGGCAAAAGATGCCCCTCCGTAGGCAGAAGGGTGTGTAAGGTTAACGCCACATGATTCTAAATCCTAATTAATCGGAAACTACTGTACGGTAATCTGTTAAACCTAAGCGCCTCAACAGCTCTACGTCTTCTTGAAGGAGGACTATATTATAGAGTCTTAATAATAATCTGTTTTATATCATATTTCTATTACAATATTTATTTATTTATTTATTTATTTATTTATCTATCTGATTTGTCAATGGCTTACAAGATAATAGGTTTAAGTATAAGCGTGAGTAAGAATATACAGGAAATAAGTATGAATAAATGGGAGACAATAGGACAGGGACGGGAGGCACGATTGTGCACTTATGCACGGCCCTTACAAACCTCTTAGGAATGGGGCGAGGTCAATAGTGGTTAGTTTGAGGTTAAAGGAGTGGGGGTTAGAGGATGTAACAACAGAGTCAGAGCATTCCAGACATTGACCACTCTGTTGCTGAAGTCGTACTTTCTGCAATCGAGTTTGGAGCGGTTAATGTTGAGTCTGTGTATATATATACAGGTAGTCCTCGACTCAAAACCACATTTGGGCCAAAAATGTATGTCGTTAAGGGAGGCATTTGTTAAGTGAGCTTTGCCCCATTTTATGATCTTGTCACCATTGTTAAATGAATCATTGTAGTTGTTAAATTAGTAACACAATTGTTAAGTGAATTTGGTTTCTCCATTGACTTTGCTTGTCAGAAATTTGCAAAAGCTGATCATATGATCCCAGGACATGGCAACTATTATAAATATGAACCAGTTGCCAAGCATCCAAATTTTGATCATATGACCATGGGGATACTGCAATGGTCATTAAGTGCAAAAAACAAACAAACCCAGTCATAAGTCACTTTTTTCTGCACTATTGTAACATTGAACAGACATTAAATGAACTATGTCAAGGACTACCTCTACAATATTACAATATATGAGGTGCATTATTATTATTAAACCAGGATTCATGTCTTGGGTAGCGGGCGGGACTAGAAGGCCTCAAAGGTCCTTTCCAGCCCTATGATTCTATGACTACTCTTCTTGGTGTTTGGTGTTGTAAGATGTATTTAATTTTTAAATCATTCGTAGGACACTTTTTCTCCTGAAGATTATCCCCATTTTAAAACAATTCCACAAACAAGCCAATTCAGCACTAAAAAAAGCATGTGCAGGTTTCCATCATAAATAAAAGTCTGAGGGAACGGCTTTGAGTTTTGAAGCGTGCAGACTATTTTGGGATTGAGTGAATCCATAATATTTCTTCAATACGGGTTAATAGAACTTTCCCCCTTATTTAGGAGGGTTTTTTGTGCTTTTAAAAATGCCAAAGCATGTTACAGGCTTTTCAGCAAGACAGAATTGGTTTGATAAGGCTTTCTTCTCATTTGCTTTGTGATGAACACATAGGCCTGAAATTCCAAATACTAACCAGATCTGATCTTGCATAGACTATCAAGTTCAGAAAAGGTCAGGGTTCAATAATACTCCCAACAGCCCTGTATGGTAGTCTAATTCATCATTTCTCTCAAATTGCTGGCTGTTGATAGTGATTTATCTGAGATCAGAGTGGGTGTTTGGCAGAAATAGACTTTGAAGAAGAAATACCTAATCTAGGGGTGTCAAATTCGGTTTCATTGAGGGTTGCATCAGGGTTGGGTTTGACCAATGGGGGGCCGGGATGGGCATGACCAGTATGATGTCACTCGGGTCGGGGGGCGCTTGTGGTGGCCCAAGCGGTCTGCCAGCAAAAACGGGCTCCCAGCTGTGATGGCCTCCTGCAACCTTCTGCCAGTGAAAATGGATGTGGGGGAGGGCATTCATTTTTGCTGACAGAGACACTGCAGGCCGGTCCTTCACTGTTTCCAAGGTGTTTCCACTGTTTCCAGATCTAAGCACCCCACGGCCAGATCCAGGCCCCACGGCCTTGAATTTGATACCCCTGACCTAGTCTGTAAATCATTCTGCCATTGTGAAAGGAGAAAATTCAAGTAATACACTGTAGTAGTAGAAGATTCTCCTTATATAAAAGAAAGATATAAAATTGATACAGTTTGGAAGTGCACTCCTTCACTTATTTTTGATTGGTAATAGTTTATGAATCAAGGACTGGGTTGTTTTGACCATTCACCCATAAAATGCCGACATTTTCATAAGAAATCAACTATATTAGTTCTAGCCATGTGAAAAAGTTGTATTATTTTATTCTTTATTGTGTCAATTTTGAATCTTGCCCAATATACTCCAGCCATATCTAGGCCAATGTACAGAATCTGCTCAGTTGTATCTTAGTATCTAACCCAAATATACAAGTAATGGGGCTTGCATCACAATGTTGCAATATATATAATTTGTTCCCTATTTCACTCCCCATCCCCCATGGATGTTTATGTTCTAGATCAGGGGTCTCAAACTCAATTTACCTGGGGGCCGCTGGAGGCAGAGTCTGGGTGAGGCTGGGCCGCATAAGGGATTCCACAAAAAACGTTAAAAAAATATCTTCAAATGTCATCAACAGTTAATGATTTCTCCAATACATGAACTGTCCTGAACACATGAATGGAATATTGAATGAAGATCATGAACAGTTCCTCAGAACATGGCTTCTCCAGCTTACTCCTTGCTGCCAGAGACTTGACAACGCTTCCTCTCACATATCTGAGCCACATTTGGCTTGAGAGAGGAGGCACTTGAGACCCTCAGTATGGCTTGAAGATGATCATCAGTAAGTCTGGACCTGTACTTGGACTTATTAAAGTTCAGGGTGGAGAAGAAGCCACGACGAGGAACGGCGGGCGGGACTTCCTTCAGAGGTCCATTCCCCCTGCGGGCTGCACTAATATTATACTTTCATATCACGGTGGGGGCCACAGGTGTGGGCCGCAATTGGCCTGCGGGCCGTGAGTTTGAGACCCCTGTTCTAGATAGTACACACCAAAGTGTACAATGTGTAGTTGATACAAAATGCAAAGGGAACAAGAAAATCCATCATTAAATAGCCATTAAATGAGTCATCACATGACTACACCCAATTTTACAGCCTTTTTTTATCCTGGGCAATATGCAAATCACTGTGGTCATTAAGTGAGACATCATATGAGTGCAACTTGCAACCTTCCCTATTGACTTCCGCATTGACTTTGCTTGTGGGAAGCTGTCTGGGAAGATCACAAATGGTGATCGTGTGACTGCAGGAAGTTGTGATGGTCATAAGTGCGAGGATCAGTCATAGGTCTGTTTTTTTCAGTGCTGTCATACTTCAAACAGTCACTAAATGAATAATCATTAAGCAAGATTTACTTATAACATTTAAAAATAGCCATGAAAATCATCTGTGATTGGCTACAATCAATATAGTCCTAAGGCTCACTGAAATAAAATAGGCTTTGGGGTCTTTCTAAATGCAAAGTGAATAGAGGAAAGGTGTACTTCAGATACAACCTGTTTCAAGGTGTTGATTTACTGAGAAAGTCTAAGATAACAGAAGAACATCCCTGCAATAGATATTTTTAGCAATATATATGTGTGTGTGTGTGTGTGTGTGTATCCTATACATACATTCATACTTATATATTAATACGGTATATATATATATATAATGTGTATATGGGTGTTATGTATGTATGTGTACACTTTTGAGAGCAGGCAACAAAATTTCATTTTTAGTATGTGCCAGTGTGCCCACAATAAAAAAATGACAATAAAGGTTATCTATCAATATATGCAATTCTGGTACATCTGCAATTCTGGTACAATTCTCGTACATTGATGTAAGATGTACGTGTATAATATGGAATTGGAGAATTGGCAGGATATGAAACTTGCCATACCGGATTTTGGCAGTTTTGCAAGCTGTTCTCGGTGGAGGGTAAGTCAACTCCTCTTTCTCTCTACTGATCACACAAATTGGATTTGCAAAATGTTTTCAGAAACTTGCCAGGTAGGAGGCAGGGATGCAGAGGGGGGCGTCAGCTTCTCTGGCTGAAGGTCAAGGAAAACCAAATGTCTCTTCCCCCTGATGCAAGCAGAAACATGCTTTTATGAAGCTTGCAGAGCAGCTGGGTTCGTCAGCTGATTGTGTTACACCATCACCAGAATGCTGATATCAGCAAGACGATTGCTTTCCCTGCGTATGGTAGATTCTGTTGTCTTCCAGGAAAGAAGACATTTTTTTTAAATTAAAGTAGGAACATTTTTAAAAAGATGTACTGTTGTATACAAAACTGACTTCTGAATACAAAGATGTTTCCTTAAATAAACCAATCTGTATTTTCACACCAGGCCCATAATCAGATCACACAATTAAGTTTAATGGCTACCTGCTTTATTATGTTTTTCTTAATATACATGCAGCACAATTATTTCATAATAAGTTAAATAATTAAACAAGTTTCAATTCTATACAATAGGATGACAAGAGGAGTCGGCCTGATAAAGTTTCTGATATGGATTCAATTCATTGAAAGGACTGAACAAATACCAAATATATTTGAATGTATACTCTGTAGTAAATGATTCTAAAATAAGGCCCTGGAGATTCAGCAAACCTAAAAAAAAGTGGAAAAGGAATGAGGCATTAACCCAGGTCCCATTTTGTGGAAAAGGGCCCCATTCCATGCACGGTTTGGTATTTAAAACTGTCCAATGGGCTGCTATCCACACTTCTTGGAATACCATTTCAGCATCCTTCCAGGAAATTGGAAATTGTGGCTTGTAATCATTTCCAGTTGTTACAAAATGATTCTAAAACTGAGAGCTAACCAACAATGGGTGCGGCCCATCAAGAGACAAATCTATCAGCCCTCATTTTACATTGCTGCCCTAGGCACTTAAGGTAGTTGCTAATTGTTGAGGGAAAGCACTTTACTGATGTTCAGAGGTACTCTTTATTCTTTCACATACTTGAGGGCTGAACCCACAGCTCCCGGAGTCATGGTCTTAGGTTTAGATTTAATCTTGTTCTCTTTCAGTCTTAAAAATGTCTGGACTCATCTTCTTACAAGTCATTGAAGAGTTCCAAAGACTGGTCTCTGGTACCTAATATTGACAAAAGGCACGTGTGTAAACAAGGTCGAAGATCCTGAAATTAAAATGATTGGAACTGAAACATTCTGTACATTCTGTTCATGAATTACACACACACACACACACACAAAACACACACACACACACAAGTGTTCCCTAATTAACACTGCTCCCACTGTTCACACAAAGGATGCCCATTCAAACAAATCCTTTACAAGCTGGGATACTCTAGAAGTACTAGGACTGTAATTCCTAGTTTCCCTTAAACTTTGTTTACAGGTTTGGCTATTAAATTATCGACTAATTTTATAATAATATATTTCTGTAATTGTTGTGTTGGTCTGATTTATACTAAACCTTGGGAAAAGCATAACGAGGCCCTCAGTTGGAGGGCACCAGATTGGGGAAATCTAGGGCAGGGGTGTCAAACTCAAGACCCAAGGACCAGGTGCAACCCGTGGGGTGCTTAGATCTAGCCCGCAGGGCCGCTCTGGAAACAACAAAGGACCAGCCCACGGTGCCTCTGCCAGTGAAAACAAGAGCTCGGGAGGGCAGCCCTCCTGAGCTCCATTTTTGCTGGCAGAGTGCTTGGACCAACACATGAGTGACCCCTCACATGAGGGATGCCATCCCCCGACTCCCCCAGGTCAAACACAACCCTGATGCGGCCCTCAATGAAATCAAGTTTGACACTCCTAATCTATGGGATATTGTTTTGAAGTTAATAGCCGGAGCAGGAATCCCCACCACCACACACAAACTCCGTTCTCAGCTGAAGAATTACAAGAGCTAATGGATTACATTATAGTACATTATTTTAAAAAATCTGATAATTACAGATTTTTCAAACTTGGTAATTTTAAGATATGTGGGCTTCAACTCCCAGGATCCCCTAGCCAGCATGGGAGTTGAAGTCCATTCATCTTAAAATTGCCAAGTTTGAAACGCCCTGCATTAAATCAATGTCATAGTTGTTCTGGATCCTGTTTCACATTGTGGCTAACCAGATGCTACTGGGTACTCCAAACAGGAAATGAAAACAATAGGAGATTACTTTGCCCCCTTCTTTTAAACAATTCTGTGTTGGCAACCATTATGACTAGGGAAGGAACACTGAAAGAATTTGGCATAGGGATTTACTAACATCTTCATCACCACAAATCTAGTCTATGATTCAATAAAATAACACACTATTTGTATGCAGCACATTTTGTCCCATTAGTTAGGATTTGCTATGTGACATGAAGAACGCTGGTATTTCCTCTATCAGTTCAGCTTCACTGCATGTACTCATCTTCTACTATTGCTGATTATTCATTCTGTATAATTGTATACAGTCATTGCCTGTCCTGCTCACCTTCTCCTCCTCATGAAATTCATCCCAATATTGTAAAAAAAAATATTTGGGAATTTCTCAAGGCTCCTAAGGATTTTGGTTGCCACCTTATATTCTGTACCTTTTTTTAATTTGTAAAGAACAGTATAGATGCATAGCCATCCAAGCCTTGGCTACAGCTGCAGGGCTTACAGAGCCTTAGGGACAGCCCCACCATACCTTACCTCCCAAACACACTGCAGGTCCAGTAGGAAACCAGGAATCTGAAACCAGATTAGCAAAAGTCAGGAGAAAGCACCAATGTCCCTCACCTTTTTCCAGAACCTGTCCTCTTATTTAAGATCGCTTGGTTCCCCATTGCTAAAGGCAAAATACTCACAGAAATGAGCCACGTTCAATGAAAAATGGACAATCCAGTGTATCTCCTACTCAGTCCAAGAAAGCAGAAAATCTATCAATTTCTGAACCACAACCCAACAGAGCTGATGGCTTATAACACAGAAGCGTCGTTGCCAATATGAAAATAATTTAATGAAGGCTTCAAGTTCCAAAATCTGTCCTGTACCTGTGGAACAAAGGACAGCCAAGTTTTCCTTTTTCTCATTCTTTGGTGTGTCTACAAAATTTCAGTAAATGATGTTTCTGTGGGTCTTGTGGTCTTCGGAGTGTTTGAAGCTAAATGTCTCACCGATGATACAACCACAACATGAGAACCAGTTTTCCCTAGTCAGTGTCCAAAAATTCATCAAGCGTACTATACCCAGGCCTCCATTCCTTCCAACGTTTTCCCCCTTCTATCGGTTTTAAGGAACAGGTGTGTTGTCATTACACCAGAATGCCATTGGGGAATACTTCTGGTATGATGGGGATTTCTACCAGTCCTCTTTGTCCAAAAGGATCTTTTTACAAGATCCCAGTGCCATAAAGATTAAATTAGGCCGACATGTCTTCCCTAAGGAGACATGATGAGAGTGTCTCCACTCCCTCAGGCTTTTCCTGCCTCAAAGAAAGCTGTGATGTGGGGGATATTGTTATGGAGTCCTGTTACCCAATGACCTTTGGCTTTTGGGAATGTGGTTCTCATCCTAAAAGCTTCAACTTCCACTATGTCATAGAGCCACAGCCGCCCATCTTGAGTGGCTAAACACTGTAAAGCCCCAGTCTTTTTGTCCATAATGAACCAAAGAAGGTCTGCTTAAACTGTCTGGCAGTAAAAGTCACAAACTGCAGGATTTGAGCTCCTCAGATGGTAGAGATGAGAGATTTGAGAGAGGACTGGTTGGTGGAAGAAAGGTTCTCATAGCTGTGGCACAGGCATGAGCAATCGGAGGATGTCTCGTCATCTCCTCCGGCAACTCCACTCCCATTGTGCAGGGGACGGTGATGGGGGGCCCCACGCGTCGTGCAGATCACCACACGGGTATGTCGGTAGGCTACAGCCCACGCCTCACCCCCAAGACACTGGCAGCGGTTCCGTGGCCCTTTGGAGGCAAATGGGACTAAAGAATTCCCCGTCTTCTTCTGCACAAAAAGGCAAGTCCTGGAAAAGAGGGAGAAACAGGTGACATGGTCACCTAACTCTGATAGCAAGACGTCAGCAAGTAGCCACACAATCATGCCCAATGCCGCTCACAGAGCACAATCATGAATATCAGTTTTCATCACCTTCCCAGGCAGTTGGTGATACAGGTAGATTCATTTAACAACTATCTTGTTTAGCAATCATTCACGGTTGTGATGGTGATGAAAAAAATAACTTTGGCACCAGCCTTTGCATTTTTGACCTTTGCAGGTCTATAAAGCAAAGGAGAACTGGAATATGATTATAAACATAGTGGTGATTTTAGTTAGAGACCACTTAGTTTAACAACTGAATTGTGGGTTCCAATTGCAGTAACTAAACACGGACTACCTGTACGTTTCTAAATTGCCTTTAGCTGTCTTTTTCCCTACAAACCAGCCAGCTTCAAAATGTATAAAATGTACTGCAATTGCTTTGGAGATTAAGGCAGGGGTGGGATTCTACCAGTTCGCACCTATTCGCTAGAACCAGTTGTTAACATTCTAAGCAGTTTGGAGAACCAGTTGTTAGAAGAAATTACTGGCCTAATCCTGTAAGAAAGGCAGGAAGGAAACATTCAGGTGTTGCTTACAGAAACTGCCTCTCCATTAACCCTTATGACATTCTTGGCAGGACTAGACTACCTGTCTCTGGAACTTCTCTGGAGTTTTTCCCCCCTCCTTTGCTGGTACTTTGCTTGTGTGGCGGGACCATTCAAAGTTAGAATGGCACTGAAAAAAGTGACTTATGACCATTTTTCACACTTACAACTGTTGCAGCACCCCCACGATCATGAGAGGCCAGGCGAGGAGATGCGTGCCTCGATGTGAGTGATATTGAGTTGGCCACGCCCCCCAACTAAGCCACGCTTACAGAACCAGTTGTTAAAAAATTTGAATCCCACCCCTGAGATTGACCGGTTGCGGAAGAGTTTGGGGAGATGTTGGTGTGCCTCCTGTCCTCTGATTATTTATCATCCTACATCTCAACCTTTAATGCTCAGCCTTCTTCATTAATGCTTAGTTCCTTGAACTAAGTGAGTTTGGCTATAACTTAGGCCTGGGGGGAAGAGATGGCATCTGTTGGGTCATCTTTGGGTAGGTGCATCTTCTGTCATTCACCATGAACCAAAGAGGCCTCTTTGGCTTGTGGTGACGATAAGAACAATTCATCACTGGAACAACTTGCCTTCGGAAGTTATGGGCTATATAAATATTTGAAGATTACAAATAGAAGAAACAATTTCTACATACCTAAAGTTCCATGAATGAGGCAAAATGATTGTGTAACTAAAATGCTTGTTCTGAAAATGCTAAACTTGGGCTTAACTTAACGGTAGCAAAAGTTTCAAGTATCCACAGAAACTTGCATGAATACATCACACAGAGTCATAAGTGGTTGAGGGCCGCCTGTACTTGTGCTTGGTGACAACTTTTCTTTCATGGGGCTCAGGGAATTTGCCTGTACCCATGCGGCCTCCACACACCTTCTTTTCAATCTCTGGGCCTTAACTTACTTTTCCCAAAATTTATTCTCTTTCATCCTGCAAAACAGGAAGGGAAGCCACCACTCCTTGTTCCCAGCAGGGATGCCTGGACTTCCATTCCTCCAAGAAATTGGAACAACAAATTACACAACATCTCCCAGTCAAGTTGAACCTACCTCTTGCGCAAATGGTATGAGACAATGATGATGGCTAAGATGAAGGTCCCTGTGGCCGTGTACATCACCCAAGCTGTGACACAAAAGAACAGAAGAAATCAATGGGGAGGCTTCAACAAACACTGAACCATTAATTCAATATCATGCTAAACACAACAGCCTCCTCAACCTGGTGCCTTCCAAATGTATTGGAATTAAAGTGCCTTAATTTCCTGCCACTAAAATAAATTAAGAAGTGATCACAGAACTCCAAGCCAGGTTACCTTTGGCCTAACTGGGGCAGTTTTAAAGCCCCCGTCGACTTCTCTATAACTGCAAAGCCTCTGCCACTAGGTGGTGCCAAATTTAATATATACTGAATGGTGCCAATGTCTTCCAGATGGGGTGGGTAATGCACAGCAGCAACCTCATTATTCTGGAGGAGACAGAAAGCTAGAAGATGACTAATTATATTAAATCCCAGATAGCCTGATGGACAAGAGGAGTGATTTACTGATGCTAATCTTCCTAAGAATGTGGCACAAACCTCAAAAATAGAGATACTTGCCATGAAAATATGTGTGGCCCAGTATACTTCTATGTATGTATATATACACACATGCAGGTTTGCATGAACACAAGCCAAAAAAGGAACATAGCCAAAGGAAGGCCCCTTCTATTGACAGCGTGCATTCCATTCTTCTTTGACTGCGTCATGGAAGTATATGCCAAGCTGAGAAATTTTGGCTCTGGCTTGGTGTGCTCTTGTTAGTCCCTCTGGTTTAACAGATAGATTTGAACTGGCAGAGCAACACTTAGTAGAACTGAAGTCAGGTAAGGCAGAGGCTGAACAGAAGCCAAAAAGGGAGTTTTCCAAACCACTCTTTCCCTTTCCCATAAAGGCAGCAGAAAAGATAATGCCAAATAAGCATATATCTACAAACTTGCTAACTTTGCATTCTATGTGCATCACCGTGCCCTGTTTTCCTGCATAGAGTTCTGATTTATCTTGCTTTTGTTATTTTCCCATGCAATAGATTCAAAGTCTTCTCCCAAATAAGAGGTTATTTGCTAAATCCTGGGTTCGTTCGTTCACCCAATTTTGATCAAAAAGAGACTGATCTAAAGTACATAATACATATATAAAGTATATATGTGTAAATAAATGCAAAGAGAACCAGTTTGGTTCAATGGTTAAGACCAGGGGTGGAATTCTGCAGTACGGACCAGTTTGTGTGAACTGGTAGTTCTGGCGATCCGTTGGCCCCGCCCACCTGCCCTTGCCCTAGTCTATCCTTTATTTCCTTCTTTTGAAGCCCAGCTGATTCACGCGGCACAGCAGATTACCACGCCTCAGCTGTTTCACTCTCCAGTCTGCAGCAGAGGTAAGTTTTAGCTGGAAATGGCTGTTTTTAAAACGCTGTGCAGGCAAAGAGCACGCTCACTGAACCGGTGGTTACACTGGTTGAATCCCACCACTGGTTAAGACACAAGGATAGAAAGCAAGAAATCGTGACTTCAAGTACCACTTTAGCCATGAAAGTCAGCTGGATGACTTTGGGCCAATCACACCCTCTCTCTCAGCCCAACCCACCTCACAGGGTTGTTCTTGTGAGAAAAAGCAGGAGGAAGGTGTGTTGAATATGATTGCCACCCTGAGTTATATATAAAGGCAGAATAGAAATAAAATAAAATGAAACAAATATCAAAATGAGAGGAAGAGGTCATCTCTAGTTCAATGGTTCTCAATCGTGGCAATTTGAAGATGTGTGGACTTCAACTCACAGAACTGGGGCTGGGGAGTTCTAGGAGTTGAAGTCCATATATTTTCAAGTTGCCACAGGTGATAAATGCTGCTGCAGTGGTCCATTGCAAGACTGTGATGCCCCAGTTTGCCCAGACAGTCTCAGAATTAGGAGAGTTGCTATGCTGGCACATCTGGAGCGAGACCATATTAGGAAAAGCTGAGCTGCACATCAATCTGTTTCTTCTCCATAACCACTATTACCTGTTTACAATGACTGTATCCTTTTCCAGTGTTTTTTGTTTGTTTGTTTGTTTATCCTGTGTCTAATTTTACAGAGCACTAGATATATTTAAATAATTACCTATTGTCTTTCTAATATTTCTTTACAGGCAGTTCTTGACTTATGACCATAATGGAGCTGCCCATGATGGTCAGAAGTCATGACGATCATAAAAAGGGATCTGTCACAAAATTGATCTTTTTTTGCTCTAGTCATTAAATGAAACACCACAGTCATTTAGTGAAGCAATGATTTACTGTGGGTGTAATTGGCCAAAACCCAAAGGCAAATGTTGGGTTTTGGCAAAGTTGCAGTTGTACAACCACGGGACGTTGCAAAAACCATAAATGGGACCTGGTTTGTGAGCACCCAAAGTTGGGTCACATGACTATGGGGAGCACAATAATCAGAACTCTGAATCTGGTCAGAAGTAGCCCCCTCCAGGAGGTCTATTATAACTTCAAACTGTTGCTAAGCAACAGATCGTAAGTTGAGGACTACCTGGTATGAACTTGTTTAGAAAAATACACACTCCAAATGTGTGGCAATGAAAGAATACAGGTAGTCCTCGACTTACAACAGTTCATTTATGACAGTTCAAAGTTATAAAGGCATTGAAAAAAGTGACTTATGACTGTTTTTCACACTTAAAACTTTGTAGCATCCCCATGAAGATGTGATCAAAATTCAGATTCTTAGCAGCTGTTTCATACTTATGACTGTTGCCGTGTCCCAAGTTCACATGATCACTTTTTGCAAGCTTTTGGCAATGGGAAAGTCAGATTCACTTAACAACCATGTTACTAACTAAACAACCACAGTGATTCACTTAACAACTGTGGCAAGAAAGGTTGTAAAATGGGGCAAACTCACTTAACAAATGTCTCACTTAACAAATGTCTCACTTAACAAGCACAATTTTGGGGCTCAATTGTGGTCATAAATCGAGGACTACCTGTAGATAGCCTTGCTGCAATTCATAATCTGAGGAAGAAGGAATAGTTTGTGTAAAAATGTGAAAAGAACCCATTCCTCAATTGTTCTTATTTTCCATTTGAAAAATATGTTTTAGATACTTTTGGAATAAGTTTTAGAGCACCTCAGTGGGATTTTGTTTCTTTGTTTCAGCCAGGAATTATTTATGAGAAAGAAAAATTCTGCAAAGAATCATTAGGTAGGATACAAGGTTGGGGATCTGCTTTCCATCCATACTTATTGATCCGTTCCAAATTATAAGCCTTGAAAATATCCAAGCATCATCATCTGTGGGAGAAAATGCTGAAAGAGTGCTCTGCTTAGAACAGTACTTCTGAATTTCAGCAACTTGAAGATGTATGGACTTCAACACCCAGAATTCTCCAGCCAATGCTGTTGACTGGGGAATTCTGGACATTAAGGTCCACAAATCTTCTAGGTCGTGAGATTGAGAAACAATGACTTAGAAGATGGATGGAATATATTAATGTATTAGTCAGTATTCAGAAGGGGGAATAATATGTGTATATGTGTTGGGCGGTTTAAAAATTCTTTTTAATGGGCTTTTAAAATGCCTTGGTTGTTTTGTGTTTTGGTTTTTTGGATTTTTTGGGGGTGGGTGGGTAATTTTAACTAAAAATAAAATTATAACAGGAAGAAGATGGGCAGGCAACATTTTTAGCTTTACATTTTTCCACATCTGGAAGGCTTTAAAAAGGCTTTAAAATGCAAAAAAAAAGTGGATTAAACCTTGGTATGCTTCATCTTTTAAGCATATTTTGAGAGCAAAATCAGACAAGGGCAGTTTTAAGCACTGTGATCTGGTGATTCTAAAAAAAACTGAGTCTGAAGATGTATGCCAAACAGTGGTACATACAATTGGCTCACCCTAGATTCAGACGAAAGAAATAGATAGGAAAAAGAATTAAGTACATTTCATCTTGCAAATGAATTATCTGCTTCGAATTCCTCTCTTTCAAATATTGTAAATTTAAGGGTATAACTAGAATGGCTCAAAGGGTTCCTTGGTCCAAGGCAGTGTCAAAGAATCTGTTTATATAACATATAACAGCTTCATAGTATAATACATCCCATCCAATCTAGTCCTTTACCTCCTACCCCAATGGCAGAGTCATTGGCACTGTAGGTCCATGTTGAATTCAGCCAATCAGAAGAGGTAGGGATCAGACGGGATCCATCCCCTGGAAAGGTCCGTAAATTGACAGAGGAAGCTTTCAATCCTGGAAGGAAATCAGAATCATGAATCACAAAGGACTTTACAGTGGATTTTCAACTTAACTTCTTATCAAAATCTCAGGCTTTCTTCATATGTTAAAACAGTAACACCAGCCTTACCAATTTTGCCATGATGAGAGCTGTAGCAAGAGCAGGTTGCACAAATGCAAGAAATGCAGCTCATTAGTAACTTTTTGGAACTGGCCTAGAGTCTTCCCCATACAGAGACCATTTTTCAATTAGTGGAAGTTATGGACTGCTGCTTTAGAAGAAGATTGAATAAAATACAAGAATTTAAATCAGCCAACCAAACAAAAACTTCACTGCAAAAGGAGCCAGTTCAAAGCATCTTTAAGATTTGGAGACGCTCAAAAGCAAAATGTCCATTTGACCTTTCCTTCACAATGCACAATATATCGATTTAGCTTTTCTTCTTATTACTGAGATGACAACTACTGATGAAAACCACTCATTTCAACGACCAAACCATACCTTGTGAAAGCCTGGGACAATTGTGTCCCCGCAACCTTGCAAATTCATCTCTGCCCATCTCTATTAAAAGAGATCTCTGGTGACACAGCCAGATTACTGATCACGGGCTACAGAAAGATTCAAAGGGATGTCAAGAGAAACTGGCCTACATGAACCTTTGGGGATATTACAAAAATTACTTACACTACATGTAAAAATGTAATTAGAAAAAATGTAATTTAAAAAATTGGGGACATTACAAAAAAGATGTTGAGACTTTGGAAAAAGTGCAGAGAATAGTAGTAGCTAGGATGATTAGAGGCCTGGAGACTAAAACAGATGAAGAATGGGTGCAGGAATTGGGTATGGCTAGTCTGGAGAAAAGAAAGACTAGGGGTGACATGATAATAGTATTTGAGAGGCTGCCACAAAGAGGAAGGGGTCAACTTATTTTCCAAAGCACCGGAGGGCAGGACAATAAACAATGGATGGAAACTAATCAAGGAGAGAAAAAACCTGGAATTAAGGAGAAACTTCCTAACAGTGAGAACAATTAACCAGTGGAACGGCTTGCCTTCAGAAGTTGTAGATGCTTCATCACTGGAGGTTTTTGAGAAGGGACTAGACAGTCACTTGTCTGGAATGGTATAGAGTCTCCTGCTTGAGAAGGGGGTTGGACTAGAAGACCTCCAAGGTCCCTTCCAGCTCTATCCTGATTGATTGATTGATTTAGGAAGAAACATGTTTCATATAGGCCAGATAGCAATAGATCTGGGTAATAGATTTCTGGAGTTTCTCAAGGAATCCTGAAATATTTTCCAAGGCAGAACATCTGTATTCCTAATACATGTGGATCTAGGTTCTACTAATTTGGGAAACAAGCACAAAAGGCATTGGATTGAGCCCAGAATGCAAGGATAAGATGTCACTAGTACAAGTGAGTACAATTTACCACGCAGGTCATAGGCGTCTATGGTTACATTGCCTGAAAAGTTGACTTCATTTCCCTTACTAAGATGGTTGCCCCTGTCCCCCTCTGTAAGCAGGGCCACTTGGGAGACAGAAGGGGAGGGGGAGAGAGAAAGAGCTCCTATGGAACATCATCAGGTAAGTTTTAGAACTTTCCTCTAACATTTTAGTCAGGTGACAGCATCATCCAGGAAGCCAAAGTTCCGTGCCTACCTCGATACAAGATGGCAAAGCCTTGGGCTTGCAGAAACTGGTCTGATTGGAAGGAGAGAGAAAGACAGTCCGTGGGGAACAGCAGAGGTACAGCTGGCCTTCGGCGCCCATCAAACTGGGCCAGTAAAAGATTGCTATGTCCATCCCGGACCTCTAGGTGGTCGTTTGGATCACGAACGTCAAAGATCCGGAAGCTGAGCTCTATAGAATCACAACCTGCAGGATAAAGGACCCAGCTGCAGTTGCTGTTGGCTTCATAGTCATCTGGGAACTGAGGAGAGTAGATCACTCCAGACAGATCACTGAAGTTCCCCTGACAGGCCCCCATGGAGACTGGAACGGGAGGAGAAAAATCAGAATAGAATTGAAATCAATATTAAAGGAAAACCATCTGATGAATCGAGTTCATCTTCAGGTTATGAAATTTAAATATTTTTAAATTTTTAAAAATGCTGAAATACAGAGAAGTGCAACATCAACATAAAAGGGTACTTAGTATAATATATATAATGATGAAAATAAATGTAACAGAACAGAAAATAAAAAGTTAATTTTAAAAGATCCAAATGCATGTAAAATCCATTCTATGTTGAAACGAGATTATTTCAGTTCTTATGATTAAATCTAGACCATATAGAAACCTATTGCTTCACCTTCTTATTTTTGGAATAAAAAGATTTCAAAGATAGACAACAGAACTCATATGCTGAATCAATATGCGGACTCATATCAGGAAGATAAGCTTTATTTAAATTATACACTTTACCAAAACCTAGGTTTAGAATATAGCCAAACCTCTTCATAAAACACCAAATTCCTTGTTTTAGGAATATAATAAATATTTCATTTACACTCCATTTCTTTTCAAAATGATTTTAAAAGTATTTATAATGCCAGTACAAAAAAATCTAATGTCCAACATTTTTAAAACTTTCAGAAGTCTGGTAGACATCAAATAATGTTATGTTGAATTTCTTAAATTCTTAAAAATAATTATGTTTATTAAAAATTATGATTATTTTTTTAAAAAAAGCTGCACCTTGATTTTTCCAAAATTGGATATTCCAATTCTTCATTCCACAATACAGATATGTAATTAAAGCTAGTCATCCTTCTATTTTTTAAATTCATATAAAACTGAATTGTTGGGTTCATTTTAAGTGCTGCATCTTTTAAGGATCTCAAGACTCCAGGTACTTCTAAAACTGCTAAAAGCATCTGGATTGTGCTGTTTTGTCAGTACATGTTTCAACAATATATACTGCCAAACAGATGTTATGGGTAAATCATATTCAGAATACAGTCCCTCAAAATATTTAAAACAACTACTAAAAATCAACTAACAAGGTATTTATCCTTTGTTTGGCCCAGATATTCAAGCTGAAGATCCTCTTCTCTATTTTCAAATTTGGATAATTCAGCATTAGTTTCCTATGTGATTTTGCGTCAAAACATAAACACTTTCCTACCTTTCAAATATGTTTAGAGAGAAATCCACACAATGATTTAATGTCATTTGTGACTTCAGAGAATATCTCTTAAACTAATTAATATTGAAGGATTTTGATCAATCGAAAATGTCTAATTAGATTAGTGACTGGTCGAAGTTACAATGGCAATAAAAAAGCGACTTACAATCAATTTTCACCCTTATGACCATTGCAGCATCTCATGGTCACATGATTTACATTCAGATGCTTGACAATTAACTCACATTTATGGCGGTTGCAGAATTCCCAGGGTCATGTGATTCCTCTTTTGAGACCTTCTGACAAGCAGAGCCAATGGGGAAGCTGGATTTACTTAACAACCGCATTACTAACTTAACAACTGCAGTGATTCTATTTACAAACATGGCAAGAGAAGTCGTAAAATGGGACAATACTCATTTAACCAATTTCTCACTTAGCAACATCAATTTTGAGCTCAACTGTGGTTGGAAGTTGAGGACTACCTGTAGTCTTTTTATAGTAAATAGAGGTTTGTACAGCAGTAGTCTTCAATTACCAACAGTAATTGGAATTGGAAACTCTGTTGCTAAGTGACTGCATTTAAAGTGTGACATTACATGACCACGCTGAACTTATGACAGCAATTCTCACAGTCCCAGTTGTTTGATGAATCTTGCAAAGGTTACAATGTCCCATAGCCATGTACTCAGCATGTGAGACTTCCTGCTGGCTTCCCCATTGACTTTGCTTGTCGGAAATCAACAGCAAAGGTCACAAGTAGCAATCATGTGACTGCAATATATTGTGACATGTGAGGTGGTCCTCCTCATTCAGTCCCATCATAACTTTGAATGTTTGAATGAATATTTTTTAAACAAGGGCTACCTATCATCTTAGCTGATGTCTTGTCAGTAAACTTTTATTGTTCATCTCTTGTGAAATTGGACTATTTGTCAAAAGGAGGAAAGAAAGGCTGAAATTCCTTGAGTCCATGCTCCTAGGCCAGTCTCAGCCTTTCAAGGTGGATTAGCCTAAGAAACTCAGGTCATGCAGGTCAATATACTCCTTTATTCAGGGGTGGGCTTCAATTTTTTTAGCAAGGGGATCTCTGCCCTAATGACTGGCTGGGTGGGCATAGCTGGATGGTCATGTGATTGTGTGGGCATGGCTAGGTGGTCATGTGACTGGGCGGGTATGGCCAACTCAACGTCACTTCTTTGTCCTAATTACCTAAAAAGGATATCTACCAAAAAGTTGTTTAATGTTTTGTGCATTTAATACTTAAATAAAAGACTAAGTGAAACCAGGCTTAATAACAGTGACTGTGAGAGGAATCTTGGAGTTTCTGGGTTACGTGATTCTTATTATTTCTGAGTTACGTGATTCTTATTATTTGGGAATTAATCCCCTTGGAGGCTTTTGGCTATGTTATCTGATTTTTTCAATGGCTCTCGCTGAGTGGATTGTTTATCTAGCTTGCAACAGTTTTATGAAGTGTGAAATGCTCTTGGCTGAATGCCCAGAAGTTCAATTAAGCCTATTAAGAGCTTTCCCTTGCTGCTTGTCTTTCTGAGGTTATTGGGAGCTCTCTGAGCCCCACAGAGTCTTAGCTAGGGACTCACCAGAGCCCCTGCAAGCCCCCAAGAGCCCACCCCTGCCTTTATTGCAAGGTTACAGTAATAGAATCTTGCAACTCTGAATACATCTTTCCCCTCTATTCTGTATCCTGAAGACAATCTTGGACCTTGGTACATACAACATCAGTTGGGAAAGGTTCGCTGTTGGTGGGAAGTGAATCTCGTACTTTAGGTCGTACAACGTCAGTTGCATAACTGATGTGTAGAGTCTCTGGTTGAGATTCCTCCCTGTATTCCCTTGGTGGTGGGAGACTTCTAGGTATCAGAGGCAGTTCTGCCTGCTCATTTCGAAGCGAGTGCTGCTCATCCATGTAGGCCTTGACCGTGTATCTGGGCTCTCTTCTCCCAACTCTTTGAGGTCAAAGTTGAGGGAAGCAGCATTGGCCGCCTTCTGTCATGCTGCGGCTGGTGCTGTTTTCATTGCTGTCTCTCTTTGTAAGTAAGTCCACTTGGGCCTAAGTAACTCCACTTGGGCCTGAGCTTTGGCCATTTCAGCTTTCTGCCGTATCACCTCTGTCGTAATACGCAAATCTGCCTCTGCTACTGCAGCTTCAACTTGGCTTCTACAGCTCGTTTGGCATAGCTGGCTGCCTCATAGGCCTTAGATGCACCACTACGATGGGAGGATGCTCTGGAAGGATGGTGAGAGCTGGTAGCAAAGAATTGGCGCGAGACACTGGAACCTGCCTGTGATCTAGCCGATTTGGGATGGAGGGAGGAGGGTTTCTTAGAGTGGTGGGAAGAAGGCACATGTGATTGAGGAGCTATATCAGATGTGGCCTGCTCCCTTGATGCTACTTCCTGCCGAAGTGCATTGTGGAGCGCTGCCTGGAGGGCTGTCTTGCTTGCCTCGACACAGTCTTTGCATCCCTTGTGAAACTCCTTGAAGCATTGGACATGTTGTAGGAGTTTGGGGTCACCCAGTCTTGACTGGATGGACTTGATGTTCTCTTCGCTGCATCTCCACCGTGCGAGAAGGGCATCTAGATCAATTAGCAATGTGTGGAGTTTCTCGGGGGGCAGCTTGTGTTTTGAGGCATCACAGATCTTCTCAAGCTCCACCCAGGAGTCTGTGTAGTGGCGATATTGCTTCTCCCAATCGTTCCTCAAGTGTTCTTCCATGGGTTTCGTAAGCTTCTTACTCTTTCTGAGGGTGTAGGCTTTCGGAGGTATCGCCGCTTCCGTAGAGATTTGGACATCTGAAACTGGGTTTCGGGAACAGGCTCCATATTTACAGCAAGGGTGGGTGGAGGGTTCAAGTCCTCTGGTACTTCAGGGACATCCGTCATGGCTGAAGCAGTTACCATGTTTCAAATTGGTAAAAGGTGACTTTTGGAAAATTTAGTGATTTTCCATGTAATTCCCTTTTTTTGTAGGGTGTGCTGAAAGCAGGTAGCAGAAAGTAGAATTGCTGCTGGATTTAATACTTCAGCACGTAGGTGGAGTTGCAGAGTCTGGGCGATGCTAGCACAGCACACAGTATAGCAGTTTCTAGGGTGCGATGTGTGCTTGCTACACAAGGGGGAACTAGAGGTTGCATAGCAAAGTCTGAGACTTCGAGGGCTAAATGCAGAAATATGCGTAGCGAAGTCTGAAGACTTGGAAGCTAAACGCAAAAATATGCCTGTTAGTGTCGCTTGCTCCACAAGGTGGCAGTAGAGGTTGCGTAGCGAAGTCAGAAGACTGGATGGCTAAACGCAGAAATATGCATGGAAGACACTGTTGCTACGCCCATGTTAGGTTGCAGTTAATCCTGGAACCTTGAATTAAATTGATAAATTGTCCACAATAATTGCAAAAAGGAATTATCATTGGATAAACACTCTGGTCAAATTTGAGAAACTGTGTAAAAAAAATAATCAAACTCTGGGAAATTTCTCCTTGAGCCCCAGATGTAGCTGTGGGCTGCTTTGCTTAGGTCTGTTAGGTTGCAGTTAATCTTGGAACATTTGAATTAAATTGATTAAATTGTCCACAATAATTGCAAAAAGGGATTATCATTGCAAGCACGTATTGGTAAACTCTGAGAAATTTCTTCTTGACAACGAAATGGTGCTGTGGGATGCTTTGCTTGAGTCTATGTGGGCGGGGTGAACTCCAGAGGAATTTATGTTTCCTTGCTGGAAGAAAAACCAATCAATCGAATACAACACTCCAAAGGTTTGCTTGCAGTGTTATATGTATTTTTTTAATTGTTTAATAAATATAGGGGAACATGAAGAAATTTTAAGGTTTTGAACAGAAAAAGAAATTGTTCCTTTTTAAAACGTTGCTAGGATTAGCCTTCTTTGCTTTGAAGATGGTCTGTCAATAATGAATTATGACCCCCAATAAAACGGCTAGAGTAGTTGTAAAAATAGCTGGAGAGGCTTCTCTTATTGCCTCTGAGCTGGAAAAATGCAAAGCCTTTCAGCTGAAATGAGCAGGGCAAAATTAGTTTTCCTCTCTAGAAATGCCAGCAAGATTTCTGAAACTTTCTCATTGCATTTGGAAAGGATGAATACAGGGATGGATGAGATATACTTGGCCCCTCCCTTTCTTTTACAAATTGGTCTTTCTGAGTTAGGAGTTGTAATTTGAGACACAGCACTTCTTTCGCCCCTTCCTGGCTTGATACGAAGACAAAGGAATCCTGCCTCAGTAAAGGAAGAGGAAAAAAAAGGATCGAAGGAGGCAAATTTGATTGCTTTTGAAAGCCAAAGCATAGGATATTTGAAAAGTCTCTTGCGTAAAAGGGGAAGGGGGGTATTCTTGCCCCTCCCTGCAATTCAAACTGAGGCACAGAGCTTAGCATTCCACATTCTCTCCTGGCTTCAACATTACTTTGCTTTATCACAAATCCAAATTAACTGTCTTTATACTGATGGGCTTCAGGACTTCAAATAACCATATTTTTACTATTCTGTATCCTGTACAGATGCAGATAGATTAACTCCACAAAACATCCATAACAAAGTACTTTTATTGGTTCATCAGGTATCCTCATAACTCACATTTGTGACAAAGTTCTTCTTTAATGACCAATCCTTTGCATAACTTGTAGGTAAAAAGATGGTTTACCTCCTATTCTTTTTCTCCCATCTTGTAACGATAGAAGTAGAACAGTTACCATGAGTCCATGAGTTCAGCCAAGAGTGAGGAAAACTCCCCCAACCCATCGAAGGTCAATTTAGTGACCAATTAGGATTACAGATGTGATCACATGACATGGACTACATTTCCCAGGATACCTTAACTACATTTACCCTTAAGGGAACAGCTCACAATTGCTACCTAACTATCCAATCCCCATACACTGGCAGGACAGCACACCCTCCCTCTTTTTATCTTCTTGAAAACCAGGGAGGGGCCTGCCTGAGATATTTATGCATACTACATTCTTGCTCTGGGCTGAGGCCTGTTTTATCTGCTATGCCTCTTCCTCCTATCCCTTAAAGTCATTTCCTCTTCCCCCATGACCAGCAGGTTGCATTATAAAATTTAATTTCCCCCCCAATTGCTATTGCCAGCAAGACAAGATAGGTGGTGAAAAAACTCTTTCACATACACAACAGGACTGTGAAGATGTCCATAAAGTATTGCCTGGGAACCAGTGAGAATTGCCCAGCCACTATAAGTAGCAAGAGTTAAGGTCCAGATATGAGTATCCTAGAAGAGACGAGATTTCCAACATTTCCATGTTTCTGCTACACCTCTCTTAATAACTCTGTTGAACTCTCATAAAACTGGAGAAAGGGGTTCCTCTCATTTTTAAATGTATCCCATCTCCTGCTAGTGTATAACCAATATTCTTGCCCTCACATATCCTTCTTCTTAGTTATTAGATTTATACCCTATTTTACTCACATACAATTCCAGGAAAAGGTGTTCACAGCAAGCGCTATGTGCATGCCTAAGTATGCTCAAAATTCAGTGTAGACCTCTGAACCTGGACTGCTGCATAGCCTTTATGATTATAGAGGGCTGGTGAAAACTGAATGGGAGCAACTTGCCTAAGGCTAAGCAGTAAACACTTGGCTGAACCAAGCTTGTCAACAACTACAGTACTACATCCCAGATCATAACGTTAAAGGCAATTAACAGGGAGTATTAAACATTGCATCCAACTATCATGGAACTGTTATAACCTGGCCAAAGGTAAGATCCACCTACATGAACAGTTGGATCTTTTCCTATGCAAGCAATATTCTTATATTTTGCAGCTGGCTCAGATTTAACAATTATGCTTCATCAGCTCATCCATTTCTGTGTGCAACCTGAGATAAGAGGAAGGTGGAACCCAGGAATGCAGCTGTTTAGAAGAACTATATGCATAATATAATACTCTGCATAGGTAGGTAGCTCCCTTTGAGGGGATGTACAAGTGTTGATTAAACTATTCTCAATTTTACAGAACTTTTGCAGAGCACCTATTCTACTTCCCAGTCCTATTCTCCCACCCCCACTAAATTTGGAAACAGACCTGAGATTGTTGGCACTCCCTGGAACTCTGAGGACAGGCAAGAATACCATAAGCCAACCCCTCAAGCTAACCAAAAGGTGAGCACACAAAAATACCATTCTTTCAGAATTGTACCCTGAGCTACAGCAGTTCCAAAGTCACAAACTCCTCTTGTATCTTATCCCAACTGAAGGGGAGGGAACCAAATTGCTAAGCCCACCGCCATGTTTTCCATACACAGTCTTTTTTGTTGTTGTTGTTGCTGGGCATTTTGTAAAAACATCCCTAAACTACTGGTCCTAGGGAAAATTTCTTTTACAGGTATTCCTCAACTTATGACCTCATTGTTGACCTCAAAATTTATGTTGCTAAGTAAAAAAAATGTTAATAAGTTTTGGTCCATTTTATGACTTTTCTTTCCACAGTTGTTAAGTGAATCACTGCAGTTGTTAAATTAATAACACATTTTTAAGTGAATCTTAAACGTGACTTTGCTTGTCAGAAGGTCACAAAACAGGATCATATGACCCCAGGACACTGCAACTATCATAAATGTGAATCAGTTGTCAAGCACCTGAATGTAGATCATGTGACCATGAGGATGCTACAATGGTCATAAGTGTGGAAAATGGCCGTAAGTCACTTTTTTCAGTGCCGTTGTAACTTTGAATGGTCACTAAATGAACTAGTGTAAGTTGAGGACTGCCTGTACATGCATTTTTTTTTCTGCATATAAATTCTCAAAGTCAGCATAATCCCGTAGGGTGCTACCTGCCCTTCTGTGGAAACTTGTTTAAAGAAGGTGGAAAAATATTGCAGGGCAGTTTTGCGCTATGGTGAAACTTGCTAGGAGAATTAAGATTGGGTTCCCTGATAGGGTTGCAAAATCCATTAGATTTTGAGGTTTCTCAACCAGAAGGATGTATAATAATGGTGGCATGCTGGAGCAGTCAACGTGGAATGTAATTCTCCTCCCCAAGTTGAGAAACAGCCTAAAAGATAAAGTCAAGGATGCCAAAAAAGTGCAAAACAACCAGGCTCTAGTTAAGATGAGGCAGGCATATTAACAGTCCTGAAATTCCAACCTCTGAAAGGTTTGGGCTAGGGAAAAAAGATCAGCTATAGGTAGTCCTTGACTTATAGTGTAATTGAGCCTGGAAAGAGGTAAGACTTACATCATGGTACACTCACCCAGTTTCTGTCAATCTGACCCTTCTTGCCAATTCATCCAGATGCTGTCCAAAACCAGGTTCTCTGATAGATGGAATTTAATACACAAAGGATGCTAATTTGAGGATTGCTATCTTAGCACCAGTTTGGCGTTGTGATCAAGGCATCAGGGTAGAAACTGAGAGACCATGAGTTTTAGTCCCACCTTAGCCACAAATCCAAGTGGATGATCTTGTACCAATCACTCTTTCTCAGCCCTAAGGAAGAAGGCAATGGCAAATCACTTCCCAAAAATCTTGCCAAGAAAATTGTAGCGACTTGCCCAGGCAATCTCTAAAAATCAAGTATGATTGAATAGAAGAAAGGGAGGGGGAAACCTCCTAGCCAATGCCAAGTGGAGAAGTAAGAGTCCTTGGTATAGAAAAACTGTCCATCCGAACCTCCATAGAGCTCCAGCACTGCAAATCAGTTGTAGGAACTCATTGCCATGATGTCAATTGCTGGACTAGCATGACAGCTATGCCTGAAGAGATCCTCAGTTGGCCATGAATTTGGAAGGCAGAAAAAAGATGTTCACTGGATTCTAGGTTAGGGAGACACTCAGCTGTTTAGAGCAGTGTTTCTCAACTTTGGCAACTTTAAGATGTGTGGACTTCAACTCCCAGAATTCCTCAACCAGCATGCTCAGTCAGAGAATGGTTACCTAGGACTACCTTTAACAAATGTTTGTAAGGAGAAGGGATTTCCGGTAGCACAAAAGCTGAAGCTCTTGACAACTGAAGCCATTCTCTCCCAGGCAATTGACTTGTTGAACTCAGGGACTGGCAGAATGAGTTTAAACATGGCAAAATATCTGCAGCCATTGCAAAGAAGGCACAACTAGATTGTCTGATTGTGGAGAAGCTGGACAAGCAGGGGTGGGATCTGACAAGGTTAACTACCAGTTCGTTGCGCGTGTGTGTAAATCTTCGTCAGCTTGCTGTCTGGACAGCTGAGTAGCGCTGTGTGCAGGGAAGCAGCGTTTGAAAAAGCACTTTTTTCCTGCTTTTTCAACTGCAGCTGTGCCTCGCATGGCAGCTGAGGTTGAAAAAGCAGGAAATAAAAGGTCAGGTAAGAGTCCGGGCAGGCAGGTGGGCCAAAACAGCAGTAGACATAGAACTGGTTCTATGTCTGCTGCTTTTCAGAGCTACCGGTTCTACAGAGCTGGACAGAACCAGTAGAATCCCACCCCTGTGGACAAGGGTATGTTTTACTCACTCACATCCCTTTTGGCCTCTTTTTCATCACCCCATGTAGTCACAGGTATATTTGCGTGAAAATCAGAATGCAGATGACGCTAAAGAAAATCTATTCTTCTTTAGGATGTCACCTAGATCTCAGAATTGGCCATTAATTCCTCCTGAATCTAGTTGCAACTATCCAGGAGAAGATAATTTAATTTAATCTAATCCTAATTAAATCTGGAATTGTTTAGAACAAAATGTGAAATATCTGGATCACCTTAAGCTACCTTTCCTATTCACATAGTAAGCAACTATAACCAGCCAAAGGGATTGATCAAATATGTCAGGGGTGTAAAACATAAGGCCCGTGAGCCAGATCTGGCCCATGATGTGGTCAGATCCGGCCCATGGGGCCATCTCGGAAAATGTAAGGGGCCAGCCCACATCAGATGTAACAGATAATCAGAGTTGGAAGGGACCTTGTAGGTCATCTAGTCCAACCCCCCTGCCCAAGCAGGAGACCCTACACCATTTCCGACAGGTGTGAGTCCAATCTCTTCTTGAAAGTCTCAAGTGATCACTTTGGCCTGGTCTACCCAGTGCGAAGAGAAAACATGCCAGCAGTTTGGGGAGTGGTGTCAAATTGGCCATGCACACCCAGTTGGCCATGCCCAATGAGTGGCATCAAGCTGACCACGCCCACCCAGTTGGCCACACCCACCCAGTCAGCCACACCCACCCAGCCCCCAGGTCAACCACAGCCCTGATGCGGCCCTCAATGTCATTAACTTTGACATCCCCGAAATTCTCCCCCTCCCCCAATATTTATGTCAATATATACTAGCTCTTGAGACAGACAAGTAGTCCTTGATGGTACTGAAAAATTGACTTATGACCAGTCCTCACACATACAACATCCAGCATGTTTATAGTCATGTGACCAAAATTCAGGAGTTGGCAACTGGCATATATTTACAATGGTTGAATTATCCTGAGGTCATGTAATTGCCATTTGTGACTTTTCCAGCTGAAATACCAAGTCAAAGCTGGATGAATTTAAAAACTGCTATGATTTGCTTAACCGTGGCAAAAATGGTCATAAAATAAAGTGTGAGTCACTTAACACCTGCCTCACTTAGCAACCGAAATGCTGGCCCTAATTATAGTTTTAAATCAAAGACTATCTGTACATGGAATGGGGTGACTCACAACAGCCAGGTGGGCATGACTGGGTGGGCGCGGCCATCTGAGTGCCATCTTGTGGGTGTGGCTGAGTGGGTGTGGCCAGGTGAATGCAGAGAATTAGGTGCAGCCAGGTCAGTGCAGATGACTCTGGGTAACTGGGTGGGTGTGGCCAGGTGAATGCAACCAGGTGGGTGTGGCCAAGTGGGCATGGCCAGGTGGGTGCAGAACAAGTCACCCCAGGCAACTGGACATGGACCCAGTTCAGCCCACCACCAGAAAATAATCCCCGGAGAGGTGCTGGCAAACGGGAAACAGGGAAGTGGCAAAATTAGAAAAGCAAGGGGTGGGTTTATTTCTCCCCCCGCCTTGCAGAAACACTCCGTTTTTCTTTCTCCTTTATGGGGAAAAGTTTTCCTACCAACTTTAAAAGGGAAAGGAAGGGAGCAACAAGGTGGATTCAGCTGCTTAATTTGATGAACTATGCAAAGAAGGAACCAACTGTCTGGTTAATTCTTTAAACAAAACTGTTCTCCCTACCATTCTGGCTAGTTTTTTGTTTTTTTCCCAAGTTTGTATGTGACATATATTTCAAAGCAGTACTATTGATTTTACTTTTAGGTATAAAGCGGAGTCAATTTCATGTGTCTTTGCCTAGTTAGTATAGTCAAATTGACAAAGGCATATGAAATTGACTAGACTAGGGTGAGGATATAAAACTGATACCATAGCAGAACAAGCTGGAAGGACTCTGGAAATGATAGATAGGAGCAGTCCTCATCACATTGCCTCTAGAAGATTCTGGTGAGCTGGAAGAATTTTTTTTTCTTTTCCTTTTTAAAATAAAACTATTAAATTTAAAGGAGCAAAGAACAATTCAAAAGAGAAAAACAGATAGAAAAGGCCAAGCTGGAGCTCGCAATTACAGAACTATTAGTCATAAAAAACACACAACCTTTTTTAGCACCTCCCACTTCTTCCACAATTACTCAGTGTGGATCTCATGCACATATTCTACACAATGCAAACACTGCCTTGTTGTGTTTATTATGTGCCTTCTAAGTTGCAATTGTATTATGGAAAAATGTCAGTGCTCCGCCTCACACGTTAAAGAGCTCTTACATAGTGGTAGGTCCTAACTTGCTATGGTTATTAAAAACAAATTAAAATGGAAATAATACTAAGCTGTTGTCACAGTCAAACTCACGAAAGAGTCCAGCTGCATCTTAAATAAACAGGAAGACAAAACAAAGTTCCTGAAAACTAACACTAGTTAAAATAAATAAATAACTGCATTCCAGATGTTGAGAACATAAAACTAGCAGGATGGGAGCAAATTACAGCCAACGGCCAAAGAAAATACCATCTTTCTCTCCTATACCAAAAAAATGTGCAACAGCTCGTTCCTAAAGCGTCCTTCCTATTTATAATGAGGGTTATGGCACTTGCAAATAAAACTTGCAAATACACTCTCTGCTATAGCAAAATATGAACTCAAGCACATCCCTGAATCATTAACAGTAGAAGTTTCTAATCCCAGGTAAAAAAAAAAAGTGTTGTGCTGCAGCATACATTTCCACAAAAGAAAACACAATTTACGCAGAAGAGTCTGCAGGATTGGAGGCTGTCATCTTAAATGAGGAGAACAAAGTTGCACCTTCAACAGTGCAAGCTCGTCTCCTTTTGCACATGTGTGCAAAGTCACATGGTACACACAACAGAGTTCATCATGATAGCATGACACTGTTTTTGTCTTTTTTTCACCCTGCGTATCCCTCTTGCCTCAGATGCCTTTGAATCTATGAATGCCTCTTCTTAGGATTTTATCCCATTCAATTTCATGGAACTTTATCCTCTTCTCCATAGCCAGCAATTTACCCTTCCAAATGTAAGCAGCATTTCCATGCCAGTGTTCATCTTAAAACTTATCTTATGCCAGCGTGATGGATTCAGCAAGGATTTTACCTTCTATCTTGTAAGCTGCCTGGCACTTCTTCCAACCGATTGTCATTGCCCTCCCTATGTCCCCATGATACTTTGAACTCTCTTTGAGGCTTTGAAAAGTGATCCAATCCAATGAAAGAGATTGAAAAAGGGCAGCAAGCTGGCACTCTTCTACCTTTCTTGTTTGAACCTTGTGGCGCAGAGATTAGAGTGCAGCACTGCAGGCTACTTCTGCTGACTGTCAGCTACCTGCAATTTGGTAGTTTGAATCTCACCAGGCTCAAGGTGGATTCAGCCTTTCATCCTTCCAAAGTTTGGTAAAATGAGGATCCAAATTGTTGGGGGCAATATGCTGACTCTGTAAACTACTTAAAGAGAGCTGTAAAGCATTATGAAGCAGCCTATAAGTCTAAGTGCTATTGCTATTGTTTCTTTTTCACATTTTTGTGAGAAGAATTAACCAAAAAAAAAAAACCCAATCCTGACCAGCCATTGCATGGTGCAAGTATAGAAGATAAACGAATGGCGGCAAGGCAAGAAGAGGGAAATTCTAGCATCTAGGAAGTAAAAAAAGGAGAAATATTTTCTCTGGAGAAGGAAATGAGCCAGCAATTAATTAGATCACTTTTCAAAGCCGCACAGAGAATTCACAGAGTCCATGGGGACACAGGGAGGGCCAATGACAATCTCAGTCCCTAACTTACTGTATATGTGAACATGGCCTCAGTATGTGTATAGAACAGGATTTCTCAACCATGGCAGCTTGAAGATGGATGGACTTCAACTCCCAAATGCTGGCTGGGGAATTCTAGGGAATGCTGGAAGTCAAAATCTGTACATTTTCAAGCTGCTGAGAAACACAGGTATAAACAACAGGAAACTTCTGAGAAACCCCTACGGTCTGAGGCAGTTCAATATGCGACTTAGGGCAGAGTTCCCCAATCTTTCTGGGTTTGAAGACTGGCAGGGGAGAGGGGATGGTTCTGCATGAACAGTGGGCAAGTACGCACACACAGCTCCATTTGCTCATTCAAGTGGGGATGCACACAATGAGCTCCCCACTTCCGAAGCCCCGTTCTGAACCGCTCAAAGACCAGTAGAGGGACATGGCCTGGGGGTTGGGGACTCCTGATTTAGGATGCCTTGGATTCCAAATCCTTGAATAAGAAGATAACTTGAATGTTGTCTTTCTAAAAGTGTATTGAAGTTGTTTCTAAACCGCATCAACTTCACTGGATGGCCTTCAACGTTTAACATTCTTTTATCCAAGATGAGCGTGCACATTCTCACACTTACCATTGTATATGCCAATCCGGCCATCTCCTCCACACAGTTCACTGGACTTGCCAAAACAGACTTGATCACATTCCACAGCACTCACTTGCTGGCTGTGGCGGATATCCCCTTCATGCCCACAGAAACAGGCATAACCAGCTTCCACGCCAGCAAACTTTTTCCAAAACGGGAGAGGAAAATAAGAGACGATTTAAGATGGCACCATCTTTTTAACTGCATGGCTAAAATGTTGAAATGTGAAATTTTACAAGGAAGCAAAGATAGGACAAGCAGTTGTCTTGAAGGAAATTCAAGACTTCCTGTGACATATTGTGCCTGATTTAATCATAGTTTATTGAATAAGACAAATTGGGTTCTCTCAACATGCTAGGCCATAAATCATGGTTTACAGACCTTAAGGACTGTATTTGCATGATAAACTGTAGAACCAGTTGTCCATTTTAGGGCCAGAAGAAATGGTTTACTTTCTATGGAGCAATTATGTGGAGTAATACCAGCAGATTTATGTTTCCATAAAATAAAAGGGGGTGGTGACTATGGAAGATTATAGGAAAAGAGCCAAAATTATTTGCGATAACCCCAAATTCTTGCTATTTTCAAATGAGAAAGCTTAAACAGCGGCCATAATCAAGCCACCAGATTGAATAATGCTTTCCCAGGTATTAAAAAAAATAGACCAATCTTCAAATTCAGTATCTCCAGAACAGAAGCATAACCATGAGGGCAGCCGTCTCAACCAAGTGTGACAAATGGATAACAACTGTGCATTTGTTGCGCTAATAAAAACTGATAGCCTGGAACGACAAAACAAATGCTGTTTGATGGCTGAGCTCTGTTTCACGGGGTGCCAAGAATTGGGCTGATGGGATGAAAATAGAGAAGGGAAATAATATGTGTCTACTCTACTCCCATCAGTTGTCTGAGAAGATTAGAAAGACCAATCCAAAAAAGGGGAAAAAATAGATCAGTGAGGACACATGCCAAGAGCAAGTGAAGAAAATCAGGATTCAGGCCTTCCATATAAGCTAACTCTGCCTTATTCTGAGGTTCAATCAATCGGAATAGATATGGAAAGGACCTTGGAAGTCTTTTAGTCCAACCCCCTTCACAAGCAGGAGATCTGTACCATTTCAGACAAGGGACTGTCCAGTCTCTTCTTAAAAACATCCAGTGATGAAGCACCCACAACTTCTGACAGCAAACTGTTTCACTGGTTAATTATTCTCTCTTTTAGGAAGTTTCTCCTTAATTCTAGATTGCTTCTTCCCTTGATTAGTTTCCATCCATTGCTTCTTGTCTTGCCTTCTGGTGCTTTGGAAAATAAGTTGACCCCCTCCTCTTTGTGGCAGCCTCTCAAATACTGGAATACTGCTATCATGTCCCCCGCTAGCCCTTCTTTTATCTAGACTAGCCAAACCCAAATCCTGCAACCATTCTTCATATGTTTTAGTCTTCAGGCCTTTAATTATCCTATTTGCCCTTCTTTGCACTTTTTCCAAAGTCTCAATATCTTTTATTTAATGTGGTGACCAACACTGGATGCAGCATTCCAGGTGTGGCCTTTCTAAGGCTTTATAAAACAGTACTAACACTTCACATGATTTTGATTCTATGCCTTTGTTTATATAACCAAGGGTTCTATTAGCATTTTTGGTTGACTACCACACACTGCTGGCTCATGTTTAAGTGATCGTCCACTAGGACTCCAAGGTCCTTCTCACAATTACTGTGTTTGAGCCAGGTTTCACCTAATCCAGGGGTCCCCAACCGCCGGTCCGCGGACCGGTACCGTCCACGGAACAAGTCTTACCGGGCCGCTGGTTGCTGGGCGCCGCCATCTTTTTGATAAAAAGTGCTTCCGGTGTGCTTTTCGGGTAGAAAGCTCACCGGAAGCACTTTTTCATCAAAAAGATGGCGGCGCCAGATTTCTCGGTGAGCTTTTCCGGGTAGAAGCCATTTCTACCCGAAAAAGCTCACCGGAAGCGCTGCGCCCATCTTTTTGATGAAAAAGTGCTTCCGTGAGGTCACCGGAAGCACTTTTTCGTCAAAAAGATGGCGGCGCCCAGTTGATGCCGGTACCGGTCAGCGCGCGCCCAGCTGATGCCGGTACCGGCCGCGGCATAAAAAAAGGTTGGGGATCACTGACCTAATCTGTACCTGTACCTTTGGTTTTGCCTGCCTTAAGTGTAAAACCTTGCTTTTTTCCACATCAAATTTCATGTTGTTGGATGGGGCCCATTGTTTAAGTCTGTCAAGATATTTTTGGATCCTGAATTTGTCTTCTGGGGGGTTAGATGTTGGTCATCATTTGATTTGCTTTTTAGATGAATTTGAATTTCAAATGAAGGGTGGAGAGCTAGTTGCCTACAAAGTGCTGATGGTGCTGTGATCAGCAAACAAATCAACTGGGAAAGCTTTTTATGGTATAGAGATATGCACTGTTGCCCATCAAATCAAGCAGCAGCTGCTCAAGGCCCAGTAGTTAAGACAGTTCAGAAAAGCTGGCAAATAAACTATCTATATATCAATATTAAATAGATAGCTCTTTATTGAAAACCATGGATCAGTGGCCAGCAGCACCTCTATTGCTGCTTTGATGGTATTTGTTGAAATATAAGAGGTGAGCCATCTTGGCTACCCATTAATAGAAAAAAAGAATGATCATACTGTTCTTAATGGGAATAGTAGTTTAATGGGGCGATAAGAGTACAAATGAAAAAGAGGTTGAAATTACAAATGGAGCTTTCTATCAAATATTTTTTATTCAGGGAACTAGAACTTTTTGGTTCCCAGGCACAGAAATAGTGAATCACTTGGACAATCACATAAATATGAATGTGCTGCAGCTGACAAAAAAGCCAACACAATTCTAAGCTGCATTAACAGAGAGATAGAATCAAAATCACGTGAAGTGTTAATATCACCTTATAATGCCTTGGTAAGGCCACACGTGGAGTACTGCATCCAGTTTTGGTCGCCACAATGTAAAAAAGATGTTGAGACTCTAGAAAGAGTGCAGAGAAGAGCAACAAAGATGATTAGGGAACTGAAGGCTAAAACATATTTAAAAAAATGATTGCTGGAGTTGGGTATGTTTAGTCTAATGAAAAGAAGGACTAGGAGAGACATGATAGCTGTCTTCCAATATCTCAGGGGCTGCGACTACGAAGAGGGAGTCAAGCCATTCTCCAAAGCACCTGAGGGCAGGAAAAGAAGCAATGGAGTGGAAACTAATCAAGGAGAGAAGCAAGGAGAAATTTCCTGACAGAACAATTAATCAAACAAGTGGAAGGACTTGCCTCCAGAAATTGTGAATGTTCCAACACTGGAAATTTTAAGAAGAGATTGGACAATCATTTGTCTGAAATGGTATAAGGGAGCAGAGGCCTCGACACGAAGACCTCCAAGATCGCTTCCAACTCTGTTACTCTGTAGTCACTAAACTCTGTTGTGTTCAAAAAAATTTAATTCACCAATAATTATAAATCAATACATAAGTTCATCGGGTTTTTTAATTAAAATCTCTTAATAATCTCCAGTCCCACACAGGCAAATTTTATTAGCTGTGTCAGAGCACTGCTTTGTATCTCTTTGAACCGGGCTACATCCTTATATATACCAATGTTAAAGGTCATTAAATTAGTCTTCTCAAGCTTTGCAAACCAAGTCAGATTAGAGAAGACGAATCTAAAAGCACACAGTATTTGAAACAATGTCAGGATTCTATGTTTATATTAAAAACAAGCCCAGAGCTGCATCACACAACTCCAGTGTGGCAGGTTAGAAAGAATGAAATCCTTCTCACTGGTGCTTTTTTGACTAGGCTGGAGAGGAGAATGTGGGAACTGAGTGGCATCATTCCCTGACTTTTGTTTATTATTTTATATTAATCTATAAGCTCTCTTTTTCTCAACCAATCTCATCTAATTGTATCCGGACCGTTCAAGAACTCAGTTCATGAAGTCAAGCCCAGAATTTGTAAGTCAAGCCCAGAATTTGTAACCAGCTTGTTATCTGGGAATTCTGGGAGATGTAGTATTAACACACATAGACAGCCCCCCTTTTGAAGCAACCTCTTCAATGGACTGAGAAAGGCCTCCCGAGTTTCACATAACAAAGAGACGGTTATACCTTATAGCCTCGTTTGCGGCAGAAACTGAGGCAAACTTGTACTGTGAGTTTGGTGGATGTGCCACTGCTCCCACTTAATGTTGGGGGAGTGCCCGAGTCCAGGAAGCAGCCAACATAGCCGGGCACTGAAAGAAACAATGAAGAATGTGGGTAGACATTTTGAATGTTTATGCGCGAAGGTATCACAACACTACACAACTTTAGGACTTTACAAATAGCCTTCATTTACCAACCACAGTTGGGACTTGCAACTCTGTGGTTAAGTACTACAGTCATTAAGCAAAAATAAGTCACGCGATTGCACTGGACCTATGATGTTATCTTCTGCTTCTGTCATTACACAAATCACCATGGTCGTTAAGTGAAACATCACATGACTGGGATTTCCCTTTCACATTCTCCATTAATTTTGCTTGTTTGAAGCTCACAAATGGCAATCACTTAACCATGGGAAACTGTGTGGCTGTAAATGCAAAGATTGGTTGCACAGCTGTTTTTCTTTTTCAACTGTTATAAATTCAAATAATCACTAAACAAGGCAGTCAATAAGTGATGGCTATCTGTGATGCAAACTGGCCACATGATTCACAGCAGCCAGTTGTGGGGAATTCTGGGAGCTGTATTCTACCCATTTTGACATTGCCAAGGTTGAGAAACACTGCCTTATTGTTTTAAGTGAAAGGCACAGGCAGCTGTCTCAAAATAGATGCTTGTCAGATTCAACAGGTTTAATGCCAACCTTTGCCTTACGCTTTCTTTGAAATGTTTTGCCCCTGTATTATTTATGTTTTCTTGTATTTTTTTCAGAATGCTTCAAAATTTATTCAAATTTCTCTTCTTGATGTATTGGGTTTACAGTACATTCCTGTTGAAACTTACAAGGGTGCTACCGCTGTATTTTGTTCCTTTCATTTCAAAGATGCCCTGGCTGATCAAACTTCAAAATCTGAAAAGGGCCAATAGAAGGGACCTGTCTACCCTTTGGATGACTGCCTTTGAGTGAAGCAAAGACCAAGAGTGGATTTTCATCCATATTTCTTGGCTGTCCCATAATAAAGACAAAATCATAACACGCCATCTCTGAAAATTTGTTAAAATGTTCTTCTCCTTTGAAATAAATTTCAAAGCAAACAATCTTTTTTCTGAGCTGGTGATCTATCAGAATGTCAATTTGAAGAGGAACAGTAGGATGACACCAATTTAGGAAAAGCTGGGTTACAGACTCCAAGCGGAACCAGCAAACAATTGAGAATAGGATGTTCAACTTTCAGAGAAGGTCCACTAGTTATTAACTTTCCTATAGCATAGGCCAAACTTTTTCATCCAATTCTGGCTGATCCCTCCACCTCGATGCAAAATCCAGCACTTACTGTGGCAGGTTGGGATATCACAGTACTTCCAGTAGATCCCTTCTTCGTTCTCTGAGATGTAGCACCAGGGTTGTACATCACCGTCTGGATTTCGGCAGTAATTGTGACTGCCCAGCCCCCACTCGCCATTGGGATATTTGGCCGTGTTATAGGCATGTTCTCGTGTCTGGTTCCAGTAGAGACAAGGCTTCCCAGCGGATCCAGGAGCAGTTCTGTTCTGCAGTCCCCGATAATCAGCTCCATTCACCATAAAACATTCAGATAATTCTGGGGAATAATTAGAGGGAAAAAGAGATGGTAAGAGACAGGTTTCCTCTCCATGTTTATTCCTGCATATTTCATTTCCTAAATGAATACTGGTGGTTGTTATCGTGCATTTCCTCCACATTCACTAAAGAACGAAGTCATACAAAGTAATGATTATTTTGAGATAAATCATCAACTCTTGAAGATTGCATGGATGTACTTCAACTTATCAGACCCAGCTCTTAGCAAAGTCAGCCTTATCTTCACAACAGAGCCATATTTGATTGCTGCTTTATGACGAAATCTAAGTGTTTTATCACTTCCAACCCAAGACATATCTCTGATCAACAATTCCCCTTGCCGTTTTCTCCCTTGATCATCACAACAATTCTCTCTGTATCACATGCAAGTGATAAATTGGATCGCAATGCACAAAAAGTAAAGATAAATTAGCCTTTGAAGTGTCATAAGAGTCTGTTTTGATTTTGCTACAGAAGAGTAACACAGCTATCCCTCGGGAAGCTGTTATACACAAACAAATTTGTCCTCACAACAACCCAGAGAGCTTGGTTAAACTGAGATATAGTAACCAGCTCCAGGTCATCCAAGGAACTTATGGTAGCCTGCCCGGAAAACAATCCACAGTTCCTCATCAATGAAGAACTTGTGGCTCTCCTGGTATTACTGAAACTCTCATTCCCAGCCATTGGCCATATCTGCTGGGACTGCTGGGAGTTATAGTTCAGCAACATCAAGAAGGCTACCAGTTCCTGGTGAGAGACATATATACACCCACAAATAAATGTACAGATACAAATTATATAATCAAGAAATAAAGAGCTTTTCAATTTTTAAAAACCTAAGGCTTCTGGTCTAGTGAATTTGTACTTGTTCAGAGATCAGTGCCTATCTATACTACAAGTTTCAGTCAGTCAAGTAAAATATAGCACATTCACTCACAAGTTACTAAATGTTTTAGTTTTAATCTCAGTCAGTATTTGTGAGTTGGTGTATGGGGTGAATTCAACTTCTTTGATTAATGCATGATTCAGTGTATTGTGTAAACCAGGAAAATCCATGTAGGTTAAGTTGTGTGAATGCAGCTGATGCTCCCAATTGGGTCAGGTCAACAAGACAGTGAACTTTGTAATTATAATCAGGAAATCCCACTGAATGTATTTTCAGAGAGAGAGGGAGGGAGGGAGAGAGAGAGAAAGAGAGAGAGAGAGAGAGAGAGAGAGAGCTGTGGCATTGATAAGACTGGCACAGTAGGATACTAATCCTTGTTTAGTCACTGTCTCATTTAGTGACCGTTCACAGTTAACAATGTTGATGAAAAAGTAACTTAATGACCATTCCTCATATTTAGGTCTGTAAAGCAAAGCTCATGTAAGTCATTTAGTTACAATTAATGACCGAATTGTCTATCCCATATGTGACTGTTAAACTAGGACTATCAGTGGTACTTGATTCAAATATTCAATCAGGCATAAATTATGCAGGATAGCTGTGACATCCTATATAATTACGACTTGTAGAACTTCATTTCTAGATGAGGAAGAGATCCCAAATTTTCAAACAATCTTAAAGCTAAATCTCTCAGTCCTACAGGAATCCTGAAGGGCTGAATTCAGGCCTTGATTTCTTATTGGTGAAGGAAAGTCCCTCTGTTCCTTCACAGAAAGAGCTTCTGTCAAAACAAGTTATAATTTGGGGGCAGAAAATTGGAAAAGATAATCCTGCTTCTCTTTTACCCATAATTGGGGAATTCGCTTTGGTCAAAAAGTTGGAGGGAAGTACATGTTTGAAGACCTGCAGCTGGAGAAGAGGTTTTGAGGTCTTCTGGGAAATTCACAGGAGACCTCCAGCTGCCCCTTCTTTCCTTCCCCTCCCAATCCTGAAATGTGGAGCTGGAGAAACATCAGAGCAAGCGTGACAAGACAAGCTTGGAAGAAGAGGGGCTCCTCTCAAGGCTGCCTCCAGGGTGGGGGCCAAACCAAGATTAGAGATGCTAAATGTGTAATCAGTTAAAGCATGCAAAGGCTTTGAAGATTCAAAGGGAAATGGTGGAGGGTGTCCTGTGAGATTTGGCTGGAGGCAAGAGAAACACAGGAGACCCTTTTAGATCTCACATTTGGGGAAGAGGAAGGATTGGAGGAGGATCAAAGCGTTCAAAGACACATTTAATCACCCATGCCAAGACAGTCAAGTGCAGGCAGAACACAAAGAAAGAATATGGGGGGACAGTGAGATGGGCAGAGCCTCTGCTAAATCTCTGACCTCTACCAAGGTCAAAAATGAGTCCTTGTAAACCAAGGATGAGCAATATTTGGGGTGGGGAGTCACATTTGGTTCTTTGAGTAGAGTTACAGGTAGGGATAAATTCCCCAAAGGTGGGAGAGATGACATAATGAACTTGGCAAAGCCAAGATGGAATTAAATTCAGTTGGATTAAAATGGAATTGATTTATTTACATGAAGATGATAGGATTATTCCCATATATTTAATTTTCCTGTTTATGCTTATTTATGCTTATTTATTGACTGGATTTACGACCATCATAAGAACCAGAAAATTTGTTAAACAGTGCAATCATTAAGTGAGACATCACATGTTTAAATCACTTGATTTTAACTTTTTGGCTATGGTCATAAAGCCAGACATCACTTGTCTGCAACTTGTGACTTTTGCTGAGGGCTTCTCCATTGACTTTGCTTGTCCAAAACTGGCTTGGAAGGTTAGAAATGGTGATTACATGAATGAAGGATACTGCATCCACCATAAATTTGCAAGTTGCCAAGTATCCAAATCACAATCATATAACCACGGGAATGCTACAACAATTATAAGCATGAGGACTTTTTTAAGGACTACATATATTAATTAATTCATTAAGAATTAAAAATTGTAGAAGGGCTCCAAGTATTTCAACCAAGGCTTTTAGGGTTGATGGGGTGATCATAGGGTCCAGGGATGGGATTCTACCGGTTCTGTCCACCTCTGTAGAACCAGTAGTTCTGAAGAGCAGCTGACAGAGAACATACATAGAACCGGTTTTATGTCTGCTGCTATTTTGAACCTGCCTGCCCGGGCTCTTACATGACCTTTATTTCCTGTTTTTTCAACCACAGCTGCTTTGCACGACACAACTGTGGTTGAAAAAGCAGGGGAAAGGGGCTTTTCCAACCGCTGCGCACTTGCACGCAGCACTGCTCAGCTGTCCAGGCAGCTCAGCAGGTCATAAATTGCACATGCAACACAGAGCAACAGAACCAGTAGTTATACCGGTCAGATCCCATCCCTGATAGGGCCCCTTACTAAGTATCTTGTCCCACTGTGGAGTGCCATCCATTTGCATCTGCAATAACAAGATTTAATTGTCCCAGAAATCCCATTTTTACAATGTTTTCTCCACAGATCATAAGCACTAATCCCAGGGAAAAGTCTTATCTCTCTAGGCCCCGTGGTTCTCAACCCTGGCCCTTTTAAAATGTGTGGACTTCAATTTTCAGAATGCAAACTGGAGAGTTCTGGGAGTTGAAGTTCACACATCTTAAAAGGACCAAGGTTGAGAATTACTACTCTAGGCAACTGATTGAAGTGGGAGAAATATGAAAATGGTGGAAGGAATGCATCACATCAGGTTACAAGTTACTATGTCATTTCTAAATGTCCCTGCATATAAACAAAACATACAAAACCTATACTCCCTTTCACCCAAGTAAAAACTGACATATCAAGGAAAAAAGTTCTAGCCCAACCCAGCCCTGGCTTTGCTTGTATTCTCTTTCAAAGTCATACAAGCATGTTCCTCACTGCATTCCTATGTGTCTACATAGCAAGAACCTTCACAAGTTAGTTCTGTCATCCAGAGTCTGAAGTATATGCTTTGTACAAATATTGGAACCCTGCCACTGATTTCCATTACAGCTTTAGGCAAAGAAAATAGCATTCTGGATCTGAAGAGATGTCTGTGACAGAAGACTAAGCCCAGTGGCCCCCTGCCATTTTGAAGATTGTCCTGGCATCGAACTGCCCTGCAAGGGGTGCAAAGGAAGAATGCTGGCATAGAATAACACTTTGAGGAAGCAAAAGGATCACAGCCAGGCATTAGGGCAATTTGCACAAGCGTGTAGATCTGCTGGAAAAAAAAAATAGGAACAGAAACATTTGTGTGTGCAACTTGGCACTGCATGAAGTAGGTTGCAGAAGTGGCAGCAGGCCATTTTCCTTGCAGAATCCAATCTGTAGCTCTCCCTTCTTCTTTTTTTAATTCTGGAAAAATGGCACAGATTCAGCAAGTCTAAATAATGCCGAATGCCGGTGGTAGAACTCACAAGGGTAAACAAAAGGGGAAGGGAAGCTGCGTTCTGGGCTGGCAAGGAGATCAGACATCCAGAGGCTGCCCCTCGCCCCCGCCAAGAACTTGAGAGGGTTGGCCCCCAGCCTGCCTTGTTTTATCCCAGACATAGTAATGTCCTTCCACAGCTGGGAATAACCCATGACTTGTGCTTCCTCCACTTGCCTCCTGCCATCAATCCATCCAACCACCCACCTTCCAAGTTCAATCCTCTCCTGGTGTAACCAGATGCCTTTCAAACCTAGCAGACATGAGCCCCAGGGGGATGGGACCCACCTGTTGTTGGAGATGGAAATAGCTGAGAACATAATAAACAGGTGGTCGATATGAAGCAAGAGGACTAGGCTAGGAAGGGGAGGGTAGCAAAGAGAGCTCTTCATGGGAGGATATGGAAGCCTACAGAGGCCGGAGACTGGATGTCTAGCAGGTGGTGGGTGTTGGCAGCTGGTCCTTTAGAAGATGCTTAGGACCAGTGGAGTCCTATCTGGGGGGGCATGAATGTGAGATGGCCCTGGGGAGGTGAGGGAGGGGAGTAAAAATCAGGGGTGAGGCATTAGACAAATGGTACAGGAGGCCTTGGTGTTACCGCACTGTTCGAATTGCTGAAGAACTGTGACATGAATGTAATGGAACGCATACAGGCGGGCCAGGAGGCTCATAGCTCTGTTTCAACAAACGTGGGATTAGCTATTTTGGTACCATTGTGGAAAGCTTCCTCCTGCTGAAGTTGCAGCTGTCGAAAGACCAACAGGCTGTGGAGAAAGGATGACAAATAGGACAGGCAAGAATGTCAAAAATCTCTGTAATGCCTTTCTTTAAAAAGAAATCAAAGGTATATTCACACCTGTATTCTGTATCTCTGGGGCTTGCATCTGTGTTCCAGATACTCTGGAGATCCTTGGATACTTACCAGGCCCCTTTAATGAGAATAGCAGTCATATTAGATGAGCTGCTCTGGGTGTTGTCCCCAAATTCGGGTCTTAGCCTGGCGCCAAAACCAATGAAGATATCCAAACACGAGGTGCAGGGTTGATTTCCTTTTGCTGAAGTACTTCAGCAAAAGGGGTCCCAGCCAGCAAAATGCCAGGACCCAGAACAAAGAATTCAACAAGCTTTCATAGAAAACAAGTTGTTCAAGAAACATTGTTTAATAGGCTTTTTGAAAATTATCTAAAGGGTCATATATTGGTTCCATGCCATCTCTATTTCTAAGTCTTAACTAATAAACACTTCAAAAGTTATCTAACAAGTATTCTATTGGCTCTACTTCAACCCTATTCCTAAAAGTTAATTAATAGGCCTCCTATAAGATTTTTAGCAAGGCTTCTATTGCAGAATTCCCCAACCCTTTCAGATTGGCGGCCTGGAATAAAGGGGGAGGGAGAAAAGACAGGATGGTTTTGTGGGAGGGGCAGGACCATGATGTGTGCATGTGCACAAGCACCCGTTGCTCGTGTGTGTGGGGTGAGAGTGTGCCTGACCCTCACTTGAATGGGGCCGGGAACATCTATGGTACTCACACAAGTGGGGCCACGAGTGTCCACAATGCTAGCGCAAGTGGAACCGCAAACTCTCATGAAGCTAGCATGAGTGGCACCCTGAATGCCTGCGATGTTTGCACGAGTGACACCCTGAGCACTGGTGATGCTCATGTGAGTGGGGTTGTGCACTTGCACACACCAACCATCCACTCACATACGAATAGCCCGTGGCCTAGTAGTGGCAGAGGTCTATACAGATTGGGGACCCCTGATCTATTGGCTGTTTTAGCCCTATTCCTTATCTTAGCAATATGTCTTTGTATAATAGAGCCTCGGTTGCGCAATGGTTAGAGTGCAGTACTGCAAGCTACTCCTACTGCAATTTGGCAGGTCGTATCCAGGCTCAAGGTTGACTCAACCATCCTTCCATCCTTCTGAGGTGGGTAAAATGAGGACCCAAACTGTTGAGGGCAATATGCCAGCTCTGTAAATTGCTTTGAGAGTGCTGTAAAGCACTATAAAGCGGTATACAAGTCTAAGTGCTATTGCTATTGCCTGGTAGACAGCTCTTGTTTTCTACATTGAAAGAGGCCCCACCTGTCCACACCCCCTCTTCCAATTTTTTTTGTTATGCAAGCTTCACAAATACCCATCCCCTCCCTTCCTTCTGAGTTCATGCCATAACTGCATTTTTATAGCAAATGGCTCTACAGCAAATGGCCCATCATTTGCGACAGCTGCTCCACCCCCACGGATCTTCTCCTTCCCCATCAAGCAGGCCGAGGGAAGACCTGAGGTGTTTTGGGGCCAAGCCAGACTGACCAGGGTCATCATTCACATGTTCACACAGTTCATATACAAGTGGCCAAACGTAAAGGGAGCATGTTAGAGAAGCACCATTGCTTTGGATTTCAGTCTATGTTTTTCTAGCTGCATCATTCTCTTTTTAGTTCAAACATAGTGAAAGTGAGCTGGAAAAGGAACAGAGAAACACTGTGATGGACTAAAGAAATAGTAAGGCCCAGAAATCCTGAAGGGCCCTTCTTCAGTACCATTTTATATACCAGTAGTTAAGTAAAACTATCTACATTCTCTGCTCCTCATTTCACATGTCAGTGGACAAAATTGTGAAGGGATCTGGGTTTCTTATTACTGCCACATCCAGTTTCGCCTTCAGGGCCTATAGGTCAACAATGGTGCTATGGGAGATTTGGAAACAATTTGAATTCTGAGAAACCTGAGAGAATAAAAAATGTAATACAAACAAAAGTGATGCACTTTTTGATGCTTCATGTACAAATGTGAAAATTAAAATGCTCAAATGAGAGGTGGTTAAGGAAAGAATAAGGGTATGAAGAGGAAAGAAGGAACAGTTTTCTGGCTAGCCATTTATAACTCTTCCAGGATATCCCATCTCATTCCTCTTTAATTTTCCATCTTCCCACCTCCCAAAACATCAGTATAAATCAGACTCTTCAGAGAAAGGAGTTTTCCTCGGTTTTTGTTTCCTTTAATTGTATGATAAGTGTTAAGAAAACCCCTGCATATATTTAAGTATGGTATGCATATATAAATACATGTAAGAACTGATGGCATGTGGACCAAGGCAGTCATAGAATGGATCTCACTTGATAAAAAGCGTCCATGAAAGAGATCTAAAACAAAATGGATTGAAGATTTCAGCAAGTATTGTGGGCCCAGTTGGCAAAAGAAAGCTCAGAACTGTATTGATTGTGGAAGAGGCGTTCATCCTGCAGTGGGTAGACAATGGCTAAAATGATGGTGATGACAACAACAATGATGATGATATAAGTACTTACACGCACTCATACAAATATCATCTGACGGAGTAAGCTGCAGTTCAACATTTGCCATAATGTCATTACTGATAAATTGGTGCTACTATGTCTCTGTTCAATGACATTAAGTGATGTTTTTCTAAACATTTCAGGACAATAATTCCTGTTGCATAGTTTTGAAACCATTACCAAGCGATCCATAAAAGCATAGAAGAGATAAAAAGATGATTTTTGGATTTCTACCACATGCCATTTATATGCATGTTATTGGCAGCATATACTACTCAGGCAGCCATAAAATGAAGATCGCTTTTTAAAAATTGCCTTTTCCTCCTATTTTTTTTCACTAACCACATGCCCTCTTTGCTTGCAGCCAACACAATGCAGCATGAATGCAAAACCATTTATTGCTGCAAATTAAATAAATATATCAAGCAGCAATGCTCTCCAGCAGGGTTAAAAATCTAATATCCCATCATCCTATCCTATTTTAGGGGTGGGGGAGAGATTAACTAATTAAACTGAAGAGCTGAAGAAAAACAGGACCTGTTTAAAAAGGGAATGTACAAGTTCCATAAAAATTCAGTTAAAACGTTCAACGTTTTAAAATCAAGAACAAAACTGAGAAACACAGGAGAGTCACCAGTTTGGAAAGTAAGTCCTTTGAAGGAAGAAAGAAAAAGCTCAGCATATTTAACCCTAAGAAGAGAAGATCAAGCAAAAGTATGACAATGGTCTTAAATTCCTGAAGGGTTGTCACATATAAAGTGGAGCTAAGTTCCCAGTTGTAATTTGGAGACCTGGACTGAAAGCCATGGGTAGGAAAAGAAAAATGCAAGGAAGTGTGTGCTTCTAGCTAACTTCTTAGAAATCATTTCCTGATGATTGTGAGCTATTCACAGTGGCCTTGGTGGTTTCTTCTGCTGTAGGGCTTGGAGCAGCTATTGCCTGGGGTTGATGTCATACTGTAGTACATCACATCTGGAGGGCTTCAGGTTCAGTAGCTGAAGTCCCTTCTAGCTTTGGAACCCTATTTTTTTAATATTGCAAATGGGCCCAGAAACCTGTCAGCATGATGCAGTCAGTGATCAGAGGAGATCCAGGCACATTTCCACAATCAGCTATATTACACACCAAATGACCTTGTGTGTTAATTACTGTCTCTCTGATTGACTTGCCTGCAAGAGGAATTGTGGGGGGGAGGGAGGAAAATTCTATTTGCTGCCTTGAACTTCTCTGAGAAAAGGTGGGATAGAAACAGAACTCAAGTTTGCCTACCAGGAACCAATGCTTGAACACATCTGTTACACATTGCTGAATTTTCTGTCCTGCCTGGTCTTCATTTAGCTTGCAATACTGTAGTCTGTCTTCCCCTGATTTAAACAAGAGTGCACTTTTTTCCCCCCAGTTGAAGAGTTCCTCGGAAAACCTAATTCAGAGTAGGCCTCCCCAGCAACTGTATTTGCAGGACAGGGGCTACATGTTCCCTCGTGTTTGTGTATTTGTATGTGGAAACAAAGACATACAACCCCTCGCTGAGACCTAATTTTTAACTGAAGAAACTGAACTTGGGAAGACTGACAGCTTCAGTCTATTGCGTAGGGTAGACTGCAGCTCTGGCGTCAGAATAATGGGTTTTACAAGTATAGGAACGTCTCTAGTTTACTTGTGAGAAACTGAAAGGCGTACACTTTTGATACAAGCCCTTTGGCTTAAGCCTTTTGGCAGGAGTTCTTGCACATAAATTAATAAATCCTGGCTTAGCCAAAATCCACACAACAGCATAATGAAATGACTGGGTATTCCTTCAGCAAGATGTGACAATGCCGCTAATTCAGATAACTCTTTAATTTTGGAGCACGGATTATGTATTAAGGTCACGCCTCTGCGTTCTACACTCTTAACTACTCCACATTCCACAAAACTGGAAAATTGCTTTATTGTTTTCTTTTGTGTCTCTCTTTCTGAGTCTCATCTTTGAACAGGTTTCCAAAATGAGATTCAGCAGGTAATTAAAGCAACTATGTTTTCAGGGACAGTGAGAATTGCAGAGGCATTATTAAAGATCATACCTGGAGATTAAAAATAAATAAATCAAAGTAGCGTAGGGACATTCTGAAAATTGTCTGGAACAAAAGGAAACAAACGGGTCTAACTGCCTCTGTGACCACAGTGCCCCCTTATGGAGCCCGAAGCTTTAAAACTAGCTTTTTCTTCTCTTATTGTTCAGAACATAGAAAAACAAAAAGTTACTTTGAAAGAGACTAACTGGCATTTCCTGTTACAAAAGAAATAGAAAGAAATTATAATTGATTCAAGTAAAACAACAAAGAGAAAATGGAGTATTTCATGATCTGCAGCCACAAGAGTTGTCAACACGAATAACCCCACCTTTGCTAACTGCATTAAAGGGCAGAGGTTCAACAGGTGAATCTTACACGATCCATTACAGCTTCACTGCAAGTATTCATATTTCATCTGCTGAATTGATGTTTCACCCTGAATAGATCAATCTAAGAGAGCATAAAGTGCAGAGGAGGTTTCAGGAAAAGTTGGATCACATGATAGGTAAAACTTTCCTTCTCCAACTGGTAAATTCTGGGTAAATTAAATGTACCCCTCCCCCAAAAAAATCATTCCCTTATCCATAATATTCCTAATCCCACTCTTTCTCAAGAACAAGTTGAATGGTCTTTCTTTACTCCCCATCATTTTCTTCTAACCACAGATTAAGAGAAGCTCAAAAAGAATTAATGAATCTTCCCTAGTCATTTAGTGCATGTGCTCCAGATTTAAGCAAGTCAATGAAAAAGCTGTGGTAGCTCCATTCATATGACATGCTAAACTGAACAATGACTAATGGATGGAGAAATATTGATGGTGATGTGGGGGGGGGAGAGCAAAATTAAAGTGGGTTGGTGGGGAGGGCCCCAAAAAGAGTGGGTGGAGCCCAAAACAAACTGTGGGTGGAGCCAGTGAGTGGAGTTTGCAAAACTGGAAGGTTGAATCTCGCTTCTCTTCTTTGCGTCACCTCATCCTTTTCACTGCTATTCTGATTTTGGCATCTCTCTTTGGCTATCTCCATGCTTCTCAAGACACACGTTTCCTTATCCAAGTGACATCTTGTCACTCTGAAGGAGGCCCAAAATGGGAAGAAGAAAAATGGAAGATTTGTTCATCTTCTTGGATGAGTCTTCCCTTCCTCCACAATCTTACAAGCCCTATACTGAACCCCTCTGAATAATGGCACCCACCAAGCACATCCATGCATGGATCAACCATACCACCCAAGAGTTTCCACACCACTTGTCCATGAAAGAGCTAGAGAACAAAGAGTCTCCAAACAGAGGAATAAATAGAGATGTAGGATGACTTCAGGAAAGTATTACATTAAAGGCACTGGAGGACAGCCAAGATGTGTTTGGGGAGAGGGGGGGGAGAAGGGGGGAAATATTGGCAGCCCTAGTAACTGTCAGATCTCAAGGATTAATATCCAGCTCCATGATATAAGTCCTTGCCTGGCTGGGAAAGTAGCCAGACATCTTTCCCTCTCCCTGGGAGATACAATGAAAGGAGGTGTGGAATAAAAATGTCTTCTTCCTGCATACCTGCACAGCATTTGTTATTTGGTCTTTAGCCCAGAACATAACTATATTGGCTGGGTTGTGAATTATATGAAGCCGTCTCATGCGGAGATGAACTGGTCCTCTGAGGCTGCGTTAGCCTGCTCTGCCAGAAGGCCATCTCCGGAGGGTAAAATAGAGATGTTTCCCTTCACCTGCTATAATTGGATTTTTCCAATGGAATCCAACCTCTAGCATGCCAAGCAGGTACTTTAGCACGTGGCCACAATCCCTTCCCAAGGAGAAGTTCACTCCGGAATGTGTGCAGGAACACTCCAAAAGGAAAGAATATGTACAAAAATGTATCAGTACACTGGGGAGGGATCGCAATCCTGGCTGGGTCCTTTCAAACTTCAAGGGTCTGATTTCCCACTCAAATGGCACAGTGGTAGTGATTTTGTTTTATTTGTTTACATCCTGTCTTTATAATTTTTATAAATAACTCAAGGTGGGGAATATACCTTCCTTCTCCTATTTTCTCCAAAATAACAACAACAGCAACACTGAGATGGGCTGGGCTAAGAGAGAGTATCTAGAAGGCACCCAGTTCAGTCTTTTGGTTTCTAGCCTGGAGCCTTAACCACTATACCAAACTGACTCTAGTGATGATGGATACAAACACACCTTTCACTAGACTCTTCCTCCCATTTAATTACTTTAATTAATCCACCATACCTCTGGAACTCTCTACAGTTCCTTGCATCCAATTCCAGCTTTCCCCAAACTGGAGTTTTTCTTGAGAATTTAAGACTACAACCCCCATCATCCCAAGCCAGTGTGTCAATTGCTTGAGACTAATGGGGACTGTAATACGACATATCTCAAAAGACACCTGCTTGTGTAAAGCAGCCCTTTCTAAACCTGATAATATGGAGCTGTTTTCCCACCGCTGTACTTTAGTTCTCTGGCTCTTTCCAGTTTTTCTTTCTTACGGCCCTTTTGGGGCAGCATCCTATCCCTTCATTCTTTTCAGCGCTGCGAGTGCTGAAAACAAAACCCTGACGTCTCATCAAGATCATAAATTCCCTAGTTTCTCCTTGCTTAATAACACCAAGGTTCAACAAACAGCAAGCAATTCCCATTTCTACTCTTACAGCTGCCCCCCCCCCCAAGCTTTGCTGTACTTCATGTAACCTATCTTTGCAAATAACTGAAAAAGGGGTCAGCTTGTTTGGAGAGGAGAAAAAAAGAAGAACTGGGAAAACCCGTCACTGAAGCTGCTATCATTATAGTGGCACGGGAGTGTTTTGGGGGTGTGGGTGAGGCTCATCCCCTCCTGCCATCACAGTCTTTTCTCAATAATACTCCAGCACAACACTCTCCAGTCATTTGGGATTCTCATCTCACAGGTATTCTGGACTCCAGTCAAGCACATCTGGAGGGGCAGAGGATGCTTTGGCTCAGAAAGGCGGGGGAGGGGGAGGGGAAGAGGGCAGGATCTCTGCCAAGGTATTCTCCTCCCATCCCACCACCATTCAAGCTGTCTTTGTGGTCCAGCAGCTGTCTGGTCTGCCAGGGTGAGGGAGAAATTGGTGACACTCATCTGTCTGCAGTCGTGGCAGGACAGGTGGTCAAGATGGGGAGCTTTTGAGGCCGAGGGCTCCTCGGGCCAAGCAGAGGCACCAAGTGAAAGAGGCAGGGGGGGTCCTTCCAGGCCAAAGGCAGAGGACAAGTATACCAACACCACTTAAGTGGCTCTCCTTCTTCTCTTTGCAATCTCTGGCATGTCCATGCTGAGGGCTATGGCTGCGTTTCCAGCTGCCACTTTCTGCATCCCAACAATCTTATGTGGCTAACACTCTCACAACAACCTCCACAGGCACACCTGGAATAAATAGATACATGTTCACACAACAACTTGGTTTTGGAATGATCCCATTTGGGGGGGGGTTGTACCGTATTAGCACAGCAATGTTCCCACAACCCTGTAAGCCATGAGCAGACAAACCAAACTCAAAACTAAACCAGCTGGGCACAATTACAAATGCTGCTGGTAAATTTTTTAATTGATATAGTGATGTATGAATGCTGCCTGCACGTTGAGATGGAAGGCATGTTTGCTGAGCTCTCCATCAAACCTGTTACTCCATCTTCTGATCTAGAACTCCCATGATGCTGCTAGGGAGCGCATAGAAAGGGTCGAAATAGACAATGGCCACTGTGATGGGCATTGTAGTCTGAATTGCCTGGGTAATACTAGTTCAGGAAAGCAGAGATGGCCAAGTCAGGATGTCTTGTCCTCATCACTGGCCAATACAGACTTTTTGTCCCACCTCCCAGGTTTTAAGATATGGGTCTTATGGGCCCCATTCCCAAACTTGTCTTCCCAGTTCACTTACCTGCTTTCTGCAGAGTCCATGACCGTTGAAGGAGCACCAGCAGGAAACCAACGACTTCCCAGGGCATCTCTGGACAGTGTCACTCCTGCTCTGGGCATCAAGGCTGCCCCACAGCTGGGGGGTGTAGGAACCGCCAGGATCCCAACTGACAGCTAGAGCTGGCAATTGGAGCTGCAAACCCTCTCTGAACTGTCACGGTACCAGACCTGATTTCACTGTCCAGGGTGGTTCTGTCTATCGTGGGAACTGTGCTTTTTCTCCTCTGGGTTTCCGAAGGGCAGCGCGACGGAGGCTGCCTTCTCCCGATTTGAAGGACGCGCATCTGGAGTCTTTACTCGGGAGTCAGGAACCTAATAAGCGCCCTCCCAACGCAGCCGCAGATTAGGATCGTCTTCCCGGAGACATTTAGGATTTCTCCGGGTCGGAGATCATCCTGGCGGCGGGATTGAAGACGCGCCGCGGAGACGGGATTGCACCTCGCCCTTCTCGGCTTCGCTCCCAAACTTCTGATCTCGAATCGGCTGGATCTCCTGCCAGAAGCAGGATGCTTAGGGATTGATCCCGGTCTCTTGTCTCTCCGCCTCCTTTCCCCGCCTCTCTTGGCTTCCAACCAATCCCTTCTGCTCCCCTCTCGCTCCTGGAATGAATCCGGATATCTCCGGATCCTCCCCTCTTCTGACCGGTCGGCGGGTCAAGCTCAGTCCCCGCCAGGTGTCATCCTCAGGTGAGTTTCTTCTATCCCTCGAGGAATCTCGCTCGGCGTCTACTGGATGGTGGCGTCCAGAGCAATCCTGCCAGCCACCGTCGCCTGCGGAGCCGGCCAATCCCCGAAGGACCAAATTCGAGGGGAGTCGAACCGTGGCGCTTGTTTACATCGGTCGGGTGACGCAGTTCAGGCAGCCCGAGTCGTGGTCCTCTCGCCTGGGTGAGGGAGAGGTCGGATCCTCCAGTAGCCGTCCTAAAGCAAGACGACCACCTGTCGCAGCCGCGCGCCCCGGCTCGACGACGCTTGGACAGACGGCTCTCTTCTCCGGCTCTGCAGCTGCCGCGACCGCTGCCGCCGCGTTCCGTTCCCCCAGCCCGCTCCCCTGGCAGCCGGAGGCAGAAGAGAAGGCGGCTCCCCCGCCATCCCCACCCCACTCCCAACAGATCTCCCCGCCCTGGCCGGCGGCCGCCCCTGGGACGTCCCATCCCGGGGAGGGAGGGCCGAGGGAGGGGAGGGAGAAGCCGTTCTTCGGCGGCGTCGGCTTTGCAAGCGAGTCGCTGCCTTTTCTCAGCGTTCCGCGCAGCCTTGAAATCCGAGACGGGGCGGAGCCAAAGAAAGAGGAGGCGGTTCGTAACAAGAAAACGGAGTTTTGGGGACGCGGGCGGGACGCGATGGAAGTTGCTGGATGGCCAGGACAGGAGCTGTGGATTGCACCCCGCCCGGCAGCTTTTGTTCAACACCCGCCCTGCGTCAGCAAGAGAAAACCATGCAGATGAAGATCACAGATGAGATACCAAACGATCACCTAGAAAGAACAAAAATAACACCACGAATACTACATTAAACAACAGAATCAATGAATCAGCCCTTTTAACAAATACAGACCCGCAATTAAAAAAAACAACCACGTAATTTTAAAAAGGGCTCTGGCAATCGTCCCAGAAGCAGAGCGGGTGGGTGGATCGGCATTCATCTGCCAGAATGCCGTTTCTCATAAGCTGGGTCAATGGGCACCTAGAAAACAAGATTGTCTACTGGAATGAATAACAGACAAGGTCATAGAATATGGGCGAGCGATCAGTCTAGATAGCCGGGATCAACCATGGAAGCTTTTACAGCTTAATAAATTAAACTCTGCTGGAAAAGCAATGGCACCTAGCAGAGATATTTCAGTGAAAGAATATAATCGAGGTATCCTGCCCCAATCAATACTCCTAACTGCAACTTTTCACACCAATAGAACCTTCTGGATACTCTTCAAGGGTAGCCCTACATTAGAGCTCACTGCAGAAGTCCAATCGCGGTGGATAAAGTATGGAGGAATAATGTTAAAAGAAAACTTTACAGTTCATGCACTCCTCTTAACTGTGGGACAATTTCATTCTACTGCTGCCACTCAAAAGTCTGTAAGCCAAATAGAACAAAGAAGCATTTCCAAGAAGAAACCTGTAACTCTTTCTGGAACAATATGAAATCAAAACCTGGGCCAAGCTATCTCTTTATCAATAGCAGCTCCAAATTAGCTCTGCTTGTTCACACTCGTTCAGCCCAAAACTAAACCAACCCAAGTGACAATCCAAGCTATCAACCATTTCCTCAGGGTGATCGATATGTTGATGACACTCCAAATCTCACCTAGTAGGTTCAATCAATGTCACAAAACCCCCCAGATAAAATGCTTCTCTGATTTTACAGGTTGTTGTGGACCCTACTTTGAAAGGCAGAAAGAGCTAAGCTTAGGGACTATCCAAGAGGATTTTCTACAGAGTGTTTCCATGGCTCAATACTTGATAGAAAATCACAGTAAAAGCCTGATCTCACTGGTTATTAATTTAAGTAGAAATATTGTCTGTTCATATTCAAATGCTTTTCTTTTTTTTATTATAGCGATGTGTATGTCACCTAATTCACTAGACTGATGCGTGTTATTAAATCTGATATTTTGGCTGTAAAAAGAGATTTGAAGTGTGATCCAAGGTTGAATTTGTATGGTAACCTGCTTCATCTCCTTGCAATAATCTTGGGGATAAAATTACTCCAAGGTGGAAGACAGTCCAAGGTGGAAGAGATGTTAATGGTTAGAGCAATCCTCTCCAAAATGCCCTCTTCCTCCGAGTGCAGCAGATTCATCTCCTTTGATTTCCACCTAAACCATTCTCTCAATAATATTCTACGGATCGAAATGCATTTCTGACTCCCAGGTATTTAGCAAAAGCAACAAGATCAAATTTTGTTCCCCCTCAGAACAATGTTGCTGAAATCTAAGAAAATGAAACAAAAAAAATCAGAATTGGGGTTTCATGTGAAAGGACTGTCATTTGAGCACTAAAAACTACATCCAGAGATACTTCTGCTTCTTAATTCCCAGCACCCCCATCCCGATTCATCTCCTAAACCACTGTTTGCCACCTACCCTCCTGGTAGATGGATTTGGAGTTTCTAGCAAAGACAGTCAATTCAGAAAACCTAAGTCTGTCCATCCCTGGATTGAAGAAAGTTGACACTTGCAACATTCAGTTGGTATAGGAAACTGATTTAGCAACTGTGGATTTCCTTCAAAGATTCTTAGGAACTGTAAAACAATTTGTTCAAATTAAAAACACTTTTGAAGCCTTAAACTTCCTAGGATTATTTGTTGGGAAGTTCACAAGAATCAACTTGACCCAAAGCACATTGCAGTATAGAGGTTGGGCACCATGATCATCCCTGAGGGCAGGAGTGGGATTCTACCAGCTCGCACGTATTCGCTAGAACCAGTTGTTAACATTTATTAGAAGAAAACTTCCGGTTTGTCGGCTTCGCTAGCGGCAGGGATTCGTGATCCCTGCAGCGCTAGCCGTTTTGGTGCCTCCGATCCGGACGGGTTTGGATGCTAAGGCTGCCCTGCAGGGGTGGCTGAAGATAGGGGGATCCGGAGAGGGGTTTGGGGGTGTTGCAGACCCCTCCCGGCCGGCAAAACCCCTTTCTCAAGACTGTGCAGCGGCGGTCCGTAATGGCCGCCACAAAGAAGCCGGCAGCTGGGTAAGAATGTGCAGGAGGAAGAGGAGAAAGTTTTTGAAGTGAAAGTTTTTCTTGGCTGACCCAGGACTTTAAGACACATTTAACATCCTGAAAACTATGGCTTTTTGAATGATACTTTCCAGAAGAGAATTATAAGCGGCAATTTTGAGGTGCTAAAAGGAAAGTTTACTCTCCTTCCCTATGGAATCAACAAATGGATATTGAGAAACCTGTCTTTTATAGAAGGTAAAAACTTGCTTTTTGTGATAAGTGGAAGGAGAGGATATATATATATATATATATATATATATATGGATCTTTAGTTATTCAGGTTTCTCCAGCGTAAGATTGGAAGTATCTAGGCAATGTTTCGATGAAGTCTCATTCATCATCTTCAGGCTTCTGTCTTCAGCTCTGTGCTTCTCACTCACTCTGAGAAGCACAGAGCTGAAGACAGAAGCCTGAAGATGATGAATGAGACTTCATCAAACGCTTGCCTAGATACTTCCAATCTTACGCGGGAGAAAACCCGAATAACCAAAGATCCACATACAAAACCCCGATTTGAAGACTGAAATCTATTGCAATAAGGCTTTAAAATACAGATTGGGTTTTTCTTTTTTTCTTAATTGATATTACCCCAGGAAGAGAAAGTGAGAACTTTGTTTTGGCTTGGACTGATTGATGACTTTGGGACTTTGGGACTGTTCTAACTTTTGAAGCATCTTGGTTGTTTTAAGAAGAAAGAGGAAAAAAAGAAAAGAAAAGATTTATAATGGCTTTATCTGTTGATGAACTGAGAAAAGAATATGGAAAAATAAAAAAAGAAGGCAAGGACGCTGTGAAAGAAGCTTTTCTCTTTTTAGAAATGGCGCTTGCTATCTATCAACAAACACAACAACAGATGGAGGAGGAGGAGGAGGAGGAGGAGGAGGAGGAGGAAGAAGAAGAAGAAGAAGAAGAAGAAGAAGAAGAAGAAGAAGAAGAAGAAGAAGAAGAAGAAGAAGAAGAAGAAGAAGAAGAAGAAGAAGAAGATGCCATCTTTAATGAATCTCAAAATTTAATTAAGAAAGAAAGGAGAAAGAGAGGAAGGAAAATGAAGGACTTAAGACTTAAAAAAACACCCAAGAAAGAGAAAAAATAAGATGCAAAATCAATATAATGTTAGAAAACAAAAGAAAAAAGGAATACAACAGAGAAGGGAAGCTAACAAGGCAGAGGCTAGGAGAGGGGGGTAAGAAGGTCTGGTGGGAGAAGAAAGGAAGGAAAAGGCGGAAAAAGCCATAAAGCTTTGAAACAAGATGGGAAAAGAGGAATTTTTTTAGGGACAAAGGGTAATGTATAATTTCTTTAAAAAGATTCTGCAAGGTACATAAGATGGTACTGTAGCATTTGTATTAGAAATAGAAAATTAGAAGGTTATAAGAATTAATAAGAGATTAAAATATTGAAATGTTTAGTAATGATTGATTTTAAAACCTAATAAAATATTAAAGGGAATGTTTAGAATATTGAGTTTAATTAAAGAGTCTAATTGACTATGGTGTTGATGCTATTATAAACTTATTGTAGCATTTGTTTTTGGAAAAGATAATTGGAATGTTATAAGATTCAATATTTAGATTTATTATTCAACTATGTATTTAATCATTTTGGATTTATTATTTTTCTTTTTAAAAGTTAGTAGATAGAATGTACCAAGCAGAATCAGATTGGGTATTAGGTGTTATTTTAAATGTTAATTTAGGGGGATGATAGAAAGGCATCATACTCTGATTAGTGATTTCAGGAGAAATTCTTTTTCCTTTTTACTATAGGGAATGAGACAAATGGATAATAAAGAATGGACAAAAGATACAAATATAATGACTTAAATTAAAATGAATTAAATAAGATAGAATCAAGAAGAGTGAAATGTGTGGAGAAGCTAAGATAGAAGATATAGAATGGTAAATAAAATAGGTAATGGCATGTAAGATGAGCATGAATTTAATTGAAGTCCATATAGAGAGAGGTATCTGGGGCCAAGTTACTTTCCTAAAAGATGTCTTATATTTTTGTGTTTTGTGTGTTTATGTATGTGGGAGAATTAATAAAACCTTGCAGGAATGTAGGATGAGAATAATGGTAACCAAGTCAGAGAGAAATAGATGGTAATTATAAATTGGATAAATATAGAGAAAAATAATAATAATGAAATTGAATAAGTGTAAAGAGAAATAAGGAGAAATTTGATAAGAGATATTTGTATGTTCATATGGAAATGGTCTAAAATAGAATTATGTTGTATAAAATAATGTTTTATTTGACTTGTAAAATTTATAATGGAAAGAGGTTTATGTATTTAATGGTTAATGATGGTTTGTTTGTCTTTAAAATTAATAAAATTTGTTTAAAAAAAACATTTATTAGAAGAAATTATTCTTCTAGTTATTAGAAGAAATTACTGGCCTAATCCTGTAAGGAAGGCAGGAAGGAAACATTCTGGTGTTGCTTACAGAAACTGCCTCTCCATTAACCCTTATTTCGTTCGTGGCAGGACTAGACTTCCTGTCTCTGGAACGTCTCTGGAGTTATTTTTCCCCTCCTTTGCTGGTACTTTGCTTGTGTGGAGTGACCATTCAAAGTTACAATGGCACTGAAAAAAGTGACTTATGACCATTTTTCACACTTACGACTGTTGCAGCATCCCCACAGTCATGACAGGCCAGGTGAGGAGATGCGTGCCTCGGTGTGAGTGATATTGAGTTGGCCACACCCAACCAATAACATGACCACCAAGCCATGTCTACCCAGTCACATGACCACCAAGGCAGGCCCACCACCTAAGCCATGCCCACAGAACTGGATGTTAAAAATTTTGAATCCCACCCCTGCCTGAGGGTGTCTCAGGAACACTTGTCGTTCCCAAATGTGTGGTACGATTCTAATGATCCAATGGCAGTGATGACCAGGGATTATGGAAATCATCATCTAATACTTCTAGCGAGTGCCAGAGTAGACATACTCAAGAGTTGGTAATTCCAACTCCTTGGTGGAGACAGCATGTTCAGTTGCAAAATATTGGAGAGCTTGAGTAGCTTGAGCGTTGTTTCTCTATGGTGTTTTTTTTTTTTTTTTTTTTTGCCAGAAACAGGAAATAAATGCCGGTTACCAACAAGGTTATCATAATTTGCGGTCACAATACTGCAGAGTGTTGCAAATGGCCATAAATGTGGGCTGGCTGCCAAACACCCAAAATGCAATCCCATGATCACGGGGGATAAGTGGAAGACTACTTCTAAACAATTCTTTCCCCCCAAAAAAGCCAGATCTGTGCAAAAAACTCACAATCATAAGCCTAATTGCTCTCACAGGGTTATTGTGACATAAAAACACATAGCATGAGGTACTCGCATCTAACACTCAGCACAGTCACTGTGCTGGCTATATGATGTTCTCTGATCCTCCTATCTTTTAGCCAAACAATGTTTACAGGATATTTTGAAAGGTTGTGGCTAATCTAATCTCTGGGGGTGTGGGTTGAGGTTCCATAGGGCAGACGCTACGGCAAAAAAGTATAATTTAAAGCAGTGTTTCTCAATCTCAGAAACTTTAAGATGTGTGGACCAACACCAAAAATTGCCTTAAAGCAGTGTTTTTCAATCTTAACAATTTTAAGACATGAGGACTTCAACTTCCAGAATTCTCCAACCAGCCATGAATTCCCCAGAATTCTGGGAGTTGAAGTCCACAAATCTTAACACTGCCTGAGAGTGTTAACTCTCTGAGAGGGTTACACTGTGTGTGAGAGAGGGCTTTTGTTCTACTCTGCTTCTCAAATAAGGATTACTAGTGACCTTTCTACATTCGAGGGGACCAATAATGACCCTAACCTATATAAAAATTAAGCCAATTTCTGGTAAGATAGATGTGAAGAGATGGAAGGGCATTATTCCAGGTGGAGTTTCCTAGGAAGGCTAAGTGTGGAGGAACAATGAGATAGCAGAGAAGGATGCCAGGATTAGCCAGCTGTGGGTGGAGGGGACAAAACTGTGTCAGAATGGGTTCTTGTGGATTGGCAGTGTGGCTTATCAGTCCCAGAACACAACACCTTTTTCTTCTCCTCCTTTTCATCTGCTGTTTTCTTTCAGGTTCAAAGCTATCAAGGGGAGGGGAGGGGGGGAAGCAATTTCATGGGGATCAAGGGGGATTAGGTGTGATGTGGCTTGCTTTGGTGTCTCTTGGCAGCTCCCCTTGCAGGCTGAGGGGGTTTCCGTGCAGGGAGAAGAAGCCAGCTAAGATTTGGGGCCTGCAGAAACCTGCCCCCTTTGAAGGGGGCTTGGAATTCCCCCCCCAGGGTTGGAGAAGGTGGGGGCAGGGAGTGGCCCCAGGTGGTAAGCTGCAATAGCGGTGCAAATTGGGGAGGGGGATGAGAAGGAGGCTGTGGAGGCATCAATCATACCTCGACTACAAAAGCTTCTGTGAACACTCAAGCATAGAAAAATCCAGACTTTGAAATGCAACCAAGTCCCTCAAATGCTGAGGCAAGCTCCAAAATGTTCCCCTTGCAACCACACACACACACATTCCTTGCCAGTAGCGCAGCACGCAGGTAGCCACATGGAAGAGTGTACAAGTGCATACAGGCATTCACAAAGGGGAGGGGGGAGAGAGAGCAAAGGCAGATAATCCATGACCCTGGAAAGGACTGCAACTCCCACTCTCTTCCCCACCAGCCAAGCTGGCTGGGGCCGGTGGGAGTAGGAGAGTTACGGAGCATGGAGTGTGCTAGCATCTCTTTGAACAGTCAGCCATTTTTCTGAAGTTGGACAGATGAGAAGAGCTCACCCCCAATGATTAATGATGAGTGCATTCCCTTCACCATTAAATTTATCTTGCCAACTAACTTAAACTTACAATATCTTTAAGGCCAGAAAACTGGGTTTTCGCAAGATGGTTGTAAGACACATCAGAGCCCCAGTACTGGTCTGTGATGAGGCCCCAGACAGATGAAAGCCCACCCACATGGCTGCTCCAAACCACCTCCCATCTCATCCCACAGGTGGGAGCTTCCTTGGCTCTGAAGTTCACAGTCAAAGGTCCAGGGATGGAGTATCTTGTATTTCTCAGGCATTTTATATTTAATAGGAAGTGCAGGTAATCCTCAACTTACAACCACCAATTGCCCAAAATTTATTTGGATAAAGGAGACTGTGAGTTTTGTCTCACTTTACAACCTTTCTTGCCAAAGGTAAGTGAATCACTGCAGTTTTTAAGCTAGTAACACAATTGTTAAGTGAATCTGGCTTCCCCATTGACTTTGCTTGTCAGAAGATTGCAAAAGGAGATCACATGAAGTTAGGACACTGCGACTGTCATAAATGTGAGTCAGTTGCCAAGCGTCTGAATTTTGACCATGTGACCATGAGAATGCTGCAAAGATTGTAACCGTAAAAAATTAAGTCACTTTTTTCAGTGCCATTGTAACTTTGAATGGTTACTAAACAAACTGTTCTAAGCTGAGAACTACCTGTAAAAATCAAATACGCGTTCATTCCATCTGTCCTTTCATTCAGCATCCTTTTTCCACCAGACGCAGCCCAATATTTTCAAAACATTCTCAATAAATTATACTAAGGAAAGTTAGTTAGGGAAGGGTGAGAATCATTTCACTTGCAGAGAAGCCAAGCAGTGATTGAACTAGGTTACTTCATAAAAGGATTGTAGCAGTGGTGGAATTAAAAATATTTTACTACTGGTTCTGTGGGCGTGGCTTGGTGGCCATGGCAGGGGAAGGATACTGCAAAATCTCCATTCCCTCTTCACCCCATTAACCTGCTTTCCAGCTCCGTTCTCCTGTGCAGTGCAACAAAAGAAGACCCAGCCGATTAGCTGGGACTTGGGAGGCTGAAAATAGATGGGGGTGGGGCCAGTCAGAGGTGGTATTTGCTGGTTCTCTGAACTACTCAAAATTTGCACTACCGGTTCTCCAGAACTGGTCAGAACCTGCTCCAACTGAGTGAAAAGGACAATCAAATTCAAATACCTACAGACTTTAACTATATACTACATTCAGCCATTTCAGATGACAAAGTGTGTGTGATTTCAAATATCAAGGTGCATGGGAAGAGGCTTCAAGTCGTATGAATCCTGTCCAAGGCTGCAGCCCACAAAATCTGGAATGGGAATTTGAGACTTCCCTCAGAAATTGTCATCCACTTTTGACAGTACGATTGAAGGGGAAAATGTCAGGCACTCCTCATATGGTGGCCATAATTGGGACTGGCAATTGGGTCAAAAAGCAAAGTGGCTGCTAAGGACTGGGTGGTGAATGCTATGGTGTGCTGTAGTGACTCAGTGGTCAGAATTCAGTATTGCAGGCGAATTCTGCCCACAGCCAGAGTTTGATCCTGACTGGCTCAAGGTTGATTCAGCTTTCCATCCTTTCAAGGTCAATAAAATGACCCAGGTTGTTGAAGGCAATATACTGTCTCTGCAAACTGCTTAGAAAGTGTTGTAAAACTGTGAAGTGGTATATAAGTGTAAGTGCTACTGCTGTAGTTAAGTAAAACTGAAACTGTGCTTATGACCTTACATCAGCTTTGCTTTGCTGCAAAAGTCGTAAATGTGAGGATTGATCATAAAGTTACAATTTCATCACCGTCAGAAATACGAATGGCTGCTAAACAAGGCAGTTGCTAAAGACTACCTGTATAAAAAACATGATATAATCATAAAACCTTTCTGTAAAACTTCCCTCTCATTCCCGCCCACTTTTAGAGGGAGGCTCTTAAAAATGACCATTAAAGACAAATGTGGCCCTTGTTAATATTCTTTCCACCTTTATTCATTTCTGTGGAAGAAATAGTAAGACTTTTGCACGACAATCTCTTCCTCAGGTAGTTTTTGATATATGGCCATAATGGAGCCTGGAATTTCTGAAATAAGTCATGACAGTTGTAAGTTGAGGTGCCCACACAAGCAGGCCTGGTTTTACAACATTTTTTGTGGTGATCATTCATTGAAGATGGCAGTCATTAAATGAATCAATGTATTCTTATGAGCATTTTTTGACAAAAATCAACCCAAAGGCTAGAAACTGGCAAAAATCGTGGTCACATGACTACAGAATACAGCAACTCTTCAAAAAGTTTGGGCAATTGCTAATTATCCAAAATACAGCCATGTGACTGTGGGATTATGTGCTATCATTGGAACTCTATAACCAGGTCATAAATAGTTTTTGGTGGATCCGTTACAATTTAGAATAATTATTTAACAGTCATTAAACAAGGACTACCTGTATTGGAAAATATACTCAGGACTCTGAATGTGAGTAAGGAGCATTAATACCCAGTTTAAAGGAGTTAGTCTGTCAGTTTCATTTATTATAGGTTTCTCCTTAATACAAACAGTTTGATTCAGACAAACAAAACTGGCTAATGCCAGTTTTATTTTGGTGCACATTTCTTTGAATACCGTAACCCTCATTTCTTTGCAATAGTTAGTACAATGAAATAAATGTTTTCACTAGAAAACATCTTTGGTACATTATTTGAATTCAATATTTGCACTTTTGCACAGACTTTTCTCTAATATGCTCTTCCTCCACAATTTATTTTAAACTATTACCAAACTAAACTGCAGAATTTGGAGAACTGGGCACCTTTTTTTTGAACTATTACCATCTGGCAGATGATAAAGGATAATAAAAACAGGAATAAATAGGCTGAAAAACAGCTTCTATCCCAGGGCAGTAACTCTTTTGAATTCTGCTGTATAGTGCAATATTAATGCAATATCAGGGGTTTTCAATTCAATGTATAGAATGTGAAGGATGCGTGTGTTTATTTTCATGGTCATAATGTACATTGAAGATGGTATTTAATTTCATTGTACAAGGTGCGATGACAATAAAGTAAACTAAAGTAAACTAAACTAAACTAAACAGCCGCTTTTGAAACATTTCAGTGCACACTAGTTTGAAAATGTAAGATTATTAAATTCTAAAGAAATTTAACAAAGAGATATATACAGGTAGTCCTCAATGTATGACAGAATTGAGCCCCAAATTTATGTTGCTAAGTGAAACATTTGTTAAGTGAGTTTTGCCCACTTTATGACTTTTCTCATCACGTTTGTTAAGTAAATCACTGCAGTTCTTAAATTAGTAACACATTTGTTAAGTGAATCCGGTTTCCCCATTGACATTGTCAGAAGGTCACAAAAGTGGATCACATGACCCTGAGACACTCCAACCATCATAAATATGAGTCAGTTGCCAAGCCTCTGTGTTCGATGGGTCCATGCAGTAAAGGAGAGGCAGGAAGTGGGAACTAGTAAAGCAACCCTTATTTCTCTTAGTCAAGGAAAAAGCCGCTCAGCCGCGGCAGGCGCCTGCTTCTTATAGCCGGCGCTGTCCAGAGCTTCAGCCACTGACGGGATTTAATTTTTCCTGCCAGTGGCTGAGCCAATGAGTGGAGTCTATTAGCTGACTCCACTCCTTGGCCATATTTGGACATATACAACACCCCTCCCCTCCTAGTTAGTGTTCCTCCAATTAGCACCCGCCTACCGTACGTAATCATGTAAGTAGGCGGGGCTCCAAGGGGTGCAACTAGACCTGCGCACCTCACTTGTTCCTAGAATGGCGGCCCAAGCGGACAGGTCCGCCACTGCTCCGGTCCCTGCCAGTGAAATCATCTCAAAGCTTGTTACTGGTGCGGTAGGGACCGTCGAGCCTGAGGCCTCAGAAGGATCCTGCAGGACTTCCTCTTCTCAAGATAAATGTCTTTGTTGTTGTTGTTCGAGGATTTGTGCCTGCAGTGTTGGTGTTTGCAGCCTAAGTTGTTCAGTTGATGCGTGTCAGGTGATTGGCCAGTTGTCTGTGCTTGGGACCCGGCCCCATAACTGATTGTTGTGTGACTCCCATAGCTTCCCTTCCTCCGTCTCTACTCTATAGGACCACGGTCCTGTGTTTTTGACAATCCCTTGCTAGCACCCACGTTGGTCCTCTGGTGTAGCTGTGTGCATAGACCGAGTCCCCTATTGTGAATTGTCTGCATTCATTTCCCCGTGCAGTCTGGGGTGTTTCTGTGCTGTAGTTGGGATGGACCCAATCTAGTACGGTCCATAGCTGTCGACCCATTAAAGGTTCTGCCGGGCTGCGGTGTGTTGTAGTGTGGGGTGTGATGTGCTGAGCGAGGAGCATTTTGTCGATCCTCTCCTGCTCGTCCCCCCAGCCCATATGCTGTAGTGTTTCCTTAGTGGCCCAGACCATTATCTCTGCTTGACTGTTCGTGGCCAGGTGGGCCGGTGCTGATAGTGCGTGCTGAATCCCCAGTTCGGCTAGAAACGCCTCAAACGGCTTCGAGGTGAACTCTGGGCCGTTGTATGAGACGAGGACATCTGGCAGTCCATGAGTGGTGAACAGGCGCCTGAGTGCCTTTATTGTCACCTCTGATGTGGTGGATTGCATTAAGTTTACTTCCAGCCACTTTGAATAAGTGTTGGCGACTATCAGGAATGTCTGTCCCTGGCAGGGCCTTGCAAAATTGACATGTATTCAGGCCCATAGTGTGGTGGGTGTTTCCCATTTTCTGGATCTTGCAGCCAGGGGCACTGGCCCTAGATTCTTGGCAAGATGTACAAGTGGCGATCCAGGTTTCTATCTCCTTGTCCATCCCCGGCCACCATACATAGCTTCTGGCTAGGGCTTTCATCCGGGCTATTCTGGGATTTCGTTTTTCCCGCCAGTGGCTGGGCCAATGAGTGGAGTCTCCATTCCTTGGCCATATTTGGGCATATACAACACCCTGAATGTAAATCACATGACTAAGGCTGGGGGGAGGGTAGAGGAAGTCCTTTCTCAATGGTAGGGTGAGGCTGATGTTGTTCACAAGCCTGGGTAGGCAGGCTGAGAGGCCGTCTCTCTGGGGCCATAGATCAAGAATGCGAGCAGGACAGGACTTGTGAACCTGAAAGCTTCAGTCAAGAAAAGCAGACCACTTCCTTTTCAAACTGTTGAGTAATTAATGCCAGAATTGGTGTTAAAACGACAGGCAGGTCTGCTATTTGGATTTTGTCCCTCGGATGCCCTAATGGCTTGAACCTTGGCCCGAGAAATTTTGTTGCCTGAGATAACAAGATGGATGCTCTAACTTGTCTCATCTCATCATTACTGCTTCAATACCCAGGACAGACAGGACAATTTTATACCAGTCTGTGCTTCCCATACCAAACCTGTAGTGACATACAACAACATTGCCAGGTTTGGTGCAACAGTGCTCAAAATTTATCTGTTGATGAGTTGTGCTATATAAATAGATTTAATGAGCATTGAGTTCCCTCATTAGAGTGTTTTGTAACTTGCCACAGTCTTCTACACACTAAGTTTTTATGCTCGCTATACGAGTTTACTGCTGCTACCTTTTATTTTAGATTCTTGACTTTTCTTTGCAGGTAATCCTGTTTTTTAGGGGACGCAGTGGCTCAGTGGCTAAGACGCTGAGCTTGTCAATCAGAAAGGTCAGCAGTTTGGCAGTTCGAATCCTTAGCACTGCATAACACAGTGAACTCCTGTTACTCGTCCCAGCTTCTGTCAAGCTAGCAGTTCGAAAGCATGTAAAAATGCAAGTAGAAAAACAGGGACCACTTCGGTGGGAAGGTAACAGTGTTTTGTGCGCCTTCTATGTTTAGTCATGCCAATCACATGACCATGGAGATGTCTTCGGACAGCGCTGGCTCTTCGGCTTTGTAACGGAGATCACCACCCTGACTAGCACATATGTGCAAGGGGAACCTTTAGCTTTACCTTTAGTTCTCAATTTATGATCTAGGTTGAGAGCAGAATTTTTTTGGCTAAGCAAGGTGATGGTTTAAATGAGTCCTGCCTCATATTTAGTCTTTTTTTTTCTGTGGTTATTAAAATAATCACTGCAGTTGTTAAGTAGATCATGTGGTCCTTGAGCAAATCCATCTCTGTCTATTGACTTTGGTGCTGGAAACCAGCTGGGAAGGTTGCAAATGGTGACCATATCATTCCAAAGAGGCTGCAACCATTGCAAATAACCGACAGTTGCCAAGCATCCAATTTTGATCACATGGCATGCTGTGATGGTCGTAAGTGCAAGAGCCTGTTGGAAGTCATTTTTTTCAGCACTGTTGTAACTTCAAATGGTCACTAAATGAATAGCTTTAAGACAAAGATTACCTGTATACTTTTCATTTTAAATTCATACTCTTTGTATCTTTTAGTTGTTCATCATTCTTTCATCAGACTTTTATTTTTACTATTGATGTCTCCATTATATTGTTTTCATGACTCTACACCTTCCTTATGCCTGCTTGTGGCTGTAATAAAGGTTTGATTTTGAGAGGTTCTGATTCCAGTTCATACAAAGCACTTGAACAGGCTGGCAAGCTAATCTAACTTCAATTTTGGCAACAGGGAACATTTTCCTCAGCTACAATTTAAAGGCATCAGGATAGAGTAGAGTAGGAACAGAATAGAATCAGAACAGGTTTATTTGATCATATGATTAGATAAAAAGGAATTATCTCCGGTGCATAAGCTCTTAGAGTATATGCAAAACAACAAAATAATAATAATCATATATCAAAGTAATAATAATCATAATCATGATACTAATAAGAGAAGGTAGTAGATGAGAAGATTAAAAGTGATACTGCCATACTACATGGGTAAATATACTTAGACATAAGACAGTACTGTGGGAATTAGTGTTAAGCAGAGGGATGTCACACACCCCCCCCCCAAAAAAACCCTTTCTCTATGTCTAGTTGTTTTGGTATGCGATATTCAATAGCAGCGTCCAGAGGGGAGAAGTTGAAACAGTTTGTGTCCAGGATGTGGGGGGTTTGTAGATATTTTCACAGCCCTCTTTCTGACCCATGCAGTATACAGGTCCTCAATGGAAGATAGGCTGATTGCGATAGTTGTTTCTGCAGTCCTAACCATCCAATGAAATCTGTACCTGTTCTGTTTGGTTACTGTATCAAACCAGACACTTATAGAAGTACAAATTATATTCAATAATTCTTCTATAGATGTGTATTAGTAGCTCCTTAGGCCGTCTGCACTTTTTGAGTTGACACAGGAAGAACATTCTTTGTTGTGCAAGGTGGCAAGATGGGAACATGCAGCTCTGCCTTTTAACAGATGATGAAACACACACACACACACACACAAACCCCATCAGTATGTCCCATCAGAAGCAGTTACTATTACTAAAAGAAACCCAACCTCAAGTTCTGGACATAGAACCTCCATATCTGGAAGGTTGTTATTGTTGTTTAATCTTTCCATTGTTCCTACTCTTGGCAACTTTCTTAGGCAAGTGGTCTCCATTGTACTGTGTCAAACACAACTTATTTCAATTGTTGGATGTTCATTTTGTGTGTCAGATTTGATGTTATCAAGCCACTGGGTTTTTTGCTTGCTCCTTCATCTCTTTCCACTATCCATTCCGAGCATCATTGACTTCTCCATTGAATTTGCACGTATGCCATGACCAAAGCAAACCAGACATATTTATTTTATTTTATTTTATTTATTTTGATTTGTCAATCGCTTACAAGATAGTAGGTATAAGTACTGTATATACATAGTTATAAATACATGAAATGGGTACATATAAGAAAAATAAAAGAAACAACAGGACAGGGATGGTAGGCACATTGGTGCACTTATGCACGCCCCCTACAGACCTCTTAGGAAAGGGGTGAGGTCAATAGTAGACAGTCTAAGGTTAAAGTTTTTGGGGTTTGGGGAAGAAAGCACAGAGTCAGGTAGAGTATTCCAGACATTGACCACTCTGTTGCTGAAGTCGTATTTCCTGCAATCAAGTTTGGTGCAGTTAACCTTGAGTTTGTATCTAATGTGTGCTCTTGTGTTGTTATGGTTGAAGCTGAAGTATTCATTGACAGGTAAGTCGTTGCAATGTATGATTTTATATACCATATTTAGATCAGACTGAAGACAGTGTAATTCAAGGTTTTCTAGGTCTAGAATTTCAAGTCTGGTGGCATAGGGTATTCTACAACGAGTAGAGAAGTGGAGAACTCTTCTTGTGAAATATTTCTGGACTTTCTCAACTCTGATAATATCAGATATGTAATGTGGGTTCCAGACTGATGAGCTGTATTCGAGTATTGGTCTAGCAAATGCTTTGTATGCTCTAGTTAGTAGTGTGATATTAACAGAGAAAAGGCTACGTAGGATTAGGTTAACAACTCTTAATGCCTTTTTAGCTATGTAGTTACAGTGGGCTCTAGCACTTAGATCATTAGAGATGAGTATTCCAAGGTCCTTTACAGAGCTTGGATCATCAACAAGGTCTTGACTATTCAGCTTGTATTTTATTTCTGATTTTTTTTTGCCAATATGTAAGACAGAGCATTTATTTGTTGAGATTTGAAGTTGCCATTTGTTTGACCATTCTGATATATAGTCAAGATCTTTTTGAAGGGTAGCAGTATTATCTGTGGTATTGAACAGCTTTACATCATCAGTTGCTCTTAATATGATCACAGAGGTCATTTATGTAGAGTATGAAGAGAATTGGTCCTAGAACACTGCCGTGTGGGACACCACTATTGACAGGTACAGAATTTGATAAGACATTCCCAATTTTGACCATTTGTTGTCTGTTTGACAGCAATGCTTCTATCCAGTTATGCAGTTGTCCAGAGATACCATAAGATTTTAGTTTTAGGAGTAGTTTGTCGTGTACCACTGAATCAAAGGCTTTACAGAAGTCTATGTAGATTGCGTCTATTGCTTTGCCCTGATCGAGTTGTGTAGTCCATATGTTTTTGCAGTGTAAGAGTTTCAGATTACAGGATAGTTTTTTCTGAAACATAGCTTTGAGATTTAGGCTTCCACGATGTGTCTAGTTTCATATGATTTAGCACCTCTGTGTTAGTTACTTGGCTGCCCATTTGGAAGCAGTATACCTGTAATTAGTAAGTGCCCCTGGGGCAGTAAACTGCAAGCAGTCACTGCCCCACTTCACCGCCTGTTATTCTACTGTTCCTCATGCTCCCCAGGGTGAAAAGAGGCCCCAGTGAAAAAAGGGGATTTCCCAGAAGTGATATGACCAGTCCAGGCTGCTTGCCTCGTTACACAGAACCAACACTTCAAAATGTTGCATCTGAAGATCTTCCTGCTTAGTGTTGCTTGAGGAGCAAGCAACCCTACCAGATTTGAGTCCTGAATCCCGTTTGCAAGGGTACCCCTGAGCATTGCAGAATGCATGCCTTCTGCTGCATGGAGTCAGCGCAGCCTGGAATGGCGAGCTACTGAGATGACAGGGTAGAGCCTTGGACGCTGGTGTTTCTCCATTTCTCCATAGAGGAATCAACCAGGGAGGGCAAACATTATCACCAAATAAATACCCTCCCCTGTAGTTGCTATACCTGAAGCCTACAGATAACCCCTCCAAACAGTTAGTCAATAAACAGCTTCTACATTTGTCAGCACCCAGGTCATTTACATTTACAGTTTCTACCTTTGTCAGTATTCAGGAGCCCAGTGGATGCTGCTTGCTATCAGATGGAACCGCTGGTCCATTAAATCCAGAGCTCAGTATTGACACTATCTACCTATCTATCCCATGCAGACAAAACCTCTTTTGGAATTCTACATATATATTTTTTTTAAAAAATGGGAACAGGTCCCCAAAGCAAAAAATTAGGAAAGACTGACTGATCTGACCAGGTTTTAGGCATTTTTTTTAAAAGCAGCATTTCTAGCCATTATGTCTGCTTTGCAGGGCTCTGAAAAATGATGAACAAGGCTTCTTGAAACCCACTGCTGATAATTAGCAATAGATTTCAAAGCTAGGTTTGTAGGAATGTGGGCTGAATAGGGACCCAGCCAGCCAGCCAGTCAACCAACCAACCTCAATGTTCAAGTTGTCCAAAACGGAATTCTATTCTCAAATTTCTCTTCTTCCAGATCATGGAACATGTGATCGTGGCTCCCCTTCATCTTTTGTGTCCCTTCCAGCAATTAGCATCTTGGAAGTAGAAGTTAGATATGTGGGAAAGGAGGGCTGGCAAGAGCCCATTTGGGGCAGGGGGAGGAAAAGACTGTTTTTTATGCACACAAGACTGAGTGAGGGCTTTGCCATGCTTTGCCAAACCACTGGAAAGTTAGTCCTCAAGCATCCAAGGATCATTTTTCCTTTTATGAGTGAGGGACCTGGAGTGAGAGACTCACATGAGACGAGCTTGTTTTCTCATCTTTTAATATATGATGACTGCAGAGTAGTTCACCATTGCCCCAGGACCCAACACGCAGGAAATTTCACATCGTCCCCGAGACTCATACAATAGTAGTCGGCAACTGGATTCTGCTGGCATCCAGTTGATGGATGGATGGCAAGAAGCCAAGCGTCTTCCTTCTCCTTTCATTCACTTGCTGACTCTACAATAACTCCCAAATTGGTACTGCAAAAATCCAAGCCAGCCTTTCAGGAGATGGGCTGGAGCTTCTTTTTTTTTTTTTTAAAGGAAAAACAGAACAAGTCACTTTCAGCAATAAAACCGCCAAAGGCAAGGATTGGGCCCACTGGATGTTCACCTGAAAGCCAGATCCTTTTAATGGGAGGAAAATTTTAGGGGCATGCAGCTCCCCCCACTGCTTAGCCACGTAGCCTTAAGCAGAGCTCCAGACAACAACACAGTAGCGGCAACACCTGGAACACCAACCCAGATGAGGTAATATTGGGAAGGAAACCAGCTAGATTTCCCTCCATACATTTGCCCCCCCGTCCTTCCCCCCACCCTAAACACTGGTGGGGCCCATCTTCTCATTCTGTGGCTGTGAAGGATTTATTTTGCTACCCCAGCAAACACCACAATGAGTCTGTGGGTATCTGGTTTAGTCCTATCCTCTTAAAGGCTGTTTCAGCAATGAATCCCATCAGTTAATTACACATTGGCAGAGTTCTCACAGTATCCTAGATGAGGCTAATTAGAGCTGGGTAGTTTGTGGTTCTCTGAGTTGTGGGAATCCAGACAATATCTTAGCACATTTTCTGAAGCAGGCCACCATGTTAAATGAGTTGTTTGGTAGGGGAGGGAGAGAAATAACATGTTTATGAGAGCTCAACAATTATTTGTTTTGGTTGGATTTAAGATTGAACATAGTCTTGGAATCTATCCAGTACGTGTGGAAAGATTGTCCTATAAAAGACTGACATTAATGCAACAGCTATAAAGGCTATAAAGGTGGGGCCATGGGTGACGGTGGGTTGGGATGGGGAGCAGCTTAAAAAACAAAAGGGCAAAATAGCAGTTGCAATTGTGTGATTGAAGCCACACAGCTTTTTATGTGCACATAAAAAGAAACAGGGTTCAGTTGCAAAGTTGAGGCTGCCATTTTGAGTTTTTTGTTTTTCTGCAGATGTCTCTGGGAGGCATGTGTGTGTATGTGTGTGCACATGTGTTTGTGTGTGGGGAGAGAGTGTTAGATGTGGGCAAAATGACCCAAATGATACATTTTATTTTACCCTTCCTCATAAAGTTAGAATTTGGGGTCATCCAGTCGAATAGTTTGGCAGGAAACTTAGGACAGACAAAAGAAAAAGGAAAAAAAGAATCTTCCCACACAACGCGTCATTAATTTGTGGAATTTGCTACCACAGGATGTGGTGGTGGTCATTAGTCTGGAGGCCTTTAAAAGGGAATAAGACAAATCCACAGAGGCAAACTACATGATAACTATATATTTTCCCTGTGGTTCAGATTTACTACCCCTCCAAATGTTGAGGAGAGAATTGTAACTTTTTGCCGAAAAGTTGTGGCCTAAGGATAGATAATATATGCCTTGTGTATGAAAGGCCTCTAACCATCTGCAGACAGGGAGAACTCTGAAAAGCTTTGGCTGTCCTCCCACAACACACTCCACCACTATGGCTTGCCAGTTTATGTCTCAGAGTTGTATGAATCCATCCAGTGGTGGTTTTATGGTTCAGTCTTCTATAAATAAACCATTGGCTGAACCGTGAGCTAGCTTTCAAATATTGTGTGAACACAACCAGGGTACAAGTGGGCTTTCTCATGCTAGTGCCCTATAGATGTGTCAAGATAATCCTCCTAAATGTCCAGGGAAGCTTAAATACTGGCAGTTGCAGCCCCAAATGACGCTCAGGGTACCAGGTGGGGAAAAGTGTTTGGGAGCAGAAGTGAATGGAAATCAGGTTAGGTTCTGTGGTTGTGTTGGCACAACATAACTAATCCAGGAGGAGATGGATTTTTGATTGTCCCAAGCCTTCCTGGCCTAGCGAAGGTAGTCGTTGGCTTACAGCAGTTCATTTGTGACCATTCGAAGTTATAATGGCACTGAAAAAAAGTGACAACTTTTCACACTTACAACTATTGCAGCATCTTCATGGTCACATGATCAAAATTCAGAAGCTTGGCAACTGACTCATATTCATGACGGTTGCCGTGTCAGAAGCTTGGCAACTGACTCATATTCATGACGGTTGAAGGTTTTGTGACCTTCTGAGAAGCAAAGCCAAAAGGGAAGTCAGATTGACTTAACAACCCTATTACTAACTTAACAACTGCAGTGATTCATGCGACAACTGGGGCAGGAAAGGTCATAAAACGGGATAAAATTCACTTGTCTCAATCAGGAACAGGAATGTTGGATTCAATTGGGGTCGTATACCGAGGACTACTTGTACACAGTGGGAAGAAGAACCCGACAGGGTCCACTTGGACTGTAGGATTCCAGCTCCCATCTGTTCCAGCCAGCCTGGTCAATGTCAAACGACTGTGGGAACTGAAGATCAAAACATCTCCAGCCTTATCTTGTGAGCTGGGAACTGGAGCTATTCTGGGCTAGCCTTTGTGCAACCCAAGCAGAGGGCAATTCCATGCGAGATTGTTTCCTAACTCATGTGGGACATAGGACTCTATCCTGGGGGAAATTCCCTCCTACTCAAACAGGTGGTTCCAGAGGGGAGGACAAGTGCGGGGTGAGGAGCGGGTGGCAATTTCTGCCTCTTCCTGTCCATTAATTAAGGATTAAGTAGAATGCAAATCAAATGGTGACAATGTGACAGGCCTCATCTTCATCTGGCCTCCAGCTGAAAAACCGGCCTCAAAAATCTCCACTTCCTACCCACTCAATGCCACATCCCTTTTCTTTTAATTTGGCCCTGATGAGTCCCAGAATTGATGCTGCAGCAGAGGGACACCCCCCTCTTCCTCTCCCATTGCTGAAGGCCACCCCAATGTGGAAATTAAAGAAAAACTGAAGCTAGAGTTACTCAAGCGCAGTAATGATAAACCCAGTGCCTCTGTAGGTATCCATCTTCTCTAGTCTGGCATCCTCCAGTTATGTTGGGACTACAACTCCCAGAATTCTACAGCTGGAAGATTGCCTTGCATGATGGAACATACAGCAGGGCAGCTGTGGAATTCTGGATGCTGCAGTTGCAACACTTTGTGGGCACCAGATTGGGTAAGGCTTCCTATATGGCCATGGAGATTGTCAGTCATCCTGGTCATAGTTGTCCCAAAGCTGCTTTTTCAAAAGGCAACTGTTTTCCTTGAAGGCATTTCGCTTCTCATAGAAGAAGCTGTTTATTTATAGGATATATTTATGATACAAAAGCTCTGAGTGACGCAAAGAGCCATTGAAAGATAAATGCTTGGCATTACAAGACAAAACAGAAAGATACCCGAATGTAGATTAGAGAACAAACGAAAATATACGATATCAAGAGAGAAAAATAATGGAAACGGGCAGGAAGAACAGATGGCATGTGGACCAAAGCAGTCAGAGGATCTCACTTGATAAAAAGTGTCTGTGAAAGAGATCTAAAACAAGATGGATCGAAGATCTCAGCAAGTATTGTGGGCCCAATTGGCAAAAACAAAACAAAACAAAACTCAGGACTGTATTGGTTGGAAACATGCGGAAGAGGCCTTCATCCTGCAGTGGGTAGACAATGGCTAAAAATAATCATTTCACCACAGACTATTATACATGCTTTCAACTATTCCTCAACAAGGAACTATAGTCCACTTGCCATAAAGCAGAAGGTCATGCCAGCATTTCTCCCTTTTCACTCAAACTGGTATCCTAACACAGCAGGTCACATTCAGCCATTCAGAAGTAGAGAAAGCAGACAAAACATCAGACACACATTTTTCACATCAGTTTCTAAACAGGAATGCTTAGCTTGAATAGTGATGACCTGCTGTTTGTTATCAGAGTTCTTAGGCATGCAGAGCAGTGGTGGGATTCAAATTTTTTTACTACCAGTTCTGTAGGGCGTGGCTTGGTGGGCGTGGCAGGGGAAGGATACTGTAAAACTCCCATTCCCTCTCCATCCCACTAACCTGCTTTCCAGCTCCGTTCTCCTGTGCAGGGCAACCAAAGAAGAGCCAGCCAATCAGCTGGGACTCGGGAGGCACAGAATAGATGGGGGCAGGGCCAGTCAGAGGTGGTATTTGCCAGTTCTCTGAACTACTCAAAATCTCTGCTATCGGTTCTCCAGAACTGGTCAGAACCTGCTGAATGTCACCTCTGAATGCAGAGCCCAACCCACCTTTTGCTAGTCTCAATGTGCCATATGCACACACAGGTGTACAGGCACATCCCAAAACACCAGTAATATGGCCTTCCACCCATGGCTCTATTTCTGACGTTCTCCAGAGCTAGTGTTCAGGTCTTCATAAATGACTTTCAAGGATCTTTTTTTAGTACAGGTAGTCCTCGACTTACTACAGTTTGTTTAATGACTGTTCAAAGTTACAACGGTACTGAAAAAAAGTGACTTATGGCCATTTTTCACACTTACGACTGTTGCAGCATCCCCAGGGTCATGGGATTTACATTCAGATGCTTGTCAAGTGGTTCATATTTATGACGGTTGCAGTGTCCCAGGGTCATGTGATCCCCTTTTGCAACCTCCTGACACGCAAAGGCAACAGGGAAGCCAGATTCCTTTAGCAGGCGTGTTGCTAACTGAACAGTTCACTTAACAAACGTGGCAAGCAAAGTCGTAAAATGGGGCAAAACTCACTGAACCAATTTCTCACTTCGCAACAAACACTTTGGGGGTCAAATGTGGTCGAAAAGTTGAGGACTACCTGTACCTCTTTGGCAACATCAGCGGTAGCAGAGCCTTTCTGAAATCTACAACCTGAAAAAAAAAATCCTGGGATGATCCGAAAACAGAGATTTTGCAAATCGTCCAGTGAATGCATTGGGATTAGGACCTCTCTGCCCCATGGGAGTCTCTGCTGCTCCTTCCTTACCCCCTCCAGTGCCCCCCTCCACAGCTTCCGAGTAACCGAATCCTCCAAGCGCATCAGCCAGGAATGGCTTTCTTCCCGCCACCCCCTCTGCGCTCAGATCTGCCTCCAGCTGCACCTGGCAAATGTTGAGCCTGCTCTGATCCGGCTCCTGTTTGAAGCAGGGTGCCTGAGATTCCAGGCATGCATGCTGCCTTTTGTTCCTCTCATCCTATAGTCTACCAAGCACAGCTATTTCTGTCTCCTGCTCTTGGCATCCGGCTACCAAAGGGAATTGCAACAAGTGTGTTAAGAGGAGTGGATGGATGCTTGGGGATCGGTTAGGGGTGACCGGGGGTGGGTGGTGGGGGTGAGGCATAACGTGTGTATGTGGGAGGTTGGAAATATTGCAGTTGGGTCCCTCTTGGAGCAATTCTCCAAAGAACCACTGGGGGTGCCAGGGGGCATTCTTTTTTTTTTTTGATAAGAATTTTATCAATTTTCAATAAACAAACATACACATACAAAACACAGAACATAAGAACATAAAACTTCTTTTTGGAAAGCGGCTTAGTCCCAGGTTACATCTTTTTGTGCAGACATAAATTCAAATTCATGCTCACTTTATATACCATTTCATATCTTATTTACCATTCTACATTTTCTATATAGCTTCTCCCCTCTTTTCACTCTCTTAATTCTATTTTATTTATTTCATCTCAATTTAAATCATTATGCTTATATCTTTTGTCTGTTCTGTTTCAATTATCTATTATCTTTTCTCATTGACACACAATTTCTCCTGTAATCACTGATTGAAGTATGACCCCTTTATATCTTTCCCCTAAATAACACTTAAAATAATATATAATTTTCATTCTGATTCTGCTTAGTACACTCTAAAACTACATACTATATTTTAAAATAAGGAATAATAAATTTATAATATAGTTAAAACAATAATCCATAACAAATTAAACTCTATCGTTAAATCTTAAACATTTTACACGTTCCTTTTAATATTTTATCCCATTTTATAATCATATAATGTTCCAATTTTCTAACATTATTTCAAATACAAATACAACAATACAATCTTATGTACTTTTGCAGAATCTCTTTTTAGATTATATTTTTACCCATTATCTCTGAATGAATCCTGTTTCTTTACATCTTGTTTCAAACCTTTGTAACTTCTCTTCCCTTTTTCCCTTTCTTTTCCAATCTAGTCTTTTTACCCCTTTGTTTAATCTCCACCCTCTTAATCTCCACCCTCTTCTGTATTCCTCTTTTCTGTTACTTTCTGACATTGTAACAATTCTTCATCCTATTTTTCCCTTTTTTGGTTGTTTTTTTAAGTCTTAATTTCTCCTTTCTCTTTCCCCTCTTTTCCTTTTCTTCCCCAATTAGAATTGCTCGTTCATTAAAGATGGCTTCTTCTTCATCCCAATCTTTTTGTTCTTGAAGTTTCTGATAGGTAGAAATCGCCATTTCTAAGAAATGAAAAACAGATCCAGAAGAGCCCTTCCCTTCTTGTTCCTCTTCTTTTAGCTTTTTAAATTCAATTTTCAGATCATCAACAAGTAGTAGCATTGTGAAAAAAAAATTAAAACAGCCCAAATGTTTTTAGTCTTTCAAATAATAATTTCCAAAGTCCCAAAGTCACCAAGCAATCCAAATACATTCAAACTGTTTCATTTAAACACTTTCTTCTTTTTATACTTTCTCTTCCTGGAGTTACAGTTGCAAAGTTCCAGTTGAAATATATCTTTTAGAAGTCTTGTTACAATTTAGCTCTAGTCTTATAAGTTCCAAGCAGCCTCCTCCAGCAGAATCTTAATTCTTTTCCTCTCCTTTCCCACTTATAGCAAAAAAAGTTTTTTTAATCCCCCCCCCGCAATGTTTAGTTATTGTCCCCTTGGCTTTACCTGTTGATGCCAAAGCAGGTTTTTCCGATCTCCATCTGCTATCACCGTAAGGAAGGAGAGTGAGAAAAAATAAACTTTCCCTTTTACTTTCGTTCGCCGCTTTTTCCGTCTTCTTTGGGAGCAATGTATCTTTAGTAAAATTTAAATTCCAGGGTATTTAGATGTTCCTTATTGTCCCGGGTCAGCCAGTAACTTTCACTTCAAACTTCCTTCTGCACAATTCTTATCCGGCTGAAGGCTTCTTTGTGGCGGCCATTGCTGACCACCGCTCCACCGCCTTCGGAGAAGGGAGTTAAGCCGACTGAGGAGGGGGTTGCGATTCCCCCGGACCCCTGCCTGGTTCTCCCCTATCTTCAGCTACCCCTACGGGGTAACTATAGCCTCCAAATCCGACTGGATCGGGGGCACTCCAGTGAGCGCGGCAGAAACCGCGCACGATCGCGGATTCCTGCCGCCGCCGAAGCCTTGCAAACTGGAAGTCACCAGGGGGCATTCTTAGCCCCCTGCCACTATAGTGTTGCTGTATGACAGTGTGCCATTTAGCCAATGGTACCTCTTTGAGTGGCGTTTCCTCAGGAAAGTGGTGGATGGGAGGGAGACAGACCTCAAGTCGGTTCTTCTTTCATTTCATGAACATTTACAAGCAGTTCATAACTTGAATGGTAATTAAGTTACGCTAACGGGGCGTATTCAGTTCAGCCCTTTCCTGATGTTAGAAAGATCAGTTGGTAAGTTTTGCATTGCCTATGAAGGTACAGGTGATTTATGAGCACAACTGAGCCCAAAATTTGTTGTTAAAGTGAGACATTTGTGAAGTGAGTTTTGCCCCTTTTTTATGACATTTCTTACCACAGTTATTAAGTAAATCACCGCAGTTGATAAATTAGTAACCTGGTTGTTAAGCGAATCTGGTTTTCCCATTGACTTTGCAACGGTCATAAGTATGAACCAGTGGCCAAGAATCTGAATATTGATCACATGATCATGGGGATGCTGCAAAGGTTGTAACTGTGAAAAACAGTCATAAGTCACTTTCTCCAGTGCCGTTGTAACTTTTGAGTGGTTACTAAATGAATGATCACTAAATGAACTTTGAATGCTCGTTAAATGAACTGTAACTTGTTGGATCTTTGCAATGGAGTTTGATGCAAGCAGCAGTTGCTGCTTTTGTTTTTTTGCTATGAAGACCTATGAAGGCAACTTATTATCATGGACCAAATGTTTTCCCAAGACACACAACTTAGGTTTACTGTATTTATTGGCATACATTTTATTGGTTTAATGTGTTTTATTTCAATCTGTAAGCCATTCTTGTTGCTTTTGATTAGAAAATATTTTTGGGGACTGGGGACTGCAATAAATTATCAATAGCGCTGAGGTCCCCGGAGGTTAGGATGTGGTCACCAGGCTCCAGATCCTGCACATCCGCTATGTAAAAATGTTGCCTCAGTTATTCCATACCACAGGCCTATAACTCCTCTGCCTTTGCCTCACACTCTTGCATGCCCCTCTGGGCCCTATCCACCATGTATGGAGGGGGATCCAAAGCAACTGCTTTAGCCTTGTCTTTTCTGTGCAGTCACATCCCTATAAGTATAAGCACAAGTACCTCTCCAGCAGAGGTGGGTGTGGGAACAGCTCGTTCACAGTCTGAGGAATCTACATTACACAACCCTCCAGATGGAGTAACATAACCCTTTTGCCAGATGTGTATCAAACATCCCCATGTGTCACTCACAGAGGCGGAGACGGTAAACGTTGTCAAGCATGTGCGTCTCTCTGCATCGGTGTACTAGTGGCACGAAGCAGGAATTATTGGTGTGCCACAATGGAGACATCTGCTTATTTGGTGTTTCTTGCAGTTGGGCAAATTTGTTAAGTGCCCCCTGTCAGCAAACAGAGAATGATGCATGCAAGTTAAGTGTTAGGAATGGGCATACTGATTGATAAAGTGATCAAGAGTTTTCCTTTTTAAGCTTTGTTTAATCCCACTGAAATCTATCTCATCCAGCAGCTTATGGATGATCAGTCCCAAAGCCTCATTTGATGCTTACAAGCCACCTCACTATTGCTCATTTTGTAGCAACTAGGATCCAATGGCACACTGCTCCTGAATGTGGCGGTTCCATTTTAACAACTGATGGCCTTTATTATTACTAATGCTAACATTCAGCAATTAATTGTGGGTTTTGTGCTATAGTTAGCACATAAACAGGCTTCAGAGAGTTTTAAAGCAGACATGAAAGTCAAAAGATTTGGCGCTACATAAATGTGATGAATAATGAATGAATGAAATGAAATAATCAAAAATATAAAGTATAAAGTATAATGGCTAACATGTGTGAGAGCAGCAATAGTTATTCATTAAAAATGGACAGTAGTTGTGTATGTGTGAGAGAGAAACTTAATACGTTCGTGTGTGATATAATATATGTATATGTAAAAGAACAGAAGCTTTTGTGCTGGAGGCAATTTGGGCAGCTGTTGAAGTTTGCAGAGGGAGGGAAGACTGGTTTGGAAAAAGCAACTGAGTGTGTGCGTGTGTGAGAGAGAGGGAGAGAGGGAGGGAGGATGGGAGTGGGAGAGAGAGAGAGAATATATATACTGTATGATTTAATACTTGAGTGTGGTATTTTTCTCTTTAAAACCTTCCACTTTGTTCATAGCAGTACATACTGTTGTTTTTTAAAATGCTAAACAAAAATTGGTAGAGATGAATAAGGAAAGTTTGGGGACACAACACTAACCATTTTGCCTGAAGCAAAGGTTTGTCAACATTTTGTGTGTATGTTTTGAATGCAACTTCCTATCCGTGAGTTAAATTCTGCATAATACGTGGATGTGCCAATGCTATTAAAGAACACACCAGGGTGGTCTGTGTATGCAGCCTCTTACTATGGCTTGTGAGTCACTATAAATGCAGACATGTTGATGTGGTATCTGACATGTGGCAATTGGCAAATATAGTTCTTTGAGCCATGCTGCCCTTTACTGATCTCACTAAATGTTTTTAAAAAATCAAAAACAGGTCTCAGTCTCAATCAGTCCCGTCTGTAGCCCTCGGTTTCCTTAATGGCACTAGAATAGATTTCTATCCATTTGCAAATCTTCACCCCCAAAAAAAATTTTTTTAAAGACAAAGTGCCAGATACCCTGATAGGTTTCCTTAGACAAACATCCCCTTCGTCTCAGGAAACAATCAGAGTTGCTAGCGATCAACTTTTCTTCCTTCCCAGACCCTCAGAAAAGAGAAAAGCCTCTTATAAGTCCCATCACGTATAATAAGTAGGACAGATATTATTCCCTTTGGGGTTGGTCTTTACTGTGTAATTTCAGCTTGACAGTAGAGCTGAGAAGCTGAATCCAGACAGAAAGGCAGACAATGTTGTTTCCACTGCTCTTCCATACACGGCTCATGAGTTCTCATTTGCATTGAAGACCACAAATGTCCGGTTCTTGGCATTCGGTGAACACACTCTCAAGCGTGACCAGGAATGAAACCAAAGGAAGTGAGATCAACTGCTTTCACATAAAGAAAACAAGGCATTTTGTAAAAAGTTGGGCCAGACTTGGAGATAATCTGCTAGAGAGGGAGAAATCTGTAGCTGCTTGGCTTTGTTAAACAAGAAATCCCTAGTGCAGTGTTTCCCAAGCTTGGCATTGGGGATTGAAGTCCACCCATTTAAACCTGCCAAGGCTGGGAAACACTGCCCTAGGACAAGCGTACCCAATGGATCTCTAAAAAACACTGCAAAGTTAACAACCTCAATCCACATACTAATTATCATGATGAGATATATTTGTGCCTTCAACTTAGCCAACCTCCCCGGCCACTGCCTAGACAAGTCCCTGGAATTTTATTGGCAGCATTTTCGGAAGTAGTTTGTCCTCTTAGTGCTGAGAAGGATTGAGTAGCCCAAGGTCACCAAGTTGGTTTCAGGCTTAAATTAAGATTAAAAATTAGTTTCCTGATTTCTACTTTGAGGTCTTTAACCACTACACTTAAGCCAACTCACTCTCTTGCCACGATGATAGGATTATACGAAGAAAGATAGAGAAACATCAGTGAGACTTTCATAAATCCATTCCCTTATAGTGTCATTCCTAATTCCACCATTCCCTGGATTTATCTACTATTTTAAGTATCATCTCCAAGCAAACCAAATTAACGGTGCTCTTTAAATTCCTCTCTTCTTTGGAACAGCAATATCGTTTGGACCGATCAGCAAAGCAAAGGGGCAGTGAGGACAGGGAGAAAGTGAAATGACCAACTGTCGGCCTATGAATCAACCAATGGTTAGCTAGACAAAGCCTTCTTTCTCTAGAATAGGGGTGTCAGACTCGATTTCATTGAGGGCCGCATCAGGGTTGTGTTTGATCTTGGGGGGGGGGGGGTAGGCATGGCCAGCTGGACATCACTTGTGTCAGGGGCTCCTGTGGCAGCCCAATTACCCTGCCAGTGAAAAACGAGCTCCTGAGCTCCCTTTCTGGCTGCAATGGTCCTTTGCTGTTTCCAGGGCAACCTGCCGGGTTGGATCCGGCCCCCAGGCCTTGAGTTTGACACCCCTGCTCTAGAGTCTCTAGATTATAACAATCAGATTGGGTTTCTGCATTGTGTTCCCCTCTGTTCTGCATAAGGGTCCTGCTTTCCTCATGGCTACTTAAAACAGCCTTCCCAAATGCAGTGTTTACAATTTGGTTGGGCTGTAATCCCATCATCCCTAATCAACACTGGCAGCAAATAACATATCTGGAAGCTCAAGGCTGGGGAAAGGGGCTGCAGGATGTAGGGAGTTATAGTGGAATGGCAGCCCTATCAGAATGGGCAACAGGAGGGAAAGAGAAAAGGTTTGCCTTACATGGCCAACTTCTCTACCTGTGCAGGGCTCAGGGTGGCACTGAGGCAATTGTGGCTTCAAGTTAGCCATATAAATATTTGGGCCAATGAAGAGTTGGCTTTTCTGAGACAAGTAGTAAATATCAAAGAACAAAGCCTAGTAGAATCCCTCATTTAGTGGCTGTTCACAATTACAACAGCAAAGCAAAAATACAAACAAAAATAACTTTATGACCAATCTTCACATTTATGATGTTCACACATCCGTTAGGGCTAAGGAAAGCTGAAATAAAATTGTTTCAGTTTCATTTAATAATTGCTTCAGTTAATGACTGAATTGCTGGTCCCTATTGTGATCGCTAAACAAGGACCACCTGTAATTGCAGTGGGTTTCTAACAAACACAGTAGTGTTTATCTACCACCTACTAAACCTTAAAATACAGAAAATTCACAAAATGTAATTGTAGTCTTACTGCATGTTGTCCCTAAGCAAGTAAACAATATTGTGACTTAATGTGATGGATTGTCTCAAAATGAGAGCTGGATTCCCACACCAAGGCTACAGACCTTACACTGCAAAACTCCAAATCTTACACTTTCTTTATCTCTATGGCACATCTGGTGGTAATCCAGAAGCCAAATTCTGGTAGCCTCAAACAACATTGCTGAATCATTAACTACGTACCATAGCCAATTTTAGCTTGTCAAAAGCAGAAACTCAGTGTGCTATAAAACCAACTTCCTTGTCAATTAAAAACAAAAATGGTCCTGTGCATTTCGAAAGACAAAGAGAAGGGCATTAAGCGTAGGGGCATCATCCAGCATTGTGTGTACGTGTTCCTATGTCCCTTTCCACAGCCTGGGAACCTCCCAGTTGCTCCCTCCACTCCATCACACGCTGAACACTCTCACAAGTTTCCAAATTGTCAGTTAAAAACATTATTTTCCAACCACAGACAACTGTTTGACATTACTGCCGAATGAGGGAAGGCAATCCAGAGGCTGGGCCGCAGGAAGGGCACATAGCCATATGGGAGAAGCCGGAGAACCCAGAAGCTGTGGGCTCCACTTCGGTGTGTAGCAGGCCAGAAGCCACCAGCTGGCCTTGTGACAGGGAGGCAGTGTTGAGGGAGAGCTGCACTTGGCTTTATCCCATGTTTCAGAGGGAGAGTTGGGCTTTCCTCAGAATGCAGATCCTTTATTTTAGACAGACTTTCAGCACCCTCGACATACTTACAACAGTGCCCCCTCCTGCCCCAGAACCCAAAACTGATTAAAAATCACCTATCTGTAAACATGACTGGAAAAAAAAAGACAAAGTAAGACTAGCAGAGGGAAGAAAATGTAGGTTTTTTTTCTTCTTATCTAGCATGTAACTCTGTACTGGTAAAAAGTGCAATGGACTTTATATATGCCCGTTCCTTCCCAATCAAGCACCTTGTGGTGGACTACAACTCCCATCCCTAGCTGTCTTCCTGGTCTCTACCCATGTTAGATTATAAATTCCAACAAGAATGGGATGATAACAATTGTCACTCCCAGGTAAGGTAAGGTTGATTTATAATACATGTTTTAAATTAGTTTTTTCAATGCAATCAGCAACTCTACATTCCTGTTAACTAACCTGGCACTTAATTAATCAGGCTTGCTAAGGAGCAGTAAACAAATTAACTTTCCCTATCCTTTTAGTGAGTGTTTTGTGCAAAAACAAAAACAAAAAAAACAAAAAACCCAGGAATTTTAGATCTACAAAGGAAAGATGTATGCCTGCATATGTGACTGGGTTCGCCTGCATGTATGACTGGGTTCGTCTAACTGGCAGTCAAATATTGATTTGACCTTGCTAGAAAAGCATTGTGGTTGTGAGCTGAGATGATCCAAGGGGCCCTCTCAGGGATGGTAGACTTGTGATATCCCTTGGCAAACCAGCAATTGCTCATTGTTGTAAATCACCAAGGAACAGACATTTGTATCAATATCCCAGATTCTGGAAATGGGAAGGGATCACACAAGTCATTTAAACCAATCCTAAATGAGATAGCACAAAGTGGGATTTGACTACAATAAATAAACCTCTTTACTCAATCTTTTCCCATTTCAGAACAATCAAACCTGGGCTATAAAAATCTGGCAATCATTTTAGAAGACAGAAAAAAACAAGTTTACTCAATATGACTAACACTTATTAATTATTTTTGCAGTCAGATCTGATCAGTTTACCCTTATAAATGAGATTTCAGAGTGAATGGAGGAATTGGAAGTTTATTATCCAACCCTAACCCCTCCCTCCCTTTTTAAACCCCTTAATTAGGCAAGAAATAGATAAAATTTTGGACCCTTTTTGACAGTAGCTTCACATATATAATTAACAGCCTCCTAATGTTCAGAATTTCAGATTTACTGCTGGGGTGGGTAAAACAAGATGGATTTTCAGAAAGTTTTATGTCCTGTATGGTAGTTACAGAGGAGCTTTTAATATCATGAAATCAAGTGACAATTTCAATTCTCTTCTTGCTGCAAGGACATCACATATCAAAATTAACTCCCGGTTTATTATTCCACCAGATTTATGTGGGGAGAGTAGATTATTGCAATGCTTCTCAAAATGGGCTTAATAAAGAGTACCTAACTGAATATAAGATTAATCCCAATATTCTGCAGTGATCTCCTTCCATGTCTAGCAACCCGGACAGGGATTTTACACATGCTAACTTTGGCATTTTAATGCAGCGTAGATTCCTTTAGAAATGGGGTGTTTGCTACTCGCTTTCAATTACTACCATTATGCAAAACCCCCTCTTGCCGCTGTCCTCCCCTGGCAGCTGCTAGGAGAAGCAGAAATCTTCCCCACATAAATTAGTCACAGCCCCTTGACAGCCAGACCTGTGTCTAGGAGGTCTAAGAATAGAGGTCAGACTATAAAATATTGGGGTACATGACGAAAGATGCAAGGGGTGTGTGTGTGGGGGTGTTGCATGCACTCAGCAGATTAATGAGTGGGTGGGCTGACAGGTGTGGGGGAACCCTGTCAGGACAAAGGCACCCCCTCCTTCCCTCGCTGCTCCTCTCCTCCTGGCAAAGGAACCGGTTAGTCTGCCCCAGCCTGCTGGAATTGGCAGGAGAGAGACAGCAGCTTAATGAGAAAGTGTGAATGACAAAAGCCTGAGGGAAAGGGAAAGCAAAGGCAGGGGGACACCTGAGTTTGGTAAGAGGGGGCTAAAAGAAAAGTTCTTGGGTCAGGAGTGAAACTTGCCATCTTAATGCAGGCAGATATCGTTCCAGATCTTTAGGGATAACAAATGCAATCATGATATATCTATCCATATTTTACTTTAAAACATGTTCTGGCCAGAATACACACTTTGGAATTTCACAGAAACCTTCAGCAGAACAAAATCGGCCAGAGTGAGGAAACAGAGGTGTTGAAACCTAAAGGAGCCTGAATTGCAGAGAGTTAGAAAAAGATTCCCTTGAGGTTCCACTGGTTTAAATTTATTAATTATGTGATCTGCAATCAGTTGATGAATTAACGGCGTAATCTTTTGTGCGGTTACTTGTGCTTAAGTCAAGTCAGTGGGAATTTCTTTGGAAATGTGAGATTTGCTGAGAATCGGAATGCAGGTAGTCCTCATTTAATGACTACAAGTGGGACCGGCCACTTGGTCATTAAGCAAAGTAGTCGTTAAGTGGAACCACAACTGTACTTTATGATTTTACTTCAGCTTTCCATTGCTTTACAAAGCTGCGGAGGTCATAGAGAACTGGTCACAAAGTTTTTCTGTCCTAACTGTGAACATTGCTAAACAAGGACTACTTGTAGCTTTACATAAAAATTAAATCATCTTTCATTTTTTGGGATTTAAGATAGTGGGGCCTTACACAAGTTAGCCATCTTTTCTCTATATGTGACAAGAAATGCCTGTTGTAAGACGTAGGCAGCCAATCATTGTTTTCTTAAGTATGTGTACTAAAAATAAAGGTGTATTAATCTAGCTAATTCAACTTTTCATAATTCAACACTGCTTGAAAATTGTGGATTAGGTTAATTAATATAATTGCTTGATTGCTTAAGTTATCAGCCTTAATTAGTACCATAAAACTAGAGTGCAGACAGATAGTTGATAAAGGGACAGTTTATAAAATGCTTAGCATGAAATGAAGTTTATTTTCCTTGTTCTTTGTATTGTGTCCAATGATAGCCTTCTTCAGGCAAGTATCCTCCAGATCCTAACACATCTGGAAAGCTTCAGGCTGATGTATGATAAATGATACAGCATAGCAAATTACAATAGTTTAACAAGGAGGGGAAGATGTATTTGCTCAGAACTAATGAAAAGGAACATCAAATGACTTTTTTTTTTAAAGAGCTAGTCCTCAACTCACAATTGCAATTGGGACCAGAACTTCATTCATAGGTTTCATCAGTCATTAAGTTGAGGCATCCCTGGATCAAACCCAATTTTACAATTGTTTTTATGGTGGCCATTAACATGGCTGTAAGTCCAAATCATATGGTTATTAAGTAAATCGGTTTGGTCTAGTGGTTCAGGCACTAGGTTAGAAAGCAGGAGACCATGAATTCAAGTTTCACCTTAGTCAGGAGGAGGGCGGAGCTGGCGTCGTGACGATACGGCATGCAATCTCGGAGGTCTGAGATCGCAGCCGATATCTTTGCCCCTGGACAGTCCAAACGGATCTAAACCGTCCCGAAGAGACGGCGAAAGTGAAGAGCGCATCCTGCTGATCCCAGGGACACTGCAAAGTCCCTGGTAGATCCAGGAGAAGCTCTTCTTGCCAACGGCAAAGAGGCAGCCATTAAATCTGCTGAAGTTGGGACAGCTCCAAAACGGAAGAGAGCAGAAAGAGAAAGTGTGCCAGTTTGGTGAGAAGTTTTTTATTCTAAGATTTGAAAGGACACCCTAAGTTAACTTTTACCTAAGTAAAAGTTTTGGCAGAAGTGATTAAGCAGCGATTTTAAACGGAAGTGTCAAAGTAAGGTGTTTTTTTTCCTTATTGCTGGATTTCTATATGCGATTTTGCATTTTTGAAACTGGACTGGTTCTTTTCTTATTTATACCTATCTTTTCTTCTCCTTTTTGATTTTGTAATATTTTAGGCTAGAGGCTCCCTTTAGTTACTTAGTTACTTTTTATATTTCTTTCCTCTTTTTTTTTTTTTTGATAATTTTTATTACGTTTTGCTTGGGAAAGGAGGGGGAAAGTGAGAGTAAAGAAATTTTGTAACACTGCCAACTAGAGGCTTGAAAATGCTTTATTTCCTGTGACCAGACGAAGATGAGAAATCTGAGAAAGAAAGAACTGAGACTCCCTTTCAAGGACATTGCTGAGATAAGATAGAGGGAAGAGCATGGGAGAGTGTTATTGCAGGTGCTCTTCTGGATTTCTATCAACAGCTGGAGCCTGGTGTTGAAGCTTACGAAAAGAAAAGGTGATAAGTTTTTGGAGAAGAGAGTCATAATAAGAGCCTTGGATAACAAAACAAAGTGCAGTGTGCTCTTTTTTTTTTTCTAAGCTGTGCTATCCCTCCTTACCAGCTTTATTGTATTTTTTTAAAAACTTTATTCTTGTAATAACTATTTGGGTTTTTGGCCTGGTTGGAGCTTGTTTTTCTTTTCTTTTTTTTTGGAAGTCCAATCTCCACGTTTGCTTTTTATTTTAAAGGGAAAGCCTTAAAAGCCTTTTCTCTTTTCTTTCCTGGCATTTTTTGTTTTTTGTTTTATCTACTTTTTTGGTTTATTTTTATGCACTTTTTTATATTTGAGACCCTTCAATTGGATTAAGGTGTTGAAGAACCTGAAGAATTTTACCCTTTCTCTTGTTTTTTTTAAAGTCTTTTTCTTTATTTAACTACTGATTGGATTAAGGTTTACAAGAACCTGAAGAAATTTTGTCTCCCCCCCCCCTTTTATTATTATTGGGCTTTTTTTCCTCTTTACCATTTTTATTTTTTACTCTGAATTATAATTGGCTACTTCACAATTGGATTAAGGTTTAGAAGAAACTGGGACTTCTGGTTTGCAAGGCTTCGGCAGCGGCAGGGATTCGCGATACCGCACGATCCCTGCTGCGCTCGCCATGGTTCCCCCGATCCTTTTGGATTTGGGGATATAGCTGCCCGTAGAGGCAGCTGAAGATAGGGGATCCGGATAGGGGTTTGGGGGTGTCACAGACCCCTTCCCCAGCCGGCAAAACCCCCTTTTCCCAAGGCGGAGGAGCGGCGGTCAATAATGGCCGCCACAAAGAAACCGGCAGCTGGATAAGATTGTGCAGGAGGAAGAAAGTTGGAAGAGTCGTGAAGAAGTGAAAGTGGTTTTTGCTGACCAGGATAAAGTAAGAGAAAGTACCCTGGAACTTGAAAGTTGCCAAAGATAAATTGTTTCCAGAGAGAGTTACAAGCGGCCAATGGAATTCTAAAAGGGAAAGTTTTTTCTTTCTTTTTCTTTCTTTTCACTCTCCTTCCTAACATGACAACGGGTGCAACCATAAGAGAAATCGGAAAATCTGCATTGGAGGTAATTAAATGCTGAAGGGATAAGGATTTCTGAACATTTTAAAAAAAACACTTTTTTGCTGTGAGTGGGAAGGGAGAGGAAAAAAAATTGGAGCAGAATTTGAAAATAAGGAGAAGATTGCCTAGAATTTTAAAGAGTTATTAAACATTGATAAGACTTCTAAAAGATATATTTTAAATGGAACTTTGTGATTAAATACTAACCCCAGAAAGAGAAAGTGAAGAAGGAGAAAGTACTTAAAAGAAACAGCTTATTTGGACTGCTTGGTGATTTTGGAACTTCTGAGAACTATCCTTGATTAAAAGCACTTGGGTGGTTGTTTGGAAAAACCTTTTCTCTCTATAATGGCATCACTTGTGGATGGATTGAAACTTGAATATCAAAAATATAAAAAAGAAGAACAAGAAGGGAAGGATTCTCTTGGCACTCTTTTTCAATTTTTAGAAATGGCGGTTTGTACTTATGAAAAGCTGACTGCACAACAGGATGACTGGGATAAAGAAGAAGCCATTTTTGATGAACAAGTGACTTTAGTTGGGGAAGGAAAGGAAGAGGAAAAGGGGACTTTAAGACTTGGAAAAACAACCAAAAAAGAGAAGAATAAGGTGAAAAGTGGATACTATGTTAGAAAACAACAGAAAGGAGGAAAGCAGAAGAACAAAAGGGAGGTGGAGAGACAAGGGGGTAAAGAGGGCAAGGAGAAGAATAAGCAAGGGAGAAAGGAAGGGATGAGAAGCCTCAATGGTGGGGAGAAAGATGCAAAGAAACAAAAGCCTTTTAGAGATAATGGGTAAACTTTATTGAAAAAGGGATTCTGGAAAGGTACTTAAGATTGTATGTTTATATTTGTACTTAGAAATAACCTTAGAAAATTGGAAATAATATGTAATTTAAAATGTGATAAAATATTTAGTGTAATCTAGTGAAATTTTTTGTCAAGAAAAAAGCAATGAAATAAATGGGTGAATTGGAGTAGGAGAGGGGGAACATTTTAATGAAACAATGATTTAAAATATGTGATGGGGGGATAACTATGGAAAGCATAAAGTGTTCCCATAAAGGCATGATATTTAATTGAAATGTGTAAAGTATTTAAGATATAAATGAATATTAATATTAATGATTAGATTGTGTTATTTCAGTGAATTTTTTTGTGAAGAAAAAGAAGGCAATGAAATAAATGAGAGATTTGAAGTAGGAGAAGGGAACATTTTAATGAAATAATGATTTAAAATATGTGATGTGGGGGGGGGAAATAACTATGGAAAATAGAAGTGTTCCCATAAAAATATGATATTTAACTGAGAAGTAATATGTTAAGTGTGTAAGATATAAATGAATATTAACATTAATGAATAGATTTGTATTGGCATTGATAATATTGTATAATTTTAGAATGTACCAAACAGAATCCCAATGTAAGCTATGTATTTTATATTAAGTATTATAAATGTAGGGGAAAGAGATAAAGGCGTCATACTCCAATTAGTGTACAGGAGAAGTTTTGTTTAAAGAAGAAAGATAAATGGATAGCTGGAAAAAGAACAGACAAAGAATAATAAATATTATGATTTGAATTGAGATGAGATAAATAAAATAAAACTAAGAAAGTTTAAAAGAGATGAGAAGCTATACAGAAAATTGAAAATGGTAATAAGATATGGAATGGTTTACAAAATGAATATGAATTTGAATTTGTGTCTGTACGAAGAGTTGTAACCCGGGACTAAGCAACTTTCAGAAAAGATGTTTTTTATGTTTCTATGTTTTGTGTTTTGGTGTGTTTAGGTTTGATTGAGTTAATAAAACCTTGGAGGAATGTTAGAAGAGGACAATTGAGAATAAAAGATAGAAGAGAATAAAGCAAATAATAGATAAATATAGAAAAGAAATATAATTGAATAAAAGTAAAGGGAGAAATAATGAGAAATTTGAAAGGATATGTATGTGTTTATAAGATGTGTCAATGATGTATAAAATGTTTTATTTGTTTTGTTAAAATTTACAAATAACTTTCAGAAAAGAGGTTTTATGTTCTTATGTTTTATGTCTTGTATGTCTTTAAAAATTAATAAAATTTGTTTTAAAAAAAAAGGTTTAGAAGAAACTGAAGATTTTGAATTGTTTAAAATGAGTAGGAAACTCACAGGTCCTGGATCCTCAACTTCTACTCTGCCTCTCCACCAGCTGGAGGACAACGTTCAATACAGACAATGTTAAAGCAAGAAAAAGAACAAGAAAAAGTGACTCTACAGATGATTATGCAAGGAATTCAAGATATTAAAACAAGATCAGAGACTATTGAAAAGAGAATAGAGAACATTGAACAAAGAACAGGGAAAACTGATGAAAAAGTGGAGAACATTCAACAAACGATGTCGAAGTATGATGAGAGATTCCAAAAAATTGAAGAAGATAAAGAGACAAGAAGATTGGAGGCATTGATAGCAGACTAACTGTGGTTGAACAAGATAAAACTGGTGTGCTGAGATGGGAGATGGACAGATCAGAATTTTATCTTAGATTTCAAAACATAGAGGAAGAAAAAGGACAAAATCTAGCTGAGATAATGATAGAAATATTGGCCGAAGCTTCGGAAATAACTGAAGATGATGGATGGAATAGATGAGGTTTATCGAGTCTTTACAAGATATGCGATGAGAAATAGCCTACCAAGAGAAGTTCATATTAGATTTACAAAGAAAGCCATTAAAATGCAAATATTACAAGTGGCAAGAGAGAAAACATTGAAATACAAAGGCAAGGAGATTGTGGTCTTAAAACAAATACCCAGAAGAGTGAGAGAGATGAGAATACTGATTCCTGACTAAAATGCTACTTAAAAAAGAGGTGAATTATAGATGGTTGATTTCAGAAGGGTTAATGTTCACATGGCAAGAACAGAGACATAGAATTGATTCATTTGAGAAAGCGGAATTATTTTATACAGAATTTTTTGGAAGGAAAGAGGAAGAGGCAGAAAAAGAGATCTCACTAATTGAATTCCAAGAGGACTGTCAAATGGAGACTGAAAAAGAAGGCGCAGTAGGTGGAAAGGAGGGAACCAAAGAACAACGTGAACCAAGATCTACGAGAGCTGCTAAATCCAATTATAAAATATAACCATGGAAGAGAAAAAATTGATAACAATTAATATAAATGGACAACTCAGCCGCCAAAAGAAGGAAAACGTTTCATAAATTAGAGAAATTAAAATTTGATATAATTTGTCTACAAGAAGTACATATTAAAAAACAATATGAACAATTGTTGATACAGCCAAAATTAGGGAAAATATTTACCTCTTTGACTCAATGTAAGAAAAGAGGAGTGGTTTTATATATTAAAGAGACCACCCCAGCAAAATTGATTTATACTGATGAAGATGGAAGAGTACTAATGGTGGAAATAATGGACAATAATATGAAAACACTCCTGATTGCAATCTATGCTCCGAATGATAAACAAGAAGAATTTTACAAAAAATTGCATATGAAAATAATTGAACTGGACTATGCCAATATAGTTATGATGGGAGATTTTAATGGAATTGTAGACAATAAATTGGACTATACAGCAACAACAATAAAGCAAAACAGAAAGACTCTCCCAAAATCCTTTTTTAAAATGGTTGATGAATTAAATTTAAAAGATACATGGAGAGAAAAAAATGCTAAAACTAAACAATATACCTTCTATTCAAATAGACATTTATCATGGTCCAGAATAGATATGATATGGATGTCAACAGAATTAATATCTAATATTCAAGAAATAAATATTGAAACAAGTACCTGGGCAGACCACAATCCAATGACAATTAAATGGAAAGGACAAAAAAGAAGATCGAGATGGACGTTAAATAATACTATTTTAAAGGAAAAAGATTTCACACAGTGGATGAAGAAAGAATTGGCCTTTTTCTTTAGAGAAAATAAAAAAGAAGATACATCAATTCAGAATGTATGGGATACAATGAAGGCATATGCTAGAGGCTTGATAATAGATTATACAAGGAAAAGGAATACTTGGAAAAGGCAAGCCTCTAAGGCTCTAGAGGATGAGTATAAAAGACTTGAAAAAGAGCTACAGAAAATGTCACAGAAAAAGGACATTAAGCTAAAAATGGATATAATTAAACACAAAATGGGTCAAATAGAGAAAGAGGAATTAGCACAGAAAATTAGAGGTGCTGAACAGAACTACTTTGAAGATGCAAACAAACCAGGTAGACGGTTAGCATATAAACTGAGAAAGGAGAAAGAATCAAGGAAAATATTGCAGTTAATAGATGATCAAGGCCAAGTTTGCCATGGCAGTAAAGAGAAGAAGGAAATCATTCGAGACTTTTATGGGAAACTACATAAGCAAGAGAATATTGATGAGGAAAGAGTTAAGCAGTACTTACAGAATGCTAATTTACCCAAGAGACTGAAAAAATGTTAGAAAGCAATATAACTATGATGGAGCACTTAAGAAGCAAAATAATGGAAAGGCACCAGGCCCAGATGGACTCCCGGCAGAATTTTATAAAACATTACAAGAATCGTTGAATCTCCCATTACTAGAAGTTATGAATGAAGTTATGCTAAAGAAGATACCCAAATCATGGTCAGAAGCCTATATCACACTTATTCCAAAAGAGGAGGCTGATCCATTGCAAATTAAGAACTACAGACCTATCTCTCTACTAAATGCAGATTATAAAATTTATGCTTCAATATTGGCAGAAAGACTTAAAAAACATTTAAATAACTTTATTCATTCTGATCAAAATGGATTTCTGCCAAAGAGACAAATTAAAGATAATATTAGAGTAATTTTGGATACCTTGGAATACTATGAGGCAGATCCTGAAAAACAAATGGCTTTGATATTTCTAGATGCACAAAAGGCATTTGATAATGTGAATTGGCGATTTATGTTATTATTGTTGGAACAAATGGGTTTTGCTAGAAAATTTATTCAAGCAATAGAAGCGATATACTACAAACAAACGGCAAAGGTAATGATAGAGGGAGAATTGACAGACTCCATTAACATAAGAAAAGGAACAAGACAAGAGTGCCCACTATCACCTTTGCTATTCGTGTTAACTTTGGAAGTGTTAAACAGAAATATTAGAGATGAAAAGAGTATAAAAGGAATGAAAATTAAAAAGGAAGAATTTAAGCTGCAAGCCTTTGCAGATGATTTGGTTTTCATCTTAGAAGACCCCTTAGAAACAGCACCAAAACTATTGGAAAAGATAGAGGCATATGGCAAGGTGGCTGGTTTGAAAATAAACAAAGACAAGACAAAGATTTTGACAAAGAATATGTTATCAAGACAAAAGGAAGAATTGGCAGATTTATTGAAAATTCAAGTCAAGAATAAGATCAAGTATTTGGGGATACATTTGACAGCAAGATGTAGCACATTAAAAGAGAATAATTATATCAAACTTAAACAGCAGATAGAGCTAGACTTGGCGAAATGGGAAAATCTACAACTAATAGGGAGAATTTCAACAATCAAGATGAATATATTACCCAGAATTTTATATTTGTTCCAAACAATTCCAATTAGACTTGGAAAAGACTATTTTGAAGATTTAAATAAAATTGTGTTGAAATATATATGGCAAGGTAAGAAAGCGAAAATAAAGTTAAAGCTTTTGCAAGATGCTAGAATTAGAGGAGGATTTGGTTTGCCTAATTGGGAGTTGTACTACCAAGCTACAAACTTGATGTGGGTCAAGGAATGGATGACATTAAGAAATACTAGATTGTTGACATTAGAAGGACACGATTTGTTGTTGGGGTGGCATGCTTTTTTATGGTACAAGGGAACTAAAATTCAGAGGTATTTTAGAAGGCATCATATACGGGAGTCTTTGTGGTTAAATTGGGAGAAGATTAAAAGACAATGTTATTTGAAAATTCCAGTCTGGTTATCGATTATTGAAGCATTTTCTTATCCTATAATATATAAAAAGGAACAAACAGTTATATATGGGGAAATATTGAATGAAAAGGGTGAACTTAAATCTATGCAAAAACTAGAGGAACAAGGTATAAAGATGAATTGGTTTTCATACGCGCAAATACATTCAAGGTATGATAAAGATTTTAAAACAGAAGGTTCCTATGATAAATTGACTGATCTAGATAAGATTTTGACAGGTACTGATGAAAAGGTGATTAAAAAATTGTATGGATATTTATTAGAAATTAAACTAGAAGAACAAGTTAAAGAAACTATGATTGCTTGGGGGAAGAACTTTGGATATGGGATTGATTTAGAGAAATGGCAAAAATTGTGGTCTCAAAATTATAAAATGACAATGTCAACAGCTTATAAAGAAAATTTGTATAAGATGTTTTACAGGTGGCATTTCCCCCCCGACAAGAATAGCAAGAATGTTCAAGAACAAATTTGAAAAATGTTGGAAATGTCATCAGACACCTGGCTCATATTACCATATGTGGTGGACTTGTGCGGATGCTAAAAAATACTGGACTAAAATCCACATGTGGTTGGAAAAAATGACAAAAAAACATATAGACTTGGAACCAGAGATATTTTTATTGGGAATTTTACCTGAAACATATAGCAAAGATTTGAAATACCTGATTGTAAATGTATTAACAGCGGCTAGGATTGTATTTGCTAAAAACTGGAAAAATGAGAAAATACCATCACAGGAGGAAATCATTAAGAAAATATTAGAATGTGCTGAAATGAGCAGATTGACATTTGAAATTAGAGAACAAGAGGATAAACAATTTTATAAAATTTGGGACCTTTTCTATCAATGGTTAGATAATAAAATACAGTAATGAAATATGTAGATTTTTAGAAAATAATAAATATATAAAGATGTATTTCTTTTTTATTATATCTACAAAATGTCTTTAGGATAGATTCGGGAAGATAATATGAAATGTTATAAAATAAACTAAATCAATTGTGGTTATCTTGTAAAATATGAATGAATAAAATTATAGTCAAATGATTCATTAATAATGATATTAGGGTATTTAATTTTTGTTTGATAATATGAGCTCTTATGTAATGTAACTGTAATTGAAGATTACGAAATGGATGCACAAAATGATTTGTAAACCAACCGGCACACTGTCTGTATATCTATGGAAGAAAGTTTGATGTTTTTATGTTTTGTTTGTTTATGTTTGTCTTTAAAAACCAATAAAATTTACAAAAAAAAAAGTTTCACCTTAGTCATTAAATAGGGATTTTGGGCAAGTCACTCTCTCTCAACCCAACCCACCTCACAGGGTTGTTGTGAAGAAAAAATAGGAGGAAAAGGGTGTGTTGAATATGTTCACTACCTTGAGTTATTTCTAAAAATAAAAAGGCAGGATACAAACAAACAAGTAAATAAAATCACAGTCGTAAGAGTGTTTCCCTTCTCCCAAATGGGTGGGGTCTTTTTGCAGGAAATAGCAAATTGGAGACCAGTGTTTACTGCCCCATGCAGTTGTAAGCTGGTTGCCAAGTGCCCAAAATGTGGTCAGGTGACTATGGAGGGGATGCACATTTTACAAGGACTAGAAATGTCTGAAAAGCACTCTTTTCAAAGCTGCCATTAAACAAATTGAAGGCTACCTCTTAAGGACATTCCTGATATGTCATCAACAATAAGGCAACAAATTTAACAAATAAATAAATATTGTTAGTAGGACAGCAGAGATCTGAAACTGAGATCGGGATGCTGGCAATTAGCTCTTAGAAATTATAGTTCACGTGAGGCAATAGTATTTATCTATGGTAGTAAAAGCACTGATCCTCCAACCATCTTTTCATTCAATAGTTGCTTTATATAAGAGGTTAATAAACTTGCACGAAGTGTTCAGTTTTAATTCTGCTAAATTTTACATTCCTAACTCGACAACCATTGGAGTTGAGCAGCCGCATCTCAAATGTGTAAAACTCCCAAATGAGCCAATCGTTAAGTATTATTATGCTAAGAATCAGTAGACTCTGGGTTCTAGTCTACCCTGAGCCTTGGAAGCTCCACGGGGTGACTTTAGGTCAGCTACTCTCTCCTAATCCAGTCTACCTATTGTTGCTTTGGGGAAAAATAGACAAGGGAGTGCTGTGTGTACTGCTGATTGAAAATGTGGGATCTAAATCAAATAAGTAAATGTTAAAGATGTGAAGTTTACTGGTAAATTTTACAATTTTCTCCTACTGGCATCCATGTTCTTTTCTTCTGACAAGTTGAAAAGGTACAACTGATATCAGTATATTCGATCTAACTCAAAATATCAAATCTGAGTTGTTGGGGTTCTCTTCCCCAATGATATAATTCCCACTAAGTTAACAGTTTCCTCCCAAGGTCACTGTAGAGACAGTGGTATCCTTAATCACCTCAGATTTTGTCTGCCTTTGCTTGGTTCCAACCTGGAGGGCAGCTAAGCACCAACAGCTTGCTTAATACGCTCCGTTACCTCAGCATTTCTTTGCCCCGTGTGTTAAGTTTTCCAGAATTTCTGCAAACAGCATTTTTGAGCAAAACACCTGGTATGCCAAAAGCCAGGCAGGCCTTTCTTTCACAGGCCCTTTAGCTTTGCAAGGCAAGAACCAGTTTTGAGTGATGAGGAGAAAAACTATTATCTTTGATGGGAATAAAAGCCTCTTTCTTGTCTAATGCTCGGTTTGCCATCTAGTGGTTTTTTTCAGGAACTTCATTCACGGGAGTATCCTTTAAAAAAGCCAATTCTTGGTTTGCCAGAAATGCTACTTGTTTTGACCAGTTAGACTTCCTTTAATCTCTAAGGAATTCTGTTAAAGTGTATGAGAAAGTTAGAGAGCTCTAATAGGATATTTTATTCATCCCCCACATATTCCCAGTTTTCTTTTGAGAGACAATTAACCCAGTTGAACTTATGGCTCAGCTCCAACTTAGAGAGAGCACAGCATCGATTTTTATCTGATGTGCCAAAAAATAAGATTCAGTATGGACATTGAAAAGTTACCAGGTTCATTTGTAACCCACATTCAGCTTCGGGAATAGAACCAAAAAGTGTGAGAGAAGAAATATCATAGATGTGACTTCATGTCTGTTGTCTTTCGCTAATAATGACTCTCTACACAGAATAACAAGAATTCCTCTTTCATACCGCTACTTGATTTTGGTGTTTTTGTTCTACCAAATATAGATGGGATCAGTGGTGGGATTCAATTTTTTTTAATACCGATTCTGTGGGCTTGGCTTGGTGGGCGTGATAGGGGAAGGATACTTAAAATCTCCAGTCAGAGCTGGTATTTGCCAGTTCTCTGAACTACTCAAAATTTCCACTACCGTTTCTCCAGATCTGGTCAGAACCTGCTGAATACCACCTCTGGATGGGATGGAGGATGGAGGAAGAGAGGGAAGGGAAGTGATGATGATGGCAATGATAGCTCCATGACTTCATATCATTGGAGTTAATACCCAATCAAGCAGACTCTAATATTCATTTCAACAAACAGAATAATTGAGCAAAGGGGTTGGAGTAAAGACCTTCAAGATTCCTTCCAACTCTGTTATTCTGTTATCCTCATCCACTGATTTTCTTATAGGTACCTATAAGACTGCAATTGGGCCTGAAATTTTGGTTGTAATCTGTGACAGTTGAAAGTTGAGGCCTGCATGTGACCGGACCTGATTTCAAAACTGGTTTTACAGCAGGCATTATTCAAATCATATCATCCTAAGTGCAAACTCATTCTGAAAAATGGGCAGTTTTTGCCAAAAAAAAAATCACAAACAGTCATGTAACTGTTGGTGGTGCAACCTGTTATAAGTATGAGCTAGTTGTCAAATGTCCAAAATATGGCCATATGACCACACGGCGGATGGGTGTAGTATGACATTTTACAACATCTGGAAGGACTGTAAAGTACTCTTTCTGAGACTGTCCACTGTAACTCTGAATGGTGCTTAACCAACTGGCCATAAATCAAGGACTATCTGAATTCTTTATCACAACTTGCCACTGCTTCCTGTACCATAACTGTAGGGAAAGCTGGACATGATCAGGTCACCTTTAATTGTTAAAAAAAAAAAGTATTCACACCTCCCCCTGCCCTGTAAAGATGAAACTTCTGTGTTATTAGGGGAAAAAAGTAGGGGGAACCAAGTAGGTACTGTATATACTCGAGTATAAGCCTAGTTTTTCAGCCCATTTTTTGTGCTGAAAAATTCCCCCTCGGCTTATTCAGATTCCCCTCTGAAAAAAAATAAATGGTGTGGAGTCGCGGCCTCCGGCGGCAGCGACTCCCAACAGCCCCAACCCGGGAAGGGAAAGGCAAAAAGCTTTGCCTTTCCCTTCCCGAGGCGGCGGGACTGGGGCCGCTCCGGCGGTAGTGACTCCTGACTCAGGGGCCTCCGAGGGAGGAAGAGAGTGACTCCTGCCTCCGCTGTCATCATCATCTTCTTCTTTTGGGTTAGTGAATCAATTAAACCTTTCATGATAGTGAAAGGATCGTTTAATTTGAGATCGTTTCCCAAATTAATTATTTTTATTTTTGAAATTTACCAGTAGCTGCTGCATTTCCCACCCTCGGCTTATACTCGAGTCAATAAGTTTTCCCAGTTTTTTGTGTAAAATTAGGTGCCTTGGCTTATATTCGGGTCGACTTATACTCGAGTATATACGGTATGTATTCAATGGTTTGGGAGCACTCTTCGTTATGAATGGCCCGGAGGCCAAACAAAATATTAAACTGTTGTTGTGAGACCATTTGTAGGGAAATTTTTTCTCTCCTCAGGTAATTGCACTCTGCAAAGTGCAATGAATCTTGCTATCCCATCACATAACCAGTTTTGGGATTAAAAGACCTAGATTTCCAGCTCAGATATCACTTCTTGGAAAACTGCCCTACCGACTTCCCCAGGGTCTTTTTCACAAGCTTGGTCTAGTGGTTAAGGCACTATGCTAGAAACAGGAAACTGTGAATTGCAATCCTACTTTAGGCATTAAAGCTCTCCCTCTCAGCCCAACCCACCTCACAGGGTTGTTGTGGGGAAAATAGCAAAAGGAAGGTGTATTAGGTATGTTTGCCATCTTGAGTTACTTATAAAACAAAGGCAGAATAAAAAAAATTGAATTAAAAATTTAAAAAATAACAATAGTTCTACACATTTCTGACCCTTCATGCTTATCAAAAAGTTGCTAATAAGATTACCAAATGACCATATTTTCTATCCAACCACCAAAGCAAGAATACACACCTCAGGGGTTTTTACAATTTTTACCAGTAGTGCTATTGATTAATTTATATCCCGTTTTCCCTTGAAGAACTTTGGCATCCATAGTCCTAGATCCTATTTCTCCTTAACCCTGTGAGACAGAGAGCCTCAAATAATTCAATGAGCTTCTGGGTTCAAGGATGAGCCTGCCTGGTCTTAGCCAGCTCCTTAACCCACATTAAATCACAGTGCAGAGCATATGATTGTACTATCACAGCCGATGTATGCATATAAGGCATTAAGAAGGATAGTACAAGGTCAGTATGCTTCATCATTCAGAAGTTTGGGCAGTTTTCCAGGATTCAGTCTTCCAGAATTAAGGAGAGACTCCCTAAACAGTGAGAACAATTAACCAGTGGAACAGCTTGCCTTCAGAAATTGTGGGTGCTTCATCACTGGAGGTGTTTAAGAAGAGACCGGACAGTCCCTTGTCTGAAATGGTATAGGGTCTCCTGTTTAAACAGGGGGTTGGACTACTAGAAGATCTACAAGATCTTTTCCAGCTCTATTTTGATCAAAGTTCTGATTGACTTCTTCTGCAGTGATCCTGTCCATTGAAAACCCTGACAAAAAGGTTCACCAGGCATGGGTAAGGATTCCTTGAGATCTCTGGTTAAGAAATAATTCATTAGTTCTTCAGTCTGCTACTTGTAAATGCTATTTTAAAAATGATTTTTTTTTTTATTTTGGAGGTTTTTAAACTTAAGCCAGTCACTATGAATTATACATATTGATTGGACGGTAGGTAGAAAGTATTTCTTTGCTTGGTAAACCCATTCCTAAGTGCAGGCAAAGTTTGGTGTTCCTAACTTAACTTTAGCAACGTGTGCCAAGAGATGTCATGTCATATCATGCTCCTTTTAAAAGGCATTGTCTCATGCTATCTTAAACTGCAAGAGTTTAGGGCTAGGTTTTTTGTTTTTTTGTTTTTTTGACAAGGCTTAGTCCATCTCTTTCTCCTCAGTGAGTCTTTTCTATTGAATCATTTTTTTTAAAAAAAAAGAAAAGTAGTAAACGGCAAATACTGGAGGTTAACAAAGGACCACAACATCACTTGGAACCCTAGTGAAAATTAAGTAATAAGACAGTAAGTGTGCCAGTAAGTGCAAGATTAAAATCCCACCTGAAAAGACCCAAGTCTGTTATCAAGTACTGATCCATCTAACCCAGTCCCGCAGTTCTTGATCTGCAATGAAATCCTGAAACTCATCTCTTGGCTTGTCCAGGTTGACGCCACCAATTTTTTTTTCCAAATTCGTGTTCAGCACTGCTTTCCATTGGGCCATAGAAACCCAGAAATTCCCCTTTCATCTTTCTACCTCTGTGCCTTCCCTAGTGATGGTCATTCCTTTCCCCCGGAGGAGGAACACTCTGCACATACTCAGAAGCCATGCGCGCGCGCACACACACACACACACACACAAAACTCATCCCCAAACATGCTGCTAATTGGATACCTTCCAGCCCTTTTTGAGAAAGAGAAAAGGGGCCCGGGAGGGCAAGGAGAAGGAGCAGCGGGCCCAGATGCGCGCCATTGGGCCCCGGCGCATCCCAGCGGGCGGAGGAAATCATCCAGCGAAGGGCCCGGCTCGGCGACTCCTCCATGGAGCAATCGTGGCAAGGCAACCCTCCTCAGCCTCCCCTCCCCTTTGGGCGAGGGGCTGTCCCAAGCCGGCTTCCCCTTCCTTTCGGCGCTGACTGACAGGGATCGCAGCCACTGCCTGCCCTGTGGAGGGGGACTAACCCCAGCCTCTCCGGCGCAGCCCGGGAACCAACCTGGTGGTCACCTCCAGGGCAGGGCAAGGCGAGGAGGGCTTGCGCGGCGCAGCGGGCGAGGCCACGGGCTGGGGCGGGCCGAGCCGGCCAGGGTATGATGGGTGCCGCGGAACTCAAGGCGGAGCCACCGCCACCGCTGCTTCTCCTGCTGCCGCTGCTACCGCTGCTGCCGCCGCCACAAGAGCCCTAAAGAGAGCCGCGCTGGAGGCGCCCCGGCCCAGGTAGCGCAGCCGGGCCCGGGGCGCGCCAAGGCGGGCGAAGAAAGGCGGGCGGGCGGGCGGAGGAAACAAAGGGGAGCGGAGAAGTAGTTGGAGCCGGGACTCCCGGGCTTTAGGCGGGCGGTCGGGCGGCTGAGCCGGAGGGGAATCTGGGAGCTTCGCACGCGGACTCGGCGCTTCTCCAGACTGGCGCGGGTCCGTTAGGGTAGGCGAGGAGCCCGAGCTCCAAGGCGGTTCCGCGAGGGACGGGACTCGGAGCCCGGGATCAGAACTTCAGCAGTTCTTCGGGGTGGAAGGAGGGCGGCGGCGAGGAGCCCCCATCCTCTCCCCTACACCCCGGGAAACAGGGCTAGTCCTGCCGGGTCCGTTAGAAAGGAGGCGGAGAGGAAGGAGGCTGGATCGGCGCCAGGAGGAGAATACCTGGGTCCTTGAGGGAAGAAATGAATGGGCGCCTCATGCGCCATGGAGAGGGCTGTGGGTGGGCTGTTCGCCGAAGGGAAGAGAGGGGCTTTCTTGGAAACACGCTTCTCGTCCTGGAGAAACCTAGACGTCGATTTCTCCGGAGGAGAGAAAAGAGAAGAGGCTCAAACGCATCTTCTGAACCTGCATTTGGGTTTTGCCAGGCAGTCGCACGGGGAAAGGGGGTACAGGAAAGATGGATGGGGGGAAGGGGGATAATAGCCCAGAATCCGCCTTGAGTAAGACAAAGTGGGATCTACTTGGCACAAGGCATCTCGGTCACTTTTTTTTTTTTTTTAGTCCCAACCAGTGGTGGGATTCTAGTTTTCTTCAGGACTGGAAGCTTTGGAAGAGATAACAGTAGTTTTAAAAATTATTAATTTTTAAAATTAACGTGATGGCCCCTGAGTACAAAAAGGTGTATTCAGTTCTTGCAGAGAAGGACTCCCTCTGTAATAAAAGAGCTCCATTGCTACATTTTTAAGAGACCAGAAATCCTTAATAGGGGACTTCAATTCCTAGGATCCCCAGTCAGAATGGGAGTTGTAGTCGAAATGTATTATCGGGTTAGGGGAAGGTACCAGGCAAATCTTGCTTTAGGTCACAAAGATGTTCCTGTAGATTTGTTTAACTTCAGCAGCCCAAGAACAAAGGAGTTGCAGTTCAAGGTAGACCATCCACTACTGAATTTAGGATAAAATTATATGTATGAATCAGGAAAGAGTAGTTAGCAACAGGGTTCAGTGTGCCCTTCTTGTTCTCTGACTTTAGTAGAACACTGGTATTTTCTCCTCTTGTTCCCATAAAGGAAAATCTTGTGGTATATCTAAAGATTGGCAGATGATTCAGAACAGATCAAATCTTGTACTTAAAAGTTCATAATTATTGTCATTAGATGCAGAGAAGATTTTTAAAAATACTATATTTACTGTATGGAGAATGGCCTAAAGGTGGGATATCCAAGATGCTCCGTGTACAATTCTAGTTGCCCAGAGAAAAAGTTTTGCATTTAGTGTGGGATTAATTAAAGAACTTGCCAATTTCTTGACCAATTTAGATAAATCAGAGGCACAAGGTAAAGCCATATGCTTAAATAAATCCTTTCAGCAATGGCTCTTCTGGCTTGGGATTTTTACTTAACACCTGAGGAGACATCAGGTTGGGAAAAGCTAGCACAAATCAGTATGCTATTAGGTGCTAAGAAAAGGTATCAAAGTTTTTTTTTTTTTCATATTTTGCTTGACCTAAATGCATACAAGCAAAGTATGAAATGAAAGTCTCCTTTCTAGAGTCTCCCTTACAGTATATTAGATAAGCCTATGCCTGTATGATCTGCTGAATTTAAGTCACCCTGAAGCATGATTGGGGAACTAAGATCCTGATCGATGCAGAGGTAATCAAATTAACTATTCCTGCAGAACACAATCTCACACTAGATATATAAGCCACTTATGCATTTTCCTTGAGTTAAAAAGAAAGATGCAATGAAAATTTCTAATGGCCTTGGAATTGGAGGCACAGGGTGGGAGGTTGCTGGATCTTCGCCCACCTCCCTCCTGAGCCCAATTAATTCCTTGCATATTCACAGAAAAAGAAGCTGAAAAAGTAGAGATGCTGCTGTCAGAACAACTCTGCTTTGCAGTCATTCCATCAGCCTGTTTTGTTTTTTTTTTGTAAATTTTATTTGAGTTTTCACAAAGAGAAAAAAAATACAAATAAAACATCTTTTTTGAAAGCAGCATAATCCCGGGTTACATTTCTTCGTACAGACACAAATTCAGGTTCATGCTCATTTTTATATTCTATTCCGTATCTTATTACTATTTTACATTTTCTGCATAGCTTCTCCCCTCTTTTAATTTTCTCAATTTTATTTTAATTATCTCAATTCAAATCATTGTATTTATATTTTTTGTCTGTCCTGTTTCAATTATCTATTATCTTTTCTCATTAAACAAAATTTCTCCTGTAGTTACTGATTGGAGTATGACGCCTTTATATCTTTTCCCTAAAGTTGCAACTTTCAATATAATACATAACTTCCATTCGGATTCTGCTTGGTACATTCTTAATGTATATAATTAAAACAACATTCCATTCCAATTCAATTCTATCATTAATATTAATATTCATTAAAGTCTTAACATCTTTAACATTACTTTTCAATTAAATATACTTCTATGGGAACAATTATAAGCTTTCCATAGTTAATTCCCCCCCTCTTCACTTATATTTTATAAAACATTAACTAATTAAAATGTTCCCGTTCCTTCCTAATTCAATTTTCTCATTTATTTTATTTCACTTATTTTATTCACAAACATTTCACTAAATTACACTATTTTATCCCTCATTTTAATCATATGTTGTTTCCAATTTTCTAAAGTTATTTCTATTACTAATATAACAATACAATCTTATGTACCTTTACAGAATCCCTTTTTCAGTTAGATTTTCACCCATTATCTCTAAATAGGTCCTGTTTCTCTATATCTTGCTCCAGTCCTTTGTAACTTCTTTTCCTTTCCTTCTTCTCTCTCTTCTTCTCTCTCCCCTTTTTACCCCCTTGTCTCTCTACCTCTATTTCTCTCTTCTGTATTCCCCTTTTCTGTTGCTTTCCAGTATTATACTTATTTTTCGAATTATTTTTCTTTGGTTGTTTTTTTAAGTCTTAAATTCTCCATTCTCTTTCCCCCCTTTCCTTTTTCTTCCCCACATAAAATTACTTGTTCATTAAAGATGGCTCCTTCTTTGTCCCAGTCTTCTTGTTTTGCAGTCTTTTCTTGTTGTTTCTCATAGTTCCAAATCTCCATTTCTAAGAATTGAAAAACGAAGCCAAAAGAACCCTTCCCTTCTTGTGCATCTTCTTTGTACTTTTTAAGTTCCATTTTCAATTCATCCAGAAGTGGTGCCATTGTATAAATTTTTAAACAACCACCCGATTGATTTTAGTCATTCAAATATAATAACCAAAAATTCAAAGATCACCAAATAATCCAAATACACGCAAGCTGTTTCTTTTTGCTCTTTTTTTCCACTTTCTCTTCCTGGGGTTACTATTTAGTTGCAAAGTTTCAGTTAAAATGTATCTTTTAGAAGTCTTGTTGAAGTTTTACTTTAGATTCTTTTTAATTCCAGGCAGTCTCCTCCCTCTTCCAGATCCTGCCCTTATTATTTTTCTCTCCCTTCCTGCTTATGAAAAAGAAAGTTTTTAATGTCCAGAAATCTTTATTATCCCTTTGGCATTTTGTTTTATTTTCAGCTTAATTGCCTATTGATGCCAAAGCGGATTTTTCCGATTTCTTATTTAAGTCTCTTAGTTGTCAGTATAGGGAAGGAGAGAGAAGAAGAAGAAAAAAGCCAAACCTTTCCCTTTTCATTTTCCTTCGCTGCTTCCGACTCTTCTTTGGGAGCAATGTTATTTTTTGTAAGTTTAAATTCCAGGGTACCTTGGTTGTTGCTTTTACAATTTAACCCAGTCAGCCAAAACTTTCACTTCTTATCTTCCTCCTGCACATTCTTTTCCAGTCGAGTTCTTCTTTGTGGTGGCCATTTCTGACCACCGCTGCAACCGCCGGGAAAGGGAGTAATGGCCAGCTGAGGAGGAGAGATGCGGCTCTCCTCAACCCTGCTGGCGGTCTCCCCCCTCTTCACCACCTCTACGGGGTGGCTTAGCCCCGAAACCAGCCGGCTCGGGGCGCTCCAGCAGCGAGGCCAGACAGAAACCACGCACGATCGCGGATTTCTGTCTGTCACCGAAGCCCTTCAAACCGGAAATCCTCCATCAGCCTGTTTCTATGGCAGGTGGAAACAATGGTAGTTAATGGAGACCTAGAGATTCAGATGACATATGCAACTGACGCATATTATTGGAAAGGGCATGATTTTAGATTTATTTAGTATCAAAAGTGTACAGCTACCCAGTTTGCAAAACGGCTCTACTTTATTTTAAACATCATTTTGCCTTATTGAACAGTTGAGTAGCCTAACTGCAATGGCTAAATTCACAATATGCTTAGTGTCAGTTATAGACCTAGTCGATGCTTTTGTACATTATTTCAACATTGGCTAGTTTTAATTCTGGAGTTTGGAAGTGTAGTTAGTTAACATAAACCCAAGCCATTTTGGTTCATTGCATTGTATAAATCCCCAAATTGTGTGCTATGCAAATACAGCTAGTGTACTAGCTTACTAAATGAGCATGTGATTATCCATCTAGTCCAGATTTGTGAATTTTGATTGATTGTAACTCTGTAGGGCAGTGTTTCTTAACTTTGGCCACTTGAATATGTATGGACTACAAGTCCCAGAATTCCCCAGCCAATCTGCTGTCTGGGAAATTCTGGGAGTTGCAGTTCATACATCTACAAGAGGCCAAAATTGAGAAAAACTGCGATAGGGCTCTAGGGCAGACCATGAGGCTACAGTCTTGGGGGAGGGAATGGATAAATAAATACCAGAAGCAGCAAAAAAAAAATGATTTATCAAATCATTTGTTTTCCTGTTCCAATCCATTCTGTTCCAGAAGTGAGCATAAGGGAGAGAGTTAGATTTATTGGTAGCTATTTCGCATCCTGCAGATGATTTAAAAATTTCAGATTCTGTTTAAGAGCAGTAAGAAAATCTCGTTCTGGGTGTAATATTATGAGTTATATTTCCTTTTGGTAGAACTATTTGTGTGTTTTTGTACACTTGGTTCTTGGGAAGAATGAAGAGTTTCCACTAAAAAGTCAAAATCAGACTCTTAATTCTGTAATCCTGATTAAGGTAGGGAAAGCTGTTTGTACCTGAAGAAGAACTTCTCGACACACTAACTTTTATAGGATTTGCTAAGGATTTAATCAGGAACCCTGATGTACTATTAGTAGATCCCCTACTGGATTTCAGCCCTTATCCAGAGGAAGGAATATTGGAAGGGTACTTTATATCAGGTCATGTTTTGTGGCAACCACTCTCACTGGATCTTAGTGACTTTTCAAACTCTTAAGTAGAGAGACATCTTTCAGATGTTCTACTTAATTTTTTAAAGGAAGATACTCAGAATTATCTTTTTCTACAAGGAGGAAGTTACATCACTGCTGGTTGTGGCTAAAATAAAATGCTCAACTAACTTTATACAAGCCAATGTGTTCTTGTATGATGAGAGAAAGAGATGAATTTTAGGAGGTACCTAATTATTCCATAAATGATATGGAATCATAATTATTTCATAAATGAATGTAAGTATAGAATATGTAAGCATATTCTATACTTACATTGACTCTAAGCAGGTATTCCATGGTTAATTTTATCCTTAATAGGAATTATCAGATGTATTAATAAGATTCATTGATAAGATGTATCAATAAGATTTATATTTTTCACCGATGAATTTAAGGTGGCATCCACAGTACTCCATCCTGTTTTTTCCATATCAACCCTATGAGTCAAAGAGAGGGCTAAAAGCTCTAAATCAATGGTTCTCAACTTTAGTAACTTGAAGATGTGTGGACTTCATCTCCCAGAATTCACCAGGCAGAATAGGGTTGGCTGGTATGGCTGGCTGGGGAATACTTGCAGTTGAAGTCCACGCATCTTTAAGCTGCCAAGATGGAGAACACTGCCCTAAATCATTCAGTGAGCTTCTAATACTGCTCCTACACCTGCACTTTCACCACTGCGTCACTCTGCACAGAGAATGTCCTGGCGGTTAGTATAAATGAAAACACCAAAAAGATTATATAGTATATAAAAATAAATCACACCCACACACCCACCCAGAGGGTAGTGTTAGAACTCATGTAAATCTTTCTGTATAGGAACATGACATAATGTAAGATCTGTATCTCTCTCTTTTTTTTGAGAGAGAGAGAGAGCTTAAGTAAAGGTGTACTTTCATATTACCATTCAAATAAATAGTACAGTACATTCTATGCCAGTATTTTTCAAATTTCGCAACTTTAAGATATGGACTAACTCATAATTCTTAAATTTGCTAAGTTAGAAAAATACTGTTTTATATATACTTATCCATTCATAGGTATACCTGCATACCTATATATGCCTATCATTCATTAAGACTTATTCCCAAATCAGTGTATGTTGAATTGTAGTTCTAGTAATAATCAGCGTAAGTAACTGTATTCTCCTCTGGGATTCACCGTAGGATGTGACAGAAGGGATACCAGATGCACAACTAAGCTGGAAGCCTCTATCTTCAAAGCTGAAGAAATGTAAACAGTTGTAGTCTGTCACATAAGTGAGATAACATTAAGCAGAGATTAGATATATTCCTGAAGGAGATTATTTTCATTCCCTGTTTCTGATACTTTGCTATGAATGCTGATACTTATGTAGGAAAAAGCACACCACTGACTGAAAAATGGTAGCGCCAGCAGACTTAGGAAGGCTCCATAAAATATGGAACAAATGAAGTTATTAGGAAGATGTGGAAGAATTTTGATACAGGTAGTCCTCAATTTATGACTGGCCATGTAGTGACTATTTGAAGTTACTTGGGACATCCCTCTCACCCCCCAAAAAACTACTTATAACCCAGTTCCAGAGTTCTGACAGCCATGTTCTCCTGTTACATGACTGCATCATTCAGCAACTGGCCCACTTTTATGACCATTTGCAGCAAACCTCAGTTGTATAACCATGGTTTACCATAATTTTGCTGGAAACTGGCAGTTTACCTCCTTTCCAGCAGAAAGCAGCCCACCACTGATTACAACCACTGCAAAAAAGGTTCTAAAGTCAGGTTGGTCACTGATGATGACCCATTTTATAATTGTAATTGCTAAGAGCAATTATGGTCATAAGTCAAGGACTACCTCTATTTAAAACTCTTCTTGACAAGGCATTTATTGCCAAACAGCCCAGTCTCATTCATACAATTTTATGGGGCGTTTGCCACCTTTAGTTTCTAATTATATTCACTTATTTTTTCTTTCTGTATTTTCTTTTCACAGAAAAAAACCACACAAAAGCATGGGGGAGGGGGGGAATGGGAGGACCATAAAAAGCATTTTGGGCAATAGTCCAGGGAATCAAAGTATTCCCAAAAGTGGTCAGGGAGCTGGCATCCTGAATAATAGCTCTCTATCCTATTGTGTATTCTCAAAGGTCCTACTTCTTGTGATTTTTATATTGAAATACAATCTTCCAAAGCAGTAGATCATTTATATGCTCCTGAAAACGGGAAATGCATTGCTTCCTTCTCTCATGATGATTTCCTGATTTCTAATTGGATATGATTGTAATATCCAATGTGGATGTATTGTAAATTCCAGAAACAATGGACTTTTTGAAAACATAATGGGCATTCTTACATTCCCTTTTGTTAGCTAATATGTTCCAATTCAAGGTTCCCTACTTGATGTCTTATAGAGCATAACTCCCATAATCCCCATCCATTGTGGCCCATTCGAGTTATAAACCAGGACATCTGGAGGTAACTATTTTGTAGAAATTAGAACATTTTGTATTATTATCCAGACCTCTGATTGAGGCTGCCGGGGAAAATGTCCATAGGAGATCATTTGACCCACATGTAGCATATTAGCCAGTATTAGTAGTAGGCAAATAATGGTTGCGAAACTGATATTTAACAATGGGCCTGCTTCTTCTGAGCATAATTCTTAATGGTGTTTTTCCTTTCTGTATCAGGAAGGTGTCCTTTTACTTAATCATTACATCACTGGCAATAGGATACCTTTAAAGATTGTCCATCATTTCCTGTTGGGTGTCATATACTTATCTGGCTCCTTGGGACTACACGTTGCATTGAAACTCTTTCACTTGGCAGAGTCTTCTCTGGCTGGGTGGCTCTGCTTTTGTCTGCAGGAAGCTTGGAGAAAAAGAATTTCTTGCGCGAGTAAAAGATGGCTGCCACACAGGAAGTACCTCCTCCAGCATTGGGCCTCCATTTTTTGTACCCATTAGAAGAAACAATGGCACCCAGGGTGAAAATAGAAGAGCCTGGGCCCCCATGCCCTGAATCAGGTTGGGAATGGGATGCTCCGGGAAAGGCTCCTCTTGTTGTCCAGGCAGGCACCATTAGTGATCTGTTGAGGTGGGCAACTCCTCCCCAAGTGAGGAGCGACCCAATTCCACAGCTCTGGGAAGTTCAGTGCCAAGAGATGGTACAAACCCTGAGGACACCTGCTGACGTCATGCCAGCCCCTGTGCCTGTTCCACCCCCAGCCCCTGGCTGGAGCAATCTCCAGCTACCTGAGCTTGCACCTGTGGATGACATCGAAGCCTACCTGTCATCCTTTGAGCGGGCAGCCGAATCATGCCAGTGGCCGAGGGGAGAGTGGATGAGCCGCCTTATGCCAGCTCTTGGGAAAGCCCAGCCACCCCATAATGGCTTGGATGCCAGGAGCAATAGGAATGAGCACAGAAAGTCCAAATCTTCCGGCCTGCGAGGGGAAACAGGCGCCAATGTGGAAATGCAACGGCAGCGTTTCCGACAGTTCCGTTACCAGGACTCTGAAGGCCCCCGGGAGGCTTGTCGGAGGCTCCGGGAACTTTGCCGGCGTTGGCTGAAGCCTGAGAGCCGCACAAAGGAGCAGATTCTGGAACTGCTGATCCTGGAACAGTTCCTGACCATCCTGCCCCAAGAGATCCAGAACTGGGTGTGGGAACGAGGCCCTGAGACGTGTGCTCAAGCAGTGGCTTTGGTGGAAGGATACCAGATGGGGCGACGAGAGGCAGGGGCGTGGGAGCAGCAGGTAAGGGAACGTTTAATCTTTTTAATTATAGGTTGTGATGAAAACTTCTAACATCATTAGCACTCCAGTATTTTTTTTTATCATTCCTCCCACCCACAAGGCAAAGGATAATTGTTTGAGAATTGTCAGTGTTTTAATGATTGCATCAGTATGCCCAAATACAACTTGCAAACTGAACTGGCAAGATAAAGCTCAGTCAAGAATAGAGGAAGGATGATACACAGGTAAAAAGTTTTTGAGTTGGCACAAGATTTCAACAGAATTGTCTTTTTAATGTGTTGATTTGTTTATCAATTATTTTTTATTAGGCTTTAAAACTTTTCCTGTTTATGTACAAAGAGGGCAGAAAAGATTGGGTCATATGAAAGGCTTCCTCATTATTAACAAATGAACATGCATTCAGCCAATCATGTTTTTTCCTGATTTATTCAGGTTGGAAGTGGCTGCTCATCGATTGTGGAAGCAAGCAGGGGGATTCTAGTGGAAAAAAAGCCAAAAGCAATATTTCCAAAGGCCTTGGAGGGCAGCTCTCACAGCCTCTTGTTAATAGCCATGTTGGTTAGAACTGATGAGAGCAAAAATCCAAAACCTTCAGAAGACTCCAGGCTTTTGGCTATTTCAATGAATAGAGTGCTAGATAAGATGTATTTGCTATCAGATCAATCTGTATCCTTTTGAAAAGTGTTTGGAATGGGAATTGCAAAACAATAACCATGGATGCTTGAATGACTGATTAATTATTCCCTTTTAGATGCAAGGCTAAAACAAATAAATGGAATGGGTAATTCCCCTAAATTCTTAGTGACCCACTGTTGTCCTTGTTGCTAGGTTACAGTGCGGGTCAAGGTTGAACAGGTAAGCCCACAGGAAATGATTTTACCTGGAGCATCATGGGATCCTTCGGCCTCGCTGCTGCCACATCCTGAGTACCTATCCTCATCCGATATAACACTAAACCAGCCTATCCCAGGCCCTGCTCTCAAGATGCCCTGCATCCCAAAACAAGAACCACAAGGCCTTCAGGAAACAGGTAAGAAGGAAGAGAGAAGCAGGGATGTTCTAGGAATTTTTCCTGCCAAAGGAAATCAGTTGCCACAAGAAAAACAAGTCAATGATAAACTCTTTAGGGAAGTTTTGTCTATAACAGATGAGGAATTGTCCAACTCCCATTATCTCCAGCCAGTGGAGCTAGAACAGGTTGAGCTAAGAAATCCAGGCAGCTTTTAAAAACAAATCTATGGAATGATTGGCTATCGGAGAAGTTGAATATTCATTTAAGAATTCTAAATGCTTTGCTTCCTTTTAGTGGGCATTTAGATGTTTGCACTTTGATGACTCTGTGCAAACCGCCTTATTTAATAGTAATTTTAATTTTAAAAAAGCATTTCAATATCTCCAGTCAGTCCACATTCAACATTTGAAGGTGGAAGAGAGAATATAATCTACCTTATCTATCTGTCTCTTATCTATCTGAATATTTTTACTTCACTCATTAGAGCAGCTTACACATGACCACTCTAAACAAGATACACTGTCCAGATGTTATTTTGGGGGGGTGGGGGAGCTGAATTTGAAAAAGAAAATAAATCTTAAAATTCAATTTCTTCCAGTAATATAGCACCTTTTCTTTTTGTGCCTTTGAGTCAATCATGATTTCTGGCAAATGTCTAAATGAGTCCCTACAGTTTTCCTGTCAAGATTTTTTAGAACGGTTTGCCAACAATGCCTGTTTTCTAGGCTAAGAGAGAAAGCTGGACCCAGCCAGCTTCAAGCCTCAGGCAGGCCTAGAAAGTGAAACTGTTATACCACTACAAAATTTAAATTATTTTGTATTCTATTCCAAATAAATGGAGGATATAGGTTAGTTACGCAGGAGCTCTATCGGCTGACTATAGAGGACACAGAGAGAGATACAATTCAAAACAGTACATATTATTCAGGCTAACTAAAATGATTATAGGGTTAGAAAGATGAAGGGTGTTCCATTAATGCATCCTGATCTGGCTCCTACCAATTATCATGTGTTAAATTCCAATAATTCCCATTTCCAGAACTTTTAATTTGGCCCAGCTGTTACTCCTCCAATTAACTGCCTCAGGTGTTTTCTTATACGAACTAGGGATAGTGGAGAAATTTTAATTAACAGCCTCAAAGGTGCTTTTTCAAAAGGCAACTGGACTGTTTTTTCCTTGAGGAGGAGGAGGAAGAAGTTTTGTTTCTCATCCAAGAAGCTTCATTGGTTCTGGAAGGATGTTGGGGGTGAAAGTCCAAAATGTGGCCTTTTTGGAAAACATTGCTTTGTTCACTTTAGGAGCATTGGTTTGAAAGAGGGGTAAAAGAGGCCATTTTTTTTAACATTGAGCAGTCCTCTTTCAACAGAGGAGTGGGGTTTGGAATCTGATACCACCTATCTCCTGTCTACAACACAGTCCTTTCAGCATTTCCGAAAAGATTTCACCCCCATTTGCCGGGTCACTCTCAGGTAACCCTGAGAGCACAGATAAGCCCTCAAGTAGCCTCAAGAGTTCTCAGGGAGAATGCTAACAACTAGAGGACTGCAAAGAAATATAATCCTTCTACCACCACCCAATCCTGTCATATCTAATCTTTCCATCGTCCCCACCATCCTGCCAGAATCCATGAAGCTTCTTGGATGAGAAGCAAAATGTCTTCAAGGAAAAATAAAGTTTAGTTACCTTTTGAAAAAACACCTTTGAGATAACTATGGCCTGGATGACTGAGAATCTCCAAGATGTTCATTAGCAGTGTAATGTAAATTTATATGATTTCCAATTCCTGTATCTATCTATGGGCAAACTGGAATGCAATTGTTTACCTAAATCTATTCTTTTGAAACTTAATTACAATAGACGTATTGAATAAAACAAGTTTAAAATCCGAGAAAGGAAGAACTGAGCAAATCAATCATAAATGAATCATCTCTTTTTATTCTGTCAAACTTCAAATGCCTTCTTTCTTGCCTATAGTTAGTTGTTCCTGGTTCCTCATTTTGTATATTTATTCTCTACTTTTTTCCAAACCCAACAATCATTGCCCTTACATGGCCAATAATTAAGAGTACCAAAGAATATTCAACCAAAAATTAAAAATTAATTTGTGGAAATGATTTTAAAAATTATTTACTTCTGTTTGTACTCTGTATAGATGTTCTGGAATTAAATAACTCTTATCCTACACCAACTTATTTTTGATCAGCTATTAGTCTGACACACAACCAAAATTATGCCTATGTGTGCAGACATCACCAGATGGAACATACAGAAACTAAATTGACTATATTTTTTATGTAAAGAGGTGGAAGAGCTCATTTAGAAGAACAAAGAAGTGACCATGAGTTAATCACAGAATAGATTCGGCTCAAGCTAAAGTGGAAGAACAAAGGCAGTCAGTTTTCAAAGTAAGATCTTAAACATAAGCCTACCATTTTCAAAGACAACATTAGGCGCTTTGAAGTTCTGAACCTCACTGATAGGAAACCAGAGATACTATAGAATTAAAGAAGTTGTTATGGATGAATCTCAAAAGCAAAGAGAGGAAATGGCTGAGGAAGTAAAAATAATTAGAACTCTGGGAGGCAGAGCTATGTTGTCCTGGAATTTCAGATAGTGTGGTGATGAGAAACTGTAATCATACCTCAGTATTAGACTTCATGAGAGAAAGCTTTGTTGGACTTACAAGGATAGTAGGCAAGATCCAACAGTTCGATACTGTAAAGGAGAAAAATGTCCAAGAAGATTGGGAGTTTCTGTCATAATGCGATCTTGGAGGCACAAATCCAAACAGTTCATACAAGAAGGAAAAATTAAAAAATCTGAAGTGACCAAAGTGGATCTTCACAGAATGTAAAAAATTGCTTAAAAGAAAAAAGCAAATGTACAAGAAATGGAAAGAGAGGAATATATCCTAAGAAAAAACAAAGCAGTTGGCAAAAACTACAGATCTAGTGGGAGAAGAGCTAAGCCTAGTGCAGGCTAGCCAGGGATGCCAAAAACAACAAATAAAAGTTTTTTTTTGTTTCAGGAAAGTCCCAAGCCAAAGAAAAGTCAAGGAGACAGGAGGTCTTCTGCAGAGAGATAATGGTAAAATGGTTAAGGAAGAGGATAGAAGACATAACTCAACTCTTATTTTGCATCTGTTTTTTCTCAAAAGTTGAATGAACCTTCAGTTGACTCACACTGTGGCATTGGTGGGAGGAAATGAACTGAAACTCAAGATAAGCAAAGAGAAACTGAGGGAATTCCTAGCTAATTTAAATGAGTTAATATTCAGAACCAGATGATTTATACCCTAGGGCAGCACCCCCCCCCCCACTCCTTTTTTTGGCACCAGGCATCAGTTTCATAGAAGACATTTTTTCCATGGGGGGAATGGATTCCGTTTCACTCGCTTTCCTGCCACTCACTTCCAGCTGTGCAGCCCAACAGGCCACACACTGGTACAGGGGATCAATGACCCGGGTTGGGAGCCCCTGCCCTTGGGTATTGAAGAAACTAGCAGAAATATTTGCAGAATCATTTTCTGTAATTCCGAGTACACCTAGAGAATAAACAAGGTCCCAGAAGACTGGAAGTGGATTATTGTTCTTTCTTTTTTTTTTTTTTAAGGAAGACGCAGGACTCCGGAAAGCCTAAGAGTTTGACATTAATACTGGGCAAGATCCTTGAACAGATTATCAGGCAGCATGTCTGAGTGCATAGATAGGAATTTGTTAATTAATAGGAGCCAACATGAATTTATGCTGAACAAATCATATCAGATTAACAATCTCGTTTTGACTGAATTACTGGTGGTTGATCAGGAAAATGCTGTGGATATAGTATATCTTGACTTTAGCAAGACTTGACAAAATCTCTCAGAGCATCCTTACCTACAAAGTGGTCAAACATGAGTTTGACAACTCAACTATTAGATGGATTCACAGTTGGCTCAAGGATCGTACTCTACAGTTAGTTCTAAAGGATGGTCAGTACATGAGAGGACAGAAGAAAAAATCAGGAAGATTTAGAGAAGCTAGATAATGGCAGAAAGAAATAGAATGAAATTGAACACGGAGAAATGTAAGGTTAAAAAAAAAAAGAAACAGATAAAGGTAGTCCACTTATCACCGATTACTTAGCAACCATTCAAAGTGACAATGGACCCTCCCAAATATACTTACAACTCCGACTCATAGTTCCAAACAGCCACTTCCCTATCCACCCATGGTCACATGATCGAATTTTGGGTGCCTGGCAACTGGCTACATTAACAGCCATTTGTAGATTTGGCAGTCATGTGATTTATGGCTTTTTTTTTTTGCTGGCAAAAAACACCCATTGCTAACAATAGATTTGGTTTACAACTGCCAGATTCACTTTACGATCATCATAAAATCAGGTTGGTCTTCCTCAACATATGAACGTCATGACATACAAAGGACATTTCAGGCTCCCATTACAGTTGTTTGGTTGAGGACAATCGGTATAGGATGCAGAAAATCATCACTCATGAGGAGCACATGTGAGAAGAACTTGGTGTACTAGTGGATCATAAACTCAGCAACTCTCAACAGTGTTGTGCAGCTTGCAGTGAATACCAACATCATCTTGAAGAGCATCAAGAGGAGGATAGAGTTCAGATTGTGAGAAGTAATTGTCCCAATCTGTTATGCTTTGGTCAGGCTTCACTTGGGTTATTGCATTCAGCTCTATACATCTAGTTTTTAAAAAATTGATAAACTGGAACAAGTCCATAGAAGGGCTTCCAAGAAGGTTGAAAGGATTGGAAACCAAATCATATAAGGAACAGTTAAACAACCTAGGTATGTTTAGCTTGCAGATGAGACAGGTAAGAGGCAACATGATGTTGCATTCAACTTTCTAAAGGGCTGTCACGGAGGATTTGTGGTAATGTAGTGCTTATAATGCGGAGGCTAACTCTTACCTACTGCTAGGAGTTTGATCCTAACTGGTTCAAGGGTGACTCAGCCTTACGTGCTTCCAAGGTTGATAAAAAGAGGACCCAGATTGTTGGAGGCAATATGCTGATTCTGTAAACCACTTAAAAGAGTGTTATAAAGCACTAAGTGCTATTGCTATTTGGGCTCATGCTTACTTGCTCAAGAGGGTAAAACTATATCTAAAAGGATGAAACCTCAAGGATATATGCACATATTAGACCTAAAGAAAAACTTGACAGCAACAGCTGTCAGTCAGTGGAATAAATTACTGCATGGAAGTGGTCTTTTTTATTTGAGGTTTTCAAAGAAAGGCTAGTTTGTCATCTATTAGAGATGGTGTAGTAAATCCTGCAGTGTGCGGTAGGTTGGATGTGATGACTCTTTAGGTCTCTTCCAACTCTGCAATTCTATGATTCTAAGGCTGAGGAACAACATATATTATTGCTGATGCATGGTGGATAATTGAGAAAGAATACCAAAAGTTAAATCAATACATGCTTCATTGAATATAGAAATGGCATGGATTGTATCAACCATGTCAAATTGTGGCATGTTCTTAGGAAAACAACAATCTTAGAATGTCTCATTGTTTTCTTGCAAAACCTCCTACACAGCACAGGAAGATTTAATCTGGATGGAACTTGGTGGAAGTTTGGAAGGAGTAAGACAAGGTTGTATACTCTTTCCTTATTTCTTCAAACAATCGTATTGCCCTGAAAATAAGACCCAACCAGAAAATAAGCCCTAGCCTGATTTTTAGCATGCTCCTAATAGGCCCTTCCCCCAAAATAAGCCCCAGTCAAGATCAGGATCAGCCGGGTGTGTGTGGCCAGCACCAGAGGCGTCAAGGCCACGGGGGCGGACAGTGTCAATCAGTAGCCACAGCCCGCTCAGCACAGGTGTGTTGATTACCTGTCCAAGCAGCAGTCAGAGGAGGGTGCAAGTGATCTGGACGCGCTGCATGGGCCACGGGAAAGCCAAATCAGGCCAGAGTGAGTGGGGTGGCCACAGGAGGCTTATCTTCGCGTAGCAGCACCTGCAGCAGATGGAGGAAGAGGTGCAGGGGGGAGGCAGACAACCCAGATGCAGCACATGGGCCGCAGGAAAGCCGAGAGTCAGTCTAACATTTGTGCTAATAGCAGAACAAGATTTTTGTTGAGGTTATAAAGGTCCAAAGTAACTGCCCAGCTTCATCATTTCTAAAATGATAAAATACAAGCTATCAGTTTACAGACAGAAATTACAAGAACTGAGACAGTTTGTAGTAAATGTACAATGGAGAACATGCACATAGTCCTCCAGTTATAGACATCATTGAGACTGGCAATTATAATCATAAGTCATGATGGTTGTAAAACTGAATCACCATGTGGCCAAATCCAGTTTTATTATCTTTTTTGTTGGGGTTGTTCAATGAATGTGATGGCATGAATCCATTGTTTGCTGTCAACCGTTTCTTGCTGGAAACCAGAAGTAAATGCTGGTTTCCAGCAAAACCATCATAAATCAGCCATCTGACTACTGTGCACTGCAAGAACCGTAAACGCAGACTGGTTGCCAAGCACCCAAAATGGAGCTGCACATTGGCAGGAGAGCACAATGTCGGAACTTCAAAACCAGATCATAAGTAGCTTTTGGGGGGTCTGGTTCAATTTCAACTGGTCACTAAATGACTGGTTGTAAGTCAAGGACTACCTGTGCCTGTTTGTCTTAAGTTGGTAGCTGCATGTTGTCAGACTCATCTGCCCATTATGAAAGACTTTCCTTTTTCTTTCTTAACAGGCTCCCTACTGGCCAATGGAAACCGAGAGGAGCACTCTTTGCCTGGAGGAATGATGGAAATGGGATTGCTACCTGGGAATTCTCGGGAGAAAGTGTTGGGTGAGAATTGTGGTGAGCGGATGAGTCAACAATTTGAAGTGAGATGTGGAGACATAAGAGAGAATCCAGTTGCACACCCCAACTCTTTTGGACGCTCTCACCCAACAGGAAAGTCCCTTCACCAGTGTTCAGAATGTGGGAAAACATTTAGCCGTAACTCCCATCTGCTCACCCACCTAAGGATCCATACTGGGGAGAAGCCCCACCAGTGCCCTCAGTGTGGCAAACGTTTTGGTCATACTTCCCAGCTGACTCGTCACCAGAGGACCCATGCCTCAGAGAGACCTTTCCGATGTGCTCAGTGCAGCCGAAGTTTTTACCAGAGCTCAGAGCTGACCAGGCACCGAGTATCCCATGCCAGAGACCGTCCATATGGGTGCAGCCAATGTGGGAAGAAGTTCCGTTGGAGTTCTGATCTCATCCGACACCAGATCACACATACAGGAGAAAGACCATACAAATGTCCTGACTGCGGGAAGAAGTTTGGTCAGAATTCACACCTGGTTCGACATCGGAGAACCCACACTACTTAGCCAAGATCTTCCCAGAAGGAAAGAAAACTCTGTTTCCAACATTGAAAGCTCAATAAGGGCCAAAGCATGGAACCAATCCACTGCTTAGCTTAGTGTCATAATGAGCCAGATGACTGATGAACTTTTGGTTCAATATATGCAGAGGTTTATCTGTGAGCGTGGCTTAATTAGAAAAAAATCCAGTCTATCTGCAGCAGTATAGGCAAGGTGGCAGTTCCACAATACCAATTTGTGTTCTACAATAGAGTGTCACAGTAGAACGAAACTGATTACTCTAAAAACGTGCTGAGCCTTTCTAGAGTTGACTTCCTGGACAATACTGAACCACTAATATTGTGGTGGCGCCAGTTGGATGTCTTTTTTTCTTTCTCTATCTCCTTTTTCTTCCTCCCTCATTCTCTCCTTTAATAGAAAAGGTAATAGATCTCCTAATCATCTAGACAGATTTTCTGTTACATAACACAGCCTGTATTCCTTGCCCTGAGAAAATTTCTTTGTCGTGAAGCAAAAGCAATGTATTTTTTAGAGAAAATGACCAGTCTGTATTAGCAGAGGGTTGAAATCTTTAAAATGATGGAGATCCCTTCTTGGGGAAGCTGCTGTGGAGTATTTTGCCTTTTTTTAAAAATTACAACTTTGATAAATGGAAAAATTATCAACCTACGTTTGTAGTGTCGTGGAATATATACAACAGGGCTGGGTTTGATTTCAATGGGTTGGCCTGCAGGTTAGGTGAACTTTATTATGGCTGATTCTTAGGGCTGGCCATGAATACACAAGGGGATTGATGGCAGGCCTCCCATCTGATCTCTTTCATTGCCAGTAATCCTACATCTACTTGCACACCTCAGCCTCTTTCTTTGTGAATGACAACGCTGGCAAAACACTCCTCACATTCAGCAAAGAATATCTCAAAAGTATATTCTTGAGTACTTCAAGAGAACGCTGCTACATTTGTAATGCTTTTCACATTGAGTCATGGGAAGCAGTGGAAGGAATTAGAGTCCTTTGCTGGAGGGAATCAGTACACGGCACTTAATGCAGTCCAACCTTTTTATTGACATATGACCTGATAACACTGACTAAGGATCTCTTGTAATTAATTATGGTGGCCATGTTGACACAACACATTTATCAGGACAATGAACACTCAAGCTATTGCACCGCTGAGGACACTTAAGTTTCGTTGTGTGGATCCCAATCATTAGATTAAGTTCCAGTACATTGTGTAAACCCGGGTAATGGGTTGATTCATCTAGTATGAACATAATATGCTAGAAGATTAAAAAAAAACCTGTTATGACCCAGGTGGTCATGGTTAGGCAGGCCTCCAGAGTGGTCTTTATTTCTCTTGGGAATGGTTAAACAAATGACCCTCCACTGACCAGCAAGGCTCCACTGTAGTCCCCCTAACAACAATTCATAGATTACCCAGCCAAGCCGCAAGGCAAAAGTCCAGGCATAAGACAAGAGCAGTTTCGAAAGGAAAGTCTTCAAGGCTAGGACAAGACCAGTCCTCAAAGCAAGGCAAAGCAGTCTTCACAGCAAGGCAAAAGGTATGAGTCAAAGCCTGGGGAGTGTAATCCAAAAACAAACACTTGTTCCTGGCAAAAGCCCCACTTCACGGTGTTTCCCTAAATAGTATTCCCCAGGTGAGCCTATGGGCGGGGCACCCTCCCAAGTAGTCGTGCTGCCCTGCACTGACTTGTCCTCCATTCTCCACTTGGGGATCGGGCAGTTGCTCACCACTGAAGCTCCTTTGCTCCACTGCCTGCCCTTTCCCTCTCCTCCCCCTTCACTCGATCAGTCTGCGTCCTTTCTTCCTCCCTGCCTACTCTTCTGAAGCCCAAGGGATCCAGGACTGCCTCCTCCTCCTCCTCCCCAGGTCATTTCTCCTGGGCCATAGGAACTGTGCCATCCCTCTCCGTCAGCCCTGGCTCCATCTCCTCAGACCTAGGCTCTGAAGGGCCATGATAATACCTAAGAATTATTGCCTAAAAATAAAGTTCACTTTCTGATCGCTGCAGATGTAGTGCCCCATTCAGTGATCTCTCAAGGTTTATCTATTACTCTTTTTAAAAAAAATAACAGGTGAATACCGGACGTGGAATGCTAGTTGTTTTTAGTTATTAGTAAAAAAGCTAAACTTTTAATTATGCTAGAACCATTTCCTCAGACTGCTTTATTTTCACAATGTGCCTGTCAGCATTCCGAGTAACACATTCACCAAAAGCAGAACTCCAAGGCAGGTAGATTCCTCAAAGAACACGTTTATAGGATATATCATATTGGCATAGCTGGTAAAAAATATATAAAAGTTTCCACAGTTTTCATCTAATTAAAAGAGCAAATATTTCCACTCCCAGATGTCAATGATCACATTTTCCATTGAAAGCAGCTGGCAGGCTACTTGGTCACTCCTTTCCTCCTTTAATTGCCATCTGCTGAAATGACCTTGGTTCCCACAAGAATTTTGTTTTGTTTTGACTTAGCCAGCCTATCTACTTCCCCTTTTCCTTCCCCCTCTCAGGGCTCATAGCAACTATGAGAAACAAAAAGATAACTTCAACCAGATTTGCTTCAGAGTTGACAGTGCCCTGAGAGATATTAGAATAGAATTAATAGAAAGGGTAAAAAGTTTTAATTATCTAGACTTTTATTGTTACATAAAACAACCTGTATTCCTTGTCCTGAGATCATTTCTTTGTTGCGAAGCAAAAGCCCAGCCTCATCATTGCCACCTTGTATTTTTGAAATTATATAAGCCTTTTCCTTCACAGTGGGCACCTTATTTGGGGATAATTGGTATTACAGTTCATCAGGTTTGGAAAGGCTATGATGATTTTTCACCATAAATGTGAGGCATTGACATTTTCTTAAGACATTGAACCAGGTTTGCCTTTCTGTGGCCTAAAAAAAAATGTCCATGATGGTATGCAAGGAACTATTTTAATTTGGGGCATTAAACTTAGAGTTCTGTTTTTCATTTTTGCAAGAAAAAAGAATGCATTTATAGTTGGAACTAAAGTGTCTACAAAGAATGAAAGAGAGAAGAAAAAACAGTGATACAGGTACTACACATAGTAACCAAAAGATAAAACTCCAGGATTATAGAGAATCTTCTTCCAATTACTTGTTTGCTTGGGTAATTGGTGCAAAAGGACCCCCAAATACGTGCACATGTATTTTATTTGCATAGTCCGTACAGGATCCAGAATTCACTTTATTATAATGCAGATTTTAGTGCAGATGATGTGAAGGCAAGTTCATTTTTTATGAAAAAAAAAAATAGCTGAAGTCCCACTGAAGAAAAACATGTTTCTATCGTCAGCTTTTATAACCAGGTAGATTACCTTGAAGAATAGTTAGATTAATGAAGTTTCCAGAGTTTTCAAGCTGTGTTTCATACATAAGATATCTTCAACCTAGATATCAGGAATTACAGTTAAGACTCTTACCAAGCATCAAATTTTAAAAGGCAGATATGAATGAAGCTTTTTTAAAATTTTATACTGAGGAGGGACTTCCAAACTGCTCAGATTGCAGAGTGGGAAGACAATTCGTTAGTTTAAACATTTGGTGTGATGGCTTAGAGGAAAGATTAAGCACTATGCTACACTCAAGCTATATACCAGACCAAGGTCCAACAACGGCAACTGACTTTTTAAGAAACATTCTCACACTCCAAGGATTTTGCACACAGGCTTCCAATGTAATATAATTTGGTTTGATTTGCTGCAACACTCAATGTTGATAATTCATTAGTAAAGATTTTGTACATGTCCATTTTTGGAAATGGGATGAATGCTTCAGCCATCGCTGAAAGTGGAAAAAGATTAGACCATTCTTTGACTTCTGGGCCAGTTGGCTAGAGTTTTTGTGTAAAAAGTCCATGGAAGCTGTGGTTAGAAAGTTGTGGATAACTCCAATATCTTTGAGATAAAAATCAGTATTATGTTCCTTTTGGTGTGCATACTAGAACAGATGATCTTCAGCTGTTAGTCATATCAACCCTTCGCTCTTTTGCACACTGATGCAGTAGTGTGCAGAAAAGTGTCTCCATTGCTAACTTCAGCTTTGATTTTGTTGTGCTGAGGATGCGGATTAAAGGCCTTAAAGACAAGCAGTGCTCAGAATAATTAGGGAGGCTTCTGGTTTACAGGTAGCCTTCGACTTTTGACCACAATTGAGCCTAAAATTTATGTTTCCAAGTGAGACCGTTAAGTGAGTTTTGCCCCATTTTACGAACTTTATTGCCACAGTTGTTAAGTGAATCACTACTATTGTTACATTAGTCACATGGTTGTTCAATGAATCTGGCTTCCCCATTGACTTTGCTTGTGAGAAGTCACCAAAATACTGATCACAAGACCCTGGGACACAACAACTGTCATAAATATGAACCAATTGCCAAGCATCCATAGGGATGCTGCAACAGTCGTTAAGTGTGAAAAATGATCATTAGTCACTATTTTCAGTGCTGTTGTAACTTCGAACGGTCACTTAATGAACTGTCGTAAGTCAAAGACCACCCATACTAATCTGTCAGTACTGAGCACACCTACTAAATGTTGTTAGAATCTATAGTTGTACTAATTTTAATGTTCCCCATTGGAGTTAGTAAAAGGGGTCTGCCATTGCACTGAATTGTGGAGGTTGCCCAAGAATCCCGAGACTTAATTCAGTGAGGGGTCCTTGGTGTTCTGTGAGCTTGCTTGTTTTCTTGCAGATGTTTCATTATCCACATTAGTTAAGATCATCAAAAACATCTACAAGAAAACAAGCTCACAGAGCACCAAGGACCTCTCATTTCAACCCTGAGCTTCAAATATTCTCCTTTATTGGCTTAATTAAGTCCTTGTCCATTCTCCCCATTTTCACAGAAACCTGGCCTTGAAATGGTGATCTCTAAGCAGCTAATTTCAAGAACCAGAATCAATTGGAAGAGAGACGTATTAAAATATTAGGAAAAGCTTAATATTTCTGCATTTCTGAAAGAATCAGGAAATAATTACTATTCGTTGAATTGGGGATTATGGAAAATAACTTGCCGGCAAATCATTTATCAAATCACTTGTCAAGGAAATCCACAAAAATATCGCTTGGTCATAGTAGTTGTGACATTTGAAAAGTACAAATTCAGCTACCTCTCTTGGCCTTCATTTAAAAGAATAGTAAAAAAAAATGCAGGTGGCTCTCCTTGATTCTCAGATTAGGGCAGAAAAATTCAAAGGATCCACCAGATGGATCCTACTTGAGATCCCTCTTGATGGTTGCTCCCTAATTCTGTGACAGAGGATGGGATTTAGTGAAAGTCACTAATGGCCACTATGATATCCTGTCTTCCCCTGTAGGGAAGACAGGACATCATAGAAACAAAAATGTAACATAAAAAAAGAGTTAATGAATAACTCACTTACTCATTTATCATTCTGACTATAGGTTAAACATCCTCTATAGCCATGATGGTGAACCTATGGCACACATGCCGGAAGTGTCACACAGAGCCATTTCTGCTGGCACGTGAGAGGTCACCCAGAGGAGCCCCACTGCGCATGCATGTGTGCCCTCTGCCAGCCAACTGATTTTCGGGTATCTGCTGCGCATGCGTGCACATACTGCTGTGTTAGAATGGTTAGGGTTACCTCCAGTTCGAACACACCCCAACCAGGCACCCAGATGAAACCTAGCTTCCTAATAAATGATAGCCGTCTGTTTACGCCAAGCCAAGCCGCACTAAAAGCCTCCAATACAGGAAACACAATATTGCCAGCCAATCAAGACAAAAAAAAAATGCTACAAAACAGACAGAAGATATTAGAAACACCAATCAAGCAGAACACAGCAAACTCCAAGACCAATAAACACAGACCAAGAGTCCCAACCAATCAGGATGAAGAAAAAACCATTCTAACACAGTAGTAGGCTAGCACCAAATTTAAAACAGAAATGGCTGTGAAAGCCTAACTCACAGATGAACACAATACAGAAGCCTGATGATGGCAGATGAGATTCTGCCGAAACGTTGCTACAACTTTAAAAGCACAACTATAATGACGTGGGAAAAATACCAGAACAAAGCTGAATACCATACATGTAAGTACCCGCGAAAACTTAAGAAAACAAATATATACATATATACACACACAGATACATACATACATACATATATACACACATACACACACACACACACACACACATCCTGGGTTGCAGCATTATCTCTTATAGAAGAGTAGAAGAGATAATCAAGTATAGATGTGAGATGATCAGTCCAGGTGAGTATTTGATAAGGCAACAACATTTGGGCAGCAAAAATCTGAACAACCAATAGGTGGTGGAAAGGTTGCTGGATCTTGTGATCTGGATTTTAATATGTGATCACAGATGTTACCCAGCTTCATGCTAAATAGATTGGATCTAGATCTTGAACTTGGATCTAGATTTTAGAAGCATATAATGAAAGGTCACAAAATTGTCTCCCAGTAATGTGTGTTCAACAATTGTTTCCATGATTTCCATGTTTGCCTTTAGGTTTTGGAACAATGCCTTTCTTTCCACACTGACTACAATCCATGCAGTCTAACCCCAGCGCAATAAAAGGTCCTCTAGCAATCTTGACAAACTTTGGACAATGCACTGCAAACTAATGTTATAAAATGTATTAAAGTTCTGACTGATCTCAATTCTCCTGGGATGCCAGATTTACTCTTTCACTCGTTGTTCATGTTGTCCCTTATTCTTTCATGCACTCAGCGTAAGCAATCTAAAGACTGAGGGCAAAACAAATCATACACATTTGCTGTTCATCATTTATAAAGTAAAAAGTGCTGAAAGGCCTTAGAAAGTTTTGGGGCAACAACCACCGTACTTATTAATCAGTGTTGAACACTTAGTAACTCCTTCAAAACTGCAGGATGGTTTTCTCGGAAAAGGGATATTAGCTCCAACTGAACAAATATGCACAGTGGTGTTGCTACTTTAAATATTAATCTGACTTCAGTCCCCAGTACAAAAAACATTTTAAAGCCTTTCATTTTTTAAATTAATTTGAAATCACTACTAGCCCCAGATCCTTAGAATCACCGACACAAATCAGAATTTTGAAATTATTTAAAGCAGCACATTTAAACATTTTAAGAAGAGTAAACATAAACATCTTTTCAGTTGGCCAGAACAACTATCTGTAACACCTTAAAGCTTAATTCCTACTTTTTGCAAAAAGATCCTCCTCTACAACCACCCCCATATTTCATCAAGTGAAGATTAATTCCACCTATAAGCAGACTTCTTGCTAATTCACCATTCATCCTGGCTAGAACAGTAAACAATAAGGTTGGCTGAATAATTCAAGAGGTTCTGTGGGGATTTGGCTCAATCTGAATTTTTAAAACACATCTTCAGAAATTCAAAACATGCTGACGAACTGCTTCTGAATGATTTGGAAATCTTACAAGAAAATATAAATGTCCAAATACACTTTTTTTCCAAGTCAATTTAAAGGTCTGAATGATAGGGCATGGCTTTGATCATACAATTGTGTCCACGATCTTCCCCATCCCCAAATCTTTGGTTATTCCTGAACTATTTTAATATGGGATCCAAAATGGACTAGAATAGAATAGAATAGAATAGAATAGAATAGAATAGAATAGAATAGAATAGAATAGAATACAATACAATACAATACAATACAATACAATACAATACAATACAATACAATACAATACAATACTTTATTGGCCAAGTGTGATTGGACACACAAGGAATTTGTCTTGGTGTAAATACTCTCAGTATACATAAAGAAAAGGTACATTCGTTAAGAATCAAGAATCATAATGTACAACAGTTAATGATAGTCATAGGGTACAATCAACAATCAAATCATACAGGAAACAGTCAATATAAATCGTAAGGATACAAGCAACAAAGTTACAGTCCTACAATCACAAGTGGGAGGGGATGGGTGATAAGGAGTGATGAGAAGATTAACAGTAATAGTAGTACACTGTTTGTAAATAGTTGAACAGTGTTGAGGGAATTATTTGTTTTGCAGAGTGATGGCTTTTGGGGAAAAAACTGTTCTTGTGTCTAGTTCTGGTGTGCAGTGCTCTATAGTGTCATTTTGAGGGAAAGAGTTGAAACAGTTTATGTCTGGGATATAAGGGGTCTGTAAATATTTTCATAGCCCTCTTTTTGACTCGTGCAGTATACAGATCCTCAATTGAAGGCAGGTGGGTAGTAATTGTTTTTTCTGAAGTCCTAATTATCCTCTGAAGTCTGTATCTGTCCTGTTGGGTTGCAGAACCAAACCAGACAGATATAGAGGTGCAGATGATAGACTCAATAATTCCTCTGTAGAAATGTATTAGCTCTTTGGGCAGTTTGAGCTTTCTGAGTTGGCGCAGAAAGAACATTCTTTGTTGTGCTTTTTTGATGGTGTTTTTGATGTTAGGTGTCCATTTTAGGTCATGTAATATAGTAGAACCTAGAAATTTGAAGGTCTCTACTGTTGATACTGTGTTGTCTAGTATTGTAAGAGGTGGTAGTATGGGAGGGTTTCTTCTAAAGTCTGCCACCATTTCTACGGTTTTGAGTGTGTTCAGTTCCAGATTGTTCCGGTTACACCACAAGGCAAGTTGTATAACCTCCTGTCTATATGCAGATTCATCGTTGTCTCGAATGAGACCAATCACTGTTGTGTCATTAGCAGCAAACTTCAGTATTTTAACAGATGGATCGTTTGAGATGCAGTCATTGGTATATAGGGAGAAGAGAAGTAGAGATAGCACACAGCCTTGTGGGGGGGCCTGTACTGATTGTACAGGTATCGGATTTGATTCCGCCTAGCTTCACCTGCTGCTTCCTGTCTGTTAGGTAGCTTACAATCCACTTACAAGTGTGTTCAGGTACCGCTAGTTGGTTTAATTTAGTTAGAAGAGTGTCTGGAATGATGTTATTGAATGCTGAACTGAAGTCTACAAAGAGGACCCTTGCGTAGGTATTTGGAGATTTAAGGTATTGTAGGATGTAATGCAGAGCCATGTTAACGGCATCATCTGTCGATCTATTTGCTCGGTATGCAAACTGCATGGGATCTAACAGCAGATCCAAGATGGTTTTCAGGTGGGACAGCACAGGCCTTTCAAAGATTTTTATAACTACAGATGTTAGAGCAACTAGTCTTTAGTCATTCAGTTCCTTGATGGAGGGATTCTTTGGCACTGGGATGATGGTAGAATGTTTGAAGCAGGAAGGAACACAGCACATCTCTAGTGATCTATTGAAGATTCAGGTGAAGATGGGGGCCAATTGGTCAGCACAGACTTTTAAGCAAGAAGGAGTTATCTTGTCTGGCCCTGGTGCTTTTCCTGGCTTCTGTCTGTGTAATAGATCTTGCACTTCTTTTTCTGTGATCACCAGAGGTTGTGAGCCCAATGGATTGGGGCCAGTTGTAGGAAGCTTGGCTGATGTTGGTGTGTTTGAGATGTGGGTTGTGGAGATAGGTAGCTGTAGCTTCTTTTCAAACCTGCAGGAAAAAAACATTATGGTCATCTGCTAGTTGTTGAATTCCTTCTGCCTGGGAAGGTGGTTTGCTGAAGCTAGTGATGTTTTTAAGAGTTTTCCACATGTTTGCTGATTCATTTGTTGAGAATTGATTCTTTAACTTTTCAGAGTAGCTTCTTTTTGCTGCTCTGATCTTTCTTGTTAATATGTTTCTGGCCTGGTTGTATAGCATTCTGTCACCTTTTCTGTAGGCTTCTTCTTTGGAACGACATAGCTGCTTAAGTTTAGCTGTGAACCAAGGTTTATTTTACTATATATTTGCAGGTTCCTTGTTGGTACACATAAGTCTTCACAGGAGCTAACATATGATGTTACAGTATCTGTGAGCTCATCTAGGTCTGCAGAGGCATCTTCAAAAACATTCCAATCAGTGCAATCAAGGCAGGCCTGGAGTTTCAGCTTTGCCTCATCCGACCAAGTCTTCACTGATTTAATTGTTGGTTTAATGATTTTAAGTCTTTGTCTGTAAGCAGGTACAAGGTGAATTGTGCAGTGGTCAGAGTGTCCCACAGCTGCTCATGGTAAAGACCTATAAGCATCTTTTACTGTTGTGTAGCAGTGGTCTAAAGTATTTTTTGCCTCTGGTGGGACAATTTACATGCTGGAAATATTTTGGGAGCTCGTTCCTTAAATTTGCTTGATTGAAATCTTCTAAAATGATGGGAAGAGAACCTGGGTGTTTGGCTTCAGCCTCCATAATTTGATCAGCAAGAGTTCATAATGCCTTGTTTACACAGGCTTGTGGAGAAACATACACAGCTATTAGGGGAAATGAGGAGAACTCACATGGAGAGTAAAATGGCTTGCAGTTGATGTGTAAAGACTCTAAGTTTTCATCACAAAACTTATATATTATAGTTATATCCTGAGACTAGCTGTTGTTGATATATAAACATAATCCTCCACCCTTTGTTTTACCTGATGTCTCTTCAATTCTGTCTGATCAAAATGTCTGAAATCCTGGGATGTATCTGGTGTTGTCCCCATGAATTTGTGGATTAAGCCAGGTTTCAGTAAAACAAAGAACAGCTGAATTATAAAAATCAGAATTCCATCTATTTAAGAGATGAATTTCTTCCATCTTGTTAGCCAGTGAGCATAAGTTAGAAAGATTGAAGGGAGAGGAGTTTTTCCCCCCTATTTCTTAGTCTGTTTAAAATTCCCACTCGTTTGCCTCAATTTAACTCAATTTAACTGGATGAAATTTAACTCGATGAAAAGAAAGGAAGAATCAGTGGATGCTCTTCTTCAGATACCGGGGTGCTACTGATGAAAGGGGAGGTGAGCCCTTCACACCAACTCAAGTTACACCTCTGCAAAGAGAAATGAAGGATTCTTTCTCAGGAAGACAATTATAGTTCTGTCCAGTGGTGGGATTCAATTTTTTTTATTACTGGTTCTATGGGTGTAGCTTGGTGGGCGTGGCAGGGGAAGGATATTGTGAAATCTCCAGTCAGAGGTGAACTACTCAAAATTTCCACTACTGGTTTTCCAGAACTGGTCAGAACCTGCTAAATACCACCTCTGGTTCTGTCCCAGCATTTCCACATGAGGACCACATGCAGTCACAGGTTTTCTCTTTGCTGTGAATCTGCTGATATTGCACCAAGGAGCATTTATGCGTGCAACTTTGTTCACATTGAATACACTGATGGGGCTGGTCCCCCAAATGGGTCCCTCTGGTGCTTCATGAGGTGGGAAGAGTCCACAAACTTTCCCACACTGAGGGAAGCTGTACTGTCGCGTTGAGCGACCGGTCTGTTGTTTCGATCTTCTGGTTGATTGCTGAATTCCTCTCAGAACGGGACCCTCGCAAGAGTGAGATACAGAGAAGCCCTCGCAAGGGCGAAGTTTGGCAAAAGCAGGACCCTATCCAGGGTGAGTTTAAAAGTGATTGCAAAAGCGAAAAGAAAAAAGAACACAAGACGAAGATTTCTTTAGGTGAGACAGCGCATCGCCTGGGGCAGATGGAATTGTCCCAGTTGAGCCTGAGACAGATGGAATGTTCAGGCTGCTAGCTTGCTCTACGCTGTCCTCTTTTATTGTGCTGATTCAAAGAGGGGGGGTGGGGATTACAGAAAGACAAAGAAGTTACAAACTTTATCTTTGAGTCCAGGCTACGTGATACAAGTAACGAACTTTCTGACTGATAAACATGTTTTACCGAATACACATCTTTTATCTGACACAGACCTCTGTGTTAATCTTATCAACTTCAGCTTCTTCCTGTCAGTTCTTTTCCTGTCAGCTTGGTGAACTTTGCTCTGAGAGGTATACGTGCTGAGCAGGATTTCTCTTATGGAAAAATACTGAGACAGAATAGCCAAGGCAGAATAGCCACACTGTACAGCTTTTCTCCTGAGCGGATCTTCCGGTAGATGCCTTCGCTGGCCAAACCACTTCCCACACTCAGTACAACAATACTGCTTTTCACCTGTGTGAATCCTCTGGTGCACAACAAGCACTGATGGCCATCATAACCCTTTGCCACAATGGGTTCAGGCATAGGCGCTGTCTCAGCCGAAGACCTGAGAATGAATTTGGAACTGTTCAAGTCCCGCAAATCTCTCCTTATACTTTACTTGTTAAAATGATTCTTTGAGTATGACTTGAGAATTCTTGGGTGTTGCCAGAGGACAGAATACAGATGTCACTCCACAGCTGTCAACAACTAAAAGGGACAGAAAGCTCTGGACATGATTCAAGTAATTAGCACAATGTAATGATGTACATGAGGTCACCATTGCTTGTTCCACAGACCTCCAAAGTTCTAAGAAGATCCTTTATGCTGATTCTAGCTCAGAGCTGTCAAACTCCTGGCTTGTGGACCAGATGTCTCACGCCCTGGCCACGCCTGGTTTAGCGAAGGGGGAAAATGTTCCAATATGTCATGTGATGCCGCTATCACATGAGCTTGTCACCCCTGTCCTAGCTGTTTAATTATTTGGTTCAGAACTATCTATGCTGGCAGTGGAGGAAAATGCAGAATTTAAGGGGTCACAGAGGTGCCTGCAGACCACAAAAGTCTTGGATGCCGACCTCAGAAATCTTCCAGATTCTTTCCAACTTGTAATGATGATTCAATACTTAATCGAACAGCAGTCATAATAACTACTGAGTCTTTTCATTAAAATTAAATGTAAAAAATAATAATTTTATCCTGGCTCAATAGTGCAACAATTGTAACTTCAAGGAGAGATCATGAATAACTTTCTCCCAATCTGTCATAGCTTTAAACTTCATTAAACAAATGGTCATAAGTCAAGGAAGGCCCTTATATTATTCAATTATTTGTTTGTTTATTACACTGACACTGCTGAATAAATTTCTCTACAAAAAGCTCAATCAGATACATACTTATTCTTACACCAACCTTGTTAGGAGAGAGATTTAGAAAGAGTGAGTGATTCAAGATCTTCCCAAGAGCTTTGTGGACCAACTTGAATATCAGTCCTATATACCGGTATCAGGGGTGAAATTCAAATTTTTTTCCCTACCGGCTTGGTGGGCGTGGCTTGGTGGGACTCAGTCTCTAAAACAGTGATGGCTAACCTATGACACGCGTGTCACTCGTGACACGCTGAGGCACTTTGACTGACACGCCTGTTGGTGTGGGGAAAACCTGCACATTTAGAGGCTGCCTGTGCTCTGCTCCAATCCCTGCTCCCTGCTTGTTGCGTGGAGGCGTGGTGTCACTGCTGCCACAAGATCTTTGCAGCAGAGAACCAGTTTTAACCTCCATAAACTGAGGTTTGTCAGTTTCATTACCTCAGGAACGCTACAGGAGGAAAGGAGATCCATGAGGTTCACAGCCCTGTAAGGTGGCCTTCCGATCCCCACATCCTGCACCTGCAGCCCTGAGACCAGGGAGACGAGTTTCACAGCCCTGTGTGATCACCCCAGCCCAGTCCGTCATAAACCAAATTATTGATATTTCTTGAAGTGACACACGACCCGAGGAAGGCTACACTTTTTCCCGATTTTCGACACACCAAGCTAAAAAGGTTAGCCATCACTGCTCTAAAAGGAAGAAGGTAGGCAGGCATGTGCAGGGCCATCCAATACAAATCATCCCTATCACCTCTCCGAACCAATTCAAATCGTCCCTACCACCTCTCCTGAGGTGGTTGAATTTCACCTCTACTGGTATTACACTGTATATTTAAAATGCATATGTTATCCTGGTGATATTCTTTCAATTATTCCAAGACAGAACAATATTTTGCCCAGACTACAGATGGGACCTGAAGTTTAGAATGGGAAACCTTGACTTCCGGTTGATGTTGTGGCATGAACAGCTGGAAAATAGCGGGCTCTGCCCACAAAATCCAGCCAGCAACCACTGTTGAGAGACCCTTCAGGGTCATAGCCATCTTGGACAGGTAGTGAAGGAAGGAGAGGCATTCCACTGACCATGAGGGAAATTGCAATTTCCTTGTTAGGTCTGAAGCAAGCTCTCCCCGTCTGACAGCAGGGACGATGGCCATTTTCTGGCTGTCATGAAGCTGGGACAACCGGGATCAGGAGAATTGTGCTGGAGGAATATATAGACAGAGCATTCAAACTGGTGAGATTATACCAACTTTTACTCTAAAGATTGGAAGTAATAACAAGAATATTAAAACATAACTCCTAAACTTAAGATAATGGCGGATTGGTACACGGAGAAAAATAAAACTGAGAACAAAGAGGTGAAAGAAGCCCAAGACAAGCTAATAAAATACAGAAAGCTTGGAAAAAGCCCAAATAATTTGAAAAACGATTTTCTGGAGAATGTATTTGGTTTATTTGTATTTTCAACCCCCCTGGATTTAATTGGAAACTCACCTGTTTTTGACAGACTATTTAATCTGGATTTGGGTTAAGAGAGACATCTACTGGAGGAAGAAAAGTACTACAGCACAATAGCCGCAGCATTTTAGAGAAAGTTACTTTAATAAACACAAAGCCTAATACACAAAATAGAAGCAACAACATCTGGAGAACAGCCTGACCTTGACTCTACTAGTGACAACTTTGATAATTTGGAAACATTTACTGAGCCTTGTTTGGTTCTTTTTTCTTGCCCTTTGGAAAATTTATAAAAAGGAACTAACCTGCAAATATCTAAACTTAACTAAATTTGGCTATTGGATTATGGATTTGGAAGATGGGAGGAATCTAGTGGTTTAATTTGGACTTGGACTATTGGACTTAATCTAGACTTTGATTTGGATTTTATTCAACAGAATATCCTATGAGACAAAAGAAGAAAAGTGTTAGAAGAAAAGAGAAAAGAAGAACAGATAATAAGATTTTAAAATTTGGACAACTGGGAGATGCATAATTGGGGAAATGTAAATTGTAAACTGTAAAATAAGGGGTTTTACAAAATGGATTTCCAAGAGACAGCAGGGCTATGTGGAGAAATATTGATTATGTTAAAAGATATGTGTGAATTTTGGAAAGGCAACAAGGAGATAAGGGGATTGTTTAAAGATACAGAAATGAGTGTAGAAGCTACCCAATAATTAGGCAGGAAAGAACAACATGATACTCAAGAAATAGGTGAGAAGTTAGAAAATGCAGTGGAAGGAGAAAAGCAAAAAGATACACAAGAAGTTAAAAATAAAGAGGAGAAAGGATTAATAAGCAGAAGACATAACCCCATAAAGGTTTATAATAGAATAGAGGGAAAAGGGAAAAATCTCTGTAAGAAAAACCAAAAAGTTTTGTTGATGGGAGTTCAAATACAACAGAAAAAAGAGACAAAAGGTATTCAGAAGGGGAAGATTAGTAGATACAAAAAAAAAAAAAAAAGAGATACAACACTCCAAGAGAGAGATAAAAGGTTGATTAAAAATCAATAAATGATGAAATTTCAAAAAGATCAAGAGATGATGGATAATGAGAAAACATTTCAATAAAATGGGAAAATATAGACAGGGAAAACAGTAGTATATTCATTAATAGAACATATAATTTAATAATATAATTCAAATAAGTAAAGACAGTAGATGGGAATGTAGGAATGTAATTAAACAGTGTTATTAATATTAATGTGTTAAACTATGTTATGAATTTAAAATAATCAAAGACTAGAATTGTGTGGGATTTGGAGATATACTCTTGGGATTGACTAATATTTAGCGTTATAATTAACCCTATTCATTTGGAATATTGAAGCGATGGTGGAACTATGAATAATTTTTAGAAAATATTAAATAATGGTATTTAGAGATTATAAATACAAGGCGCAAAGAACTGTTATTTATGTTGAAATGAATTAATGGGAAAATGAGAAGTTGGAAAGTTGTGGAAGTTGTGGAAGTTGGAAAATTAGAACTACACCTACCTATTTGCATTATTGTTGTTATTGTTGCCCAAAAAAGAATTGACCCGGTTAATGCAAGGTTCATAAAATATGTATGTTTATAATAAAAAAAAACTTATTGGGAAAAAAAAAGAAATGGGAAAACTTGCCTAAGTTCAACCTGCTCCCTCTGCCCAGTTAGACACCAAAGATATATTGTGATTTGGAGCACAGTGTTTTAGTTATTAGCCAATCCACCTATAACAAGTTTTTGGATTCTTCTTGCATAAAAAAAAAAACTACATTGCTGGATTTCAATCCAGCTCAGGATTTGATGGAAGCTGTAGTCCAGTATATCTGGTAGCATTAGGCTAGGAGAAGATACTCCACCATCTAACTTACCTATTCTTACAAGAGGATCTTGCCTGCCAGATCCACCAGAGCCCTTTCTTTTGTGAAAGAGTCCCATATAGTTTCTGTGTCAGAAGAACTTGCAACAGGAAAAGAGTTCAGAGCAGATCAGTCCAACATAGATAAAGAGAACAAGAAGCAACATTAGAAGAGAAAGAATGCTCCATCAATAGGGTGTTGATGATGTGAATGCTGGTTTCAGTTTTCCCTTAGGAAACTAATGGATTATTATGCTTCCTCTTAGATATGTGCCTAGAATTGTGTGCTGTGCCAATAACATTATTTTGGAATACTGTTTTCCTGGTCTAAGGCCCTCATCCAAGGAGCAGTTAAAAGGTGGATTGAATGAGCTATTCTTGCCAGCTCAATTATGATAATAAGTTAAGGGTAATTGTACTTTCTCTACAATAAAAACCCAGCAAGTTATCCAGGGTAGTTTGTATACAGTTGCTTAAGCCAGAAGCAGAAAATAGTGAATGAGACTCTCAGATTGTCATGTGCAAAGATGCTTCACAGGGATTAAAGGGGAGACAAAGGGGGAAAGGACAAAGAAAGAAAAGAGTGAGATAAAGTCAGGGAAGGAAGGAAGAAAAGAAGGAGAAGGGTTAGGAAGGATGTTAGAATGCTGCTTTTGACATAAATTTCCCCATCCTTGGCCTGTATAACCCTTGGCCATGCTTGGATTTTTGATTGCCAGAGATTTCTGTCAGGGAGAACTTTGTTTCAATTCCCATCCTTATCACCAGAAGTGCAGTTGTAATCAAGAATAGACCATATGAAATATAGCACTGTTATTCCCCGAATGAATCACACAGAATGTAGCTGGTATGGATTCCTATTTTTACATTCTTTCTGAGGAGAACAAAAGCTTCACTGTATTCGGTTCCTGAGCACACCACGCCAAATAAAGGAGGAAAAAATCTTTTTGTGTGAAGCTGGCATATTGTGCCTACCCTAAGCTATGCAGAAGGAATAAGGTAACAAAGCTACAGGTGGCCATGCCTTTCTAACACTGGATGAAAGCCAATACCCCATAAAGACAAATGTTCTTTAAAAAAATAAAAGTTTATTTAAATCACACAGCCTCGCCTAACGAAAGAGTTATCCAGCTAACCATTCCTCTTTGAATATTGGGTTGTTGTGCTCTTTCCTGTAATCAAGGTTATCCCTACATCACATCTATATCACAACCTGAGCAATGGGAGCAGTCCACTCACATGTTCTCAGCCTATTCAAAAAGAGATCCATCCTTGTAAGTTTTGCAGAATCATTTGCAAAGCCCCTAAAGTAGTATTTGTCAACTTTGGCTATTTTAAAGTGCTTGGGCTTCAACTCCCAGAATTTCCCAGCTAACAGCTTAAAATGGCCAAGATTGAGAAACACTATCCTAAAGAATCACCTCCATCATTTATAAGATAAATAGGTATGTACAAAGGAAAGACTTCAGATCCCATCCTCAGGGAACATAGAAATATTGGAATCACTCACCCACTGAGCTGGTATCCCCCATTACCTCCCTCTTTGGTCTCCCTGCAGGGCAGAGGTCCCCAAACTTGGCGACTTTAAGATTTGTGGACTTCAAATCTGATGTGGGTAAAGGAATGGATAACATTAAGGAACAGTACACTATTGACCTTAGAAGGGCATGACTTGCTGTTGGGATGGCATGCCTTCCTTTGGTACAAGGGACCTAAAACACAGGGGTATTGTAGAAGACATTACATTCGAGAGGCATTGTTTTTGAATTGGGAGAAGATAAAAAGACAATACTATTTAAAAATTCCATTATGGATATCTACTATTGAAGCTTTTTCTTATCCAATAATATATAAAAAGGAACAAATAGTTAGATATGGTGAGATATTGAATGAAAAGGGTGAACTTAAATCTATGCAAGCATTGGAAGAACAAGGTGTAAAAATAAACTGGTTTTCATATTTGCAAATACAATCTAGATTTGACAAAGATGTTAAAACAGAAGGTATTTATGATAAGTTGACTGATTTAGATAAAATCTTGATGGGTACTGATGAAAAGGTAATTAAAAAACTTTATGGACATTTATTAGAATTTAAATTGGAGGAGGAACAAGTTAAAGAAACGATGATTGCTTGGGGGAAAAATTTTGGATATGGGATTGACTTAGAAAAATGGCAAAAATTGTGGTCTCAAAATTATAAAATGACAATATCAACTGCATATAAAGAAAATTTGTACAAGATGTTTTACAGGTGGCATCTACCCCCGACGAGACTTGCGAGAATGTTTAAGAATAAATCGGATAAATGTTGGAAATGTCATCGGATACCTGGTTCATATTACCATATGTGGTGGACATGCTCGGATACAAAAAATATTGGACTAAAATCCACACATGGTTGGAAAAAATGATAAAACAACATATAGACTTTGTTATATATTTGCATACTTACCTATGATAGGTTGGTCCGTGGCGGCGGGAGATTTGAAGAGCCGTTATTGGCCATGAGCCACGAGCAGCCGGCTATAAAAAAGGCTGCCGCGGTTTCTCCGCACATGGTTACTAGGAAGAAAATAAAAAGAGGAAAAGTCAACTGGGTCTCGAGTCTCTTTTCCCACAATGCAACACTGGTGATGAAGGTGGGATAGTGAGACAAAGGAGCCCAGTTACGCACGTGGCAACGAGGACCGAGCGAGACGAAATGGCCAGGAACAACTCGCCACTCGCACCATTCAACCCAGCAACCGAAGACTGGGAATCCTACATCAACCGATTCCTCATGGTCCTAGAAGGGAGCGATCTCCAAGGAGTATCCGAAAATAGGAAGAGAGCTGTCTTCCTCACCCACTGCGGTCCTACAGTATTCAAAATGGCAAAGGCATTGGCAGCACCCAACAATGTGAAGATGATGGCGTGGACGGACCTAGAGAAATTACTGTGAGCCCACTATGCACCAACTGTTTCATGCCTCATCAAAAAAAACTAATTTTATCGGTGCGACCAAAAGGAAGATGAGAGCATCAGAGATTTTGTTGCAGCACTAAGAGACATTGGCGGAGCATGCAAATTTCTAAACATGGATGAAGCCATGAGGGACCGCGTGGTCCTCGGATTAAAGGACCTTACACTACAGGGTCGACTACTAACAAGACCTAAGATAACATTGAAGGAGGCAATAGAAGAAGCCACCGCAGCGGAAGCCACACAGAAATCGGCAGCCACCATGCGACAAATGAATAAATTACCAAAAGAAACCCAAAAAGACACTAATCAAACACGCAATAAGACACCACACGAAACAAAAAAACCCTCCACCACAACACACCATGAGGACATTGAATCCCTATCAAGAAGAGGTAAATCAACTCCAGTCGGAAAAAGGTAGATGGGAGCGGAATGAAAGAAAGTCACAATTCCGTTATGCTGGGTGCGGAGAAAATTCCACGTTCCGAATGCCATTTCTTCGATGCTATTTGCAGGTATTGTGAATGGCAGGGACACATAGCGAGGGCATGCCAAACTAGAAATAACTATGGCCCTAAACAAAGATGGAATGCCCCCTCCCGAGGGAGGGAAAAGCAAATAGGGAGCCGTTGGAGTCAAGAAAACAGAAACAAGCAATGGAAAGAAGCAAACAGAAAAGAGGAAACACATCAAACAATAACCATTGGGCACTCAAACTCAATCAATGCAAAAAAGGTACATGTGCAAGTCACCATAGAAGGCCAGCCATGTGAGATGGAGGTGGACTCAGGCTCGTATTTATCAATGGTATTGCGGGATACCCTAAAAAGACTAATACCTGATATAAACAAGGGAGAGCTCGAAATACAAAAACTCACACTAAAGGACTACCAGGGAAACAGAATTCCTGTAGTAGGTACCGGACATTTCAAAGTTGAATTCGAAAAACACACTAAAGTCCTTCCATTAACAATAGTCGACCGGGATCGGCCCAGCCTATTGGGACTCAAATGGTTTGCACCATTAGGAATCGGAGTAACCAGAATAAAGAGCATTACTGAGACAGACTGGGAAGAGAACCTGATGAAAGAATTCCAGGATGTCTTCAACAGAGAACTGGGCAAGTACCAAGGGTCCCCTATCTCATTTAATTTAAATCCAAATATAGCCCCTATAAGACTAAAGGCGAGGCGAGTTCCTTTCGTGTTAAAACCAAAAATTGATGAACAATTAGATAAACTTATCGCACAGGGGGTATTAGAACCAATAGACCATGCAAGGTGGGAAACCCCAATTGTCACCCCTATTAAACCAGATGGGTCAGTACGTATCTGCGGGGACTACAAAGCAACCCTTAACCACACGCTACAGCAAAGCGCATACCCAGTTCCGGTGGTACACCTATTACATTCTTCAGGGGGAGGTAAAATCTTTGCGAAATTGGACCTTGCGCAAGCCTACCAAAAATTACCAACTAACCCAGAAACAGCAGAAGCACAAACAATTGTGACACACAGGGGGGCATTCAAATGCAACAGACTGCAATTTGGAATTAGCTTGGCCCCAGTGGTATTTCAGAGTTTAATGGAATGCCTGTTGCAAGGAATAAAGGTGGTGGTACCATACTTTGACGATGTATTAGTATCAGCCAAGGACAAAGAACAACTGAAAGACCACCTAAGAGAGGTCTTAAAATTTTTTAAAGAGGTGGGACTTAAAGTAAAAAAAAGAGAAGTGCTAATTAGCCACCGACAAAGTCGAATTCCTGGGATACCTCATAGACAAAGAAGGGATCCACCACACTGAAAACAAAATCAGAGCAATAAAGGAAGCTCCCAGACCCAAAAATAAAACAGACTTGCAAGTCTTCTTGGGACTTATTAATTTTTTTTTTTTGAAAAAAGTTTTATTGATTTTAACAACGAACAAAAACACATAAAACATAAGACATAAAACATAAAAGCATCATCCTCCTTCATGAATTTACAAACAGTGTATCGGTTGATTTACCACTCCTTTTTGTGCATCCATTTCATAGTCTCCATTGTAGTTGTATTGCATAATAGCTCATATTATCAATCAACAATTATATAACCTGATATCATTATTAAACAATCATTTGACTACAATTTTATTAATTCATACTTTAACGAGATAACCATAGTTTACTTAATTTATTTTATAGCAAATCATAAAATCATACCAAGTCTATCTTAATAAAATTTTATAAAGATACTATCAAGAACAAAAAAAAAAGGTTTATATTCATTATTTCCTTAGTTTCTAAATATTCTATTATTATGTTTTATTATTTAGCCATTGATAAAAAAGGTGCCAAACTTCATAGAATTGTTTATCTTCTTGTTCTCTAATTTCAAATGTCAATCTACTCATTTCAGCACATTCCAATATTTTCTTAATAATTTCTTCCTCTGATGGTATTTGAATAAATCTGAAAAGTGCTGGAAATGTCATCAGATACCTGGCTCATATTACCATATGTGGTGGACTTGTGAGGACGCTAGAAAATATTGGACTAAAATTCGCATATGGTTGGAAAAAATGACAAAGAAACATATAGATTTGAAACCAGAGACTTTTTTATTGGGAATCTTACCTGATACATATAATAAAAATTTGAAGTATTTGATTGTAAATGTATTAACAGCGGCTAGGATTGTATTTGCTAAAAATTGGAAGAGTGAGAAAATACCATCAGAGGGACTTATTAATTTTTACAATGTATTCTTACCACAGAAAGCAACGATAGCGGAACCACTACACAGGTTGCTTGATAAGAAAGCTACCTGGACCTGGGGGCGACGAGAAGAAACAGCATTCCAGGAAATAAAAAACTTACATCAGACTGTATGCTAATACAATACAGTGAGACCCTTCCAATAACATTAACATGCGATGCATCACCATTTGGCATAGGTGCCCTACTCAGCCACGTATTACCCGATGGAAGAGAAGCACCTATCGCTTTCTATTCAAAAACTCTATCTAAACCGGAACGGAATTACAGCCAACTAGATAGGGAGGCATTGGCTGCAATAACAGGAATAAAACGTTTCCACAAATATATCTATGGCAGACCTTTTTCACTTGTCACAGACCATAAACCTCTCCTAGGAATCCTTGCAGGAAACAAAGCTACACCTAACATACTGTCACTGCGGATGACGAGGTCGTCTGAATTCCTAGCTGCCTATAACTACAACTTGATCTACCATCCAGGAAAGAACATAACACACACTGACGCCCTGAGCCGTTCTCCCCTACCTGATTTAGATGATGATCCTGCACCAACCACATCAACCCTTCAAATCGAGATGTTGGCAAACCTACCCATAACAGCAACAGACATTGCTATGGAAACCGCGAGAGACAGAAACTTGGTGCGGATTTTAAATTGGGTAGGTAAAGGGTGGCCAGAGACTGCAAGTGACGAGACTGTTAAACCATTTCGGAATAGACAAATGGAACTATCAATCGTAAAGGGATGTATACTATGGGGGGATAGGGTGGTCATACCGAACATATTAAGGAAACAAATACTTGAATTATTGCATGAGGGTCACCCGGTTATTGTCAGAATGAAATCCCTGGCTAGGAGCTATATATGGTGGCCAGGGATGAATAAAGACATAGGAGAGTGGTTAGCAACTTGCAAACAATGCCAGGAATCTAGACCTACACCCCCTTCTGCACCTATACACAAATAGGAAACACCTAGGGGACCATGGTCTAGAATACACATTGATTTTGCAGGACCAACTAAAGGACACACATTCTTAATAGTGGTAGATGCTTACTCAAATTGGCTGGAGGTAAACATCATGCACTCAACCACAACAGAAGCTGTTATTAGACAACTAAGAAAACTTTTTATGACACATGGATTGCCGGATTTAGTTGTATCTGACAACGGACCACAATTCACAGCAATAACATTTGAAAGGTTCCTGGCAGAACAAGGGATAAGGCATGCACTAACAGCGCCGGGATGTCCGGCTACGAACAGACGGGTGGAACGCATGGTCCGTTACACTAAGGAAACACTACACAAATTGGGACCAGGGGATATACAGGAAAAAATAGACAAACTACTAAGTATACAACGCATTACACCAAACACCACAACAAATAAAAGCCCAGCAGAATTATTAATGGGAAGGAAACTAAGATCAAACCTAGACAGGCTACACTCCACATATAGCCCAGAAAAACTAGCAGACTCCTCCAGTAAGTGCCGCACATTCAAAACAGGGGACCTAGTCTATGCAAAAAACCTCATGGGGGAACCATTGTGGATACCAGCAACAATAACCCAAATAACAGGACCCTGGTCATACAGGGTAGACACAGAGGACAGGAAGAGCTGGAGGAGACACATAGACCAAATCAGATCGAGGACCACACTGAGAAACACTAACAATCAGGAAGAGGAGGGGGGAAGAACCTACACAAATAAAGGAATTGCCGCAAACATTAAACAAAAATAGCCAAACCAGAGAGGGGGGAGACCCCTCAAACACAAACAAAAGGGGAGCGGGAGACCCTCCACAAGTAAAAGAAGTGACAAAACAAACCCTAACAACGACACAACAACCAATACTAACATTAATCCCAATCGGAAATCGCAAACACATACCTGAAACTATAGAAGAAGAAAACAACTGTAATCCCCTATTGTAACTTCAAAAAAGGCAACTATGATCTTATAGACAACGATCTCTCATCCCTTGATTGGCAATCTCTATTCACTGGATGCAATACTGTTGAAGACCATTATAACATATTTTTACTTGAAGTCAAAAGAGTCATCAAACTATATGTACCAACAACAACTCCCAAAACAAAACAAAAAAGCAGATTACCCATATCAATAAGGAAACTTCAATCCAAAAAGAGATCACTCTGGCGGAAAAACAAATCTGGTCACGTTGCCAATTTCAAAAACCGATACAAAAATCTATGCCACCAGATAAAGACCGAATGCACCAATTATCACATTAAACAAGAGGAAAACCTTCTAAGCACCAATTCCACCGCGCTTTTTACAATTTTGTAAACAACAAACTAAAAGACTCAAGGTCCATCCCTCCCTTGATAGGACCTGATGGTAAAGACTGCAACGACGACACCATTAAAGCCAACATCTTTAACACATTCTTCGGCTCAGTATTTGTAAACAGCAATGGATCATGCCCAATATTTCCTAGCCGTACCACAGATAACAACAATGATCTAATACATATCGATTTCACAGAAGACAATGTTGAAAAAGCAATACGCAACCTAAAACCATCTCTATCTATTGGACCGGACGGAATATGTGCCTACTTCTTAAGAAAGCTATCCTCTGCCATAGCCAAACCTCTAAGCATAATCTTTGAAAAATCTTTCAGAACCAGCTCCTTGCCTAACCTATGGTCACAAGCCACAGTCATCCCCATCTTCAAAAAGGGGGACCCAAGCCTAGTTGAAAACTACAGGCCAATCTCCTTATGCTGCGTCACCTGTAAAGTCATGGAATCAATTATTAACCAATCCATCATCCTTCACTTAGAGACAAATAACCTACTCTCCAATAAACAATTTGGTTTCAGGAAAAAACTATCCTGTAATCTGCAACTCTTACACTGCAAAAACATATGGACGACACAACTCGACCAGGGCAAAAAAATAGACGCAATCTACATAGACTTCTGTAAAGCCTTTGATTCAGTGGTACACGACAAACTACTCCTAAAAATAAAATCCTATGGTATCTCTGGACAACTGAATAACTGGATAGAAGCATTCCTGTCAAACAGACAACAAATGGTCAAAATCGGGAGCGTCCTATCAAATCCAGTACCTGTCAATAGTGGTGTTCCCCAAGGCAGTGTTCTAGGACCAACTCTCTTCATACTCTACATAAACGACCTCTGTGATCATATTAAGAGCAATTGCGTTCTCTTCGCTGATGATGTAAAGCTGTTCAATACCACAGACAATACTGCTACCCTTCAAAAAGATCTTGACTATGTATCCGAATGGTCAAACAAATGGCAACTTCAAATCTCAACAAATAAATGCTCTGTCTTACATATTGGCAAAAAAAATCAGAAAATAAAATACAAGCTGAATAGTCAAGATCTTGTTGATGACCCAAGCTCTGTAAAGGACCTTGGAATACTCACCTCTAATGATCTAAGTGCTAGAGCACACTGCAACTACATAGCCAAAAAGGCATTAAGAGTTGTTAACCTAATCCTACGTAGCTTTTTCTCTGGTAATATCACACTACTAACCAGAGCATACAAAACATTTGCTAGACCAATACTCGAATACAGTTCATCAGTCTGGAATCCACACTACGTATCTGATATTAGCACAATTGAGAAAGTCCAGAAATATTTCACAAGAAGAGTTCTCCACTCCTCTACTCGCTGTAGAATACCTTATGCCACCAGACTTGAAATTCTAGAACTAGAAAACCTTGAATTACGCCCGTCTTCGGTCTGACTTAAGCATGGTATACAAAATCATACATTGCAATGTCCTACCTGTCAATGAATACTTCAGCTTCAACCATAACAACACAAGAGCACACAATAGATACAAACTCAAAGTAAACCGCACCAAACTTGATTGCATGAAATACGACTTCAGCAATAGAGTGGTCAATGTCTGGAATACTCTACCCGACTCTGTAGTTTCTTCCCCAAACCCCAAAAAACTTTAACCTTAGACTGTCTACTATTGACCTCACCCCTTTCCTAAGAGGTCTGTAGGGGGCGTGCATAAGCGCACCAACGTGCCTACCGTCCCTGTCCTATTGTTTCTCCTATTCTTTTATTTTTCTTGTATGTAACCATTTCATGTATTCACAACTATGTATACATTTATACTTATTATCTTGTAAACAATTGGCAAATCAAATAAATAAATAAATAAATAAATAAATAAATAAATAAACTTGGAGACACTGGAGCAGACTTCGAAGAACCATCAGGAAGCCACTCCTGGTGGGAGTGGCCAAGCCGACTCAACCCGCCAGGAAAGGCCTGGCGGGAGCGGCATGGCCGACTCTACCTTCCAGGAGGCTCCATGGAAAAGAACGGGAGAAACAGCAACCCTGTCCGAACAGTCCAGAGGCGAACTCACGACTGAATTGCGCAGGTCCAGTCGGAACGATAAGAGCCCCGCCTACCTATGTGACTATGTAAGATAGGTGAGGCCCAGATTGGTTAGACTGGACCACATGGGGAGGGGTGTTATATATTTGCATACTTACCTATGATAGGTTGATCCGTGGTGGAGGGAGATTTGAAGAGCCGTCATTGTCCACGAGCCGCGAGCAGCTGACTATAAAAAAGGTTGCCGTGGTTTCTCTGCGTGCGGTTACTAGGAAGAAAATAAAAAGAGAAAAAGTCAACTGGGTCTCGAGTGTCTTTTCCCACAACACAACAGACTTTAAACCAGAGATCTTTTTATTGGGAATTATACCAGAAAAATATAATAAAGAGTTGAAATATTTGATTGTAAATGTTTTAATGGCGGCTAGGATTGTATTTGCTAAGAATTGGAAAAATGATAAAATACCTAAGCAGGAGGAAGTTATTAAGAAAATTATGGACTGTGCTGAAATGAGTAAATTGACATTTGAAATTAGAGAACAAGAAAATAAAATTTTTTATATGATATGGGATTTGTTTTATCAATGGTTGGATAAAAAGACATGGTAATGTAATAGACTAGATAATTCTGTTATAGAAATTTAATAGACTGATATAAAACATAATATAGATATATATAACCATTGGTTGAAAGTATAACATGAATTTTAAGATAAAATTTGGAATATCTCGTATAAAATGATGGAATAAATAGTTTAGACATAGATGATTAATAACCGATAAATATATAAGCATATGTTAGTTTGACAATGTGAAAATTGATATAAACTGTGAGTACAAAAGGATAGCACAAAAGATTTGTAACCAACTGACACACTGTATGTATATAAAATGGAAGATGTTTTTATGTTTTGTATGTGTATGTTTGTTTTACAAAAATAAAAACTCTTTAAAAAAAAAAAGATTTGTGGACTTCAACTCCCAGAATTCTCCAGCCAGCTAATGCTAAGTTTAACTTTAAGCTATGCTTAAAGTTGCCAAGTTTGGAGACCTCTGCTGCAGGGGAACATGATCGGTCTAGTGTTTCACAGAATTAGCTGTGCTACTGGGGATTCACAACATCCATATGCTTCCGTGTTCCTGGCATCTGAAATGGCAAGATGAGATGAGACCATTTCAGTCCAGAAGAACCAGGTTTGTACAGGGATATTCTACATGTTTTAGCTGAAGGAATGAGAATAAATATCTTGATGGGTTAGAGAAAGATTTAGTATGCCTATGAAAATTAGGAATTGTAAGAGCTTCAACTTTTCTTCCAACATCCCTTATAAGAAAACATAAGGAAAAAAATCTCTGAGAGTGAGATCTAAAAGATCTACTGAATCTAAAAGAGGAGTAAATCCTTCCTCCTCTTTTTGTTCTCGAAGCAGCCATCCAGCTATTTTATTTGTATCACACCCCAACTTTTGAACTCAGGAGCGTGGAGTTATAACTGCCCAATTATAACTCTTTAGCAATTTTGTTTTATTCACACACAAAATCTGAGATTCAGCTTCCAAAGGCTCATTCCAAAACCCCCAGCATGAAAGGGATTTGGGGGAGGGGGTAGATAAATGCAAACACCCCATGAGGTGAAGCTACCACAAGGCAAAGCAAAGGAATATGGTGGAATGAAAATAAAGACAGCCAGTGTTTTACCTATTTTTTTCTTTCTACTTTCCCTTCTCCCATTGCATCCATTAAATAACTCTTTGCTAAGAGAGCTGTTCTTATAAAGAACAGTTAAGCTTAGTAAAAACCTTGAATCTATAATTCAAACTCAACTCTTGGTACTTCAAGGACATATCTAATTCCTTTCCCAGCAATGTTGTAATATGGGAGTAATTTGCCTTTGTATTTTCCAAGGTATTTTTTTTGTTTCTTATTTCCTACTCTAAGCTACAATTTTATTATTTCTGATCTTAGACCCAAATAAAATAATTTGCAGGTTTCTTCTGCCTTATCAATATTGAGTTTATATACCAGTTTTTAATTTGAATGTGGTATGTTTGCAGACAGGAATGCCACTTGAATTTATGTGCAAGTGTGGAAAGGGAACTTCATGAAGATAGTAGTGTCACAAAAACAGGAAAAGCCCAAGGGGAACATCAGGTCATCCATAAAACAAATTTACCTAGGAAAAGGAATCAAATAAGGTATTAAAGAATCCCTATAGACAAAAGCCTAAGTAATTAAGAAAACTAGACAAATAAGAAAAGGAAACAAAAAGATAATTTAGAAAACCCTTACAAACACAGGACATACCAAATAAGCAAAACAAACAGACAAAAGACACAAAATATAAATTACAAAAGGGACAGACAGGAGATTACCACAGAACAAATATGAAAAACTATCTTAAAGCTAAAAGAGATTAGAGAAAACCAATAATACAATCTGGCCACCCATGGAGTTTGCCTTCCGCACCCCACGGAGTTTGCCCTCTGGCGGGAATAAAGACAAACTCAAACAGGATTTGAAACATTAAGCACAAATACAAACATTCACACAAAATCAACTTACAAAGGGAGAAAAGGGTATAAAAAACCAGGGACTTACCATAAGAAGCTAGCTAGCCCAGAAACGCAGACTTCTCACTGTTCCCCACCTTCCTGAAAAATAAAAAGATCCAGCTTTCAAGCAGTTGTCTGTATCCTTGCGTCGGAGCTCTCCCAGCGGAAAAATCGAATCCTTGAAAGAAAGGCATTTTGACACCTTTCAACAATTGGCGTCCACGAAGGTTTCCCAGCCAACCCTGCCACCGGACCGGGCCTGCGGATCCAAACCCAGCCGGCATGGACCTTCTTTGTCCAGGGACAACATCCACGGACATAGCCCGGAAGGTATAGGGTAGTAAAGGGAGTCCTCGGGCTTTTCCGCTCAACAGCTGCTTGAAAGCAGGTGAGTACCGCTTCAAATTTATAATCTTACTAGGGAGGGGAGTGGAAGCGTGAGTGGACCAGGTGTGTGATTGTGGGTTTTCTCTGCGGAAACAGTGGGACTTCACCTCCTCCGTGATTGCCAGCCGCATCCCAGCCAGCTGCTTGCTCAAACACGAGCCGTGACCGGCTGGATTTGGGAACGCAAGGGGTGATCGCGGAGTGTGAGTCCTTCTGAAGGACGTAAGAAAAACTGAGTGGGCTGCAAAAGGAACTGGTGTTAGGAAATAAATAAAAAGCAGAGGAAAAATAGTCCTGGTGCATCCCGCAAGCAAAGCCCTGTGCATTTAGAAGGGGCCCGTGCACGGCTGCTGGCAAACAAAATTGGAAATAGTTTGTCTAAAAAAAGCAGAAAAGGTCCTTCCAGATCCCCACCTTTAAGGGAGATCTGAAAACTGATGGCTGAGTGTAGGGAGGGGCCTGTATCGAAGCTGCTAGGGGGCAGACAGTCCTCCAAGATCTCCGTTTCTTAGGGGGGGTCTTAAAACTGACAGCTGGGTTTCCCTAAAAGAAAGGGGCCTGTACTCTGTGTGTAGGGAAACCGGAGTCCTTTCCAGACCCTTTTTGTCTGAAAACTGACGGCTGTAGCCCAGCTAAACCAAAGTAATCCCCACATCAGGCAGGGAATATGGGAAGTTGTAGCTCGAGGGCAATGGAAGAGACCCCCTTGGATAAATTACTTGAGGCTTGGGATGAAAGGCAAGTGCCTGTCCTGACTGGAATGCATAAAAAAGAAGCAAAAAGAATTTGCAAAAAGTGGGCTTTATTGTGAGATGACACGGGTAGACAAATTTGGCCTGATAGCGGTGCTTTAGATTATAAAACACTGAAAGCACTTAGAACATGCATTAAACCCAGCCAAATACCCTCTTGGTACTGCTGGGCTGAAATGGTTAGGACCAAAGACCTGACCGAGGGAAAAGATCAGGAAAAACCTGAAACCCATTCCCTAGAAGGAAAGACTGAGGCACGGATTATGGTTCCCCTTTTAAGCAAACCAGTGCCAGGCAGAAATAGGGGACAATTAGAATATGTTTTAACCCACACTCCCTTCTCTGCCTCTGACTTGGTCATCTGGAAAAAGGATACCCCAGCTTTCAGGGTTGATCCTCAAACAGTAATTCAAACCCTTAAATCTATCATAGACAGCCATAATCTATCCTGGGGTGATATGACCCAGTTGCTACAAGTCTTTCTAACTAAAATGAACTATTAAAACTATTTGAAAAAACAGACCATATAGCTAAACTACCAACTATCCCTGGACAGGCAGCCCCAGCCCACATCGCATGGCCAGTACATCGCCCTGACTGGGACTACAATGATACCAATCACTGGGATGAATACAAAGAGCAAAAGATAACTTACTAGAAGCTTTAGAGGAAATAGGTAAAAAGCCTTTAAACTGGTCAGAATTTTAAAAAACAACACAAAGAGAAAAGGAAAACCCTGATGCCTTTTGGGTCCGCCTGTCAGAAGCAGCTATTGCATATGCCCATCTAGACCTTAGCTGCCTGAAGGACCAAAGGATTTTAGCTTCAGCCTTCATGGACCAGTCCACCGTGAATATCAAAGAGCATTTCCACCGCTTTGTGTCTAACTGGCCAACCTTAGAAATAGCAGAGTTGCGCAGGATCGCTAACTTTGTCTATGATCAAAGAGACAAACTGAAAGAGGAGGAGAAAGATAGGAAAAGGAGGATAGAAAGACATGAGGACTTAAAAATGTTTGCTGTAATGCAACATGATGCCAGACAAATGCCAGGTAAAACCCCCTATAATTCAAGGAAATGCTGGCATTGTGATAAAGCAGGATGGTCACAAGGCAAATACCAGCATTGCTATAGGTGCAGACAAGAAGGGCATTTCAGCAGGCAATGTAGGAAACACCTTTCCCGCAACTGGTATCACCCACCACCTAGAAACATGAAGCCAGGCAATACTGCAGTCCATTACACTGAACAACAAAGCTTTAATCATCATGTACCACCCAGTGCTCCTTTTCCTCAAATAAATAATAACAATGGACCTCAATGGGAGCAAAGAAGGGAAAATGACCTGCCCCTTTCCTGACTAGAACATGAGAATGAAACACTGAATTCATGGCTACCTTTAAATTCTATTCCCTTAAAAAGCAACCCTGAAGGGGAACCCATTGTCACCATTCTTATAGGAGGAAAAAAATACAATTGCTTAGTTGACACTAGAGCCACCTCCTCATTAATTACTGAACCACCATATAAAGTTTCAGTGGCTGAAGGGGCTCGGGATAGCATAATGGGAGTGGCGGGGGGGAAATAATCCCTGTAGAATTTACCCACAACATAACAGTAGAACTAGGACCTTTCACAGTAGACCATTCCTTCACTATTTGCCCCCAGTCCCCACTATCCCTACTAGGAAGGGATCTCCTATGTAAAATGGGAGCTACCATAACATGTGGCAAACAGGGGCTGCAATTGGAGATCCCAGGAAAAGGCATACACAAGACAATCATGCTGATAACCAGCACCCCAGTGCTTCATGAAGATTTAAAAAGCCTGCCACCCTCCTTATGGGGCTGGGATGCATCAGAAGTGGGACTACTTAAAGGAGCAACACCTGTTACTATCCAAGTGAAACATGGACCACCTCCATGCGTGCCCCAATATAAAATCCCTGCAGAGGCAATTCACCCCATAAAGGAATTAATACAAGCATACCTAAAGCAAGGAGTTCTCATTAAATGTACCTCTCCCTGCAACACCCCCATTTTTCCTGTGAAGAAATCTACAGTAGACAAAGATGGAAACCCCATCTTTAGATTTGTGCACGATTTGCGCCTCATTAGTAACCATGTAATACCAAGAGCCCCCATAGTGCCTAACCCATCAACTATAACCACCGAGGTGCCAGCCTCAGCCACCTATTTTTCTGTCATAGATTTGTGCTCTGCTTTTTTTAGCATTCTAGTGGACCCAGCATCCCAATATCTATTTGTCTTTACTTGGCAAGACCAACAATATACCTGGACTCGATTGCCACAAGGCTACACTGAGTCCCCTACCTTATTCTCACAAATATTAAGGGCAGACCTCTCCTCCATTTCCCTACCACAGCAGTCCACTTTGATCCAATATGTTGATGATTTACTGCTGGCATCTCAGATCAAGCTAGCATGTAAAACAGACATCCTACACTTACTTGAAGCCCTGGCAGAAAGAGGGCACAAAGCCTCCCCTTCCAAATTACAATATTTAAAACAAGAAATAACATATCTGGCTACATCATTGCACCAGGAATTAGAAAATTGGCCCCTAACCGGGTAGAGACCATTTTAGCCATGAAACCACCCCAGACAAAATGACAAGTAAGAGCCTTACTGGGAGTACTGGGCTTCTGCCGCCCATGGATCCCCTCATTTGGGGAATTAGCCCGACCATTCATTCAACTAACAGGCAAAAACATGCCTGACCCCATTGAATGGTCCAAACCTTTGGACAAAACACTTCAGACCATGAAACAAACCCTGGCATCAGCCCCAGCACTCGGGCTACCTGACTATAGGAAACCTTTCACCTTATTCATCCATGAAAAATTAGGTGTTGCTTCTGGCGTTCTAACACAGCCTTTTGGACACACACATCGACCAGTCGCTTACTATTCTGTAACCCTAGATCCAGTAGCTCAAGGGGCTGTCCCCTGCTTAAGAGCCGTGGCGGCTACAGTCGAACTTGTGAAACGATCTAAGGATTTAGTACTAGGACATCCACTATTGCTGAAAGTCCCCCATGAAGTTTTTGCGATTCTCTTAAAGAGCCAGACACAAGCTTTCACTCAGCAGCGTTTGGCTCAATATGAAGCTGAACTTTTTACCTCTGATCACATTACGTTTGAGAGATGTAATACTCTAAACCCAGCTACCCTGCTCCCCACAGAACAGGAGGAAGGTAATCTCCATGATTGCCTCCATTTAGTGCATGACGCTGAACTACCCCGCTCCGATTTAACAGATACCCCACTACAAAACCCCGACATTGAACTCTTCACAGATGGTTCCTCCTAAGTGCACGAGAACAAAAGAGCAACAGGAGCAGCTGTAGTCTCCCTACAAGAAATCATCTGGGCTTCCCCCCTTCCCCCCTCCCACAGCGCCCAAGCAGCTGAGCTTATAGCTTTAACTAAAGCTTGCAAAGCTGCAAGGAACTGATCTACTAACATCTATACAGATTCCAAATACGCTTTTGGAGTCTGCCATGCAACAGGAGCTCTATGGAAACAACGGGTTTTTTTAACTTCAGGGGGACAACAGATAGTACATGCACCATTAGTAGCCAAACTATTAGAAGCCATCCAATTACCACAAGCGCTAGCAGTCATCCATTGTAAAGCCCCCCAAACAGATGACTCTACAATAACAAAAGGAAACCAATATGCAGATGCAACACCCAAATGGGTGGCAACCAAACCTTTACCTCACACCATCATGACACCAGCCTTAACAACTAAACCAGAACTACCATACAAACAATTTCTAGATAAAGGGGAATCTGAACAATGGGGAAAAAAATTTTCAGCAGTTTTTGAGCAAGGATTTTGGAGAGACCCAGATGGCAGACCCATAGCCCCACGACGTCTCCTTAGGTTAATTTGCCAAAAACTACATACAAAGGGACATTGTGGCACACAAGCTATGGTAGATGCCATCAGGAGGGTATGGTATGCACCTGGAGCCTATAACGAGGCTACAAAAATAGCCACTACATGCCAAACCTGCCAAGCAAATAATACCACTTCCAGAAAAGCAATTCATGAAGGAGGAAGACCCTGGGTGCAGAAACCATTTGAAAAGATCCAAATGGATTATATACAGCTACCTAAGGCAAATGGGTATCAATATGCTCTTGTCTGCAAGGACCAACTAACCCACTGGGTAGAGGCCTTCCCATGCCGCCATGCTACTGCCCTAGAAACAGCCAGATATCTCCTCAAAGACATTGTGCCTAGGTTCGGGGTTCCCACCATTCTGGACATGGATAGGGGAAAACACTTCATAGCACAAGTCCTCACACATATATTCCAGGCCCTGGGCATTACCCAAAACCTCCATGTGCCCTATTCTCTGACATCATCAGGAGCCGTGGAGAGAGAAAACAAAGTGGTGAAGACCCTACTGGGCAAACTCTGTCAGGAGACACACCTCTCCTGGCCACAAGTGCTCCCAATTGCCCTCTTTTATATCAGAACTAGACCAAGACAAGATATAGGTATTTCCCCCTTTGAGATCCTTTTTGGTCGCCCCCCCGATACCCTACAAGGCCTAGATCCTCATTCCCTTTTCTTAGATAGGAGGGATATGGTTCTCTCTTCTTATCTTACAGCCCTGCAAAAGAGACTACAGACCCTCTGGACCCAGAGTGCGCTGACACAGACCTTACCCCTGGAAGAAGCCCTGCATCCATATGAGCCGGGAGATTGGGTGTGGATCAAGTTCTTCACCAGAACCTCACCCTTACAACCCAGGTGGAAAGGACCCTACCAAGTCTTACTAACTACACACACCGCCATAAAGGTTGCAGAACGAGACTCTTGGATACATTGGACACATGCAAAGCCAGCAGTCAGACCATAGCCAAACTCCACCACAACCAATCCCACCAATCAAACTCAAGAAAAATCTGGACACAGATCAATGGACGCTTGCAGCATTCTTCAACACCACTGAATCACACAACTGTGAGGAACCAAGTACAAATGTTAAATTACACAAAACTGGACTCCCAGGTGCTAAGTTATAAAGCTCTATATTTTTTTTATATTTTTATTTTTCTCTCACCTTCTCCATTTTTTCTTTTTTCCCTTTTTTCTTCGTATTTTTTTTTAACAAGGAAGAGACTTCAGCCATACCTTTTAGTAATTTTTGAGACTTGATCTATACCTTTTTTTAAATTTTATTGTTACCTTTTTTTACATTGTACAAAGGGGGGGGGGAAAGGAATCTAGCAATGGGAAACATGAAATGCAATATATACTATGTATTATTATCTGTAACAATTGTAACACTTATAACACAAGCAACTACATTCCTGGAACCAAAGTTTATCCCAGAGAAAGGAAACGTATGGGAATATTTAGCAAGGGAAATACTCAACACCACTAACTTTTGCTTAGCAGGAGGGAAATCAGTCAAGGACATCTTAACCACAGGCCTAATGGGAGTGGCAACTAGACGACATAACATCATTAACTACACCACATTTAGAAACCTTCCTGACTCCTACGAAAGCATTTTTAGCTGGGGCCACTCTACAAAAACCAAAGACCCCACCATGTACACCCTACACATTGCTGCAGTAACTACCTCTGAGAGATGCTTTAATGTCACTGGGTGCAGCACACCTAGGGTCACAGAATGCACCAGCCTTAGCAACACAGAACTAAAATGCAACTACACAGAGACCATACCATTCTCAAAAGAAGCCAGAAGCACTTGTGAGTCCTCCTATGGCTCAAATGGCTATTGGCCACCTCCTCCTGCACCAAAATGAAGGGGATGTTCTGGGTCTTGGCTTTGAATTTTCCAGTGCTGGATCACCCCTACATCAGGCTCCTCCTTTTGCAGTGGAGACAACTTCCAACTCAAGATTTTTCCCACATGAAGGACACAAGGAATTTGTCTTGCTTTCTCTGGTGCTTCTCCTATATTAAAGTTTGCTGCTCCTTGTTCTTCTCTTTTGATTCTATGTAACCACAGAGACACTTTTAAGGATCCCAAGTCTTCCTTTGTCTCTGTCTCCTGCCATTTTCACTCTCATGGTACTAACTTCAAGTCTCTCTTCCAAAGACTCCCTTTCTCTAGCAAATACAAAAGAAAAATAACCTGCCTATTGAATCTGTTCTAATTCAGTCTGTGTGGAAACCTATTTGAAGGAGCTGTGTGGGCTATTGAAATATTTTTTCAAAAAAATGATAATCAATTATAAAGTCTTATACAATTAAATGATTTTCCATTCTTCTTTTTTTAGAAGCATTCCCTCTTTCTGTCTCACCTATCATGGAAAGCCTTCTCTAAGATCTACCTACCTAATAACTAATTAAATATAACACTTCTGCATCATACCAAAGTCTTTTCAGGACTTGCATTATTGATAGAAAGATGTACCAAAAGTGAATGAGTTAAAATACTTACAATTAATCAGTTAACAATTTTTATTTTTCATCCAGAGAATATAAGGTAATAAGATTGTGGTTTCTTCTCCAAATCCCAAAAACTTTAACCTTAGGCTGTCTACTATTGACCTCACCCCTTTCCTAAGAGAGACGTGCATAAGCACACCAACCTACCTATTGTCCCTGTCCTATTGGTTGTTTTTTCTTATATGTATCCATTTCATGTATTCATAACCATGCTTATACTTATACCTGCTATCTTATAATTGCTTGACAAAATAAATAAAAAATAAAATATTTTCCAAAAAAGAAGTCTGACAAAAGCAAATTATGACATACAAGCAGTTTCACTGTATAGAACAGGGAGTCAATCAAATTTATTCCAGCTGTCACATATATCAAGTGTTTAACTTGAAATTTGCAAATGAAGCAGTTAAATTAGGGGTGTCAAACTTGGGCCATCATGGCAGTATCATGTGATGTATCATGGCTTTTTCCCCCTTCACTAAACCAGGCCTGGGTTTAGCCAGTGCATGATGCATTCAGCCCGTGGCCTGTGAATTTGACAGCCCTGAATTAAATGAAGTTCAAATTTGCTTTCATTTAGGTTGCCAAAATCAGAATTTGAGTACTGTGGTATTCGAAGGAATTTTATTAAAATGCTTTCAACACTCTTAACAAGATTTAAACTATTTCTCATAATACCTCTGGAATCCAATTCAGCTTTCTTGAAAACTGAAGTAAAAGATTCATCTTAGTTTCATTCTGACCTACATTCATAGGTGGGCTATTTTTGAATCCAGGACTCACTTTGGATAAAACTAGAGCTCACAGACTTCACTTGCCCCATTCTTCTTGTTTAGCTAGCCAATCAAACTTCCCTAGCCCTTGTTTTAGACAAAGGACTATTTTTCAATAGGTGTGTTTGGGGGATGCTAAGAGAAGGGAAAGTACTAATTTTTTAAAAAAAAGTATGCATGCTTTACAATGAGCCACATGGAATCAACGTCACTTGATCTCAATAAATTTAGGCCTGTCTCTCAATTCTTCAGCTGAACATACATGTATATTTTTATGTATATGTATTCTTCTGTCATCTTCCAGATCCCTCACACATAACCTTTCCACTTTCCTGTTGGAACACCTGATTCCCATCACCACAGAAGGCAGAGCAGGAAGGAATTTAGTTCTCCTCTCAGCTCATTTTCTCACTCTTGCCCTCTATCATATTAATCCCTGGAAAACTTAAGTCATACAAATCCCATCTGCAGAAAGAAGAAACCACATCTGGACTGTCAGTGCTTCTTGGTTCAAACTCTTGAGAATGCCCATGATTTGATAGTTTTCCCACATGATGAACTATTTGAAATTATTTAAAAAAACATAATTGAGTTCCCAAATTCAGCCTGGAAGTAGCATTGCTTGGGGAGGGAGGGGAGAGAAAGAGAGCACCCTGAGGTTTGTATCTACAAGCTAAGTTCTAATTGCACAACATTGGTTGTGCAAAATCTTGTACCTTATGACCACAATCAGGACCAGAATTTCCATTGTTAAATAACGCAGTTATTAAGTGAATAGTACCTGATTTTATGATCTTGTTGCTGCAGTTGTTAAGCAAATCCAGCTTCTCCCATTGACTTGGCTTGTCAGAAGCTGTTGAGAAGTTTGCAAATGGAAATCACATGACTCCAGTATGCTGCAACCATCATAAATATATTCTGTTTGCCAAGCACCCAAGTTTTGATTAAATGTTGGGGAAATGCTGCGATAGTAGTAAGCGTGAGGACCAAGCATAAGTCACTTTTTTTCAGCGCCAGTGTAATTTTAAACCATCATCAAATGAATGATTGCTTGCATCCATCAAAATTAAATAAAAGCCTCTACTCTGGTGTTATTTAGAAGAGTTCTTCACCTTGGTCTTCAGTGAGGGAGAGCAAAACCCCTCACTTAATTGTGTTTGCCATCTTTCATCCTTATCCTTCATTGCAATGTTTTTCATTCTTGGCTGCTTGAAGATGTGTGGACTTCAACTCTCAGAACTCCATAGCCAACATTGAGAAACAATGCATTATTTAATGTCATGTTTTGTTTGATTTTGAGAGTAAGAGTTTGGTGTCATATAAGTTTAATATGTTGTCCTTGCTATAATAGATACTGAGTAACTTCTGTGTGTAGAACCTGTCTCTGGGTCTGTGTGCAAATCCTTAGTTTCTCCTTAGTTGCTCTCCAGTAAAATGAATCAATAAAGTCCATTCAAGCAAGAAAGAGAATACACGTGTTAGTGATTCACAAACATTTTCCAAACATCATGACACCTTTACTTTCTTAAAAAAGACTGATGACTCCAAGGAGTTTGGGTTTACTTGGGTTTACTTTATATAGATATTTACTGAGAAATTTAAAACTGAGAAATTAAAACTGAAAAATTTAAAGATATTTATTTGATCTTTGAAATTTTTGAGGTCAAAAAACATTTGGAAATCCGCTGCTGTAGTGGTAATTTGGAGTTTGAGCCAAGGGTAAGATTCCCATTGACAAAACCAAACATTGTTTGGTTGAGGCACAAACACTTTCAGAAATCCATGAAGATAAAACGTTTTTCTGAATTACAATGTAAACTTTTATCGTTGAAGAAGAAATGGGGTTTTTTTTATTTGAAATCCCAGTTTTCAGTTTGTGCTGTAACATATTACACAAAAACTCTAGAAAGAAATTTAATCCGGGTTCAGAATATTCACATAAGGGGACTCTATTGAAGATTCTCAGCATATTCTCCAGAATTTTATTTAGGATCCAGACCACGTTCTTTCATTTGTACCTCCCCGGAACTTTCCCACCTGGGCCTTTTGTTTGTTTGTTTCCTCCCCGAAAAAAGAATTGAAGAAGAAAAAGCTATCAGTACATTATAAACTTTAGATGTCCGTCTGGCGTTCTCCGAGAGAGCATAAGTGGTTTAGCTCGCAACGGGCTACAAGAATCATTTTCTTGTTTGCTTTTTAGAGGTTTTTTATTTTATTTTTAGGAACAGCAGTTCAATAAGGTCAACTCCGGTTTAGAAGATGAAAATGAAAAGGCATGGTTTGAATGTAATCTCAAAGGAAATAAAATACGAGGCAGAACGTCTGGGAATAGTGTATATCCCGTGATAGTATATATGTCCCATGATCAAACTATCATGATCATGATCATATGATGATTGTCATTATTATCATTTCTGCTACTATTACGATTATTCCGTTGTCAAGGCAGGTGTCTGGAGACAATCAGTTTTCCAAAACTCTTCCTCTTCAAACCTTAAACTAGGGCCCGGATCTGAAACCCACGAAAATAAATAATAATAATAATAAAAAAATCCGATCCTGGCGGAGGTGGGTGGGAGACGGGAGAAAGGGTCGCGCTAAAATTCTGGACTGAAAAAGGGTTAATAGCCTGGCGACCACGTGGGAAACAAGGAAGAGGAGGCGGCGCCTTCCTGCTCCGCCTTTGGAGTGGTGAAAAAGGTTCGGGGTAGCGAGTCCCTCCCTCGCCCGCTTAAGCAGCCGCATCTGGTGCAAGAGGGCGGGAGGGAAGACCAGCTCTCCCTTGCAAGGGTGAGTTACAGGACAGAGGCGGACCTTTCCTTCTTCTAAAGACACGTGCGAGACGACCAGGAGGAGGTGGTGGCGTCGGCGGCAAGGTAAGGGATTAGGTGGGGAGGGCGCTCCTTTTATCACCCCCCGTCCAAGGTGAGTATAATATCAAAAGATCGGAAACTGGTGGCTGGGTGGGAGAAAGCTTAGCCATCTCTTTGCCCCTCCCATCCCCAACCACATCAAAGAGGCAAAATGGCTGCATTCCCCTTGTCTTGGTGTCATATGGGGGGAACGAATGGGTTGGAAGCGCCCCGAGAGGCTCTGCTCCGTGGGGCGTAGGGCAGTCGAAAGCCCGGCTTTGCAAGAGAAGGGTGGGCGCAGCAGATAGGAAAGTGACTGCGCGGGGTTGGGGAATGAATGGCTCAAGGTCCTTTCCGTGGGGGTGCGTGCCTCTTGCAAACGGGGTGGGGGCCCCGAACGGGGTTTGCAGTGGGAGAAGCCCTTTGCGGGTCGGGAGGGGGGTAGACGTTTTAGGAAGAAGGGGAGGAGGGGAAGAAAATGTTCTCCTGGAAAGCGGGTGACAGGAAGTGGAGATGCAATAAACGAAGTTGGAAGGGGAAAGTTAGGGGCAGCTGTGTTCGGGAGGTGGGGGAGAACAGGAAGAGGAGTTTGCAAACCGTAAAATGGAGGAAGGGGTTTTTAACGTTTGAAGTGGGGAAGGGAGAGGAAGGTTCGTTTTATGCAAACTCAGTTTCAACAATAAGGTGATGTTATAAGGCCAAACCCTGTTTGGGAAAAAGTGACATGACTTGCTCATTTAGGAATAACTGAAAATGACCTGCCTGCTTCCTAAACCTGTGACACCGAATGAATTCCCTAAAGAATCAGTCAGAGCCTCCATTCCAATTATTTAAAAAATTGTGTGGCTCTTATATAAGAGTTGCTGCTATGCAGGTACATTAAAAAAAACCCACAATTGATGAGGTTAGTAATTAGTAAGAAGGCCTTATCCTCTGCTCCTTTATCTTCTCTCTAGGGAATTTTATGAATATTTTAGGAGGGGATGCATTTGTGAGCCAGATATTTCTCTGGGTATTGTTTGGAAAGTGAGAGGTAGAATTTTGAATTTCTTAGATATATATCTTGTGAAAAATTCCTTTGCCTCAGAGGTCTATGATTGAGTTGGCAAAATAAATCAATGAAAATAATCTGTTTGATGTTTTTGCTTGTTTGTCAAAACCCTAGAGATTGCATCCAGTAAATCAGAATCTGTAAACCTGACAATTGTTGATTCTGAAAAAAATACCCTTTCCATGTACAATACATCTAAATGTGTAAATGTAATAGGCAAAACTGCCCCTGCTGTTACTGTTGCTTGTTTTCATAATAGGTTTTGTCCTGGATAGTAGCTTTATATTTGATCATTTGCATTTTTTGAAAGAGGAGGCTTTTTTTTCCTTTTAGAAAGATTAAATATCTCGATGATTATTTGGAGAACCAGAAACATTACTTTGTGATGTTTCAGTTGGGAAGATGTAGAGCCCTGCTCCAGATTTTCTTTTCAAATTCTTATTAATATTGACTGAGTAACTCTAGTGGAAAACCCAGTTATAAATCAATACTTACAATGTGACAAGGAGCAATAATGGACAAGAAGAATATGCAATTTTTGAAATGAAAAATTAGGGATTTTTTTTCCAGATTTTACCCATTACTGCTGGAGTTGAAAATGAAGAAAGCTTCAAAATTGTTTTTTCTTTTTTTTTGGGGAGAATCTTTAGAATATGATACATTCACCCCAAAGCATTATTGAACAATTGTTTTCCTGCATATCATTGTCACTTATGAATGTGAAATGATACAGTGAAATCAGTTCACGTGTAGAGAAACTAAACATAATTTTCTATGGTCTTGATTCTGAAGTGACACCATATGCCACTGGTGACATCTTCATGAGTGGGGAGAAATGAGAGGTAGCATCCTTGTGATTTTGTGCAAAAATGATTTTTAAATGGAATTGCAAATCTATTTTGCCCTGGTTTGGAAATTAGAAAACTTGAGAGAAAATTCCTGACTTTTTCTGTTGGTTAACAAAGAATTGTTTAAGATTATCCTGGTTCTGTGCATTTTATTTTATTGTATAGATTTGATAAATTATTCATTTTATCACCACCTGTGTGTGGTGATGTGCAAACAACAGACTTAAACTGCAATAAAATAAGGTAACTATTGTGGAACAGGTTTGCTATTTTCTGGGGAGATGGAGCAATATTATATGAGCTTAGGATTTTAAAACATGAGCTGGATATAATATATTAGGTGATTTCTGCAATGAGAACATTTAATTGAGAAATATTGTCATATTGGAGAAAGTTTAGTTCTAAGTTTGGCTTCCAGCATGGTGAAAGATGAGTGAAGAGAACCTTACTGTGATGTGATCTATTTATTAGCTTTTTATCCCAACTTTATTACTTTATAAATAATTCAAGATGGCAAACATACCTAACATTCCTTCCTCCTCCTATTTTCCCTAGAACAAACAACCCTGTGAGGTGAATTGAACTGAGAAAGAGTGTCTCGCCCAAAGTTACTGAGTTGACTTTCAAACCTAAGGTGGGATTAGAACTCATCATCTCCTGGTTTTTAGACCAGCACCTTAACCCTACCTCCAGATTCTAAAGTGGTAGAATCTATGAAGAGTTATTATTCTGAATGTGTAGATTCAGGGAGAGAGCTGCATGGATGAAACCATCATCCCCTGCTCTTTATCCTCACCCTTTCCAAAAATAGATTGGGCAAAGAATAATCACTGTAGCATTATTCCTTTCCCCATTATCTTTGTGAAGGAGTTGTTAACTGTTATGAGGAAGGTTTTTCTTTGACATTAACTCATCTTAAACTTTTCCAGTCTTTAATTTGCCCTGTGTTTTTTTTAGGCAATAGAAGCTTTCTGACTGATGACAACTGCCCCTGTGAATGAAAGCAGGTTTAAATGATTGAAGTATGTTTGAATTATAATTGCAATATGTGAAACCCAGGGGTAACTGTCCTGCTCTTAAAAGTGAAGTCTTTTTTGTCATTTTTTTACACCTCAGGGTAATTTTTTTCTTAAAATGGTTTCTGCCAGGGGAAACGCATCCATCATCTTAAACTAAACCAAAGCAAGCCATACAAAAAAGCCCCTTTTCCTCAGAAATACCTTTCTTTTTTATATGGAATGGATTATGTAAATATGAATTTGATTAATCTCATTTTGTTGACTGCTCAGGTGATTGCTTTTTTTTTGTCTTTTTAGGGAGAAAGTACTCATGTAAACACATTTGGAAAAGCCAAATCCACTTGATATATGGCGGAATCCTGTGACAGAGCAGTTTCCTTGACAACAGTCTCTCTGCCTCCTGGAAATTGTTGACAAACTTTGGCCTAAGCTTGTGGTCAAAATTTGAGGAGGAAGAAGATTCTTCCCACCATGTTTGCCTGTGAGACGTGGGGTATCACTGGCCAAACCTCAGTCTACAATTGGGATAAATCTGTCTATCTCTTAGAAAATAAAATGGAGTCCATACAGGGTTCACAGAAAGTGGATCTCCATTTTAAGGTGCTGCTTGAGCAGGAGATGTATCCAAAGATCACAATTGAGGAGGAGGAAGAGCCTGACGAAGTAGAAGTAGATGCTGAAGGGGAGGCAGATGAAGAGGAAGAAGAGGAAGAGAGGGGAGAGGAGGAGGAGGAAGAAGAGGAGGAGGAGGATGAAGAGGAGGAGGAGGAGGAGGAGGAGGAGGAGGAGGGAGAAGGGGATGAGGAGGAGGAGGCGGCACATCCACAAGGTCCTCAGCAAGAGGCAGTGGGAGCAGTTAATGGAGATGACTCCCTGTTTGTGGTGTGTACTGGAACAGTTGAAGAGCTGCTAGGCTTAGAGGCATCACTAACTGCTGAATCAGTGCAGCTAGAGGCAGCACAACCTCAGCGCTGGGAGGTCCAGTGGGAGGAGGTGTCCCAAACTTCACAGCCTTTTCTTCCTGAAATTATAGAATCGCCATTAATATCACCAGAAGCAGCCACCTCCAATATCACTCAGGTAGTGGAAGTCGCTGCAGCAGAGGTAGAACTAGACACCTTCCCAACTGTGGAGCAACTAGGGAATACTTCATCTTCATGGGGAGCATCTTTCATTGAAGAGAGCCACCAGGACCTTCAACGCTCCCCAGCTAGTGCAGATAGAGGGAGTACTGGCAAAGCACGGACACCTATATCTGGAGGAGGCAGTTTCAGCCTGGAGACTGCCCGCCGGCGCTTCCGGCAGTTCTGTTACCAGGACACTGAGGGTCCACGAAAGGCATGCGGTCAGCTATGGGAGCTCTGCAATCACTGGCTGAAGCCAAAGAACCGTACTAAGGAACAGATTCTTGATGTTCTGATCTTAGAACAGTTCCTAGCCGTTCTCCCTCCTGGAATCCGGAGTCGGGTATGGGAGTGTAGCCCGGAGACTTGTGCACGGGCCGTGGCCCTAGCGGAGGAGTTCCTAGCCAAGCAGAATGAAGCAGAAAGACCAGAAGAGGAGGTAAGATGGCTCAGTCTCCCTTCCTTTCTTTGCATATATTCTTAAGGTTCATTGTTGGGCTATATTATTTGGGGGGGGGACTGGGATAGGCAAGTGCCTGAAATGGGATATCTGCAGCAAGTATGGGAGGTAAATGAAATGGGTGGAGAGTCAAAATATTTTCCTTTTGGAACAAATGATGTTCACACCTGACTGGTAGTAATTACGCAATTATTATTCTTAAGACTTTATGATACTACCTTTCTTTCAAAGCATACAAATCTCAATTACTGCCCAATAAAACATCACAGAGCAATAAAATAAAACACCATAAAATTGAAGAAATATATTCCATTCTATTTCCAGTAGGTAGACAGAGGAGGTCTCAGCAGGTTTATGGCTGGTCCAAATTAGCAGGGTGAATGCCATTTTAAAATATTTCCTTCTATAGCAAGTTTAGACAACTACACCAAACCACACCTAGTACTTGAGGTCGTTCTTCTTCTCCTTTGGCTTGTTTTACTTGCAGAACTATGGGGAGCACCAAAGGTGTGATCATTCCTCTGCAAATGAAATGCTACAATCCACTGTCTCCTTACCAGCCCTATCACACAGCAATCTATGGGCATTGCCAGCTGTCCTTAGCCAACTGTGGCCTGCTGATTCCATATGCTCACCTCACTTCTTGCTACTTTTAATCCATGAGCTTGGAAAGTTGTGGGGGTGGGCTTTTTTTTACAGCAGACAGTCAAGCCCCTGTGCAAAAAATGGGGAGGAAATATGCATGGGGTGGGGGGGATTCTGGCAATGGCTGAATGAGCTGGAGTTTTTGATTGCTTGCAAGCTGTTCCCTGATTTCCTGCAGGGATGCAAACCAGTGGCAGAGACAACTCCTGGTTCAGATTGCTATTGTCATAAAAATATGTTTATAGTCTTGGGTTGATCCTCAACCCCACCTGTGGTTTCCAGCAATGTGGAATCTGTGATCCGACCCCAGTGCTTCTGAATTACAATTCACTGTGTCTTTTTATCAGCCAGACTGATGGGTGTGTTGAGAGTGACAGTCTGTGGAGGTCCACTGGTTTCTGCCTGACCTTTTAGAAAGTTTGTTATGGACAATCTTAAACAGGGAGATGAGACTGATCAGAAGTTCCTATCTGAAGAAACATCCTCTTGGTTGAAGCACCTGATTCATACTGAGATTAAAATGACATTTCTGGAACTATTTAGCTCTTTAGAACTTTGTCCTAATTTACAAATGTGTATTAATTGCGAGCCTGGATTTAAAATGACTCATGGGTGCATCTACCTCCACTGCAGCAAAATTGGAAGCTAAGTTTTGATCTTGAAATGTTTGGGAATTGGAATAGCGGTATAACTGGATGCAGAGCTAGAAACCAGGAGACCGTGAGTTTTAGTCCTTCCTTGGAATGAAAATGGACTAGGTGACTTTAGACCAGTCTCTGGTTATTGTGGGGAAAATACTGTGGGAGAAGTTACGTATGTTCACTATCTTATTTTTAAAAATAAGGTGGGATATACAGTAAATAATGTCCTAGTCCTTGAGAAGAATGAAATTGATGCATAAAAATGCCAAATCCAGTCTAAGCATTTGGGTACTGTGCAACAAACCATCATAATATTTCTTGGCATAACGGTAGACAAAACACGCACGTATCTAGAGAACTGAGTCCTCTAGATGTGTGCGTGTTTTGTCTACTGAAAATTTTCAGCAATTTTATGTTGCAACAACTTTGAAGTTACTGTCAGGATTCTCTCATTACTTGTTTGATCCTTTTATTTAGAGAAGTTGGATGCAAAACTTTTATCAAAAGTGATGAACCTTCAAAAGTCTCCTACTGTATTTGTGAAGACAAGGACATTTTCAAATGTTTTGGCATGGCCTGGGGCAAAAATTGTGGGAACTGTAGTCCATAAGATCCAGCAGGCAGCTGGTTGTGTAATCCTTTTCTATATAGACTAGACCAGATTGCAAATATGCTATGTAGTGATAATTTCCTTCCAGCAGTGTAAAATTTATCTTTTTACTTACATTCAAGCTTGATCAATTCAGAGAAATTCCAAATTTTCAGAGTTTGGTTTTCAATATACATCAAACTTAGAATTGTTAACTTTCCCCACAGAAGCCAACAGTTATTGTTCTAAAGAAGGCCTGACTTCCTAGGAAAAGGGTACGATTATTTGACATGTTATCTGCCACTTTGGTAATAGATTGAAAGGGTTCGCATGCCAGAACATCAAGCAGCTCTGAATTCCTTTCTCCCTCCCAAGGAAGAGAGTGCAGGAAAGGGTCACATCAGATATACCTCACTTTCTTGGATGTCCCTTTAAAGAGAGGAAAGAAAGAAGCAGAAGCTGTAGTTTTCAGAGGCAATCAGGCTTCTTCTTTAACATCTGAGCGATTATAAATAGTTGGGATGCCAAAGCTGAGGCACCCCAGCAGGAATGAGTGTGGGCAAAATTCTCCCCTCTCTCAGCAGGAAAAATTAATGCATTTTTTTTCATCCCCAAGATATATTTTTTTAGAAATTGCCTCAAACATCAGGGATATTCTGTCTCTAAACCATCATCATGCTTATAATTTTTAACAACCAAACTCTTGATCCATGTTTTCATTTCTTTCTCAGCTCCTCAAATCTCTGAACTGTCCACTGAAATCTTTAAATTAAAACATTTCAACATCCTCCCTCCTGTCTCTTTATTTCCTTTGTCATGATGGTCTTCCACAAAGAGGTTTGCATCATCTGCCTTCAGTAGATTTCCAGAACACTACACAAAGGATGCTGGGAGCTGTAGTCCTGCAGCCTGGAAGCAAAGGGTTTCTGCTAAGAAGTTAAATTAGGTTTCTTCTAAGAGCTCCTTTCTGCAGAAATGTAAACTGTAATCAGAAAGTAGGCATTGATATAAATTGTGACACTGGAGCAGAAAGTCACAATTCATGATTTTTTTATTGGAACTTCTTTATGGAAACCAGAAGCACTTGAGAAAATGATTAATGTAGTTTCCATACTGTACAACAAACTCGGCCTCCTAAGTCTGATTGCATCCCCCATCATCCCCAGCCAGGTAGCTCTAATATATCATCTTTCCCGAATTCTAAAATCCATGCGGTAATAAAGTTTTTCTTAATTCTTGTAGCATTTCTAGAATGTCAGTCTTCATTATTTGTGGAAGCCACAACTATATTTAATTGATAATTTTGAAATTTGATTCCACTGATTGAAATTTAATTTTTGCTTTGGCCTCAGCTTCTAAAATGCCTATGAAAGGACAAATTTAGCATACCTCAGCCTTCAGATTATTGTTGTGCACCTTTGCCTTAAAAGAATCAATAGAAAGAAAGGGTTACGCAAAAGTCATAAAAATCTGCAACTGAACCAAATTGACCCTCAAATCATGTCTCAAAAAATATTTATTGAATTTATAGTCAAAAGCTAAAAGTTTCAGAAGACTGTAGTGTTCTTCTGAGATTTCTGCTATTTCATTTCATTTAATAGGAGCATTGCAGATTCTGTGTTGGAGGGAACAGACTCAAAGTGCTCTTAGGTATTGAGTTAGGTATTGGTTTTTTTCCAGAGAGGTTTTAATTTTGATTTTCCTGTTTGAAAGGGAAGTGGAAGAGTCCAAATAGAAACTGATTCGTGGGGTTCTCTTATTTTTGTTGTTGGCTCTTATTGGCTCCAGGTTTAGTGAAAGGGTTTAGAGCAGGGGTGTCAGGCTGGATGCGTCACACGCTGGCCACCTCCACCCCTGGTTTAGCGAAGGGGGAAAAAGTTGCAATACATCATGTAATGATGCGACACCATGAGTTTGACACACCTGGTTTAGAAGTTTAGAGAAAATATTAAAATCAAAAATTAATACAACAGGAAAGCAGAAGAAAAACCATGTATGCTTTTGGTTGTCAAACTGTCCAAGATTTCATGTACCAAGACTGCATTGAATAATCAATTGAATTAAAACTTGTGGCGTGTTTTGCTTGCCATCAGTAAATGATACTAAAATGCAAATAAAGCAGTCCACATTCTGAATAGCAACTATAGCAGAATACTATGAGATGGGAAGAATCTATATTATGATTATGATGATATCCCTCACTTTGTACAACTCAAGCTGGCATGCATACAGTAATGCTTCTTTTTCTTAGAATAACAACCTTGTGAGGTGGGTTATTTTAATTCTCCCTAGTTTCATAGAAGGTAAGTTGGTAGGCATCTTGGAGAACATCTAATCCAACTCTTGTTCAGTTCAGGATTCTAGTACAGCAGGGGTGTCAAACTCTATTTCATTTAGGGCCACATCAGGGTTGTGTTTGACCTTGGGGTGGGGAGGGCAGGGCCAGTTTGACAATACTCATGTTGGGGGCGCCTACAGTGACCTGAGTGCTCTACCAGTGAAAATGGGCTCCCAATCTCCATTTACAGCTGTGATGGCCTCCTGCAAGCCTCTGCCAGTCCTTTGCTGTTTCCCATGGGCCAGATCTAAGTACCCCATAGGCTAAATGCGGCCCACGGGCCTTGAGTTTGACACCCCTGTACTATAGCATAATTTACAGATGGCCAACTACTTTCTACTTAAATCCACCTAGGAATATGTAGTTTTAAAATAAGATGTAAATATTCCCTCCACCCCTGCCAAACAGCCAGGTCTGTATGGGGAATAGATCCCTATGGGAGAGCTGCAGCCAACATTTTTATCCCCTTTTATTTTCTTTTTCAGAGAGGAAATGTTTATTTTTCTAAATCTGCTTAGGTTAGTATTAAACAAATACTAATTAGTTTAGTATTTGACTTCTTTGTTAATTGTGCCTCTTTGATGAATCTTCAGGATTTTTACTTATTTGAGGAAGTAGTGGTGGCATTTCCTAATGGAGACCAAGTCCTTTCAAATACTGAGCATGGAGATATATGCATGGAAACTGGACAACGGGATGATGTAGATATATGTTTGCTTGGTAAGGAACTATCAATCCACCTACTTAGCGCTTTGAATTGCTTCTATTTCTCTAAATGCATTTTTAAAATTATTATTGATATATGCATTCCCACCGTACAAGGATTATATAAAATGGTAAACATCTAGGAACTAAATGTATAGAGTAATATAAATCCTAATGAAGGACTAAGTATACTTTTAAAAATAACTCAATTTAGCTTTTCCAATCCAGTGTCCTCCAGATGCCATCATTCATAGCCATTGTTTTGAAGAACAAGCAATGAACCTTAAATTCTGTTCTTTTTCTTCTTATATTCTTCTTAAATTTGGTCTGCTGTGATATCCTCAAATCTCAAAGGTGCATTTCCAAAAGGCAACTGGATTGTGTGTTTTTTCCTTTGAGGAAGATGTTTTGCTTCTCATCCAAGAAACTTCATCAATTCTGGCTGGACGATTGGTTGCCGGGGAGCGGTGGGGAGAGAACTGGGAGAAGTATTCTGACAGGATGTTCAGGAGGAATGTAAGGATTATATTTCTTTCCAATCGTCTGGTGGTTAGCGCTCTGTCTGAGAGCCGTTGAGGCCACTTGGGGGATTATCTGTGCTCTCAAGGTCACTTTAATCAGACTGCAAATGGGTGTGGAATCTTCTTGGAACTGCCAAAAGAACTGTGCTGTAGGCAGGAGATAGATGGTGTCATTATCCCTCTCCCTCTTCTTGAGGGAGCACTGTTCAATTCTAACATAGATAGACTCTAATTTGGAAGTCCACATTCTGGATAGAGAGCGGATCATTGGTTTGAACGAGGGGAAAAAAGTTGAACAGCTGTTCTTCAACAGAGGGGGAGGAACATGACCATCTATCTCTTGTCTACAATCAGTCCTTTCGGCAGTTCCAAGAAGATTCCACCCCATTTACATTCTGATTATGAGGGCACAGATATACTCCCAAATGGCCTCAACAGTTCTCAGAGAGAGAGAGAGAGAGAGAGAGAGAGAGAGCTAATGACGAGATGACTGCAAAGAAATAATCCTTCTGCGCCCATCCCCACCCACCTTTGCCCAACATCCTGTCAAAACTAATCCTTCCATTCCCCACCCCTTCAGTCCAACTAAAACTGAGGAGGCTTCTGGGATAAGAAGCGAAATGTCTTTTTCCTCAAAGGAAAAAACATAATCTAGTTGCCTTTTTAAAAAAGTACATTTGAGACAACTATGACCTGGATGGCTGAGAATATCCACAGACATCCTTCTGAAGTATAATAAACTGTTTTGTATAAACAATAGATTTATTAAAGCAGAATTGAAAGCTGATCATGGTTGGGGATTAAACTCTGGTAAATGCATATCAAAACAAGAACAGGAACATGCAGAGGTGATTTGTGAAGCCAGTAGTTTGCACATAGCAACCAAGTTATATCCCTACAATTTTCTTTTTCTTTTTGGGCTATGATTAAACAACATAGAAATCTTTTTCTCTCCCATGGAATTCCAGTGAAGTGAATTTGGAATAATGTCTTCATTTTCCCTGGATAATGCAATCCATTCCTTTGCTGCCTTGGCATTGGACTCCACAACGTTATCAGGGTCTTTGAAAAATACAGGCAATTAGTAACATGCTATCAGGCAGAAACCTGTCAGCTTTCCATTATGCTGGTCTTTCACCATAATAAAGATTTGATTTGTTAGCTTTCCTTCCAAAAGATCTAAAAAACGTCTTGCGATGGTGAGTATTCTTTACACATCCCAAAGCATGTTTTCAAGTAAGCTTTAGGTTTCACGTTTTCCCTTTCTTGCATAGGTTCTTCTGACTCAGAAGCCACCTGGGATTCTTCTGCGGATGATGGAGGAGAAAGAGGAGGAGGTTCAGGTGAGTCAAAAACTTTCCTTCTGCAGCAGCATGATTTTGAATCGCTGTGATCTTATCTCCCTCCTCCAACCCCAATCTGAGGGCAGGCTTCAGCTATCGAAAGGCTGACCGCCCTGGCTATAACAGTGAAAAGTCTTTATGGTTTTTTGAACTCCAAAACACTATCTCTCATTAGTAAAAAGACATTGGTTTTTGCCAATTGTCTGAAGGCTGCTGTCCTTAATCGCCCTCAAGCTCATTTGGTACTTACCGATGAAGCAGATGAATTCAGATTGTCTTCTGCATCTGAATAATCTTATTTTGATTATTGTGTACCAGACAAATAGAGTATCCTTTCTTTTTAATGCATTAGCATGGGCTTGTTCGGCATGATAATGGTGAAAAGAAGCTTATAATTCTTCCATTTAAGATGATAGTCTTGTGGGGGAGCAGCTGACAGAATTTCAGCTAGGTAGTACAGGTTTTACAGGTAGTCCTTGATTACAATATTTCAGGGATGTCATACCTAAGGCCCGGGGGCCGGATCTGGCCCACAGAGTGCTTAGATCTGGCCCGCAGGGGCGCCCTGGAGACAGCGAAGGACCGGTCCATGGTGCCTCTGCCAGCGAAAACGGAACTTCTGACGGCAGCAGGTATTTTCGCTGGCAGAGGCTTGCAGGAGGCCATCACAGCCAAAAATGGAGCTTGCGAGGGCGGTGAGTGGTCCTCCAGAGCTCCGTTTTCACTGGCAGAGCATTCAGGCCACCAGAGTGACGTTGAGCTGGCCATACCTACCCTGTCCAAACACCCCCAGCCCCTCCCCAGGTCAAACACAACCCTAATGCAGCCCTCAATGAAATCGAGTTTGACACCCCTGGAATAGTTCATTTAATGACCGTTCAAAGTTACAACGGCACTGAAAAAAAGTGGACATGTCCCCTTTTTACACTTACAATCATTGTAGCATCCCCATGGTCATGTGATCCAAATTCAGATGCTTGGCAACTGACTCGTATCTATGACGATTGCAGGGTGCCAGGGTCATGTGATCACTTTTTGCAAACCTCTGTCAAGCAAAGTCAATGGAGAAGCTAGATTCACTTAACAGTTGGGTCACTAATTTAGCAGTTGCAGTGATTCACTTAACAACTGTGGCAAGAAAGGTCATTAAATGGGACAACATTCATTTAACAAATGCCTCACTTAGCAACAGAAATTTTTGGGCTCAGCTATGGTCAAGGGCTAGCTGCAGTTCCAACTGTTGGAAATCTATTCCAGCCATGTTATGTCTAGCTTCTAAAAATTTTCCAGCATTGCTTAACCATCATACTGATAGGAGCTAGGAATATATGCTTTATATAATAACAAAAACAATAACCATCATCATAGTAATATAAACATAATTGAAAGAGATAGAAACCAGATGTCGGGGTTCCAGTTAACACACCCAACAGAATCAAAACTCCAAGGCAGGCATATTCCTGAAAATATAGATTTATTAGGCATGTCCTATTGGCACATCTGGGGAAAACCAGATCTGGAGGATCTGAGGTTTCCCCACCCAAATCAAACCCCAAAATTCTTCCCCTCAGGTCACACATTCATCCCAGCGTCCAACTAGGTCACAGCCACCATCTGGCTGGCTTTGGTCCATGCCTCTCCCAACACCTGGTCGAACGTCCTTGGCTCCCACGGGAAAGAATGTTGTTTTGACTACACATCCCCAGCTATCGCTATCTCCCCCCTCGCTTTCCCACAGCTCAGACCGCCCTGGCTGTGGCAGTCCTGAAGATGCTCCCAAAATGTCTCCGTCTTAAAAGATGTCTTCAGGGCTGACACCAGCTGTACTATTTATGCTGCCTGATTGCATTGCAACACAGGCTTGTACTTCCGGAAAAATGCCTTAAATGTTACAAAGTGGCTACTTCGCCAATTAAAAGACATGTTGTTTTAGTCAAACTTAATAATGAATGCTAATTGTCAATTATATGGATTATTAGTTAATGCAGACTAAGAAAGCAGCAAGTTGTTGTTTTTTTATTTCAGTGATGTCTTATTCTGGAGTAAGTGCATGAGACAGAGGAAAATTATAGTGTCTGAAGCTAGCAAAATTTGGTTGTCTTTATAAGGAACAGAGCACTTTTTAATAAAAACCATTCAGGCTGAAAATCTAAATCATTTCGTGGAACTGCTTGTCTTTTTGATTATCAATTACAGGTAGTCCTTGAGTTACAACAGTTCATGTAGTAATTGTTCAATGTTACAACTGCAGTGAAAAAAGTGACTTATGACCATTTCTCACAGTTATGACCTTTGCAGCATCCTCATGGTCACATGATCAAAATTCAGATATTTGGCAACTAGTATATATTTATGACGGCTGCAGTGTTCCTGGGGTCATATGATCCCTTTTTGGGATCTGACAGGCAAAGTCAATGGGGAAGCCAGATTTGTTTAACAACCGGGTAACTAACTTAACAACTGCAGTGATTCACTTAACAACAGTGGCAAGGAATATTGTAAAATGGGGGGGGGATCAGAAAATAAATATCTCACAACAAAAGAAATTTGGGGCTTAATTGTGATTGTAAGTCGAGGACTACCTATACAATTCTTACCATTCCTGACCTTTGACCAGGGGAGATGGGAGTTAAAATCTCAACCACAACTAAAAAGTCACCAGTTCTTTGCTCGTAGCATCTGCAAGGAGGTAAACTAATACTTTGTGTGAGATAAATGTCATTGCACAAATGTCCTGACTTATGAATTTGTATCAGATGTCTTAACGCAAATATGTACTTGTGTCATTTGTGTGATGATATCGGGGGTTGCATGTTTGGGCATCAGTCACATTTGCTGTAGATGCTACTGCCCTTGCTTTGGATAAAACTTTGGATTGTATCTTTCTGTTTGCATGTTATTATCATATGTAAGGTATGTTATCACAATGATTAATCCAAATGGATACCTGAATATAGCAATAGCAAAAACATTTAGATTATATACCACCCCATAGTGCTTTATAGCATTATCTGGGTGATTTACAATATCAGCATTATTTGCACATTGCCCCCAACAATCTGGGTCCTCCTTTTACCGACCTTGGAAGGATGGAAGGCTAAATCAACCTTGAGCCCCATCAGGATCGAACTCCAGACTCTCTGTAATCCCAAATATGTTGGGAATACAACTAGAGCAGCGCTGTCAAACTCCTGGCCTATGGGCCAGATGCACCCATATCCAGTTTGGCAGAGGGGAAAAAATTCCTGATACATCAGGGGACGCTGTGACAACGTAGTTTGACACCTTTGAACTAGAGTTTCTGACAATATGGACCAAAAGAAAGAAGGTGAAGTCTTCAAGCAGAGTTTGACTCCTGGCAATTTCATGGATAAATGGCCCACCATTGCCTTCTTCTGTGATGGCTTTTGATTGCTTAATCTAGTTTACAGTTCCCATCAGTGGTGGGATTTTTTTACTACTAGTTTTGTGGGCGTGGCCTGATGGGCGTGGCAGGGGAAGGATACTGTAAAATCTCCAGTCAGAGGTAGAATTTGCTGGTTCTCTGAACTACTCAAAAATTCCACTACTGGTTCTCCAGAACTGGCGAGAACCTGCTGAATACCACTTCTGGTTCCCATCTAAAATACCAACTAAGCTTCACCCCTCTTTAGCTTTCACAGCTAGAGCAGATTTGCCAGGTGCTGCAGTAAATCCTCTCTTATGGAAGATGAAGTCCCAAATAATCTGGATAATGTTAGGTTGAGAAGGGCTAGCTAAGAAAATCTGCAGAGGAGACACCCCTTTAGGAGGAGGGACATTATCTGCTATGTAAGATAAAATGGAAAGGCCCTTACATGGAAGTACTTATTGGAATATGAGTGTGTATATGTGTGATGTCTGAAAACCACTTTCTTAAGTTTCTCTTGTGTAAGCATAATTAATTCAGTCAATTAACCTAAACTGAACTAGTAACTTGGCTAATATTATTTCCCCCGGGGTGTAATTAATCCATTCAGTTTTGTAAAATATATATATTTTATATATATGAATATAAGTTGGCTGATCATGGTTTATTGAGTCAGCAAAGCTAGATGATGTCTATAAACCGTTTGAATTCTCTCTTATTCCCACATCAAAGCAGGTGCCCAGACTCCCAACAGAGCAGATCCTCAGATGGGATTTGGAGAAAAATCCAACGGAGCAGTGCCGCATATGGCTCCGAAGAGGATACGGATAAGAGAGAAACGCCACCCTTGCATTGAATGCGGAAAGCGATTCCGCTGCCAGTCAGAACTGGCCCTTCATCAAAAAGTCCACACCCGGCCCAAATCCTATAACTGCACTGAGTGTGGGAAACAATTTGGTCGATCCTCACACCTCACCAGGCATCAGAAAACCCACATGGGTGAGGAATGCCATGTCTGCACCGAATGTGGCAAGCGATTCCGCTGGTCAACAGAGCTAGCCATCCACAAGAGGATCCATGACATGGAACAGCCACACTACACCATGGATTCTGACACTTTGCTTCATTGGCCCTCCGAGTTCAATACAACCGAGAATATTTTGACAGGTGAGAAAGCACCTCCCAATGGTGATATGGTAAAAACTCATACAGTCAAGAAACCTCATCTTTGTCCCGAATGTGGAAAGGGGTTCCGGTGGCCCTCTGAACTTGCTACTCATCAGAAAACTCACAACAAGAACAAACACTACCTCTGCCCTGAGTGTGGGAAAGGATTCCAGTGGCCCTCGGAGCTGATGGCCCATCAGAGGAGCCACGGAGGCAACAGTTTGCCTCCCATTGCTGATTGTGAGAACAGCAATAGCCAACCACCTCATCCCCCTCACCCGGGAGCTGGCATGACGGAGAAACGCCATCTTTGTGGAGAATGTGGCAAGGCGTTCCGATGGCCATCAGAACTCGCCACACACCAGCGTATTCACACGGGAGAAAAACGCTACTTCTGTACTGAGTGTGGGAAGGGGTTCATATGGCCTTCAGAGCTGGCCGCTCACCAGCGAACCCACACTGAGAAGCAAGCTTACCGGTGCTTGGAGTGTGGGGAAATATTCCATGATCTCTACGGTCTCACGAGACACCAGAAGACCCACCTGGCAACCAAGGTCTATCCTTGCACAGAGTGTGGGAAAACCTTCAGTCGGCAATCTCATCTGACTCGGCATCAGATCACTCACACTGGCGAGAGACCCTATCCTTGTATAGAATGCGGAAAGCGGTTTGGACGACAGTCGCATCTCACTCGGCATCTAAGAATTCACACCGGTGAGAGACCCTATCAGTGTGGTGAGTGCGGAGTGAGGTTTAGGCGGAGACACAGTATGATGTACCATCAGCGGATCCACTTGAGAGAGGCTAGTGGAGGTCTGGACATGATAAACCCTCCTAATGCAGAAAGCCTTACCGATCCTCTCCAGAATCCTATCCACGTCACAATTTGACACGGGTTGGTAGGGAAGTAATTTCACAAGGAATGTGGGATGAGTGAGTGGGACAATTTGATCACCACATCTGGAAGAGATTCCAGTGGTTGTATTATTTCACCAGGGTTTGTATCACAGGCAGGGTCCAAGAGGCACACGTTTCAGGGTTCCATACAGCCTGACAGACAATACTAGCACAGGGCCTATGAATTGGGTAAACACTGCAAAGGATTCTGGGACAAAATGTCCACATTCTTCTCTGGCTATATGTTGCTTTGTAGTTGGGCTGAAAAACAGAGCTTCCCCCAGAAACAGATCTGGTAATTTGGTGGCCAGGTTAGCCCCGTGGTCCTAATTTTAGATTTGGCCCCTGCAGAGCTTTTGTGGCAGGAAAGAAACATTTGATAACCAGGATGTGTAACCCCTTTGCTACTCTTAGCAGGCAGAGCAGTGTTTGTTCCCTGGAACACATGGTTGTGGTGGGGTGTTAGATAGAATCTGTTTTCTCACTTTCTTCACTTTTTCTTTCTGTGGCACAAATGTCAAATCAGGATTGTTGTGATTAGAGGACTCTGTGGGGGCAAGTTGTTCCTTGCAGGGCAGGGCATTCTTTGCTTTTGCATTATTCATATGTAGAAATAAATCAGTAATACTTTTCCCACTCACATGCTGTGGCAGTGGGGAAAGCTGATCTTTCCCACTTTAAAAAATAATAATAATAATATAATAATAAAAACCTCTTATGCGCAAGAGTCTGATTTGGAACAAAATCCAACAATCTATTACTTCAGTGGCAATTCTTCATTTCTATCAATCCTATCAAGGCAAAGAAATCAGCTGATCAATCTAGATTTTGCAAAACAATATGGCAGTATCCAAAGATACTTTCTCTGAGATAACTTTTACTCTCCACGGCACTTCTGTTTTTCCGTTCCTCTTTTCTTGGGATATCTTGGGTGAAATTTCCTTCCTTCCCTGGGGGCCAAATTACTTATTTTTTAAAACTAAATAAGGCAGCATTTGGGCCTTCAGAGCAGTGATTCTCAACCATGGCAAATTTCAGGTATGTGGATTTCAACTCCCAGAATGTTGGCATGTTGGGTGGGAAATTCTGGGAGTTGAAGTCCACACATCTGAAATTTACCAAGGTTGAGAAACTCTGCTTTGGAGAAAAAAGAATAGACATCTACTTTCACTAGATTGCTATAGCGTTCCCCCACCTGGGACTTTGCAGGTGTCTAGAATTGCATTTTGTTTTATGCTTAGCCACCACAGTCATGCTTTTGGGGTGATGTGAGTTGTAATCCAGCACATAGAAAGATAGCAGATGTAGACAAGCTGGACCATTATTTATTTATTTTATTTTTTGAAAGTATCGGTTGTTTTTTTAATCCAGTAAGGCCTTGAATTAAAACAACTATATTGCAGTACAGTAAAATCACTACAGAATAACAGCTGGACCAAGCTGTTGTTTCACAATCAAATTATCAGAGTTGATGAAAGGCTCTAAAACCTACAATATTTCTAAAATGTCATGAGGAATGACAATATCCACACAGCCTCCACTGGACGGAGATCCAGAGTGATGGTTCTTATGAGAAAATAATTTCGTTTTGTACCTCCAACGTAGCCTCTTGATGGAGGAATGTAATCCAGCACATAGAAAGATAGCAGCTGCAGGAAGACTGCACTATTATTTATTTATCATTATTTTTTGAAAGTATTTATCAGCAGAGAGGGGTTTTCTTTGTTTGTTTTTTGTTGAAATCCAGTAAGGGTTTGAATTAAGACAAACCACATTGCAGTACAGTAAAATCACTACAAAATAACAACTGGACCAAGTGCTTTTTCACAATCAAATAATATTAAAATTATCCGAGATGATGAAGAGCTCTACAAGCTACAATATTTCTAAAACGTCGTGAGGAATGACAACATCCTTGCACCTGCCTGTGGAAGGAGATCCACAGAGATATTATACCTCCAATGTAGCTTCTTGATGGAGGGAATTATTAGAGATATGAAGGGTGTGGGTTGGAAAACAGATGTTGCCTTAACCTTCTAGCTCTGCATTTCTGAAATGGTTCAGCCCTATGTTTATTTAGAATTAATTATATTCCTTTCTTTCAGGCGGATTTACTCCCTGAAACTATTTGGACATAAAACTAAAAAAGCAAAATCTAGATAGGAAAAAAGAAGAATACATTTTTGTGACTCTGTTTTGTGAAATGTAAACAAAAAGAGTTTTGAAACCGAAAAGAAAAAAGGTAGTCTCAGGAGAATTGGAGACGAAAGACCAAACTTTGTGGCACTTTTTGTTCTAAGATTTTTCTTCTTTGCATTGGCTTTGTAATGATAAGGGAGATCTCCCTACCAACCTTTTTTTTTTAATCTGCCTTTGAAAGTATGGAATCCCTGAAGAATGAACATCCTTTTAGGAATAACTTCAGAATAAAGAACTTTCTACAATTAGTGCCTTGTGTGTGCAATTTCTGAAGAGTAGACTAACTTCAGGTTCTGGCCCTTACCGAATGGAACAAGATGATGCTTTGGGATGGTTCATAAAAGTCAGCAATACCTTTATTCCAAGCTGTGCTTTTTCACACCAATTCTGCATTTTCTGTTGACACTCATTCGGTTTGTTGAAAGAGAATTTGCTTTCTTGCAGAGAAATTCTTGGATTTAAGTGAAATTGAAAGGTGTTCCTGCAGTCATTGACTGTATTAAACGTATTAAACATTTAATCTGGTTACTTAATTAACCCATTTGCGGAGTTTGTACAATACATTGAATCCTAATCCTACCAAACAGCTCTGGTTCACATACCAAATGATCTGTAATTTATAATTCCAAATCCTTTAAAAAAAATAATCCTGTTTGTTTCTAAGGATGCTTAGAGGGTTATTTATGCAAGAGATTCCTTTGACTAGTACCTTGCAGAAGTCCTGCACAGAAACACCCATAATTTGTAGAAAAAGATGACCCTGAGTGGAAATTCTGAGTTTGTAACTTAATATTTCTGGTGAACACCAAATAAAAAATCTTAAATATGTTCACCTCATGCGATTCAAAAACTATGCCATTAGAGGGAGCTCAAGCTTTTCAAAAGAAACTGCTTTATCCTCACGATTTTAGGAAATACAGTAGTTTAATATATTACTTTTTAAATTTCCTGCTCTTTCTTTCAACAGAGCAACTTTGACAATAGCAGTAAGATATAAAGAAACTTCAGGTAAAATGCTAGAAACTATCATGAGTAGCTTAATATAACTACCATTATAGCATTAAAATGAGGCTGGATACAAAGAGTTGTTATGGTCCATTGACGCAACCTGGTTTCTGGCAGTTAAAGGATTAAATCCCCACAGTTTTGATTTTCAGAAGTAATTTGATACTGCGTTCTTCCTAAGGCTGAGAGAATTGAACCAAGATCATTGACAAGACTACGATTCAAGATCTCCAGGCTCCTCATCCAGCAATTTCATGCACTATATACTAACAGACACGATACAAAATCCTTAACTAAAAATGCTAGTCTAAAAAAATACTTTAAAATATGTTTGAATTGCAACAAATGGATGGGATTTCTAGCTGATTCTCTTCTAGTTTGCATTTTGATGGAATTTTTATCTGTGGTACTTTTTACATTACTTAAAACTTTTTTGTTACTATTCCTCCCCCTCACATTTACTCAGATATTGCAATTTAACAGTTGAAGAATTATTAATATTAAGGAAGCACTGTTGAGCCACATCAATTCTAACTTCGGCCAGCAAAAAAAAAAAAAAAAAGCAAAAATCTGCCTGGCACGGAATACTCTGTGCCTCTACAATTAGCGCAGAATTCAGTTAATTGCTGGTTTATATTTAGTAGCAATCATTACAGAAAGACGATTTAACAGCTAAATATGATGCAACTTGACACCTTCAGCAAGCTTCCAGCAATTTCTTTCAGGGAAATGTTTTTTTTAACTTTCTCAGGAAACATAACCAAACAGGAATGTACAAACAGTGTAGTTGAAGAATAAAGATATTTTCAGCAAGATAAAAGTTTTGTGCAGACATCAACTGTTAACCTGTTGTTAATGGCAAGCATATGTAGCATGTAGCTGCTTCAATTAATGAATACAAATTAATGAATGCAAAATTCTAAAATCAAGTGCTTAAGATTATTACTAATTCATCTTGAACTGGATGTCTTGCATAGTATTAGTTTTAGAGACAAAATTCTTCTGCGATCATGGTTTACAAGTAGTTACAAGAATTCATGAAAACTATTAATCAGATCCTAATTTGTTCAGCCTCCACACTGAGCAGTTTTTGTTCATAGGTCAATGTACAAATTTTACCTAAGTAACCATGAAGTATTTTCTTTCCTAAGATCCTTAGAAATGTACAAAATGACTTGGCTCATCTGACATTGCCCAACTAGGCAAACACATCTTGGGCAATAGATAAGCACTTAATGGTTACAATGGATCTTTTTCCTAATCTCAATCATTTTTGCAAATATCATCTTTGCTAGCATTGTATAATACATCTCACACCAAAGAAAATGTTAGTTTGTTGGACTGTGACATTGTAGTGCCAACAATATTTTTATCCTAGGAACACTGGATTTGCTGTTGACAAGGCAAGCAATATTTTGTATCAGCAAACAAGCAATTCTCAAGTCTACACATAACATTTATAGCCAACAAGAAGCTATTTTAAATCAGTTTATCTACTTCCTGCTTCTTGCCCTCTCTATAATTCCCTATATCAATTATAGAAGATATGTGTGTGTATGTGTTAGTTTAAACTGGTGTCTTCCAAACTTAGCAACTTTTAAGATGTGTGGACTTTAACTCCCAGCCAGCCATGAAGTCCACCATCTTAAAGTTGCTGAGGTTCAGAAATACTGCTTTATTCAAATTCGGTGCAACATGACAGGTGGTTAATCAAAAGTCCCCAGTAAATACCTCATCAATATCAGAACTTAATAATTACCATTTAATAAAGAGAGTAAATATAACCATATTGTTTGCTTATAAGCCCCAGAACCATATCACTGCAAAATAAAATACTATTCAAATCCTCAAAGATGATTTATTTTTGCATATTTAATAGCAACTGCTTAAATGAATAGAATTCCTCTCATCTTTCTTTACCACAGTACACATTTCCATGGCTAGGATAGAAAACTAAAACAATTTGTGACAATGAATTTTGGCTCAGATTACACCCTTTTGTGTACTGAATAACTTCACCCGGTCATCCAACCCTGTAATTCTCTCCCTGAGAAGGAAAGTGACTGGACTTAATTGGGATGTGAAAGGGAAAGGATTATGAAAGATTATCCTTGCAAACATCATCCTTGCTTGTAGTACATATGGAAATACTACCCAACAAATGCTACTTTGATGGACCCGGACATCAAACCTTCATAACCCTTCTGGTGGCATCTTCCTTGCTGACGGACCGGAGACCGCGATAGTCCGCAGCTTCGATCTGTGCTCTCCTGTCGGAGGATCCTGAGCATCTGCTTTTGGGGCCAGAACCACCATGTAGGGGTGGTGAAGAAGGGGGAAACCATCAGTTGGGTCAAGGGAGCTGCATCTCCCCTCCTTGGCTAGGCACCACTCCCCTCCAAAAATGGCTGTAGCAGTGGTCAAATATGGCCACCCTGAAGAGGAAGAGGTAACTGGGACAAAGATTGCTGGAGTGGTGAAGAAGAGAACAGCATGAAAATCGGGCTAATCAGGCACAATATTTAAACATAAAGGTACCCTGGAATTAAAATTTTAGGAAATTTTAAAGAAAGATAATAAAAGCAGTGACCAGAGAAAGTGAGGGAAAAATTTTTTGACAGCTGAAAGTAGCTTTGAACTTTGAAAGGAGGAAGCCAGAAGAAAATACCTGTTTAAATTGGATAAATATATGATTTTGGCACTAAATAGGCATAATTAAAGCTGAACTTGACTGTGTCAAAAAAAAAAACCCAGTAATTGATATTTGGACTTACTGGATTTTTGAATTTTAAAAGCCCTAAATAGAGAAGAAAAAGGGTGGGGGGAGGGCGGATTTTGTATATAACAGAGTGCCACCTAGTGGTAAAAGAAAATGTTTGTGGCTCTTTTAAAAAATGAAAAGAAATTGTTTATTTAAAAGACATAGAGATAATGGTTAAATAAGGATTAAAAAGGGGGATTCTGCAAGGTGATGTGTAGTATTGATGTATTTGAAGTAATAAATTACTTAGTAGGAAAATATAGATTTTTAAAATGAAAAGATTGGAACTGATACTTTCATGTTATTAGAATACTTGTTCTTTGTTAAACTATATATAGAGAAAAATTGAATAAATGTGAAAAAGAGAAACCATGATAAGTTTATTAACTATGTTTAATGACTTCAAGAATATAGTTGAAATGAATTATGATGATTGCTGTAATGAGATTAATACCAGTTTTTATGATTAATTGAGTAGACTAATTTTTTTGAAATTATAAATGATTTGATGTAATTGAAGGGGAAAGTGCCATGCAGAATCTGACTTAAAATGTATGTGCGTTACGTAGTTGCTAGGAGATTATTGTTATTAATCTTTAAGGTGATAATTAAAAAGTTAAATGATTATTGGGAATTAAAGAGGAGTTAACCAAATGATATATAAGGTATAGGGGTGGTACACTCTAATTGGTAACTGTGGGGGAAACTTTTTTGAAATATTTGAATTGAGAAGGAGTTTTTGAAATGATGAAATAAGAATATGCGATGAAATTTCATACCAGACAGATAAAAGTATACAGCACAATAAATATGAAGATACGACAGTTATTTAAAGTTAAAAGAAATAGGTTAAGAAATGAATAGAAAATATATAAAATAAGTTTGAGAAAAATACTTGAGAAAATTAATAGAAAATATGTAAAGAAATGATAGGATATGAAACTAAATGTGAAAGATGAATATGTAATCAAGGTTATGTTTGTATGGAAATGTGAAAACCTGGAATCATGCTGTTCACTAAAAAAGATGTTTTTGAAATGTGGAAAAATAAAAAACTTTTTATAATAATAAAACAAACTTCATAACCAACAGTCCCTGTGAAGGAATTCATAATCTGGGGTCTCAGGCACCTTATTAGGACTTATCCAGCTGGCATTCATTTCCAAGAGGATCTGACTGATTTTAAATATATAAAATATTTAGCTAGCTTGTTTGATGTCTCAATTACAGAAGTTAGTCGCTGTCCCAGGGACCACTAATATGAATTTTGACTGACAGTGGCTTCCTGATGGTGGGAGAGAGAGAGAGAGAGAGATAGATCTGATCTAACTGCTCTCTCTCTGTGTTTCTCTCTCACATACACACGCACACGAACACAAACAAATTTCAGAATTTCAGAATTCCTTGGTCCAATACATTTGGAGATCACCATTTCTGAAAGATAATTACGGTTATTCTTTGCAGATATTTTTACAGGGTCCAGCAATTTTCCAGCATGTCTCCCACCTGTTAGGAAAGCTAGGCTAGGATGGAGAGCTCTACTTTCTCTAGAGAACAAACATGGGTGCAACCATTTTTGTCTCTTAATTTCCAGTTCAAGTTCCATTTAGTCTTCCCAGTAATAACATGTTCCACAAACTATTCTCAGTTTATAGGCTTAGGTGTCTTCTAATTGATGCTTTAAAGATAAAAACTAGGATACAGTGCTATCACTGATCTTTTAGAATATATAATTCATTTGTGGGCACCAAAACCAAGAATCTTACCTCCAGGATCTTTAACTTTCTATCTCCAACTCCCAATTATTCTCTCACAAACACAGATTAGGCCAATCTATTTTGCGCGCGTGCACACACTGCGCATGGACACACGTGCCAGATGCGCACTTTGCACAGGTGCAGAGGCGTTCCCATTCGCCTCCTGCAAGCCTGCACTCTCCTGGTTGCTTCAGCAGCTGCCATGTGGCATTCTACTCTGCCGCACAAAGCAGCCGCGCTTCAAAAGCAGAGGATAAAGGTGACTATGGGAGCCTGGGTGGGTGAGTGGGCGGGCCCAACAGCAGAGCGGTGGAGATAATTGGTTCAGTCTCTGCTGCTCATCAGCGCTACCGGCTTGGCAGAAGTGGGCCGAACCGGTAGAATGGAACTGAAAAAAAAGTGACATGACAGTTTTTCACACTTATGGCTGTTATCAGCATTCCATAGTCATGTGATCAAAATTCAGAGACTTGGTACCTGACATCAGTGGTGGGATTCAATTTTTTTTTACTACAGGCTCTGTGGGCGTGGCTTGGTGGGCGTGGCAGGGGAAGGATACTGTAAAATCTCCAGTCGGAGATGGTATTTGCTGGTTCTCCAAACTACTCAAAATTTCCGCTACCGGTTCTTCAGAATGGGTCAGAACCTGCTAAATACCACCTCTGCCTGACATGTATTTATGGCGGTTGCAGCATCGTAGAGTCTTGTGATAATCTTTTGCAACTTCCTGACAAGCAAAATGAATGGGTAAGACAGATTCAATTAACAATTGCATTACTAACTTAACAACTGCAGTGATTCACTTAACATCTGTGGCAAGAAAGGTCACAAAATGGGGCAAAGCTCACTTAACGAGAGACATTTTGGGCTCAGTTGTGGTTGTAAGTCAAGGACTACATCTAAAGGGATTCTATGGATCAGGCACCCTCCCAAAAGTTTGTGAGTGAGTCTCTTCACCTCTTACATTTAGGTTAGTTAGGTTAAAGTTTAAACACACTAAGACTATGCAATCCAACTCCACATTTCTCTTTTATAGGTTAGGCATACAGTACTCGTTTTATTGTGCTTTGGTTTATTGTACTTCACAAATATTGTAGTTTTTTTTTACAAGACCTTCCACCAACAAAAAGGTTATCACTCACTGAAGGCTCAGATGATGATTAGCATTTTTTAGCACAAAAATACAGGTAATCCTTGACTTACAACAGTTCATCTAGTTACAACGGCACTGGAAAAAATGACATGACCATTTTTCACACTTACAACTGTTGCAGCATCCCCACGGTCACATGATCAAAATTCAGACCCTGTGTAAATATACCTGTTATATGTACTGGGAAACAAAATAATTCACTGGGAAACAAACAAAAAAAACAATTTGTCTCACTTTATTGTACTGCAGGCCACTTCTGCCAACTATTGGCTATTCAAATCCCATCAGGCTCAAGGTTGACTCAGCCTTCCATTCTTCCGAGGTGGGTAAAATGAGGACCCAGATGTTGGGGGCAATATGCCGGCTCTGTAAACCACCTAAAGAGGACTGTAAACAGTGGTGGGATTCAATTTTTTTTACCACCGGTTCTGTGGATGTGGTGTGGCTTGGTGGGCATGGCAAGGGAAGGATACTGCAAAATCTCCATTCCCTCCCCACCCCACTAACCTGCTTTCCAGCTCCATTCTCCTGTGCAGGGCAACCAAAGAAGACCCAGCCGATCAGCTGGGACTCAATGGGAGGCAGAGAATAGATGAGGGCAGGGCTAGTCAGAGGTGGGATTTGCCGGTTCTCCAAACTACTCCAAACTTCCACTATCAGTTCTCCAGAACTGGTCAGAACCTGATGAATACCACCTCTGGCTGTAAAGCACTATGAAGCAGTATATAAGTCTAAGTGCTATTGCTATTTATTGCAATATTCACTTTATTATAGTGGTCTTGAATCAAACTCCAATATTTCTAAGTTATACCTGTAGTTAATTAATACAAATTAATCCTACCAAGTTTTACAATGTAAATCCTGCAATAAAAAATCATCTTACTGTAATGGCATTTTCAATATTTTAAATATCAGAACATTTTTTTTACTGACAAGGAGATTCATAAGACCTGTGGTGCTCTTGGAACTCCTGGTTGTTCATTAATATATAGGTTGATATAATCTATTCAACACATCTATCAAAGAAGGACAAAAAAGTTAATGTTTTTCTAAGATTGCCTTTGCCTTTGAGCGTCTACTTATGCCCAACAGGAGTAAATCGAAGTACTTGCCTTCACTTGTCCAAGTCCTTTCTTTGAAACTCAGAAAAAAATAGCAATGGAAGTAGACCATATACAGGACAAAGAACCAAATCTGAATTCCAGTCAAAATTCATCAAAGAGAACTGTTTCATTTTAATACTAGAGTTCTGCCCTCTAATATGCTAATAAATAAATGTCCTCCAATAAATAAGTAATAAGCACCTGAGCTTCTGATCTTGTGATGTGCTCTTTCTGTGCAAAGTTGCAAGTCCAAATCTACGAAATCATAATGACGACATTTGGGATTTGTAGAAGTTACTTAAAAGAATTGCTTTGTTAATCAAGGTCCAGAAAACACCATTTAAAAGCAGGATGGCAGGGGGCATGTTTTCCTCCTAGGTAAAGGGAAGAGGGGGCTTTGAAGGTTGATCTAGTAAATATGGTGTCTAAAACCTTACAAAGCTGATATTAATGACATGTCTTTAAGAGGGAAAGAAGTTCAGGCAAGTTTGAATGCCAGAAACTTTAAAAAAAAAAAGAATTTGATTTCCAGCCAACCTAGTATCAAACACTGTGCCAAGCATTGCAAAACATGTGTTTCAAAAGGCAAAGCCCTCCCTATTTGGCTGGATCAGAGAGGCTGAATCCAGTTCCTCTTAAATACTCGCAGTTCTTCTCAGTACAGACTAAAGTTTCTCTGCCGCTTCACTTATCTGCCTCTGCTCCAGTTCCCAAGCCAAAGCCCACCAGGAGGCCAGCCAGCTTCATCCAAGCCAAGGTAAATATTCCAGACAGCTGAGACTCTTCCTGCTTGGCTGCACTTTGCAAAAGGAAGGAAGAATGTGGGTCATGTAAAATAGAAGTTTTGAATCAGAACTGGTTGGGTCTTTGTGAAGGGCTGTCTTAAAAAACCCCTCTTCCCCAATATCTGCGGATACAAGCTGGTGAGTATTGCTGTTTTCTTTAAAAGAGGGACTAGCATGTGAAGATTGAAGCTGCTTTGATTACCCTTGAACAATTTTTCACACTTCTTCTCATCAAGAGTAAATAGATGTCACACTAGCAGTTTCTTAGGAAAACATTTTAAATTATAGCATATTTGGATATCAAGGTTAGAGATATGCTTTCCTTTTTTTCTATTCCTTCTCTATGTCTTCCTTACTATCTATCTCCTCCAGCTGACTTTTCAATCCTGCGTCCAGGGTGACAGGACTATCTCTATATGTCAGATGTTCTGAAACATTTGGGGATGCTTCTATAAACTGCTATTCTCATGAGGCTCTGAATACAGGATAGCTGCTGGGTTGGCTTGCAAATCTCTTAACTCTGGATGAAAAGAGTTGCATTTCCTCAGAATGCCATTCTCCCCTTTAATCCATTCTCAGCGAAAATGAAGCAAGAAGAGGCACGTCCTCCATTGGTCCCTGTTAAGGGGATCCCCATGATAAAGTATTTTGCAGAAATCTATGATGAAGTGGAAAGATTTGAAGCACATCCAGATGATCTACTGATCTCTACATATCCCAAGTCTGGTGAGTGATGCTTTTGACTTCACTTTCTTAAATGAAGAATGTAAATGCTGGTGATTCATGTGTGGATAATTTCCAATTCTCTACTTTCCCTTTGTTCTATCAACACACAAGACAATAAGTTTTAGGCAGCTGGAAAGCAACTTTTTCTTTGAGAGGCTGACTATATACGCCTGAAAAGAGACATATCTACTTACATTACAACTGCTCTGCATCCCAATGATTTATTGCCCTTAGTTTTGCATCATGAAGGCATTTTTCTTCCTACTAATTTTCTTTTTTGCAAAAACATATCTTGTTGCTAAATTATAGTATACTATTAACAGATTGCTAGGTGCATTCAGCATAGCTGACATGCAATTTAATATAAAACAGAATTATTTTGGGATATATTATTGAAGCAATTTCATCTGTCACTTAAAATACATTTTGGTTAATATGTGGCCTAAACATACATGTGAAAAAGAGACACAATCAGCATGAATTTGCAGGCAAGACTTCACAGCAGGACACCTCTGGATAGCTTCCAAATATTTATTAGCAGAACTCTCATTTGATAAGAAAACCAGTGGAATGTTTAATTTGATATGCCGTTGTTAGCTACTAGAGACTGCCCTTTTAAGTGGTGTGTATGAGGGAGAACAGGGTGTTTAGTATGCATTCTCACTGCCTGCTTGTCCACCCTCCCTTCTAAGTTTCTTTCCCGTACATAGGACATAAAAACCACACTTCTAGTAGGAGGAGAGCTGCTTTGCTCATGACTGTCCAGAAAAGCAGATAGTCCTAGACCAGGGGTCCCCAACCCCAACCCCAGGCCATGGCCCACTACCGTGCTGTGGCCGTTTCATAAGTGAGCTGTGTGATCTGTTGGCTGGTGTATATGTGCAGGTGTTCGTGCAGCTTGACTTGCACCAGTGGCAGCCATGCAGCTCAATTTACAGTGGGCAGGCTCACCACTTGCATTGGCCAATTCCCTTCTTCCCCTTCCCCTGTGGGAACACCAAGCCATAAAGTTGGGGACTCCTGTCCTAGGCAGATGAACCGGCCTCCTGTTCTCTTCCCTGATCTCAATTGCTCACTGAAAACAATGTTTTCCAAAAGCATTTTTCATTTTGCAAATACAATCCTGTCATCGTTATCACTTTTATGGGTCACTTTCTTTACAACTCAGGAAACTCATTAGAAGAACATTTCCCCACTCTGATTGATGTCACTTCTTGTTTATCCTAAAAAAAATCTTGGGATTTTGGACTTTTCTTCTGCTCAGGCCAAAATCTGGGAGAACAAGCAGCTAAGGTTACTCTGGATTGAACAGTCCTAGGGACAGATGCAAGGCAGAACAGCCAATTCTAAACACAATGGTCTATTTAAACTGATGAAAACTTTCATAATGTGTTAAACAGACTGATTAAACAAATAAAACTTTTCCTCAAACTTTAAATGGGGTACACTGGTTATCTTAATATGTCATGAAATGGAATGTGGAAATAATTTTTCTTGTTATTTAAGATGATGCAATCTGAATATTCTGTCTTGTACGTCACAAAATTGGAGTAGGGCAAGCTCTAGTTTTGAAAGTGATAGATGGAATGTTCACATGGAGAATCCGTGGATATGCGTTTTGGCAAAGCAGAGCTTTCCCTGACAAAGGCCCAGATTAGGAGACTGTGCAGACTCTTAATCTGGGCTTTTCTGGGCTTCTCCAGGAGTGATATGATAGCAGTGTTCCAATATTTGAGGGGCTGCCACAAAGAAGAGGCAAATCAACCTATTTTACAAAGCACCAGAAGGCAGGACAAGAAGCAATGGATGGAAAATAATCAAGGAGAGAAGTAACCTGGAATTAAGAAAAACTTTCTAACAGCGAGACCAATCAACCAGTAGAACAGTTTGCTTTCAGAAGTTGTGGGTTCTCCATTACTGGAGACTTTTAAGAAGAGACTGGATATCCACTTGTCTGGAATGGTATGGGGTCTCCTGCCTAAGCAGGAGGTTGGATTAGAAAACCTCTAAGGTCCCTTTCCATTCTATTATTTCGTTATTCTGTTATTCCATTCTAAAATGAATTAGGGTGGGGGAAGAAGTTTAGAGTAGCAATAGCAATAACATTTAGACTTATATACTGCTTCACAGTGCTTTACAGCCCTCTCTTAGAAGTTTACAGAGTCAGCCTGTTGCCCCCAACAATCTGGGTCCTCATTTTACTGACCTCGGAAGGATGGAAGGCTCAGTCAACTTTGAGCCTGGTGAGATTTGAACTGCCAAATTGCAGGCAGCTGGCAATCAGCAGAAGTAGTCTGCAGTTCTGCATTCTAACCACTGCGCCACTACAGCTCATACTCATGGATAGCCACACACTAAAAAATTTCAGGATAGAGTAGTAGGTTAGAAGGTTATTGCTTTACTTTGGCAAGATTCTGTCCATTAGCTTATAAGCAAATACAGGTTTGGACCTAATTGGATTTCACTGGGTAGTCTTGGGCCTGACAATAATAAACTCTTTTAATTCTGTTGATCTGAATTTTGACTTGGAAGAAAACTGAATCAGCATGAAATTTACTCTGCCTGGTGCCCAATCTCTATCCTCCTCTATTGCTTTTGTTTAATCTCATTTGCATTCATAATAGATTAATAGGAAGAGAGCCAGGTTAACCTGTGATAGCAAAACAAAAAACAAAACAACCTAAAACTATTTTGCTTCTCCACTTGTAACACTGGAATTGAAGTCTGGTGGAACACCAAAGGGCAGGATCAGAAAAAAATTTTAGATGGATAGGGATATCCTGCCACTCCTGATTGGCACCTGGAGCAGACAATTTCACTCTAATTCAAGAATGAAGTGTTGAGTAGGAAAACACCTTCAGAAAATAGTGGATCTAGAAAGTCTACACACCCCTGTTAAAATGCCAAGTTTTAAGATATAAAAAAATCAAGCCAAGATAAATCAATTCATATGTTTTTCTACCTTTAACATAACATATAGATAGTCCTCAATTAATGATATAATAGAGCCCAAAATTTCCATTGCTAAGCAAGTTGTTAAGTGAGTTCTCTCCACTTTATGCCGCTTTCTTGCCGCAGTTGTTCAATAAATCACTGCATTTGTTAAGTTAGTAACATGGTTGTTAAATGAATCTGGCTTCCCCATTGACTTTGCTTGTCAGAAGGCTGCAAAAAGTGATCACATGATCCTAGGGACACTGCAACCATCATAAATACATGCCAGTTGCTGAGTGCCTGAATTTTGATCACCTAACCATGGGGATGCTGCAATGGTCTTAAGTATGAAACAGAGTCATAAGTTACTTTTTTCAGTGTTGTTGTACCTTTGAAAGCTGATTAAACAAATGGTTGTATGTTGAAGACCACCTATACAAGCTATATAATTCAATTGAAAAACTAACTGAAATCTTTTAGGGAGAAAAATAACAGTAAAAAACTTACAAAAGTGTGATTGCACATTCTTAAACTAATATTTTGTTGAAGCCCCTATGATTTTATGACAACATTCAATATTTTGGGGTAAGAGCCTATGGCTCATTTTGCCTTGTGCATCTTTGCAAAAGTGCTCAAAATCTGTCAAATTGTGAGGGCATCTTTTATGCAAGGCCCTCTTCAGGTGACCCCACAGATTTTCAGTTGGACTCTGGGCTATTTCAAAACTTTGAGTGAAGCTATATTTTTGTTGATTTGAAGGTGTGGTATGTCGTATTGAAAGGTGAAATTTCTCTTCCTTTAACATTTTAGCAGAGGTCTGAAGCTTAAGTGCCAAAATTGTCTAATATTTGGAACCATTCATAATTCCCTCCATCTTCTCTAAAGCCCCAATTTCAGCTGAAGAAAAGCAACCCCAACCTATAAGAGTGCCAGCACCATGCTTCACTGTGGGGATGGTGTACTTCTCGTGATGCACAGTGTTATGTTTGTTCCAACCATACTTTCTGGAATTACAGTATAGTCAAAAGTTCAACCTTGGTCTCATCAGACCATAGCATATTTTCTCACATCCTTTTCTCAGCCATGATGTAGGTTTTTGCAAAATGTACCAAGGCTTGGAGGTTTTCTTTCTATCTTGCCAAAGGCATACGATAAATATGGAAGATCATTGTCACAAATAGTACTCAACCAATACTTGCCAGAATTTCCTACAGCTCCTTAAATGTTGCTGTAGGCCTCTTAGCAGCCTCTTGAACCAGTTTCCTTCTTGTTTTTTCATCAATTTTGGAGAGGCATCCATTGGTAATGTTGCTATTGTGCCATGTTTTCTACACTTGTTGATGACTGTCTTCATTGTGCTTTGTACAAAAAATTTCCATGGCACTATGTTCCATAGAATATCCAATGCTTTGGACATTTTTTGTACTCTCCTCTTGAGTGATACCTTCCAACAATGAGATCCAATCAATTTCAATCAGAATGGAGCTGGAAGGGTTCTTGGAGGTCTTCTAGACCAACCCCCTGCTCAAGCAGGAGACCCTATAACAGGAGTGTGAAACTGATGGCCTGCAGGCTGGATGCAGTCCATGCCCACCCAAACTCCACAAAGGGAACAAAAGTCACGATACAGCATGTGATGGCAACTTGATGCTGTGAGTTAAACACCCATGCTTTATAAGCTTTTTGCAGACCATGGCTTTTGCTCTAAGAGGCAACTGAGTAAATATCAGAAAAAAATCAATTTGAACTTCATATGGGCTTGATCAGAGCCAGTTTAATTAATGGCAGATGTATGCTGACTATTATTTGGCATAGTTTTAATATGATTGGTTAATTCTGAATACAGCCACATTCCTACTCATAAGAGAATTTGAACACTTATGCAGGTTTTTATTTTATTTATTCCAGGTTTTTGTTTTTGTTTTTTCTCCCTGAAAGATTTCAGTTTGTTTTTCAATTGAATTGTACAGCTTATATGTTATATTAAAGATGTAAAAATTCTGAAGTGATTTATCTTGGTCTGACTTTTTTTACATCTCAAAAACCTGGCATTTTTAAAGGGGTGTGTAGACTTCCTACAGCCATTGTCTACCTGTTGTAGCTATAACAAGAATCATGTTTTGTTTTAGGCAATAATCTGTTTCTTGTAAATGATCTTGGTTGAGCACGTCCAACCTTCTTGTGCTTTTTCAGGGACCACCTGGGTCAGTGAGATAATAGACATGATCTACAAAGAAGGCAGTCTGGAAAAATGCAAAGTTCAGCCCATCTACATGCGAGTCCCTTTCCTGGAATTTGCTGTACCTGATGTCCCTACAGGTAAAACATCATAGGTGTCTTCCCCTCTAGACAGCAATTGGGGAGAAGAGGGTTGGAGTTGGAAGTCTAGCCTGTGAGGTGACTGTGGGAGAAGGAGTGGCAGAACCTGGGGGCAAACTCAAAAGTGGTATCAGCCTAGAGTCTCTGCGTAGCTACAAATGGACTAACTAATTCTAACCCTTCTTGAATTCTGTTGATGTTTATCTAATGCCAATCTAGTGCTGTTAGTTGAGTAGATTCCTGTGCACAGGCATGAATAATAAATCAGTTTAGTTGGAAGTTCATGTGTGGTCCTACTCTTTCGCACCTAACATTGGAATAGAAATACCAACGGTGAAGATGGGAGAGGATGCAAACCATATAATATGGTAGATTTACTTGCAGACATCTCCATAGCTTTTCCTAATGCTAGTTGAGATATCTGCAAGCAAATTCATCCAGAATATATCTGGTATGGATAGGGTAATGGAGGGTGGAGAGAGTATGGGAGAAGTCTCTTCAATTATTCTTTTTTCCCTTCCAGGCATTAAACTGCTTAAGGAAGTACCCCGTCCATGTCTAATTAAAACCCACCTTCCTGTCCAAATGCTCCCCAAATCCTTCTTGGAAAAGAACTGCAAGGTGAGAAAAAATGTTAATGCATGAAGAACTAGTCAATTGAACATAAGAACATATTGGTAATGAACTTCTGCAAATCATTATACACCATATCCTCAGAAATGAAATGCATTATCAGTTTAATCAACTTTCTTGTTTGTCACTCAACAGGTTATCTATGTGGCCAGAAATGCCAAAGATGTGGCTGTCTCATACTATTACTTCTACCAAATGGCAAAAGTACACCCAGAGCCTGGAACATGGGAAGAATTTCTGGAGAAGTTTATGGATGGAAGTGGTAAGTGGATAATAAATCCTTCCAAGCATTGAGTATGATATTAACCCTCCTTGATATGGTAACTTCAAAATATGATACTGATCCTATTACCTGCAGCTAAGAAAGCAAATAATGGGGGTGACTGGGTACTATTTTGGGGGAAGACGGCCTTGTAGAAGCTCTTGGAACTAGTGAGATGTTTCACAGAAATTATGTGAATGAGAAGGTCAGATCAGAACCTTCTTCTTATTATTATTATTGTTAGGGATATAAGTCGCCTAACAGGTATTTGGGTTAGAAATATATAAACCAGGATAAACATTTTCGTACTACGTCTTTAAGAGATTGCAAAAACTGCAGCTGGGTGTGGTTTTTCAAACAGCCATAAGATGGAGCCAGAAACCTGGATTGTTTTAGTCTGAGTCTCAGAAGAGAATGTGAGTGCATCTCTGTTTCCTTCTGTTGGAAAGTGTTGCCGTTCCTCCATTTTTCCTAATTGACTGATATTTTCTGGTTTTAATGTAAATCTTGCCGAACTGTTTTTTGACACTGGACTTTGATATTTGGATTATCCCTGGATTGAAAACTGACTGATTTAACTTGTGAATGACTTTGGATTGCTTATTTTGGACTTTGCTTAAATCTTTCTGGAAGTAAAAACCTATATTTACTGTACAGTGTATCTGTGTGCTCTGTGTGTATTATTCCAACACTACTCTCTATACGTCTCCCTGTATGCGCTCATTCTCCTAACGGGGAATTACCTCAACACTGGTTATGGGCCCAGACCATACCAGGCTCAGATAACTGAGAGTTGGTGTGAACACACAATACTATATACAGACAGCTGTTTACTGTTTAATTGTGGTTTACTATCCTGGTAAAGATGGCACAAGTCACTTCAACATGTCTATCACTGATAACCCGGTTGGATGGAACAAACTATGTTTCCTGGTCTATGAAATGCAGTCTACTTCTGCGTAAAGAAGGTTTATGGAATGTAGTTCAAGACCCACCAGATGTAAATGCTTGGGATCCAGATAATGAGGATGATGCCAAGAAGATTGCTGACTTTAAACAGAACAATGAACGAGCTCTTTGTATAATTGGACTAACACTGAGTGACCAGCAGTTAGTCCATATCCGTGGAGAAGAGTCTGCTGCTAGGTGTTGGGAGAATTTGAAGATGATTTATGTTCGTGACAGTGTAGGTGCACACATACATCTTACACGTAAACTGTTTAGAGTACATCTTCTGAAAGGTGGAGATATGTTAGCTCATTTGAACTTCATGAAAAGAACTTTTCAAGAGCTACATGAAAAAGAACTGATATTTTCAGAGCTACATCAAGTTTACATCATTCTTTCCTCATTGGATGAAAGTTATGGTGATTATGTATCTTCACTGGAAGTACTGCCCAGAGATAAACTGACATTGACTGGAAGGTTGCTAGAAGAAGCAAGAAGACGGCTGGATAGGGACCAACTGAGGAAGGAACAACCACAAGAAGAGGATTTATCTTCAACTGCCTATACTGTTAGGAAATGTTTTTCTTGTGGGGCTAGGGGACATATAGCTAGATTCTGTAAGAAAAGAAAAGGACAGAATACTGGCAAACACCAGAAGGCTTAGAAGAATGTTAGAGTAGCTGTGTCTAGCAATTCAACTGTAAACTATGATTTGTTGGGGGTGATAGTGGAGCATCACAATGCATTACTAAAGATAGAAGCAGGTTTGTAAAGATATCCACAAGTAAACAACATGTATCATTGGCAAATGGATGGAAGATTAAAGCATCAGGTGAAGGTACTGCATATTGTTCTTGTATAAACGAACATTTAACTATGTTATATAAACTAAAATTTTATTTATTATCAGTAAGGGCTTTAGTTAATATTAGTTATGTAGTAACCTTTAGGGGAGATAACTGTATAATAGAGAAAGAGGGTAAAAGTGTTACTGCTACATTAGAGAATGATTTATATGTAATACATGATGATCAGCTGAAGATGGCTAACTCAGTTTATAACAATGTTAAGCCACATGATGAATGTATACATTTATTACATAGACGTCTAGGGCACATTAATTTCAGAATGCTCAAACAAGCTGTTAAATTGGCAGAGGGAGTAAAATGGAAACCCTGTAGCAAGTATTTACACTGTAATGCTTGTAGTCAAGAAAAGAGTAAGGTTACTCCAGCAAACAGACTAAATGGGTTTAAGACCAAAGAACCTTTAGAGGTTGTTTTTGCTGACATAATTGGTCCTAAAAAAACAAGTTTAGGAGGTGCCTGTTATATTTTGAGTATAATGGACCATTCCTCATGATACGGTTTCTGCTATCTTATGAAAAACAAAACAGAAACATTCCAACATTTCTTTAACTGGCTAAGGTTTGCTGAGAGAAAAAGGAAAAGTAAAATAATTACTTTAATAACAGATAATGGGACTGAGTTTGTTAACAAAAGATTCCAAACTATGCTGAAATTGGCTGGTGTTGAGCATAAATGTTCTGCACCTTACAGACCACAACATAACTCGTTTATAGAACAAAGAGGGCAAACATTACAAGCCATGGCTCGCACTATGTTATCTGATTCAGGTTTATCTGAAACACTGTGGGGTGAGGACATAATGTGTAGTAACCATGTTTTAAACAATGTAGTTAATACAACAGCTGGAGAATTGCCATTCGTTGGCATGGCAGAAAGCCAAATTTAAGCTATCTACACACATTTGGAGCTCCAGCTTTGGTGCATATTCCCTCACAAGTAAGACTGAAAGGGCAACATAGAGATAAGAAGTTATTTTTTGTGGATTATGAGGTCAACCATAGATTGTTTAGATTTTGGGATCAAGGCACAGCTCATGTTTATTGTAGTGCTAGTGCAAAATTTCTCAAGCACATTGGATGGGATAAACTGGAACAGGAATCCAGCAATGATATTATTATTGACACCCAAATAGTCCCTAAAGATGATATCAGTAAACAACAAATAGCCATTAAAGAGGAAGAACAGGAGGAAGTAGGAGAACAGGCACAGGAGGAGGTAGAAGAACAGGAGCAGGTGGCACAGGAAAGTCCACCAGTAAGCCCTGTATTACCAAGACGTTCAACCCGAGTAACACAACCACCTGATATATATCAGGCTAGTGTTGTATGCCAAGTAAATACAGTTCCAAGTAACTATAGTGAACTAAAACTGTATCCTGCTAAGGATCAGGCTGCTTGGCAGAAAGCAATGGATAAGGAACTGGAATCATTAAAAAGACTGGAGGTATATGAAAATGTTAAGTTACCACCAGGTAAACATGCCATAGGATGCAAATGGATATATAAACTGAAGACAGGTGTAGATGGGACTGTTACCCATAAAGCCAGGTTAGTAACACAAGGGTTTAATCAGACAGCAAATGACTACAATGAGGTGTTTGCACCTAGTCTGAAGGCTACTACATTAAGGGCAGCATTAGTGTGGGCAGCTAAGGAGAAATACATTGTAAATCATTTGGATGCAGAGACAGCTTAACTGCATGCACCGTTGCAACACACTATATATTTAAAGAAACCTTTAAGTCTTAAAAATGATAATACTGATAATGATTGCTGGAAATTGAAAAAGAGTCCTTATGGTTTGAAGCAATCAGGATATGAGTGGAACCAATGTATAGTTAAAGAATTAACTAAAATAGGTTTTGTAGCTGGCATGGCTGATCCATGTTTTTTTAAAAGAGAAATTAATGGTGTAATCTCATTATTGTTATTATTTACTGATGACATAGCATTAATCACCAAAACTGAACAAGAAGCTACTGAGATAATCTCACTGTTGGAACAGAAATTTAAGATAAAACAGTTAGGAGAAATCAAACAATATCTTGGTTTAAAGATAGATAGAACTAGGGGAGGATACAAGATCTCACAGGCAGATAAAATTAACCAATTACTAAAAAGTTTTAAAATGAAACTTTGTAAGCCGGCTAAGACACCAATGAGCCAGGAGTTTAGCCATAGTGATGTACAAAGTCCTATTTTTGATAAGAACATTTATCAGTCCTTGGTTGGTAGTTTATCTTATCTCAGTAATTGATGAAGGCCAGATATTGCATACAGTGTTAATCAATTAGCGAGATTTGATGCTGAGCCAACTGAAAGGCACTGGCAAGCTGCGAAACATGTGTTAAGATATCTGAAACAAACAATGCACTATGCATTGTATTTGGGGCCAAAAGATGAACTGAATTTGACTGCATATGCTGATGCAAGTTTTGCTACAGACATAAATACATGAAAATCTACATCGGGTACTGCTGTATTATTGGGAAAAGCATTGATTGGATGGAGATCTTGTTAGGTATAACATTGATACCAAATATGGTTTGGGTGAATAAATATATAAAACTTAGATATCATGGTTTAAGTGCTTATCACTTTAAGCACAATGCAGCAGGCAATTAGCCGATTAAGGGTGCGGTTAGAAGTTACAATATAAGGAAGCATTAGAAGCTGGAAAGTTAACTGTCTGTAACTGTGTGCTGCTGCGACTTACTGTGTGATACTGACTGTGAGTGCCTGTGACTGAACTGTTATTGTTTGCTACTGTTTGCTGATTTACTGCGTAATTCTACTGAATATCCAGCGTTTGTTTCTCTGGAGTGAAACCGAGGAGGAGAAGATATCTTTATCGGCTGATAAAGATATTGCAAGGACTCTTAAACTTGGACTATACTAGTGAGTCTTACTGGATGGAAATACTGTGAATGACTTAATGGACTGAATGACAATGCTTAAACTCTAACTGGATTAAAAACTATTTAAACTACAAACAGTGTTTGTATTCAGTGTGTGTATACTCTGGGGCCCTTCCGCTCTCCTTTGGTTGCCTGGTTTGACTACTGCTGCAATACTCTTCTAGGGGTTAATCCCCAAAACCCTAACAGATCTATTAGACAAAAACATCTAAGTTTGTTAACAATGGAGGCTGAATTCTCATGTTTGTCTTTACTATGTACAGATTTAGTTTTGTATAAGCAATTACTAATTGATATGGGAATTGATGTCAAAGATCCTATTGTTGTTTACGAAGACAACCAATCAGCAATACAGATGGCTTCAAATATTGCTGTTAAAACAAGAAACACACAGATATAAGATATTTAAATGTGAGACAATGTGTGCAAAGTAAGATGATTAAGCTAGAATACTGTATGTCAGAAAACAATATAGCAGATCATTTTACAAAGGCCCAAGGCTCCATAAAGCATAAAGCTAGCTGTGAAGATTATGGACTTAGAATGTAAGGTTGTATATATTATCTTACCCAAAAAGGGAGAATGTTAGGAATATAAGTCACTTAACAGGTATTTGGGTTAGAAATATATAAACCAGGATAAACATTTTTGTACTATGTTTTTAAGAGATTGCAAAAACTGCAATTGGGTGTGGTTTTTCAAATGGCCATAAGATGGAGCCAGAAACCTGGATTGTTTTAGTCTGAATCTCAGAAGAGAGTGTGAATGTATCTCTGTTTCCTTCTGTTGGAAAGTGTTGCCGTTCCTCCATTTTTCCTAATTGACTGATATTTTCTGGTTTTAATGTAAGTCTTACTGAACTGTTTTTTGACACTGGACTTTGATTATTATCCTTTCCATTTGAGTGGGCAGATATGTCCATGTAAATGTGTGGTTCTTTAGTTTGACTGTCAACTTCTACTAGAGTTTTTACTCCTGTTTCATACTCCTGATGTCCGAACCAAAATAAGTAGTAAGGAAACTGTAGCTTTCTCCATGTTGTTGCACTAAAATTCCCAATCATTCACAAGCATTCTATTTCTCTCCTCAGTGTCTTTTGGATCCTGGTATGATCATGTCAAAGGTTGGTGGGACCTCATGAAGAAATATAGGATTCTGTACCTCTTTTATGAAGACCTGAAAGAGGCAAGATTCTTTCTGCTCCTTTTATTAACCTTCTTATTCGCTACTACTCTAATTTTCACTTCTTTCCCCCACATTAAAATTTAGGTATGGAACATAGATATCCTCTTCTACAAGTCTTAGGAATTGCCAATAGGGAGAATTGGGATGGGACTTCTATAGTATCTCCAAGGCCAAAAATTTCAAGTTCCTTAAAAAGATCCCTTACTCCAGCATTCTGATTTTAATTAGATGCTCCTGAAAACCTACAAATAGGAGATGAAGAATGCAAAATTGTTGCCATCCATTCAAACTTGTTTTCTTTTATTTCCACATATTTATTTTACTTTGTATTTGTCCAGCAAAACATTTCTTACATTATTTTCCTAATTACAGAAGGAAGTTGACCTATATGTAGAGATGCCTGAGAGTAAACCCATAGAAACTAAGAGTCATGTCTTATTTCACTAATTTCAATAGGCCTATTTTATCTAAATCAGAGCCACCCCAAAGTTGAATACAAGACAGTTACTCCCATCTCTCTTCTCACTTCCTCCATGCTAATCATTTCCTCAGGATAGCTGTTTTGCTACCAGGGTAAACTTTGGCTAGCCATACTTGGCATTAAATAATACTGACTCATAATGGAAACTCATGGCTAAAAATTGCTTGTACATGTGTCTAACTGCAAAACATTATAATAAGAAACATTCTTGACTGGATTATAACTGTACACCAGATAGGTAATAGCTGTCAAATCACAAAGGATAGTGTATTTTAATTTAATTTATTTAATATAACACGATATACCCGTACCTCAAAACTCTTCCTAATCCAAAATTCCTGACTTTCACTACTTGATTGTTGTTTGTACACAGGATCCAGAACGGGAGATTCGAAAGATAATGGAATTCCTAGAGAGGCCAGTTGATGAAAACTTAGTCAAGAAGATTTCACACCATACTTCCTTCAAAGTGATGAGTCAGAACCAGATGGCTAATTACAAAAGCCTTCCCACTTCAGTTATGGATCACACAGTTTCTCCTTTTATGCGGAAAGGTGAGCCTATCAAATAACCAAACTGGGGCTGGATGGAGTTATATTTATAACACACATAAAAGGCTAAAATAATAGTGTTACCTTATCGAAATTGACATGGTCCAAATGTGTTAAGATTTCCCAGCCACCAGGATTACAGCTAGTCTTTACAATAGTCATTTAGTGACTGTTCAAAGTTACAGCAACACTGAAAAATGTCACTTATGACCATTTTTCACACTTATGACCATTGCAGCATCCCCATGGTCATGTGACCAAAATTCAGAAGATTGGTAACTAACTTATGGTACATTTATGATGGTTGCTGTGTCCCTGGGTCATGTAGTCATCACCTTTGGCGACCTTCTTGCAAGCAAATTCAATGGGGAAGCCAGATTCACTGAACAATCATGTAACTAACTTAACACCTGCAGTGATTCACCTTTCTGGAAAGAAAGGTCATAAAATGGGGCATGGCTCACTTAACAATGTCTCAATTAGCAACATAATTTTTTGACTCCGTTGTGGTCATAAGTCGAGGACTACATGTACTATCTCTGCTGGTCAGAGATTATGGAATTTGAAGTCAAGCTTTCTGCTTCTAATATGACCTTGATCTATTTGAGAAAAAATGAGATACAGGTCAAAATAATTGTACCATGCCAATGTAATATTATTGTTGTAAGCAAATAGGCTGTGATGGTACATGTACAACCAAGCTGAGCAGTTTGTAAATGTATGGGCTTCAACTCCAAGACTTTCCAGAAAGAATGACCATGATTTTTAACAAGCTGGAACAAGTGGTAGAAACTAGCATAATTATTTTGAATAGAAGGGGTCATGCAGCTCAGAGTTGAAGTGTGGAGTACTTGGTGCTCTCTGAGCTTGGTTGTAGTATGGTGATGGTGATCATCAGGTAATGAAATGTCTCCAAGCAAATACAATACAATGGCTTGGGGAAGACTAATATCAGAGAAGGTTATGACTGGACCCTTGATGATGAGACTCAGGGAAGATTGCAGGGAAGAGCAACAAGGATATTAGGGGGCTGGAAGTTAAAACATAGACAGAACAGTTGGTGGAATTGGGTCTGTCTAGTTTAATTTTATTCTCTAGAGAAAATAAACTCTGGAAAAAACACACAATCATATCATGTTTCTTGAGAAGTATTTTTAGGAGCCTTCTGTCCGGAAGCTTCTCAATAAATAGAGCTTATGTTACTCCTACAATAGTCCCCACCACATCGTTGGAAAGAAGGGAGCACATTGGTAGTCCTCAATTTCAACAGTTCATTTAATGATCGTTGAGCCCAATGTTGTTATGCATTGTGAACTACTTGTACTCTACATTCACCAGTTGGGGATCATTCACCAGTTGGGGATCTCTGACTTAGAATTTTAGAGTCTACCATTTAGGTTAGAGGCAAAAAGGAAAAGTCTGGATTGGAGAAACAGGCCTCACCCCAACTCCAGCTGTGTCCAAGAGAGTGGCCTTGACTGAAAGGAGACAGAAAGAATAGATGAGAGAGAGAAGAAAAATGTGTATTACTGTTCCAGCAGTCATATATTACATATATTATATTGTTTTAGCGTATTAATGATTAAATACATCTGTATTTCGCAAACTATAACTTTTCCTGGTAAAAGGTGTCATCATGTAATCAGGAAAAAAAAAAAATCCCAGGTGTACGTACTTTAAATATGGAGATCTGCAACTATCTCAAAAAGGTTTCACCAAAAATCTCATGCAAATCTGCAAAACATCCCAAAGCTCATGAGAAATTACCAACATTTTAAGAGATTTGGGCAATACTTTCAGTGAAATTTGAGCTATTTAATTTTGGGAGAGCCTTTTTGAGATAGTCCAACAAATGCTTTGCTATGTAGGGATCTCCTACTGGGATTCAACTTTACCTTACCCAGTTTTGAAATAGTCATGTTGCAATAGAAAATATATATCTAATTGAATAATAAAATGTCTGTAAGCAACCAAGCTCAGAGAACACCAAGGACTCCATAGTTCAACCCTGAGCTACATATCTTTGTCTTCTCTTGCAAAATAACGACATTTAAAATGTTACCTCTTTGGGTAATTAATTAAATGACTGCAAGCACCCACCATGCTCAGAGCACATCAAGGAAACTAATGTTGGCTATTATTTCCCCTTCAATCTAGGAGTTGCTGGTGACTGGAAGAACCAATTCACAGTGGCACAAAATGAGCGTTTTGATGAGAATTACAAGATGCAAATGACAGGAACTACACTCCAGTTTCGAACAGAGATATGATTGTTCTTTTTCTATTTGGGTATGCATTCTTTCGCTCACATTAAAATAACCCAACATGTTTTATGTGTTCTGAGCATATGTCACTACACATATACCTCTTGGGGCATATGATAGCCCAACAATATATGGCCTGTCAAGATAATCTCTACATGTAGCATGGATAGCAGGTTTGCAGTAATTTGGCTCCTCATGTGGTATCCTAACCAAAGTGTGCCTAAACTCGGTCCTACACATTGGTAAAAAAAATCAGTACACCAAATACAAACTAGGCAGATATGACCTCGTTGATAATCCTCACTCTGTCAAGGACCTTGGAGTTCTCATATCAAATGATTTAAACGCCAGAGCTCACTGTAACAGCATTACCAAAAGGTATTAAGAGTTGTAAATCTAATCTTATGAAGCTTCTCCTCCATAAATATCGAATTGCCAAGTAGAGCATACAAAACTTTTGCCAGACCAATACTCGAATACATCTCATCAGTCTGGAATCTGCACTGCATATCAGACATTAATACTGATATGCAGTATCAATATTAATGTCTGAAATACTTCTGGAGTGAGTCCAGAAGTATTTCATGAGAAGAGTACTACACTTTGCTCATAACAGAATATCCTATATCACCAGGCTTCAGATTTTGGGCTTGGACAACCTTGAACTACGCCGCCTATGGTTAGACTTAAGGGTAGCACACAAAATTATCTGCTACAATGTCCTACAAGTCAATGACTACTTAAGCTTCAGCCACAAAAATACAAGAGCATACAACAGATACAAACTCAATGTAAACCTCTTCAAACTCGATTGCAAAAAGTACGACTTCAGCAACAGAGTGGTCAATGTCTGGAATGCACTACCTGACTCTGTTGTTTCATCCTCTAACCTCCACTCCTTTAACCTCAAACTACTGTTGACCTCACCCCATTCCTAAGAGCTCTGTAAGAGGCGTGCATAAGTGCACCTTAGTGCCTACTGTCCCTGTCCTATTGTCCCCAGTTATTCGAACCTATTTCCTGTATATTCTTACTCATGTTTATACTTATACCTATTATCTTGCAAGCAATTGACAAATCAGATAAATAAATAAACTGGCCATTACTGTCCTTCCCATGAGCAGGAAATGTGGCATGTGGCATGTGGCACAGGTACACCCAAGGTGGATAACCCTAATATAGACTTTCTCTCTTAGTAAAACACATTAAGTGAAAACCTTAATTGACCAAATCCATGATGGATAGCAGAGATTTTTAAAAACACCATGGGTGAATTTCTGTACTTTCACAGAATGTTTACTAAATATGGAAAAACAAAGGGGAAGTTTGAAGGCAGATGCTGGTAGAAAAATAGTGGGAAGCCAGTAGTGTGCAGCAGCAGTCAAAAAACCCACAAAAACTAATATAACCCTTGGTTGTATAAGCAGAGGCATAGAATCAAAATCATGTGAAGTATTTGCACTATTTTATAATGTCTTAGTAAGGCCACACCTAGAATGCTGCATCCAGTTTTGGTCACCACATTACAAAAAAGATGTTGAGACTTTGGGGAAAAAAATGCAGAGAAGACCAATTAAGATGATTACAGACCTGGAGACCAAAATGTGAAGAACAGTTGCAGGATTTGGGTTTGGCTAGTCTAGAGAAAAGAAGAACTAGGGGTGAAATAGCAATATTCCATTATTTGAGGAGCTGTCACAAAGAAGAGGGGTTCAACTTATTTTCCAAAACATCAGATACAACAGCAGGATAAGAAACTGTTGAGGTAATTCCCCATTAGGAGAATGAGCGCACACAGGGAGACGTAGTGAGAGTGATTAAGAATAACACACAACCAGCACACAGATACACTGTATAGTAAAAATGTAGGTTTTTACTTCCAGTAAAACTGTTAAGAAGAGTTCAACAAACAATCCAAGTCATTCATGGTTAAAGCAGTCAGTTTTTCAGTCCAGGGATAATCCAATAACAAAGTCCAGTATCATAAACAGTTCAGTAACAGACTTACATCAAATCCAAGACTAACGATGATCAGCAACAGTCAATAGGGAAATGCAGGAATGGCAACACTCTCCAGAACAGAACAAAACAACCCAGGTTTCTGGCTCCATCTTATGGCAATTTGAGAAACCACGCCTAATTACCATTTTAGCATTCCCTTAAAGTGACAGTATTAAAATGTCTATCCTGGTTTATATATTTTCCAACCCAACTGTTAGGTGACTTACATTCCTAACATGCTCCCCTTTGGATAGGACAATATATACAACCTTACATTCTAAGTCCATAATCCTCACAGCAAGCCTTATGCTTTACAGAGCTTTGGGTCTTTGTAAAATGATCTGTGATGTTATTTTCTGACATACAGTATTCCAGCTTAATCATCTTACTTTGCACACATTGTCTCACATTTAAATATCTTAAATCTGTGTGTTTTGATCTTGTCTTAATAGCAAGATTGGAAGCCATCTGTATTGCTGGTTGCTTGTCTTCATAAAAACAATATAATCTGTTACATAAATTCCCATATCAATTAATAGTTGCTTATAATAAACTAAATCTGTACATAATAAAGACAAACATGAGAATTCAGCATCCATTGTTGACAAACTTAAATGTTTCTGTCAAATAGACCTCTATCCAATCAACACCTTTCCCAATAATACTACAGTACCTGATGTAGATTTACCCTGTTTCTCCAACAATACGGCCTCCCCCAATAGGAAGTCCCAGCATGTTTTATAGGCATGAAATGAAATTAAGTCCCTCCCCCCAAATTAAGGCCTATATTAAAACATGCGAAATGGGGGGGGAATCGTGGGGGGGGGCTTGCCATTAGGAAGTACTTTTGTTGCACACCTGGATATGGTGCTGCCTGCGTTGACCCCGATACGAAGTGCCCCACCAACGCCGAGGTCAACATCCAAGCCATCGCCGCCCACCCACCCGAAGATGCAAGGGGGGGAATTAAGTCACCCGAAAACACGGCCTAGCCATTTTTTCGGGGCTCAAAAAAAAATAAGACCCGGCCTTATTATATGAGAAACACGGTACATGTATTTACGTCTGTAGCAAAACTTGCATCAGCATATGCAGTTAGACTTAGCTCATCCTTAGGCTCCAAATACAATGCATAATGCATTGTTTGTTTCAGATATCTTAACACACGTTTAGCAGCTTGCCAGTGCCTTTCAGTTGACTCAGTATTAAACCTCGCTAATTGGTTAACACTGTATGCTATATCTGGCCTTGACCAATTACTGTGATAAGATAAACTACCAATCAAGGACTGATAAATGTTCTTATCAAAAACAGGACTTTGAACATCACTGTGGCTACACTCTTGGCTCATCGGTGTTTTAGCCGGTTTACAAAGTTCCATTTTAAAACTTTTTAGTAATTGGTTAATTTTATCTGCCTGTGAGATTTTGTAGCCTCCCCTAGTTTTATCTATTTTTTAAACCAAGATATTGTTTGATTTCTCCTAACTGTTTTATCTTAAATTTCTGTTCCAACAGTGAGATTATCTCAGTAGCTTCTTGTTCAGTTTTGGTGATTAATGCTATGTCATCAGTAAATAATAACAATAATGAGATTACACCATTAATTTCTCTTTTAAAAAAACATGGATCAGCCATGCCAGCTACAAAACCTATTTTAGTTAATTCTTTAACTATACATTGGTTCCACTCATATCCTGATTGCTTCAAACCATAAGGACTCTTTTTCAATTTCCAGCAATCATTATCAGTATTATCATTTTTAAGACTTAAAGGTTTCTTTAAATATATAGTGTGTTGCAACGGTGCATGCAGTTAAGCTGTCTCTGCATCCAAATGATTTACAATGTATTTCTCCTTAGCTGCCCACACTAATGCTGCCCTTAATGTAGTAGCCTTCAGACTAGGTGCAAACACCTCATTGTAGTCGTTTGCTGTCTGATTAAACCCTTGTGTTACTAACCTGGCTTTATGGGTAACAGTCCCATCTACACCTGTCTTCAGTTTATATATCCATTTGCATCCTATGGCATGTTTACCTGGTGGTAACCTGACATTTTCATACACTTCCAACTTTTTAATGATTCCAGTTCCTTATCCATTGCTTCCTGCCAAGCAGCCTGATCATTAGCAGGATACAGTTTTAGTTCATTATAGTTATTTGGAACTGTATTCATTTGGCATACAACCCTAGGCTGATATCTATCAGGTGGTCATGTTACTCAGGTTGAATGTCTAGGTATTACAGGGCTTACTGGTGGACTCACCTGTGCCACCTGCTCCTGTTCTCCTACCTCCTCCTGTGCCTGTTCTACTTCCTCCTGTTCTTCCTCTTTAATGGCTATTTGTTGTTTACTTATTTCATCTTCTCTATTTGGGTGTCAATAATAATATCATTGCTGGATTCCTGTTCCAGTTTATTTCACCCAATGTGCTCGAGAAATTTAGCACTAGCACTACAATAAACATGAGCTATGCCTTGATCCCAGAATCTAAACGATCTATGGTTGGCCTTATAACCTACGAAAAATAATTTTTTAGCTCTATGTTGCCCTTTCAGTCTTACTTGTGAGGGAATATGCACCCATGCTGGAGCTCCAAATGTGTGTAGATAGCTTAAATTTGGCTTTCTGCCATGCCAACGAGTAAATGGCAATTCTCCAGTTGTTGTGTTAACTACATTGTTTAAAACATGGTTACTACACATTATGGCTTCACCCCACAGTGTTTCAGGCAAACCTGAATCAGATAACATAGTGCGAGCCATGGCTTGTAACATTTGCCCTCTTCATTCTACAAACGAGTTATGTTGTGGTCTGTAAGGTGCAGAACGTTTATGCTCAACACCAGCCAATTTCAGCAGTGTTTGAAATCTATTGTTAACAAACTCAGTCCCATTATCAGTAACTAAAATAATTACTTTACTCCTCATTTTTCTCTCAGCAAATCTTAGCCAGTTAAAGAAATGTTGGAATGTTTCTGTTTTGTTTTTCATGAGATAGCAGAAACCATACCGTGAGTAATGGTCCATTATACTCAAAACATAGCAGACACCTCCCAAACTGGGTTTCTTAGGACCAATTATATCAGCAAACACAGCCTCTAAAGGTTCTTTGGTCTTAAACCCATTTAGTCTGTTTGCTGGAGTAACCTTGTTTTTCTCCTGACTACAGGCATTACAGTTTAAGTACTTGCTACAGGGTTTTAATTTTACTCCCTCTGACAATTCAACAGTTTGTTTGAGCATTTTGAAATTAATGTGCCCCAGATGTCTATGCAGTAAATGTATACATTTATCATGTGGCTTAACATTGTTATAAACCGAGTTAGCCATCTTCAACTGATCATCATGTATCACATATAAATCATTCTATAAAGTAGCAGTAACACTTT